>NW_025333960.1:46650000-47250000 GCF_019186645.2 Phyllostomus hastatus | reverse complement strand
AATTGATTTCTCTAGTCTGAGTTGGCTAAATAGAATAATGTTCAGTAGTAGCAGAGATTGCTTCTGTGCTTTGTTCCTGGTCAGAGTGGAAATGCCCCTTTCTCCAATAAGAAAGGTGTTAAGATGTTGGTTTTAGGACTAAGCTGTATGTCCATCAATTCTTGTTTGCTTGAGCACAAACCCATGAGTGTGTGCGTGTGTGCTGAAGTCAAGAATGGGTGTTGAATTTTGTCAGACTTTTTTTCCCTCTATGGAAATTACGGTTCTTTTCCCTAGATCTGTTAATGCACTGTGTTTGCTAATGCATTTCCTGCTATTGAACCTAACACGCATTCCTGGAGTAATCCCCGTCGGGATTTTCTACATACAGTTGACCACAGTGCATTATTTTTTAATGAGATATTAGACTCTATGGGCTATTGTCTTTGGAATTTTATATCAATTTTCTTTTGTGATGTGGGTCACAACACTCTTTCTTGGTGCTATCAACAACAGGCTATTTATATAACATTGGACCTATCTGATCTTTAATAGTTTGGTAGGATACCTTAGTAAAACCATTCTGTGGGGGGGTAACTCACTTTCTTATATGAAATTGGCCTAAGTTGCCTATCACTAATATGGTCTGTATGGATGAACTCTCCTTGCCTACACAAGTAGACACTTCACACAGGTTTGTGAACCAACAGTACAAGGAGTAGCTCCCACCCCCAGGGCTGAGATAGCGCTCTCAGGGAAGAGAGCCCCACATCTGCAGGGCACCCCCAGGGTGGGACCCAGACCTTGCTGAAAGGGCATGGCTGTGGCTCAGGAGATGGTAGGGAGGTTGCTAAGATGTGGTAGCAGTGGAACTTACTGGAAATCCTCCCTCTAGGGTGCTGAGGAAAGTCACCCATGAGGAAGACCATACCTTGAAGGTCGCTGCAGAGCCACCCAAGGGGATAGTGAGGAAGCCATTCATGGGGCGCTTCCTCGCCAGTGGTGCTCTGCTGCAGAGCCTCCTGAGATGTCTGGGAAGCATTTCTGAGGTGCCTCCCAGGTGGCCTTCCATGGTGCAGCAGCCTGAGGGGATGCTCGGGAAGCCGATGGGTGCTGGGCACTGCTGGGCCCTCAGGAGCTTGGTACCGAGAAGCAACTCCCTGAAGGGCCAGACACCAGACAAGCCCCAGGCCCCCACTGCCGCACATGTTCTACCGTGTAGCTACCACGTGCTGCAGTGTCCCAACAAGAGCCAATGTCAGAACCAGGCAGAGGTGCAGTTCTTGCTACCTGGTGGAAAATTTACCTGTTGTCCTTCATGTTAAAAAAAGAATGTTCTGCCTGGTTCCAATGACCCAAGGATCAAAAGTAGACAAAGCTAAGCAACTGTGATGGACAGCAGGATTATGGTGGCCTCTTGGGGGGGATTGAAATCTGGAAAGGGCACGAGGAACCCTTGCTGGTGCTGGACATGGTTTCATATTCATCGGAACAGTGGGCTGCACACGAGGGGAAAATACTATGGGTGTACACTTAAGTTAATGCAACTTTTAGTTTACCCTACCTATCTCGTATTTAAAAAATCAGAGGTTGACCTTGGCTATGTTTGATCCTTTGGAGTTCTATGTAAATTTTAGAATGTGTCCAATTTCACCCTCAAAGAGATCTATTAGTATTTCTGTATATCTAGAGGTGAATTTGAGAACTGACATCTTTATGAGCCTTCCAATTCATTATTATGAGCCTCTATTTCTTTAGCCTTCTTTAACGTATCTTAAAGTTTTGTGTTTTTTATGTAGAGTTATTTTCAGTTTATTGCTTGTTAGTTGATATTTTAATGCTATTAAAAATATCTTCAAAAATTCTTTATTTTGTTTGTTACCACTTTATTAAAAAAAAGGCAAAATTGATCCCAGCAATAAACTTGTATCTAGCAAACATGATATGTTCCTTATGCTAGAAATTGATCTGAAGAGTCTTTTGGATTTTTCTATAATCTTGATGATTAATGAAAGTTTTGTTTCTTTTCCCATGATTGCATCTTTTCTTTTTTTTTTCCCCCTTGCCTGACCCAATAGCTGAGACTTTGGGGAAAATGCTGCTTAGATGTGGTGGTGAGAGCCATAGGCAGACCCGTCCGAGGTGTGAGGCACCTGCTGGGAGAGAGGCTCTTTGAAAAGCCTACAAGAAGGTTTTGTGTGAAAGAGAAATTATGCTTTTACTGTTACACTGCTGAACACGTGGTTTGTTAGTTCCTACAGCATAGCCTGTCACAACCGATACAACTGGCTTTAAGCAGTTCTCTTCCATTCTTAGCTTGCTGGAAGATTTTTATCCTAATGAGAACTGAATCCTAGCAAATGCTTTTGGGGCATCCATTGTGGTGCTTATGTGATTTTTCTTCTTTAATCTATTTATATAGCAAATTGTATTCATTGCTTCCAATGTGAAGACCAACTTCTATTCCTGAAACAAACCCAAACTGGTCATGTGTATTATTCCTTTTATTTGTTGCTGGGTTTGGAAAGCTAATAGTTTGTTCAGGATTTTCACATTGATGTTCATAACTGACATTAGTGTCTTTTCTCATATGTTCTTCACAGGCTGTAGCCATTAAGATTTACAGAGTGAATTGGTCAATACAAAAGCCATCTTTAAGCCCTGGCTGGCGTAGCTCAGTGGATTGAGCACGGGCTGAGAATTAAAGTGTTGCAGGTTCGATTCCCAGTCAGGGCACATGCCTGGGTTGCAGGCTGACCCCCAGCAACCGCACATTGATGTTTCTCTCTCTCTTTGTCTCCCTCCTTTTCTCTCTGAAAATAAATAAATAAAATCTTTAAAAAAAGCCATCTTTAATTCTTCCTTCAAGTTCACCATTTTTTATTTCTGATGAAATAACTACCCTTATTATTTAAGATTTTATTGTCACATAATTTCCATTTGGTTCTCCTTCATATCCACCTTTTGTTTTTTCTAATCTTCAGACATATTGGAAGTTTGCTATTCCCTCTCTCTCTCTAAGAATAAAGAATACTTTTAAAAGTCCTTTTCAGAAAGCTTCATTATTTCTTTTTCATCATGTTTCATCTGCTGAATTCTCCCATTTGTTGTGTCTGCTGTGTGTTCCTTATGGGGCTTCCTGTTAAGCTCCCTGGTCTTATGTGAATTTATGTGTTTTCGTGATTGTCTCAGCCTGTCCACTGGAGTTGCTAAGCCACAGACGTGGCTTGAACCTCTGTGAAGTGTGGGGTTTGTCACTCAAAAAGAGATCCATTCTGGACACTGTGCTCATTTGCAGGGCTGGGCAGGTTCTCTTGGACGGAAGTGATGCTCTTTCCTCCTTGGCCACAGAAGAATATTACATTTCTGAACATAGCTAGGAGCTGATGCAGAAGCATTTTAGGACTAATGTCATTCTAGTCTTGGCTCATGACTTTCCCAGGGAGCTTAGTTCTGGTCCTGTCCCCAAGCGTGCTGGGAAGAGTGCATGGCTGCACTTCCGAAATCCAGTGAGGACCACTTAACATGGGCCAGGGGGTTTCAGCCACTCAACACTATGCTCTTCTCTCTCGTCCCAGATGTGAAGACTTTCAGTCCCCATCCCCGCAATATGTACATGTGTGTGTCTGAAATGGAAGGAAAAGGATAATTCAGAGCTCACCAATGATTATCATGTAACTTTACAACTCTCTGTATTTTTACTTAAAATTGTGGTGAGAAACCTCATGTGACTGAAGCAGAGCATTACTCTAAGGGTAAGCTGAGCACTTTTCCATGAAATCAGTTTTCGCACGCCATGTTAGATATAAAGTAACATATCGAACTTAAATTGTTACAAAAAGGTGAATATTGAAGGAGAGACGCAGAGAGAGAATTTCCTCCATTTTGATATCAATTTCACAGCAAGTGTTTTTCAAGACCCAAATTTACTACTCTTACCTAAAATTTTATTTTACACATTTAAAATTTCTACATTCCAAATGATGGGCAGTGGGTTTAGAAGTAGTTGTTGAAACATATGTGTGCAATTAAATAATAAAATTATTGAAATAATGTATGCTTCCTTTATTAAGTGATTTCTCTTACCTCAATTTTTAAAGAAAACCATTGCCCGCATGGGTAGCATAAAGGGTTCGCACACACTCACCATAGGACAATCACATGACACACGATGAGGAAGGTGGCACTGGGCGAGGAATGAATTAAGGTGCCAGGCATTTCCAGGGTCTATCTGTAGTGTCACCTCCACGTGGGTTTGCGATGGCTAAAGAGTTGTTTTGTAGACACTTAACAGAATAAGACACTTCACCACGCGTCCACCTCTGACTGGAGAAGCCACAACTGGAGGGATCTGAAGCCGGTTCTCTGCAGATTTTAGTGGATTCGATTCAGGGGTCACTCATCCACCCGTTATTTTCTGGGCCTCTCTGACGCGCCAGGCCCTGACTTTGATATGAGGGATCTAGTGGCAGCAAAACTCAACATCGTCCTTGTTGTCAGCTTGACCCCTGTGCCCCCTGTCTTCGGGAGTATGTCGGTCCTCCACCCTCACCGGAGACAATGTTTGGTCAGGTACGTGGAAGAAATTTCAGAATTAGTGAACATTAAAATGGACAGCTGGAGAGTTGTCATGAAGCTCCCTTCCATCTGTGGGAATCTTTAATTTTATATCTTTAATAAATTTAGGAAAAGTTTGTGTAGTTTATTCCCCCACCCCTCCCGCCCCATGGACTTACAATTAAAGCTGAAGGCATAAATTCCAATGTAATAAAGATGCTTAGTTGGGAGAACTCATTCATGTGCTGAGTTCAGGTGATGAACCTCAACTCAGGGTTAAACTTTAGCCTAAAAATGGTTGGTGCGCACCTTCAAGCGTGACTCATTCCTTCACAAAAGTACATAATCACTTCACAGCTAGCAAGCTGAGTGGTGGTTTTTACCTGGTTGTAAAAGAGAATTCGCTTTCTCTGATGAGCGGGATAAAAGCGAGCCAGGTGGTCCTAATCCTAATCAGGGGTGTTGGGGGCGGATTTCTGCCTGCGGTGCTGTTGGTCACCCCTTGGCTGTTGGGGACTAGCCTTCTGGCTCCAGGACTCAGCAGCTCCGGGGCGCACGAGGTGTTGAGCGGAAGAGCCTGGGTCCTTAAGCCAAGACTGTCTCTTGGCTCAGTCTCAGCTGAGAGCCTCCGAGCAAACTCTCCAAGTCTGTTTGCACAAAACTCACTTAAATCCAGCTTTTCCTCATCAAGGACTTGGTGTTAGCATCTTGCTTTGGTGGTTCCAGAGAGGCTGATAACACCCCAAGGTCTTATACTGAAAACAAAACAAAACAAAACAAAACAAAACAATGGAACTTCCATTGTGTTAGGTCACAGTGCAGTTTTTTTGATCCCTGCAAGAATGGAAGTTCAACAGAAAGTAAAAGAAAGTCGAAGGAAGGAGAGATATGAATAAAGGCCTCGTGGGGAAAGTTGCTTTTGACGTGGGTCTTAGAGAGAGGGTGGGATTTGGCCTGTAGGAGACGAGGGAGGAGGCGAGCTTTCCAGAAGAAAAGGGAGAGAGTCATAGAGTGAGGAACAGAGGCAGGCTGGTTAATTTGGTGAGGGGAGGGTGTGGTTGGGTCAGATAGTAACCCCTGATTTTCCTCGCTGTCTCATTTGATCTTCATGCCTGGCCAGTGTGACAAGGAGAGTTGTTGTTGTTGTTGTTGTTGTTGTTGTTATTATTATTAGCAGCAATGAGACAAGGATGGAAAAGCTACAACATGAAATGAACCACAAATGGGATTGGCTAAGAAATTCTAGTGACATGGTTCTCAGTGGTCTGCAGAGGACCGTCAGCAATGTCTACAGACACTTGTGCTCATCCCAACAGAGGAGGGATGCCACCAGCATCTAATGAATGGAGGCCAGGGACACTATTAAATGTCCCACAATGTGCAGGACAGACCACCCCACCCCCGCCAGGAATGCCCCCAACAAGGACAAATCCAAATGTCAGTAGTCCTGAGGCTGAGCATGCGCTAGTATGTTTGGAGGGTCCAGAAAGCCCCATTCGACCCCTCTCTTCCTTAGGTTGCCCCAAATGGTAACGACCGTGGATATTTCTAAATACGGGAAGACAAGAGTGTGCTTTGTTACCCAGGGAATCTGGGCATTTGCAGGCTGGGGCCTGTTAATCACCCATGGGCATAACTCTTCCTCCCAGTATCCAATAGCCCTGACTTGGGGAATTTTCCAGAAAGCTGAGGAGACGTGAGTGGGAGTGCCTGGAACGTTTTCCACCAGAAATAGAAAGCCTGTCGAGTAAGTTTATAGCTCCCTGCCCACGTGCCTTCTCCCTGGCCCCCTCTCGGTGTCAAGTGCAGCATGAAAAGTTGTCACTTCGGTCTCAGCTGTGTTGGCAACGGTTGCTCGAATTACAGGAAAGAAAGAAACCTAACCAGAGGAAACAGCCCAGAGCTCTGGCGCGTCTTCTCGCCCACCCCTGTGGCAGCCTCGCACGGAAAGCACGCACAGGTGGATTAAAATCACCATCAGGCGCCGAGTCCGGCCAACACGTGGTAGATCCATCAGGGTTCTCAGGTCCCTAGCTTTTGGCACAGCTTCGCAGCCAGGACAGGAAGCTGGAAGCAGAAAATAGTCCAATGGAGAAAGCACAGACTGAGTCACAGGGCCCCCAGTCCCGCCCTGGCCCAGGCACCGGCCGGTACCTTGGACAAGTCACTGCGTTTCAGGACTCCATGACCGAGTGTCACAGGGGAGCCCGTGGGACTAAATTATTTCCAGGTTTTTCTGACCTGAAGACTCTCTGTAGAAGACTGACAACAGGCTTGACCCTCTTAGACTTTTAGTAGGGCTTACCTTTTTTTTTCTCCCCATAGAAAATAAATTCTATTCAAATCAGATGTGATTTGCCTTCCTTGAATAATGGAAAATGGAGGAGCTTTCGGTAGACTTTTCCTTACGCTCTGTGCTCCTGTCTTCAGATCCTGGATCTTTCTTTCTCTACGTGCCCAGCGTCCCCAGTTGTTTCGTGAAGGCAGGCTCTGGTCACTCAGCTCACGCAAGCCACGTTCTGTTGTAGCAGGGAAGGGTCAGGTCTGCGTGTGCTGGTAAAAATACCTGGAAATTCCTGGGCGGGGAATAACAGGCCACCGTGCAGGGACAGTCCCCAGGTGGGTCTCAGACAGGGCGTTCCAGTACAGTAGGGACCCAAACCTCCCTTTCACTGTCATGCTCCAGGCAGGGGGGCACCACACAAGGTGAGCAATAATGAGGGACCCCAGAATGAAGTGTTTTCGAAAGTGGCGTTACAAATGTTGACGAATGTATGTGAAGGGCGATTCCCCTAGCATTGCCCTCAGTTGGTAGTTTTCAACCTCTGCTGCCCATTAAATGAGGAGCTTTTTAAGCGCCCACTGCCCAGGGGACACAGCCCAGCATCTAAATCAGCGTCTCTGAGAGCGAGACCCAGGACTCTGCTTCTAAGTTCCCATGGGACTCCAGCGTGCAGCCGAGCTTGCGCCGGCTGCCCTTGGGAATTGTCCATCAGGTACATGCCCTGTGGCCTGTTCATGCGTTCATGGAACTGAACGGTTGCTTAATTTTGCTTTTCTAGCTAATTTTTTTATTTAATCTTTATTGTATTTTTTCCATGACCATTTAGTCCCCTTATACCTCCCCCTCCCCCAGCAATCCCCACACTGTTTGTTGTCCATGCCCACAAGTCCTTTTTCCTTTTCTGTCCTAGCTAATTTCACAGAGGCTGTTAAGTGCGTTGGCCAGTTATGTAGTTATAGCAGTGGTCAAAAAAGGATTCAAGAAGTTGTCAAAAAAGATGAATTGCCTGGCAGGCTTTTGTCAGGGAGATTCTTGGTTTTGCAAGAAGCTGAATAAGAAATCACATCGTATTTTGTCTCTGGGAGTCCAGGACTCAGTGTTTAGACTTCAGTCAATGCAGCTGAAACTGATCTGTCTTTAAGCCGTTTGTGCTGTGAGCACCTTCTGGTTCTTCATCAGAAGAGCGAGTATCTTCTGTTTAAACCATTGTGGCTCTGTAGACTGGCTCTCTGGGTGACCAGTTCCCTTCAGTCAAATAAACCACATCCTTGTTTTTTTTTCCCTCTTTACATCTGTTCAAAATTAATTCGACACCGTAGTATTACAGCTGCTGCCTTTGTTGTGTGTTTTCCCAGTAAGATACATGGTGTGCATGTGGGCACTGGCTTACATTATACAAGTGTGCGCCCACATGTATTCATAGATACTTATAGAATTGATTTGTTAAGATCCACAAGTCTTATTAACACTTCTTTCCATAGGACAAACAAATTTGAGCCTATTTTCATCAAATGTGATCGAAGACATTTGGGGTGGATTTCTGATGATTTAGCTTTAGAACTTGGGGGATAGCAGAAGTGCCATCAATCAAAGGTAGTTTGAGCTGGTCCCTCGAGTCTTTCCAGGGGGGCTTTCCTTTCAATTAAGCCCATATTTAAACCCCACCGCACTGCCAGACTTGGCTTTTGCTGGAGAGAAAATCAGCCGCAGCTGGGGCCATTGCGCAGCGACTCCCAGATGGAGCAGCCCTGCCTGGCGACCCTGTAAGCCCTTCTCCCCCTAAGCGTGCAGTGGCCCACGTGTGTCCTTAAGGTCACGCCTTTCTCTCTCAAACTCTGCACTCCTTCTCTAGAAGTTTCCAGGCCCAGGATCAGTAAATACTCCCGGACACTCCTGCTTCCCCCACAAACGCAGGCTCACAGGAGGAGCCTTCAGAGAAGGACCAAGGGTGTTGGATTTCTTTTGTGTTCAAGCCAGCTGGCCTTTGGACTTATTACCAAGACCTCTCGTGGTCCTGCACATAGAGGCACGTCCGTGACTAGAGTCAAGTTCAGAGAGAAAATAGGGATGAGGGGAGCAGTCAGGAAGCAAACCTCTCTCCAGTCAGGCCACACCACTCTGCAGACTTGCTGGAGACTCACTTCCAACGACAGCCAGCCTCTCGGGGGAAGAGGCGGTGTGGGCGAGACACGCAGGCACTCCTAACAGATGGGCGCGTCTCACCTCCTCAGCACCGCTGCGGTGATCACTCACTGTTGGGCACCAAGACAGAGGCCGCGGTGAGGCGCCCGGTGAGAGCACCAGGAGGGAGGGCGCAGAGAGGGACGCACAGGGTGGGAACTGCGTCCTGGCTCCACTCACCGCCCATCCCCGCGGGGGAGATAGCAAAAGTGATTTAATCCCACATGTAATCAGAAGCAAAATAGAGGCAGAAAGAAGGAGCTTTTAGTCTGCACTTAAGCCTCTGTCCACTTCCAGCTTTGCTCCATTTGTTTTTTTGCCTTGATCATAAATATCACAATTTTTGACAATCTTCCCCATTTAGCGTGGACATTTCTAATGAACCTGCTCACTGACAAAAACATATTTACTGACTGACTTTAATCTTTTCCTGATGGTCCAGGGTAATGTAAAGCCCATGTAGTTATTTAAAAAAAAAAGAAAGAAAAAGAAAAGAAAACTCCTTTAAAAACAACCATTTGAATGGTACAGCCACTTTGGAAAATACTTGAACATTTTCTTATCAAGTTAACACGTACGCTCATCATTTGACCCAGCAATTCCAGACCTCAGCATTCACCCAGGTGGTGTGAAAGCTGTGTTCGCAGAAAAACCAGCATGCAAATATTGATAGCGGCTTTTGTCACCTCCCCAAACGAGAAGCAAGCCGATCGTCTTTCGTGCAGGGAACACATGAAACGGTGATGCATCTATATTGTGGAATACGACTCGGCACTGAACAGAAGGGGCCGTGACACGGGTAAAAGCAGGTGCATGATGCTAAGTGAGGAAAAGTCAGGCGCGAGAAGGCTGGTTGCCCGGGGCTGGGGTGGAAGGGGCTCACCGAAGCAGCGTGGGAGGAGGAGCTGGGGCGATGGAACTGTTCTGTGTCTGGTGAGGGCTGTCACTGAATGTGTGCATTTACCAAATTTGTGGCTACTATACACTTAAAAGTGAATTTTAGCGCGTGTAATTTATGCCTTAATATATAGAAGGAAAACAAAGGTGGGGATAGGGAGAAGAAGCCACCTGTGTGTGGTGGGAGGGCCCTCACCTGGGGCATGTCACCCACCTGGGGCATTAGGATTGTGGCCGCCCAAGTGGGATGGGTCCAGCCTTCCAGGTGATTCTCTCCCACCATTTTAACTCAGGACTTCACAAACGACTTTGTTAGTCTTCGGTTAGGAAAAAGTGAAGGCACGTGAACGGAATGAGAACTATGCCATTAACTACACACACCAAGGCTCTACAGGGGTCATCTAATCACCTTTCCATGCTCTTCACTTCCAAGTCCTGCTACCCTCTGTCTGCATCCATCATACTGTGCTGGTCTGTTAGTCTATCATCCACGTACTGTGTGTTAGATATTCCTGGCATCAGAATGCTGATTATAATTTGTTGAACATTCTCCATGTCTGAGGTTGCTTTTATAAAAATGTGTCCATAATGAATTAGGTAAGATAGTGGCTGCTGGCCTTCGGAGTAACGTAAGGAAAGTGACTGCTCTATCAGCTCGCTCTGCTCTTGAACCTTCTGCACTGTAACCTGTGCCTTCTGGAGTCTGCCCTTCCGTGTGTTGTGTGTGAATTCGGGGGGCGCTGCAGGCAGGAGCATGGGTTCATGTGCCAGGGCTGCCATTACACCACAACCTGGGAGGCTCGTAGTAGAAGAGACATTTATTGTTTCACAGCTCTCGAGGCTAGCAGTCTACTGATTGAAATGTTACTCATATCTAAAAAATAATTCTACGGCAACACCTAGACGAGTATTGGACCAAACAACCCGTCACCATGGTCTAGCCAAGATGACAGACAAAAGCACCATTCTCAGGGGCACACACATCAGAGGTGGGCAAAAGTAGGTTGACAGTTTTTCATATGGAAAAATACAAGTAAATAATGCAAGAAGAAACCATTTCATGTACTCACAACCGTAAACCCCTGTCTACGGTCTTCACCGTCTTCGGGACACTGTGTCCTGAGCGACGGGCAGATGTCCCAAGAGATTGTGGTTTATTCTCTCGAAACCTGACCTGGGGGCCAGCCTGCGCCTCCTGCCACCTGAGGGCTGTCCCAAGATCTCTGGGTCACCCCGCCTACCTCCACCGGCTCAGGTCTGAACGTGCATGAAGTTCATCCATCCAGGCTTGCCCAAGCAATCAAAAACATCTTGATTGGTTTACATGTTTTGACATTTCCCACCCATGCAAAGAAACAGATTTTAGTTTCAAATAATCAACATGATAGAAATTCATGATAGAAGATGTGAAGGGGAAAGAAAAACTGTTAGATGGTCATTTCTCTTCCTTGAAGTATTTCATTTGGAAAACATTGTCAGAACAATCCACAGCCAAGTCTGTGCAGTGCCGTTTCACATGGGTTTAATTATGTTACAAAAACCCCCCAAACACCCATACGATATTATTCTAGCATCTCCTGTAATAGCAGGAAATTCAGGACCTCTTTTATTTAGTCTCCCTATAATAGCAATTGGTTCCAGCTTCACTGGGCAAGGAAAAGAAAAAAAAACACTAAAATCTGTGACAGCTACAATAATACTGCCTTGGCTAGATTAAACTCAATAGCAAGCTGATCGGGGGACTGATTTGATGCTGCAAGACATTTTTTAAAAAACACACGTTCACTCACTGTCAGGAGCTTCATGGTTTATTTCTTCTCATGCTCAGTAACTGTGAAAATGCCAAGGTGACGCCAAGTAATGAGTTCTTGTCAGTTCTGTTTTCTTCCCCAGATACCACCTCTGCCAACACAGCCACAACAGAGACCCATTCTGGTGTCGACCTGAGATGGCTCTGAAAAGGAAGTGGGTGTCACTGGGCTTCTCCAGTGACTCAGGTCTAGACTGGACTCTGCAGGAGCCTGAAGTGTGGGCTGGGTCCGGCGTCCGGACAAACTGTAAAACTGGCTCAGATTATAGGTCTGGGGTGGGGACCGAGAATGAGAATTTCCAACGGAGTCCCAGGTTCCAAACATACTTTGAGACTCAGTCTTCTACGTGTAATGGAGATAAAACATAGGAGGAGGTCAAATCAGCCTTGTTATAAAACCAGATAGTGTTACCGATTGTCCATTATGTCTATTAATTCATTTATTTGAGTATGTAGTGGGACTACTATATGGATAGATGTTTTTAAAAAAAATCAGTCACCAGAGACCTTACAATGTATTTGAAAACAAAACAAAAAGAAACACACGTAAGAAGAATCACCTGATGATGCAAAGCATCATCTGATTGCGTGCCCAGCACTGCAGCCTTTCCTGATGCCTCGAGCAAACTGACTTCTACAAGGAAAGAAGGTAACCCTGGCTCGTTCCACGGTGAACGGAAAAGCAAAAGGAGCGCATTTCATGTTTGGGGATTGACTGTTGTAATCAGAAGTGGTGGCGAGAATGTCTAACTCAAGCTCACGTAGTCCCACAGGGCAGCCTGCTCACCCCTGGGATGGAGCGTGACATTGCAGCAATATTGGCCCCCCAGTCTGAAGGACCAGCTGGGTGGGATCTGGGCTCGGGGCACTGCTGGGGGGCATGTGAATGACAGAGGCTCAGATACCTGGATTTCCATCCTGGTTTGCAGGCAGCCCGGGGCGTCCTGCTCTCTTGCTCTGCCTCCTTTGCCCGGCAGCAGTTCTGCCCTTGGTCCTTCCTGAAACTCACTCCTTCCTGCCCCCCACCACACAGAGCACTTTTAATATGGCTCCATGAGCTGCAGGGGTCCCTGGGAGGTCCTGGCTCCCCAGCACATCCCTGAGGGCACTTCCCTTTCATCTTCCGGGAGGTCACTGCCCTGGCCACCTGGCACAGAACTCTTCTTCCCTGGCTGTGACTGCAGAGACCCCGCCCCAGCTACTATCCTTGCTCACAACTGTTTGTCTGGGGCTTACGTCAGGTCCAAGGGAATGTATGCAGAGTTCTGCAGAAGCCAGAGATGTGGCGGCCAGCAGACTTGGGGCCAGGAGCCGCTTCCTGAAATGCCTTGCCCTCCCCCGATTAAAAGCCCATGCTGCCTTCAGGTCTGTCTCCGGAGCCTGGCTTTCAGGGCCCTGCCCACCATGCATGGAGCCTCTGCTTCAGGGGGTGGTTTCCTTGGCCTCACGCAGCCCTTGTCCCTCCTTTGTGTCCAGCTTCCTTGCTCACCTCCCAGCAGACTCGACCGTCTCTCTCCCTTAGGAGTCATGGGCTGTCAAGTTGTCCTGGCTTGCAGAGACGGTCTCAGCACAGCGCTTCCTCCCTCATTGTCCTCTCCAGACATCTGGGGGACTTCCTCTCCCCAGCCTGCTAAGCGCCCAACGGAAGACATTGCACTTGACCCTGTGGTATCTAGTCACCTAGTCAAGCTTACAGCAGATGTACAGTAAGCACATGTTGAGTGAAAGATTAAATGAATAGCAACCAACTCTTACAAAAAGCTGAAAATCAGTTTGCCCGTCCTGTTTTTGTAGACGGTGTCTGCCTACAAAAAGGGAGCTGGTCGGCTAAAAATAATGGGTTCACAACGTTCTGTAATCAGGAATTGGGCTTTTTGCCTCATTTTTACTCTTCAGTTGACTGGCTGTGTGATTTTGGTTAATTTACTTTCTTGCTCTGATCATCTATTTTTTTTTGTCTGTAAAATGGGAATTAAATCCACCTTACAGAGATTAGGCATAAATTAAAATTAGTGGATCTATGCAAACATAAATCAACTCACAAAGAGTTGGAGCCTGAAATACAGCAGATGTTCTGAAAACAATATCCGCTTTTTATAGTAATGTTATTGGATGTATCATTTTAGAGTAAAATGCTAGTAAAGTCATAGAGCGAGGCAACAAAGAGACTGGAGAAAGTCTTGGACTTCTCAACAAGCCGGTGCAGTGAGGTGTTTGAAACCCTCTTAATGGGGCAATGGCCTGGCCAGCCCTTCCTGTCGTCATGGATTCTGCAGCCTTCTGTCCTGCGTGGCTGGGGCTGGGGGGAGCCAGACTGCGGGGCAGCCACTTCGGTGAGGAGAATTCTTACAGCACAGAAGGAGGAGGGAGGGCAAGCAAACATTGGTGAAAGATAACCACAGATGAGCCTCGCTGCGCAGAGGAAACGTGAAGGGGAAGCCGTCGAGAAAGCACGTGGCGGCAGCCAGTGAACGGAGAAGGTCCACAGATGAGGGCCCACTCGAGGAGTGGAGGCGGCGAGTGAGAGGGTTGGTTGGCGAGGATGTCCCTGGACTGAGAGAATTTATGCCCTGCCCGCATCCTGTATGTCAGTCGGCTTGCTGGACCACTCCAGTCTGGCCCTAGCAGTGGGCATCCTGCCCACCTTTTGCAGGTGAGCTGGGGTGCGCAGGGGCCCACCTCTGGGACCCCCCTGGGCTCAGTGAACCCACCTGAGAGGCTGAGGGCTGCAGTTGGGCAGGAGCACATGCCCAGCAGAAGGACCTCTGCGGCCCTGAGCAGGTGGCCGGGCGGCCTGCAGCGTACACTGTCTTCCTCGGTGCAGGTGAACCGACCAGATGCTGCCTGGCTTGTGAGAGACCGGCCCCTGGTCATTGCAGTTCAGCCACTGCTTAGCTCTGCTTAGTTCCCCTGGTCAAGAAAGGGTTACGTTATTGGGAGCACAAATTGAAAGGCTTACGTTAGTAGAGATTCTTTTGAAACACTACTGAGAAGAAAAGTAAAAAGTCAGTTGACTGATTTTGTGGGAGGCCGGCTGGGAAAAGGGGAGCTCGGAAAACCCCTCACAGGGCTCTGTGCCAGTGTGTGTCATGAAGATTTGGGGGGCAGAAATAACACTACTCACTTTCAGCCACACCGGTATTGGCCTTGCCACCCACCTTGCTCTGGAGGTCCCGGCCCAGGTGCACAGCCCATGCAAGTGACCAGTCAGCACACAGAGCAGAGGGGGGATTTGGGATCAAATCTCTTCTTGCAAACCAACGGAACAGCTTGTGAGACGACAGCACTGTGACGGCAGAGCAGAATCAAACATTCTTTTGAAGAAAATCTTGGCTTCTCGCTTCTCCCGGGTAATTGAATTATGATGTCAGGATTGGGGAGTGGTACAGGCTAAATGGTTGTGCCCCCCACCCCCACCAAAATTCATGTGTTGAAGCCCCAATCTCCAATATGACTGTTCTAGAGAAAGGGCCTCTATAGGGGTGATTAAGCTTAAATGAGGTCATAAAGTCAGAGCCCTGGCCCCTCCAGTCGTGTCCCTGCAAGAAGAGGGGAGAGCGCGCTCAGCCCCTGCATGAGCACTGGGAAAGGCCATGCGAGGACACAGAAGGCAGCTGTCTGCACCCCGGAGAGACGTCCCCCCAGACTCCAGCCCTGCTGGCACCTTGGCCTTGGACTTCCAGTCTTCACAATAGGAGAAAATAAACCTCTGTTGGTTCAGCCACCAGCCCCCGGGCCTTTGCTGTGGCAGCCTGAGCAGACTGCTGCAGGAGGGCTCGGCGTTGGAGAGAGCCCAGAAGACCCCTGCAGGGACCCCCCCTTTCACCCCAGAGGGATTCCCTCACTGTGGTTCTCTCTGTACGAATTCAGGTTTCAAAAGTTCAGAAAAGAATATTAAACCACAACAGCAATATTTCCAAAAGCCTCTGAGTACGTCCACAGAATTAAGAGTTCAAAACAAGTGAAACTATTTTAAAAATAGAACAATTTAAAAACAGCACCAGCGCAGGGACGTCTTGGACCGATGCTGGTGCATGAAACACGAGCCCATTGATGAAAGCCGGAGTCGGTTCCGCTCTGAGCCTGCACCTCCCTGAGTGACTGTCAGCCCTGTCGGGAGCCCGGCCGCGCTGTGTGTGTGTTGTGAGGTCAAGTCATGTTGTTGGCAAGTCTCGGATCCGCTTTCGGACGACTGCAGGCAAAGCGAGGACAGCGAGTCCTGGGAGCTGACACAGAGAAGGCCCATCAGACAGCAGCAGAGCCAGCCCGCCTCGCAGCATCACCGCGTTATCGCCAGATCCACGTGGGTGGCGGCTGAGGACACTCGAGGGTGGAGTCAAGCAAAAACCGGGATCACCCGCGTCCCACCACTTCCCCCTGGGTTTCCCTGTTAGCGGGCTGAAGAGTGTGACGCCCCAGAGATGCACACAGGCAGGAAAGATTTATCGACATAAGAGAGCGAGGGAAAGAAAGTGCCTGTTGCCGTAGAGCCAGAACGCTGGAACGGGGAGAGACCTTGGACTTGACCTAGCCCTCTGCCTCTTCCCCTGACAGAGAGAGGGGAAAAGTGCCAGATGGTTTGTGCTGGTCACGTGGGCGCCCCAGTAAGCAGGTCTCAAACCAAGTGGACCTCTCACGTCGTAATTGCCCCTTTCACCCTGACTTTCACCTCTGTCCTTAATTTTTTTCTCGGGGGGGGGGGGGGGTGGGCAGGGGGGGGAAAAAATGCGGGGTTGGGGGGGGGGAGGGGAAGTGATATTTCGTGAGAACCAAATGGTAGTCAGCCACAATATCGGTGACGGTATTTCTTAACAAGGGAATTAGAGGTTTTATTAACACGACTAGGTAAGGCCGGCGCAGCATGCCACGCCTCGGGCAGCGCTCCGCCCCGTGGCTCCGCCCCTTCTCAGGGCCGCCCCGCATTTTCCCTGCTGGCTCTCTTAGGGGGGCCTCTTCCCAGCCCGCGGCCACAGAGCGTGTAGCAAGGGTCTCACTGTCAACGGCCATTTAAAGTTACAGTTGTTTAATAACATAGCACTTCCCTATCTTTTAGGTTAATTTTTTATGTTTTTGCTTACCTTTTATGGCATTCCTAAAAACAAGTGTAGTTAGGGTTACTAGTATACAGATCAACCTTAAGGGGACATGTTCAGTGTAAAGTACCCCCTTTGCCTCCCAGAAATGTCCCCTCGTAAATGGTCACAAGAAGCAAGTGATTGCCCCGGGGCCTTTTTGGTGTTTTTAATAATGGGAAGTGGATGTGTTATGCGTGGGCCTGGAAGAGGCATTCTGTGCTACCACATGGCGGGGTGGGGGGGACCCACATTCCTATGGATGGAATGCTCTCCTGACCCGCCTTGCTGCTTCTGGGGCACCTGGCTGCCATAATTGCTGCAGTGTGTGTCCTGGACACTCTGCCATCGGAGTCCCCTTGCAGACGGGCTCTGTCTTGGAGCACGGTACAGCCTGCCGCCATGGTCTGCAAGCTGTGCCTTTGGGAGCACAGAGGTTGGGGGTCATGACCCAGGGGTCCTTGCTGGTGCGATGAGTGAGTGTAGGCAAGAGTTCCGATGCAGCAGCCTTAGGCTATTTTATGCGTGAGGTTGGGTGTTTCATGTGATCCCCTTTGGGGAGAAAACAGTTTGAAAACCCGACAGCATGTGTGAGAATGTAACAGGCTCTCTCTGTGCTGTAGGAGAAATTATCTAGTGTTGACAGCCCATCTGCCCCTCTCAGCCACAAGGTCTGAGTCTGTCCTCCCCTTTCAGGCGGGGCTAGCCTCTGCTGTCACCCAGGGCCCGGTGCTCAGAAGGGCCCCAGGCATAGTTCACTGCTCTGCTGTCACCGTCTTGAGAAGTCCTCATCATTCCTTACTACGGGCCCACCATTCTCATCCTGCGCCTGGCCTGGCAGAAATGGAGCTGGTGTCCAACAAGGACTGAACTGAACCCCAGGGAGCTTAGCGTGCAAGCACCCATCAGAGCCGGCTCACGTGCACCAGAGAGACTTCACCCTGTCGGGTCCCCGGGGTTCTCAGGTGCTGCTCAGGGTTCTGTGACCCCGGAGCCGGGCCAAGAAAGGCCACAGCCAAAATCAAACAGTGGCACTATTTTCCTAAGTCACAGGGGGAAAATGGTCAGGCAGAACTTTCTCAATTTAAAAAAAAAACAAAACACCCTGTTTACCTCCGATTGCCTGCCTATAGTGTTGGCCCAATGGCCACATGAATGCACAAGTAGCAAACAAAGATTATTTTTTAAAAAATCAGAAACAGCCAATCGTGTTCATTTCAGCCGATTGGTTCTCCCCTCCCCCAACTCTCTTCCTGTCTCTCAAACAACTGTTGAGCTTTTGTACTGGAAACAAGACAAAGCCGTGTTTCGTGGTCTGGAGCAGGCCACTCTCTGTCAGGCAAGCACCTCTGCCTGTGGTTGCCACCAGTGGCTCTGGTGCTGTACCTGCCTGGCGGGGTGAGGGGCCCTGGTCACCTCTGCCTCCCTAGCCTCCCCATGGACACAGGTCCACCAGAGAATAAAATAGGTAACTAATCCCATTCACGTGCCAACCGTTTTGGTTTTGCTCCAAGCTTAAGCCATCCACACGCACCAGCCACGTGGAAGGTCCCTTTCCAGAACACGGTGGCTCAGTTAGACAAGCAGAGACAACAAAGTGCAGACTAGGTTGCAACATCTAAGATGACTTCACCACAGGCTTGGTGATGTCACAGAGGGCTGTCCACGTTGATAATGTGTGACCACAGCACATGAAAGGCTTTCCACAGCATCTCAGGTAGGACAGCTAAGCTGTCCGTGGTCCCACAGAGGGGCAGGTCGGTACCTGTGTAAAGGACCCTGACCCCTGGGCAGGAGCTGTTGCAGTAACGAAACCGTACACTGTATGGGTGAGGGAGGGACACCCAGGCTCTGGCCAACATTTACTGGCTCCAAGAAACAGATCCCCTCCAAGGAACTCAGGTGGAAAACTGTTTAATTATTGAAAGGACAGGGGACTGTCCTGGAAATGATGTGCAGGAAGGACACCGGATCACACAGGAATCGGAGCCCCTTGGACCACACTGTCTCCATCTCAGTCTCTCTGAAGCCACGTGGTCTTTTGTTCCTGCTTCTCTCTGCCCCTCGTCGATTCCCTGTCTCTCTGAAAACTCATCAATGTGCCCCTTGTAGAAAAGGACTACTCTCCTTCCCGGCCATGCCAGGTTTACATCTCTAAGTGCCTTATTTTCTAGAAAGGTGGACTCGGATTGGTCCTCAGTTAACCAATGGATGGGTTTCTTATGGGTCAGATGCTCATGCCAAGCCAATCAGGTCGTGTTCACACACAGACCTTACATATTTCACGGAGCTGAGAATTCACAAGTGAGTCTGTGGAAGAGTGCATACTCATCTTGTCCTGGGTTCTTTGATTTTCAGCTTTAATGCAATCAGTGGCCCTGGGCAAGGGGTCCTGTTCTCCCTCGACTCAACTAACTACAAAACTAGAGACAATCCAAGCAGACCATTGCACTGAGGTTAACTGTTTTCCCACTGGGCTGCAACGTAGACTTGGGTCTCTGCGAGATTAAGTTGAATGATTTCATGCATCAGGTGATGGTGTTTCCATCAGCTAGCAAACCGGGAATGGTGTCAAGAAAAAGGGATGGGAGTTGCGTGCGGTTCGACAGGTGTCATGTCCCAGGTATGGGAGATGAATAAATTCTAGATATCTGCTGTACGCCTTCATGCCCACGGTTAACAACTCTGTGCTGCAAAATTTAAAAAGGTAGATCTCATGCTGTGTTCTTAACATAATAATAAATAACCACAAGCATACATACATACTTACACTGTAAAAATACAGTTTAAAAAGAAAGAAATTTGAAGAAGAAACATGTGTTGTAAATTATTTAGAAAGGAAACACAAGGTACACCTGGGTCGCCAGATCTAGCGCGGCCTCCTGTTCTTCCTTGGGAGAGTTTGCAGGGGTTTTCTTCCCAACAGTTTACCACACCTCATCTTTGTCATGCAGGAGCGGTCATGTTAATAACATAGCCACACACACCAGAAATCCTCAATTATCCCCATGTACAGTTTAATGAAGGTGCGTGTATCCATTAGGGGTTAGGGGAGCAGGAACACAATGATGAGATAAAATTCTAAGCCTTTCACTGTACGCAGTTGTGGACGGTGGTTACACAGTCTCTGTAAAGCTGTTGCTTCTGCACCTGGTGCTGAACCTGACCCTGTGGGGCTGGCATCCCAAAGGAGGAGGGACACAAAGTGGGCAATAGCAAGGACGGGCTGGAACCACTCTGTCTGTCTGCTGCTGTCCCTGGGCGCCATGGTTTCATGACGCAGTACCTACAGGAGAAGCTGTACATGCCGGCCCAGGATACAGAGAGGTGGAAGGACAGGGGGGTGCTAGTTGGAGGAAGCAGGGGCCCAGTGGCTGCCCCACAAGCTGCAGCAGCTCCTGCGGCCCTGCCTTTACATTGAGAGCAGGCAGCATGGCTGCCGCTGCACCTCTCCTTGCAAATGGCTCGCAAGCTTCCTCTGGCGACCAGCGTTAACGCAGAAGCATTCTGCGCTGGGAGTTCTGAGAAAGGCAGGCCCAGCCCAGCTGAGCTGACAGGCATGAATTCAGTGAACTCAGAAAATGTATAAGTAGTCCCATAAACACTGCAATGAGTTTTGTCTTTGTTTAAAGCGGAAGCTGTCCATAAAATGGATTCATGTGCAATACCTTCTTCCTTGGAAACCACCACATTCACGAAACAAACAAACAAAAATCCCAGTGCGAGTTGCAGAAGTTACCCACTGCTGATGTATTATTGATCCTCCAAATAATTATTCATTTCAGAACTAATTAGATCCTCCCCAAAATGACTGGTTCTCTGAGCAGAAAGAAGCTTTTTAATTAAATTCCGGCACACCAGGTCACGGCTCTGCCTTCCACCTGCTCCCTGCCACGGGCACGCTGCCTCCAGCTCCCTTTAACATTGCATAAACCTCTGTCTTCTGCTGCGGGGTCACAGTCAAGGAGTCATTACAGCACATCTGATTAAGGTCACTCCCAAGCTGCCACTCATCATCTGAGGAAAGAATGCTGGGGAGGCAAAGGTTACTGCAGGTCACTTTCCCCCATCCGTCCTGAGATCCGAGGTCTCTTCCTCACCCTCTGCCCTGGGTCCTGGAAGACAGAACACAGCTGGACCTCAAACAGCCCGGGGACTGGTCCACAGCTGGGCTTTGGCTCCGCGGAGATCCCAGGGACGTTCTGAGGACAAGGCGCCTTGTCTGCATTCCACGCATTTCCTGAAGCAGCCCACACCAAAGCCACAGCAGATCGGTCAGCTGAGATGTCGTGCAAGCCAGGAGGCAGAGAGGAGGCTGGGTGTCCCAGGAAGCAAGGACTGATGTCCTGCGGCAGATGTGACTCACCCGGGAGCCTGCATAGCTGAGACCTGGGTGCCGTGCTTCTGCGTGAACCCCCAAAATGGTGACAGTCTGCACGCCTGAGATGCTGTAGCAACTACACTTTGTTATCAAGGCTGCAGGCAGCAAATCTTCCCTCCAAGGCTTTCTGTGACCTCCCCCGGCTCCCGAGCTGTGGTTTCGTTGCCAAGGAGGACTTAATTTATAACAGCTGGAGTCGGTCTGTGTCTTCAGGATGTCCCAGTGTGACTGGAACACTGACTTCCTCACCCGATATAAAAAAATGACTCCAGGTCATTGGCATGTATGTGTGATGCGGCAGTGTTTAACTCCTGCACGTTCCGAAGGAAGACGTCCACCATCGGTGAGCGCGGGGGCTTGCTCTTTCCAAGGCTACCGCACGGCCCACTTCGGCCACGGAAATAAAAACCCAAGGAGCTGGCACGGGAGCCAGACTCTTGAATTATCACGCTGACCTGGACGTCTGGAGCAGCAGCGGAACACGACCTGTTGGCAAGCTTAACAAGAGAAACAGCAGGAGCTGAGGACGTAGGCCGTGGGCACCAGCACAGCGCTGAGTGGCTGTGACGTCCCTGTTCACACCCACCTTCCAGCTCCGCTCCCCCTCCCCCTCCCCCTCCCAGGAGAAACGGCCAAGGATCCACGTGTCCTTTTAAACTTTTAGGCTCTTATCTTTGAGTATTGGGCAATCAGCAGCTTTTCTTAGTAAAGGATTTTTTTAATATGTGTCATTTCAAGAATGAAAGTTTCAAATTCCGTAGTCATTTATCACTGAATTTCTCATTTTTTAGAGTCGAATGGGGTAAGCTGGCGTGTCCAACCTGTTGGCATCTCTGGGCCACACTGGAAGAAAAAGAGTTGCCTTGGGCCACACATTGAATACACATAGGCAAACTGATGAGCAAAAAAAAAGGTTTTAAGTAAATTTACGATGTGGTGTGGGGCCGCATGCGTAGCCACCCCGGGCCACGTGCGGCCTGCGGGCCTCAGGCTGGACACCCCGACTGGCAACCCTTCTCACTTATATGTGGGAATCTGGAGAGACTTGTGCCTCCTGAGGTGGCTGAGAGAGAATAAAATGAATGTCAGAGCCAGAGGAACTAAGAAATCACGTCCCCCGACTGCCTTGTCATACAAGTGACTTCAGACCAGCGCTGGCTTTGCGAAGGTTCACGCTGGTCACTGGCAGAGGACCAGGACTTGTTGCCCCTTCCCCACTGGACCTCCACGCCGCTTCAGCCTCTCCAGATGATGGGCATCCGGTTGGAGACCCTTGGTCCCACTTCTTTCTGAGTAACTTCCTAGGTGGTACCTGGACCACAACCCATCCCACCAGAAACCGCTCTCCATCATCTGCCTCCACAGGAGTGCCCTGGGTAGCATGGAGGAGGCTGGTCACCTGCTGGACTGTGGGACACTTTCATATCACCTCCTCATGCAAAGTCTCCGATGTCACGGGGAAAGAAGAGACTCTCATAGCCCATGGGTATCGGGCAGGTCCACCTTTTGAGTCCTTTAGGGTTGCGTAGGTTGTCCTGTCATCTTACACTAGAGCTCCTTTCTTGTTGGGAGTCTCCTGGCCTCCCTGCGTCTGGGGATCAGTGACCCAGAGGAAAGTGGGAATGACATACAGGCCATCGATACAGTAGAGCCATTCTGGTTGCTCAGCCCTGGCCCACAAGGAAGTCAAGAAATGCATTGCGCTGGATAATCTGTTTTAAGCCAGATGATCATGCAGAAGGACCATATGTAACACGTTCCACACACAGTGGTATGATCGAATGTGATGAACTGTAGTGAGGTTTTTAAAATCAAACAGAAAAGACGAACAGTCACAAAAATGATGAGCCAGCTCCCCTTCCTAATTCCTTTACTCCAGATCAAGCTTTCAGTTTGGAAAGATGTGTACTCTTCTTGTTGAACATTGATAAGTAACCAAATTCTCTTGGTGCTGGTGGTCCACAACAGTGCCTCATCCAAAGCCTGAAGGGAATAGAAGGCGCAACATCATTGGCCACCCTTGACAAACACCTCCGACATATTTCATTTACACTTCCAGAACATTCTTCCTCGGGCCTCCATGTCACCATAGGGGTGATTCATAGAAAGAAGGATTACCCAACTCAAATGGAGAGTGACAACCAAATAAGGTGTGGTGGTTTTAAGCCACTGAGTTTTGGGGTGACTTGTTACCCAGCCATAGATAACGGATACATACTCCACAGTACAGATGGGGAAACTGAGGATCGGGAAGGTTAAGTGACTTGCCCAAGAGCTGTAGAAGTAGTGGTGGTGGAGTTGTCATTTGAACTAGGTCTTTATGAGTTCACGTTCTCCTTTGCTTGTTCATGTCAAAGCCACCTCACTTCAGTGAAAACGTCTGAATATGAGAAATTATTTTTAAAAGACTCGTCTCATAACAGATGATACAGACTAGTTAGGTAGGATCTTGTGTTGTTTGAGTCCTTATTTTTCTGTCTCCATTAGGAAGCGTTTTCCAAAAACACCTTTAGAGGATGTGTCACCTGCTCTTCGGGAACAGGGTCCCGAGGGAACAGGGCCATCGATTTTCTGACATCACGGGGCTCGGGCAGGGACAATGCATCTTAAGAACAGGACTTTTCTAGGCCAATGCACTTGATGAAGGAAGAGATTTACCGGGAACTCCGCCCCACTGCCCAACTCGGTGTTCTGAACCTGGTAAAGTCTTACTGGTGAGGGCCCTTCTGAGGAGCTGGGCCACCAGTGAGGGGTTAGGGAGCTTCTTCTGCAAAGGGCCGAATGGTTTTTGTCACCATGACCCCATTGTGCCTTTGAAGCTCTTAACCAGCCATAGGTAGTATGTAAACAAATCAGTATAGATGTGTCTGAATAAAATGTTATTTGCCAAAAAAGGCAGCAGGTCCAATTGGGCCCATGGGTCATAGCTTGCCTACCCATGACTTAGCGGAAGCCTGCTTCCCAGGAGGCCCCGTGGCTATGCTGCTGGCCTGGGGTCTGTAGGGTTCAGGTGACTACGTAGCTTCCGGGCTGTTGCTGTGCAGACAAGCTAAAGCTGGGGGCACATACAGCCACAGGATCAAATCAAGAGTTGCTTTCCAAGGATTGGTGGAAGAAGAGCTCCTTCCAACAGTGCCATCATCCCAGTGGGCTCCTGAGGAAGCTGGGTGGCAGGCAGACGGCCATCTGGAATGGATGTGTCCTTGGGCAAATAGTCTTTCTGACTCTCAGCATGGGTATCCGTACAGTGGAGGGAATAAAAAGGAGCAGACTCTGCAGAAGGAGGAGGCTCTTTGTCACGCTGGTATTCACCCCATGTTTGCAAAAAAGAGGAGTCAAGCTCAGAGCTATCTTCGCCCAATGTAGAGAGCAGCTGTAGGTCGTTAGCTGTTGCCCACACGTGTCGTTAGGGGCACGCTGCTTGCCCGAATAGACACCATCACTGCCACACTGCTCGCTGCTGGCCTTGCTCGGTCAGTTAATGGTCTGAGTCTTGGCATCTCCCTTGTGGCCATTCACTGAATTGGTAACAGAAGGCAGCAGGGCAAGTGGGGGTTCGGTGCCTGTTGTCCCCAAGGGGTTAGGCAGCTGATTGACAGAGGTTACCCTCTTGGGCCCAGAGGCACCAGCTGGTTTATTTTAGAGATCAGCCTCAATCATTGAGATCAAATATTACATGCTCTTAATTCAATTTGCTCTTTGGGACTCTTTTGTATCTCTCCATGGGGGTGCCCCTGAGTATTGCTTGTTCCTTCAAACTATTGTTTGTTTGATTGATGTTGCTGGAATTCTTCTGCAGAGAGTGGAATAATGATAGTTTAGTTGAAATGTACATTCAGTGTGATGGATTATTTTCACCGATGTTGCATTTCTGGAATGCTGCCATATTTGAATCAGATGTGGCCATTTCAAAGTGTGGCTTACTTTATATTTTAAAAGCACACACCAAACACAGTCTTGTCTGTATGGGCCAGTGCCATGAAAGAGCTGCACAGTGCAAAGTATATTTCTTTTGGTTTATGCTGTTGGTTTAAAGGGCTGCCTGCAAATAGTTTGCTGATCCATGATTCCATTTGTTGTGGCAGCCACTGATTTGGCTTACCTGGGGCTTATCAGGAGGGCTTTCCTTCTTGAGTAATTGTTCCTTGCCAGATCGAAAAGGAATCCTAGTGACCACCTGGCCGGTTATGGACTGAATGTTTGAATCCTCCCCAAAATCCACGTGTTGAAATCCTAGCACCCAGTGTGCTGGTGTTGGGGGTGATTAGGTCGTGAGGACGGAGCCCTCATGCATGAGATCCGTGCCTTCATGAGATGAGACAAGAAAGCTTGCTTGCGTGCCCTCTCCGCCCTCCGCCATGTGAAGGACACGTTAGATCTGCTGCCACCTTGATCTTGGGCTTTACAGCCTCTAGAACTGTTGAGGAAGAAATTTCTGTTCTTTAAGCCACCCAGTCTATGGTAATGGGTTACAGCAGCCTGAAGTTACAGGTAATGGGTCACGACATTTGACTCATGGAAACCGGAGCAACCTGGAAGTACCCATATCATTTTATGTTTTCATGTCGGGGCAAATGTCCCCACTGGTCTGATAACAAGGAGGCCTTGCTTCTCGGGCAGAGAACTGGGGGCTGAGAGTGAAGTTTTGTCCCAGATGGATCACTCACGAGCCACACAGTCTTGCCTCATGAGACAAGGAAACCACCCTAGATGAATTCAACGTGTGGCTGTCACTCTCCTGGGGACATTTCCCGGGGAGGGGTTGGTAGGAGGGCAAGACTCCAAATGAGGGGGGTGGAGTACATTTAATGTTAGGGAATGCCTCAGAGTATTGGGAGAATAAGCCTCCTGAGGGTGTCCCCTTCAGTTCTAGAGTCCCCTAGGGACAAAGATGGTTCCTGAAGTGTGAGACTAGTGAGGATGATGTATACCCGCCCCCTTGAAGGCAGACTGGAGTCTTTGCCTCCATCCATACTGGCCATCCTTAATTCAACTGCTGCGTGTGCAGGGCACCCCCCTTGCACAGGTACCGCTTCCTGAGGCTCCCCGTTAGGAATTGCCTCTGCAGTGTCACAGAGAGCTGGGCCACCAAATGCAGATAACCCCCAAAGTCAATGGACATTGTAGCGCCACGACTTGAAGTGGCACGAAGCAACTCCAGCTGCCAAGTTTCAGAAATCGAAAGTGCCCCATTGTCTAAAGGTGTGTAAGCTGTGCTCTCTCAGATGTGATTTCTTATCACAGATGGAAATTCCTGAGATGGCTCTCTGCTGTGCCTTTCAGATGTCTGAGAGGCCACAAGTAATTAGTTTCTACCAAGTGCGTTTGATTCTCCCACGCAAATTCCCTTCGCTTTCTGCCCCCGCCCTGCCCCGTCCCTGCCACTCCCCCGCCCTGAGCCCCACTCCATCTTGCTGTTTCCATTCCCTGACCTCAGCCCTCGTGGTCCTGCTTCTGACTCTGCATGCCTCTCGCCTGGGCATTGACAATATTTTACTAAGAGTTGCCTACCTTTTTCTATTAATCTGTTTTACTCTTGGGTGAGCCTTCATAAACCAGATCTTCATTAAGCTACTCCCTACTCATTAAGTCCATACTCTTTAATTTAGCATCAGATGGCACCCTTGGGCTGGCCCGCAGTGACCTTTCTGAGGTTCAAAGTGAACAGGTTGCTGTCACACGCACACACTTATTGGGGGACCATGTGCTGCAGTTCCTTCTGCCTAATGACTCAGAGAGGCACCACCTTCACAGCCAAAGTCCATCGTCCCACCAGGCTGAGGCCACATGGTCCCCCACCGCCAGGAACCCAGTTCTTTCTCCACCTCCCCCCTCTTTAGCCTGACCCCTCCATTGACCACCTTTCCAACCTTGACTTACGATCGTTTGTCATCACACTTCAGTCCATCTGGATTGTCAGAGACCATGTTGCCATCCTTTGTGAATCTGGCCACCCAAAGCATCTTACCCATGATAAGCACCAGTGAACAACTGTGGCTGGAATAAGCTAATGAATTTTAGTTGTATTTTTCTCAAGAAAATGTCTGAAGTGTGCATTAAGAACCCTTTATATACCTTACAGATATTTATATCTTTGTCTAGAAATATCCATGAATTCATAAAATATTAGCATTAAGCCAGGCAATAAATGCAGGAGTTCAAAATAATGTAGAGCTTCTTCTCTCCCTCAGTGAGTATAAAGTAGACACTTTCAAGGCATTTTCCTAGAAGAAAAGGAAAGAAGTGGCTTAGAGATGATATAAAATGGGATTACTATGGACAACTCAAAGTTCTGTTCATTTAGATAATAATTGCCTTAAAATTTCTATAGACATAAAACCTTGCAGAGTAACACATTTGACTACATAACTTTTGTCCCATGGAAGATTAGCATGTTTCAAATGCTGACTGGGAAAATATTTACAGACTATATAATAGGGCAAAGGATTAATGTTCCTCAAATATAACAAGTTTCTACAAATTAACAAGAAGAAATAGAAAACAGGATCAAGGACTAGTTTAGTTATCTGCCGTCATTGAAGAAACTACCCAAAATGCAGTGGCTTCAGTGAACACTAATTCATTATGTGTCACAATTCCAATCAGGGGCTGGGCTCAGCTGGGCGGCTGTTCTCCATGCGGTGTCCACTGGGACTGGAATGTCCAAAGTGGCTTCTTCACAGACGTGTCTGGGGCCTCAGCCGGGGGTGCTGGAACAGCCAGGATCTCTCTCTCCGTGCGGTCCTTCCTGCAGTGAAGTTGGCGGCTTGAATAGGGCTGGTTCTGAGAATGAGCTGAGCTTCCCAAAGGGCACAGCCCCGCTGTGCCAGCACTCACGCAACCTCGGTTTGGGTCACCCTTGCTACACATGCCCTATCAGAGCACGTCTCACGGCCAAGGCTAGTGCCAGTGTGGGAAGCAGTAGCACGAGCGTGAGCGTGAGGCCACCGACGTGACAGACTATTACAGGTATGACAGGCGCTTCCCCGAAGGGACAGGAATGACGAGTAAACATGAAAATGCAGTGCCATCTGTAGTCCAGGTAATGCAAACGCAAATGATGAGAGGCTATTTTTACTAGGAAGTTGACAAATATGCAGCCTCTAGTGTTAATATCTAGTGTTGAAAAGGTGACAGCCTGGCTGGTGTAGCTCAGTGGATTGAGCGAGGGCTGCAAACCAAAGTGTCGCAGGTTCGATTCCCAGTCAGAGTACAAGCCTGGGTTGCAGGCCATGACCCCCAGCAACTGCACATTGATGTTTCTCTCTCTCTCTCTCTCTCTCTCTCTCTCTCTCTCTATCTCCCCCCCTTCCCTCTCTAAAAATAAATAAATAAAATCTTTTTAAAAATTCGTTTAAAAAAAAAGAAAAGGTGACGGGAGACTCTCACATGTTTTGATGACAGTGTAAATCAGCATGGCCTTTTTAACGTGTTATTGGGCAGCGTATGCCAAAATACAAAATGTGCCTGACTCAGGAAGTTCCACTTCTCCATTGGAAAAAATACTCCTACAAGTTCCTCAGAGTGTGTTTCATAGGCATGTTTCTATATCGGTGTTGGTAACGGCAGGAAACTGGGACATAAAAGCCTGTCAGAAAGAGAATGCATAAATACGGTAAATCTATGTAATGAAATGTTAAGGACTCATTAGGATTAGTTAAACCTGCAGGTACTTGTGGGAAATAATATCCAGATAGTCCCTGAGTGGAAAAATTTGCACCGTGTGTCACCAGTTTCATGAGCACAGAAATTTTTGGTCTGTACACACTGACACAGAGAAGATCTCGAATGAGTAGTGGAAACTGGGTTGGGAATGCATTTTTACTTTGGGGGTTTCCTGTGTATTTGTAATTATTTGGAATCTTTTATGATGAGTATGTACGGCTCTCGTGATGGAGAAAAATGGAGGCCCCTTCACTGTGTGTGTGTGTGTGTGTGTGTGTGTGTGCGCGCGCACATGTGTGTGCATATACACATTATATCCTCCGTGTTGGTTTTATAGATACAATCTTTGCAATGTTCAGTCTCAGGAAACCATGAGGATGGCTAAGTTGCCTAACTTATCTGAAAATCAGGTGTACATAGTGGAACCATTTCTTTTTCACAAACTAAAATATTAGCCATAGAGCAAATTAAGTTTTTCTGGATGGAAAGAAAGAATAGTGAAAGTGCTGTAATATTGCATCTTTTATTTAAAATTCTTTCCTGCCCTGGCTGGTGTGGCTCAGGAGCATTGTCCCATAAACTGAAAGGTCATGAGTTCGATTCCCAGTCAGGGCACATGCCTGGGTTGAAGGTGTGGTCTCCAGTTGGGGCATATACGAGAGACCACTGGCCAATGTTTCTCTCTCATCAGTGCTTCTCTCCCTCTCTTCCCTGCTCTCTAAAATTAATAAGCATGTCCTCAGGTGAAGATAAAAATATTTTTTAATAAATAAATGAAAGCTCTTTCCCTAACTAGTATTTGATGAAGGTGGGCACTGAGTTCTTGATGTGTTAGCAGGGTTTCTGCAGGAGTGACCCACAGGCCCTGCAGAGGGGACAGTAACTTTTACAGAATCCTGGCCACACCCCCACCTCAAGTCAAGGACCGGGCCCTGGACTCTGCATTTTAAACTACTCCCGGGTAATTATCGATGTGTGGTAAAGCACGAAACATCAAGAGTTGAACTAGAAAAATCTAGGACTTCCTGAGAAGGAAGCCAACATTCTACAGAGAATTCTAATGATTCTTGTTGGCTTAAAAATTTTCAAATAACTTTCCAAAAAGAGGGAAGAGGTCACTACTGGGTGGCCTGGGTTTGGCGGGATCTCGGAGGAGCCGGTCTTCCTCCTGCATGGAGTTCAGGAGGGCTGTGGCGATGAGGCAACCCACTGTGGCCATGAGAAGAGGGACAGTGGCAGGGAGCCTCGGAGAAGGTTCAGTGGCACGGGGCACTTCTGCAATGGCACTTGGGGCACCGGGAGGACAGCGTGCCGGAACTCCTGCCCCGGGGAGGAAGGGCTCTGTCGGTGGTGACGCGTCCACGCCGTTGCACGGCCCTCTCTGCCCCGCCTCTCGTGGACTGTCCTGGCCAGACCCTTACTAGCCGTGTGACTGCTTTTCCAGCAACAACACATACATTCTTTAAAGCAGAATGCCTTGAAAGAGAACAAGAACTCAAAATAAAAAGTTACGGGGAAAAAATAAAGCAGTGCTTGCCTCTGTTAGTAGATCTCATTTGCAGATGAGCAAAGAGCACCAGAACCTTAAGAATGACTTTCTCATCAGTCCTCTTAAAGTGGTAGTATCAGTGTCGCAGGTTCGATTCCCAGTCAGGGTACATGCTTGGGTTGCAGGCCATGACCCCCAGCAACCACGCATTGATGTTTCTCTCTCTCTCTTTCTCCCTCCCTTCCCTCTCTAAAAATAAATAAATAAAATCTTTAAAAAAATGGTAGTATTGTTGTTCCTGATATTTTATGCTGTTATTTTTATTTTTTAATTTTTTTTAGATTTTTATTTATTTATTTTTAGACAGAGGGAAAGGGAGGGAGAAAGAGAGGAAGAGAAACATCAATGTGTGGTTGCCCCTTGCACACCCCCTACTGGGGACCTGGCCCACAACCCAGGCATGTGCCCTGACTGGGAACTGAACAAGCAACCCTTTGGTTTGCAGGCCAGCACTCAATCCACTGAGCCACACCAACTGGGGCTGCAGTATTATTTTTTAACATCTTTATTTTTAAACATCTGTAATACGTAATTTTAAAAATCTATTGTCTTCAGTTTATGTAATTTCTCATCTCTGTGGTGGAGGAGATTCAGAGTTCTGCCTTTGTGTGAGAACTAATAATTCACTATGTTACAAGGACAACTTGTTCATAGAAACTCTGGAGTCTCGTGTTCGGAAAGGTCGCCAGATCTCATATTATCCCAAGACCCCCTACATTCTTCAAGGCTTTCAGTGCAAACACAGACACCACTCAGCAACAGGGCACCCAGGCTGCCTCAGAAAGGGCAGTTCTCTCAGGGACAGCTAGCTCGAATGGTAAGACAGGCTTTTTAAAAAATTAATCTGAAATCTGTCTCCCAGCCTCTTGACTTACTCTGGCCTGGCTTGATGAGAACCGGACGAAGCCTAATGTCTTCCCCATCCCATCACGTCACGTAACCTGTTCAGACACAGTGAGTGCGTCATCCTGGTCCCCCTCTTCAACCTCTTTTCCTCGACGCTTCCTCCCATAGCCCAGCCCCGTGACCCCTCCCTCCTGCCGATGGAGGCTGGGTGGCTTGAGTTGTCGGCGACCCTTACATAGGGACACCTGGGACTCCGTCCTGTCCCCTAGCAAGTGTGAGGGCTACTATCCCCTTCCTGGATGGATTCTCCACATCTGCTGAAGTAACCTTGACTATGTTGTCTCAGTTGTTTTGGGATACAATTGATGTGCAACATTGTATAAGTTTAAGGTGTGTAAATAACATAATGATTTGACACATGTGTGATACATATTGAGAAATGGTGACCACCAATAAGTTCAGTTAACATGCATCACTTCACGTAGTTAACAATTACCTTTTTCCTTATGGTGAGAACTTTTAAGATCTATTCTCTCAGCAACTTGCAGATGCACGATTCAGTGTTGTTACGACAGCCCGTCACCCTGCTGTGTGTCACACCCCCAGAACTTCATCATCATCCTGTAAGCGGAAGTTCATCCGTTTTGACCACCTTCACCCAGTTCCCCCACGCCCTGCCCAGCCTCTGGCGACCACCAATCTGATCTGTTGCTGTGAGTTTGGCTTTCTGAATCCACACAGAAGTGAGATCGTGCAGTATTTGTCTTTCCAGGACTTAATCACTTAGCATACCGCCCTAAAGGTCCCTCCATGTTGTCACTGGTGGCAGGACTCCCTTCCTGTTTATGGCTGAATAATGTGACTCCTTGCTGATGGCAGGTGCACCACAGAGCAGCGCACATTTAATTTACGGTGAGCTAAGAACTTGAACTTTTTGCAGGCTGACCTCCCCGTCTTTCCCATTCTAACCTTCGGAAATCGGTTATTAGAATCCAGTACATTTGTTACCTTGTTAGGGTTGGCTTATCTTTTACAGCTTGTTGATCCTTTCAGGTCCTGCCTCAGCTCATGCATACAGTAGAGAATGCGTGATTTGTCACTAGAATATGGGATTAAGTCCCAATTCTGTCACTTATTTAGTCCAAGTCATTAATAGGTATGCAGAACAATTCCAGGCCAAGGATGAATGTCAATCTACTGGTCCTCTTTGGAACAATTGATTTAATGGTACCTTCCCCCCACAATATGGCATTTTCCCAGCCTCTCCTCAAGGAGATCATAAAGGACTGTTAAATATCTTGTTGAAATCCAGATATGCTGACAATACATTGCGTTCACTTCCACTAGGCTAGTGGCCTTCTCCAAGACAGTAATGATATTTGAACATGCTTGTTGTTAGTAAATCCATTTTGATTCCAAATTATTCCTACATCCCTGTCTCATTGTTACAAAGATCCAAGTAAACAACTTAATCTAGAATTTTGCCTCTGATGGTCGTAAATCTTCCTGGCATATGGTTATGAACTTCAGCTTCTCGCATTTGTTCTTATTTTCAGTTTCCTACCCTCAGCACATTTATCATGACTGTTCTTTTGTACTTTTAAAGGACACCAAATGGAATTTAAGGGAATAAATCCTCTCAAGACAATTGTACATAATTCCTCAAATTGAGCAGTAGATATCATACCAGAAAACAATAAAAAAAAGAGATGACTGCTTTCTAAGGTTATCCCATATAAATTATGTCATTAAGCAACCCTGAGAAATGGCTCAGATATGAATCTCATTGTGTAATGAGAAACAACACCCTCGGAGAACTTAAATGTGCGCGGCCCAAGGTTCCCATGACAGCGGGGAGGAAGTCAAGACGCAGCTGCAGTCCCCTGGGCTCCAAACCCAGCCCCGCCTTGAGGGAAGAGATAACTAGTCTAAGCGCTTAACTCGTTCTGTGTCTAACAGTTTTATCTACTTTACTGCAAAGCACTGGCTGGACAGGCCGTCTGTCCCTTAGAGTTTCTACCGTGATTTTCTAGGGCAGGAGTCAGCAGACCTTTTCTGTAAAGGACCAGGTGTTAAATGCTTCAGGCTTGAAGGGCCACGTGGTCTCTGTCACAACTACTTCATTCTGTCCTTGTAGCATGAAAGCTGCCACAGATGACGTCTAAATGAAGGGTGTGGGGTGCGTTTCAGTTAAACGTTATAAAAACGGGCAGAGGGCCATCGTTGGCTGACACCGGTTTCAGAACTTGAATTCACTGAGAAATAAGACCTTGCAACACAGAAAGATAGATTTCATCTGTGGAGGTGCTTATGTTAAGAAGATCAATGGGGGAAAAGGATTGAGCTGGCACTTTCGCCGTAGCCACTACTGTTTGAAACTATACGAAGTCAAAAAGGACCCTTCTTGCCAAAAAGAACCAGAATGACAACAGATCCTCCCTTCCCCACTCTCCCCATTGCCATGCCCCTAATACCAAATTAGGTCCAGCTAAAACGTGGACAAAATGTGTGCTCACCTTCACCGGAATATGCTCGACTCTGAATTACTCCAATATAGTTGTTCTGTAGGAGACCAAAGTTGCACTGCCTTCTGAGTCCTGCATATAATTTTTTTCAGATCATGGATTAAAATATCGAGCTATTGAGCCCTGGCTGGCATAGCTCAGTGGATTGAGCACAGGCTGTGAACCAAAGCATCGCAGGTTCGATGCCCAGTCAGGGCACATGCCTGGGTTGCAGGCCACAGCCCCCAGCAACCACACATTGATGTTTCTCTCTCTCTCTCCCTTTCTCCCTCCCTTCCCTCTCTAAAAATAAATAAATAAAATCTTTAAAAAATTTTTTTTAATTTTTAAAAAATCGAGCTATTGGCTCCTTCAGGTTAGAGCCAATATAAACAACACATAAACCCAGAACAAGTAAACAAACAAACAAACCCACAATTCTAATGTCCAACTGCCTTCCTCTGTAGAGGAAATGTTAAGGGGTGCTTGTAGTAAGTGCATCAGTTTCTCAGAGATAGTCGTGAGGAATTAAGTATACCCTCATTATTTTAAATGCCTCCTAGTTTCCACTATTGTATTCATCACAGGAAATGAGAGGCTTATTTCAGAACTAAGAATGTTATGGGCCCAAGATTATACACTGATCTTCAAAGTCAACCAAGTGCATTGGAGCAGATTCTGGAGGTAGGGCGTCAGGCATGAGAACGGTTAGACATGTAACAAGTTCATTTACCAGGTCGAACCCCCATGGGGCAAAGGCATGTAGAATTGGAAAGAGCCTGTTTACTATTACAAAATAATTTTATGGTTCAACCTCCCCCCTCAAAAAAGACAAAAGTAAAGCTTAACAGAAATCTTAGTCTGATAGGACATGATTTTTAGTTGAAAATCATGGTTCTTTGCCTATTATGTGGGCTTTAAGGCATATTTGGCAGTACAAAACCCAGGAGAGCAAGAATTTAGTTCTCAAGCCAGTAAATGGAATTTTGGAGGTTTTGAGGAACCCAAGGGTATGGTCAGTTCACATTGCCCTGGAGAACCAGGATGGTCTCATTACAAAGCTGTACACCTTGTCTGACTTGCACCATCAGTTGAGAGACTTCCTATTAGCCACCTCTTGCTGTGCAACAAAATAACCAAAATTTTACACCTTAAAACAATACGTATTTTCTATCCTGGTTTCTGTTGGTGAGCGATTCAGACACTGTTTCTTCGGGTTTCTATTCTTCTGAGTCCCTCTCGGGCTGGGATGAGGTATCAGCTGGGCCGTGGTCTATTCAAGGTTGAGCTAGGGAAGAGTTTGCTCCCAGGATCACACGGTGGCTGGCAGAATTCAGTTTCCCGTGGGCCGTGGCACGAAGGGCCTCAGTCCTGGTCACTCTTGCCAGGTGGGCCTCTTCCCTGTGCCTAGTCAGAGCACGCGAACCAAGGAGACTCGGGAGAGGGTCAACCAGCAGGGTGGACGGCACAGTCTTTTATGGTCCAATCAGAGAAGTGGCATCCGTCAGTGTTGCTATGTCTGTTGGTTAGAAATAAGTCACAACCCCCAGCCTACCCCCGACGGGAAGGGATTCCGAAAGGACGTAAACACCAGGATCCGGACTACTCGCCAGGGCCTTGCAGGGTCTGCCCCCTGTAGACTTCTGAGCTCCTTCCTGTCGGGCCGATCCGTCCTTGAGTTAAGAAGTTGCCGGTGTCACTCATGTCTCCTCCATGTGCGGCTCACCTTTGGCTGTTTTCTCTTGCCCTGCCTGATGTTAGGAACTGAGGTTTCAGGTCGGCACATGCAGTGCCCTTTGGCTAGTAGTTCTCGTAATTAAGTACAACTCTTTCAATGCCCTTAAGTTTTCCTCTGGGAAATGTGTGTGACTTAGGAAGCTAGCCGAGAAAAGGTGTATGTGCTATAGAGAGAAGGCAGGAGGGACGGATTTGAGAGCTGTCTGCTGAAATACTTGGCCTTCGGCACTGTTTTGCTCCTTTTGAAAGGATCTTAATAATATGTACAGATCTGTTCGAGTTTATATTTAATGGAGCTAAGTTCCGAGGAATAATGGCTTTATCAGAGACATTTAGGATTGGAAATTGAGAAATCAAATGTGCATGTGTATTTTGGCAACCGAAGATGAACATTTCTTTCAAGTTCTTTGAGGTTTGGGGAGTGTCTGAAGTTTACTATGGAGTTTTTGAGAATGAACTCATCCATTTCCTAGCCTTTACTCTGGCTGTTCTGTAATACACTTAAATGTGCTCATCATTCTTGACATCCTCGGTATGCAGAGCCATATATCTTCAAACACATCATCTATTGGACATATTTAATGAAAACTAAGATTCACGTTAAATATCACATTGTCTTGCCAATGTGGCTCATTTATAACCATATGACTTAGAAATACATATTGCATTTATACGTTCCAGGCACTCTTCAGGGTATTTTAAAATAATAGCTCATTTAGTCCCCATTATACCCCTGTGAAGTAAGAACTATTATCTCCACTTTCCAGATGGAGTGAGTGACATAGAAGAGGTTAAGCGACTTGCCCAAGGGCACATGGCTGGGAAGGGGTGGAGATATGACTCAGATTTCATTAAGGTGCATTATGTAGTTCAAGTGTATGTTTGATGGATGAAAGGAAAAAATGTGTTGAGAACAGAAGTGTCAGCCAAGTTCCTTTTGAGCAGAGACATCGAACGTTGTGGCCTTTATTTTCTTGCTAAAGTAAGAAACTTGGCACCTGCATTCCAAGTATACGCCATCTCGGTGTAGCCGGCATTGTGCCACAGAGACCATGAATATAATGTAGAGCACTCCAAAATCTAAGTTTGAAATTAGGGACAAGATTAGAAAGGAGGGCTTGAAAATGGATCAGAGCGAATATAAAGGAATGGAATTAACTGCTCAAAAATCCCAGCCCAAAAGATAGTTCGTAAGTCTTAGCCGATGAGCTCAGAGGCCTCCCAAATGTACCCAAGACTTGTCCCTAAGAATTATTTTGCTTTTTCCATTGTCTAAACTAGCAAAAACAAGAAAAATACAAACTGTTATTTTGATTACATGTCAATACATGAGGAGAGATGCCCGTTTTGTACGATTTTGCTCCGTGAGTTCGCGTCCATCGTTCATCCCATTTGTGTTCGGCGCCCCCGCCATTAGCCAGTTGGGGTTCTCAGGGCACTTCATTGTTCTCACCCCGACTTTCCTGGGAAAGCTGACGTTTCCCCAGCCTGAGATAGCCTTCTCTCCCCTCGTGCGTACAAACCCCCCTCTCGCGTTGGTTGTCTTGATTATATGTGAATACAGACCAGTCGCTCGCACATGCTACAGAATTTGAATGAGTCTCGTTGATAAGAAAGGAGAAGAGCTAGCGATGATAGTGGCCGTGTTGCTGGAGAAAGAGAAGGAAGGAAACAGACCATGAGCCCAGGGAAGGGACACAGAGGTTTCCTGAGTGCTGTGCGCCAGGCTCTACAAAATGCGGGGCCAATTAGGGATTCAATAAATAACAGCTAGTTCTTCCTTTGAATTCTTAGAACTCCAACAAAGGTTTTAGGATGTGATACAAAGGTCGCACTTATGTTATTTTTAGGCCAATACGCGTTTAGGAAGGTGTGGTGGGCAGACAGCTTTTCAGATTACAATGGTCACACACTTACTTATCACTAGCCCACATTTAACTGTCCCCATTCATGGCCCAGGCTGTGCAGGGTGAGTGAATGACAGTTTTTAAAAGGAGGAACGAAGTCATAAGGGTGATTCTCTGCATCAGAGGTTTTCTGTTGTCTGGGACCTCCCGAGCAGCTCAGGTGTACGGATGGATGCACAGCGCTTGTGACGGTAGAGACCTTTGGTGACCCCCACTGCCAAGGGCAGTTAGGACTTATTTACCTAGCAGGATAAAAGTGTTTTTGCCTCCTTGGGTGTATGGGGACACACACATACCTGTATAATTCATATATATATGGATGAGCTGAGTAACTTGGACATTACAACCAAGGAGATCTAATAATTTTGTTTAAAAAAATTACTGAGCAGACGCGCAGTAGGGAAAAGGAGGCTTAGAATCCCAGGGAAGGCCTGTGTTTTAACCCAGATGATACTTACACATGCCTTTCTTGATGAACATTTGCTACACTGAATATATAACTTATATACTAGTTTCTGTATGTGTTTTATGTTTCACAGTAAAATGCTTTAAACACAAAGTCAAAACCAAATTATGTAAATGATTTTCTTTCCATATTGCTTATATTTCTTTAGAAAAGCTATGTCATCATTACTATTAATATAATACATAATATATAATATAATATATAATATATAAGCATGTGTGAATATAAAATGTGGAAAATGTGGGCTAAAAAGAATATAAGGAAATAAAATTATTCTCTTTATAATCTCTCTTGTTATAACTGGCCAGATGTGGGAGGATTTAATCATTTTAAGTTTTCTAACAGGAAAGTTTGCCTTGGTTTCCAGTTCCAATTTTTATTTTCTTTATTTCCAAAGACAAAGATTTACAATCTGAAGTCATGTGAAATCCACATGCATGGAGCTCTGATATCACTAGCGTTTCACTTTAATGTAGCAATCCTAGCAGCCAGTTTCTTTTGGACTTACTGTGCGGAGGATAAAATGTAATTTCTAGTCGTCACCCACTTACTGTTCTCTTGTCTTTCAAGATTTTATTTGAACATATGTTAAACATAATGACATGGAAACCAAGAATAGCTGGGGGAGAGAAAAAAAAACAACGAAGATCAAGGTTTCAAAATATTGTGGGAAGGAAATAATCAAACACAATGCTTCCCTTTCATGTTGGTCTTCGGGCTCTGGTTCCTGACTCCCGCCCTTGGCGACATGTTCTCAAGCCCGTGGCCACCTGGGGGCCTGCTGGACAGACGGCTGCAGTTCCCGGGCAGCCTTGGCCTTGAGGGGAACTGGAGAAAGTGCACAAGACCTACAGAGCCTCCAGAATAATTTTTTATTGTATAGAATTGTTCTCTCGGGAGGAATGTTTCCTCTGAAATCTCTGTGTTCTGACTCCTGAAGTAGCTCGCTGGGCTGGAAGGAACATGGACTTTGAAACCAGACAGATATGTACGCTCCACTCCCTCCTCCTCCCGGCTCTGTTTTATGTAATCCAAGTTAATTCTCCGTACCAGTGGCGAGGATGCTTCCTCAGTCTGCGGAGCGGGTGTCGTAATATGTCCCAGGATTCTGAGGGCTGTGGGGGGTCACCGAGTGAGAAAATGAAGGCAAGTTACCGACATGTGAGTTCCCACCCCTTCCTCCCCAAACCTGGTCTTCAGAGCCTGTGCCTGCACCCCCCCCAGCCCACGGCTTTGCAGGGGAGGCAGGCTGTTGGCCCAGGTCCACGTGGCCTGGCCCTGTCACCGGATGAATTTAATGCCCTGCTAACCGCGTGTTCAGACACAAGTCCTGCCTCCTAGACACGGTCCACATAAAAAGATGACAATGTAAGAACATTAAATGAAGAGACGTATCTGGTCACGTGTGTATTTATTTAGTGCCCAGTTGATGAAAATGACACGGAAATAGGTGTTTAAGGCAAACTCAACTGGTGTGGCACATGCTCGGACTGGGGGCCGAACTGAGAAGAGATGCCACTCCCCCCGGGTCCCTTTCGGAGGCCACACTGAGCAGGCGGCTCAGTGATTGGCAGGTCTCTGTCTTTCCCTCTTGAGTGTGTGTCCTCCCCCACCAGTCCTCAGAGCGCAGAGGTCACCGGTCCTCAGCACATCAGCAGGGTGAAGCACAGGAGGGAGTGGATGGCTTGTAGGTTTGCCCCAGCAAACATGTTTCCTATTTTTATATTTCACCAATTCAGAGAGGGGGCGTGTTTCTAGAGCGGAGTGGAGGACCGCAGAGCCCTTCAGGACCGCATCTGGGGCCCTTGCCTCTTTTCTTCAGTATCTCTTTAGTTCACTGAGTTTTTGTTTGTTGCTTGAGTGTCAATTAGTCAGGACACCAGGGGCTCACGGCACATCTTCACGCCTTGTCTTTGTCGTAGGCGGGCGGCACGCCCATGATGGGCTGGAGGCCGTCATTGCCAACAGTGGCCAGATAGGAAGAGCACTCCAGGAATGCCTGCTGCTGTGGGCCAAGCATGCTGCTAACACCTAACAATGTGGAGCTTATGGGCTTTTCTCAGGTGTTAAGGATGCTAGTGATACTTTGGAAAGTATAAAGGGGACCCCCCAAAAACCCCAGAATTATCTCCTGGAGGGCAGGCGCCTTATAGCACAGGCTCCCCCCACTAGAGGAGTGTTCTAGGAAATGATCTGTATCAGTGTACCAGCTGGTGATGTTGTGAGAGGCTGTGTTCTGCTTCAGTGAATTTTTCTGATGACCCTTTCAATGCATTTGCCCATTTCATGATGGGTGATTTACGAGTGTACCGGCCCACACCATGCTAAGTGTTCAGCAGTTTTTGACCAAAAACAGCAAGATCCCATACCCCACTCTCCCTACTCACCCAGTCTTGCCTCGAGGAACTTTTTATTTTGTTTCCCTTGATGAAAAAAGTCCTCAAAGGGAAACGTTTTGCCAATGTGGAAGAGGTGAAACAAAAAACTACAGAAGCACTAAAAGGCGTCAGAACTGACGTGTACAAAAACTGTTCTGTTTAAACAGTGGAAAAAATATCCTGATAGGTGTATTGCATCAGATGAAGAGTACTTTGAAGGTGACTGAAGTTTAAATGTGTAAGAATAAACACACAATTTTTTATAAATAAATTACAGTTGGGGGGGGCTCCCCCTCATATAAGACAGAATACCCCAGAATCAATTGTTTTAATGTGAAATATGTAGAATTATGAGACCTTTGCAGGCAGACTCCCAACCATTGCGGTTTATTACTCAGCCCCCAAGTGGACAGGTCATCTGCTGAATTCTGTGTTGAGTGCCATAGAATCGCATGTAGCAACCCAGTGCTAAAACAGCTATTAATACGACCACATCAAAGGCAACTGGCATTGTTCAGCGTGCTTACTGTGTGCCAGGCACTGTGACAGGTGTTTTGCCTGCCACGCCACTTCATGCTCCCCAAACCGTGCGAGGTGAATGCTGTGGCACGAAACCCTGGGTGCCGGACTCAGCAGTCCTCAGACTCCACGTCGCCTCTGCGGAGTGCGTCGTCTCGGGTCAGCGGGGCGAGCAGCGGCAGAGAGGCGGCTGGGACTCACACAGCCTGACTCGAAGCCCACGGTTCTTTCTAGTACACTACACTGTCCTTAGGTTGTCTATCTTTCAGGCTCTATCTCCCTTTAGTTAACTTACTGTTACATATTTCTGAAACCCTAGTGAGGACAAAATGGGATTTTAATGACAAGGAAAAGGAGCATGCTCACCAGCTACTGGTACTACCTCTACTACCACTAATTCGCACTCGCATGTGCACACACACACCCTCATGTAAAAATGTCTAACTTGGCCCAAGGCTCGTCCGCCGTGGGCCCCACCCTTCCCTCTAATGTATCCCCATCTCTCTTCTCTGCGTCGTCTGCTCTCGCCAAACCCCGGAGAAACTTTGTACCGTCTTAGACTTGCCCCTTTGCTCACCCACTGCCCTTTTCTGGAAGGTCATAGACGTGGTTGACCATCACTCATGACCCAAGTTCCCACTCTCCTCCCATGTCTCCTGAGACTCTCCCGTGGCTGCTGCCCCCTCTGAGACCTCCTTCTTTCTCAGAAGGCCTGTTCCTTTCCGGTCCCTGCTGCTCATTGTGCTGGCTGGACCCCAGCTGGAGCCGCTCCTTATTTTATGCCGGTGGTTGCCTTGGTTCCCAAATGTGTAGCCCTTTGAAACCATCCCCTGATACAGAGTCCCTTACATACTTGGTAGGTATTCAGTCATTTTTTTGTTCTTGGGGACAACCATGTTTTTGTTTCTCTCCATCTGTCTCTCTCACGTACACACACACACACTCATACACGGATTTTTCTTTTATTCTAATAACAGCCTGATTTAATAGCCCATGAGAGCTTGGACAGAAGGCAAAAGATCAGATGTGGTTGAAAGTAACAGTGGTTTTTATTTTTATCTTGACCGTGGCTTCTCATCTTTCGCCCCGGCAGGGCGCTGATGAGGCCGAATTTCCAGTGTCTGGGTCGTGCCTTGTGGAATGCCGGGGTTCTGTTTTGCTCAGTAATTGCGTGACCAGCAAATTGATTTAAGGGATATCAGATCGTTCAGCTCGCCCTGGGATCCCTTACTGTGTTGGAAGAACACTAAGTTCTCGGGTGTGTTTAACGAAGACAGCCTCACTCAGCGGATGCTCCAACTGGGTTTTGGTATTGCGCTTGAACAGTTTCGAACCCATCAATTCATGGCCATCCCTGAGACATCTGGCAGAGTCAGAATGGAAGAATTTGCTCGTTGTAATAAAACATCCCATTAAAATACTGTGTTTAAGAAAAATATGATGGCTAATTTAAGAAATAATTTGATCCAGTACCAGAATAAGACAATACCAAAAATAACTTGGAAAACGGTACCTACAATAACAATAGTAATACTTAGTAGTACTGATTAATATGGTTTTTAAGAAAACTATTTCAGAACAAAGGGAAGTGGTACTTCCCTTTGTGTGTGTGGGTGGGGGGGGGGGGTGTCTATTACTGTTCTCATTCCTTGTTCCTCTGTTTTGTGCCATCGACCATAGCTTAAGCCAGATTCTGACAGCTATAGGCCTTGGGACCCTGCGCCACAAAGCTATTGAAGCCTTGTTTGTTTTTCCTCTTTGAGGGGGTCAAATTAGAGGAACCCCTCCCTGACTCTCAAAACTCAGCCCAGACTTAGTGGCTGTAAACAAAGCCGGAACCTGCGCTATCTGAAACCCAACGATTAACTGATTAAACCTGTTTAATTGGCTAACTGGGACAAGGTTACACTGTCATTTTGGGGTTTGAGTTTCCTTGATTGGGTTTGTTTTGGTGCTTAGATGTTCTTCAGGAGGGTTTAATAGCATGAGCCAACCTAACGCATAGCCAACTAAATGCAAAGGAGAAAAATTGACTTTTGGTTCCTTGGCTCCAAAAACAGTCTGCACATAGGCTGCGAAACTAAGGACCTTGGCACTCTTCAAGACCTGAAAGGCCGTCTCCATCCCGGGGCCAGAGCCGCGTGGTGTGGTTTTACCTCTCCTAACCCTTATCACTAACTGGTCAAGCAGACGCTAAAGCTGGACTCAGGCCTCGCCCAAAATCCCTTTTCTAAACAGCTTAGCTAGATAAGAGCAGTCTGGGCGGGGAGCGTCAGGCCTGAAAAGGGCACTTAGTAGACGCGAGCAAACAGGGCCGGCTCCACAGAGGACACCGCAGAGCAGGGTGTCCTTGGTAGGCAAACAAAAGCCGCAGGCCCAGGGTGAGTCGAGGGTTTGAGCCGTTGGACACCATGTCCTGTGCTCCCTGAACCATTCGCCCACTCGGCAGACTTTTTGCTCAGCCAGTAGCAAGGCTGGCTTTGTTGAAGGCAGCGCCGGCTTCCCGTGGCTTTCTCGCTGGGAAAGTCAGAGGGCACTTTGTCAGTTAGCAATAAGGGCACCTTATATGTGTTATCCAACCTAACCTTCCCAGCTCCTGAGATACTGTGACAATTCCCATCACACAGTTGAAGACGTGGAGACCCAGAAAGGTCACATGGCTTGGCCAAGACCCGGGTTTTGAAGCCAGACCCTGTCACCTGCAAGACTGGGCTGTCGGTTGGCACACACTCAGGCTCTCGACCGAGCAGGGTCTCTGAGCCGGAACGGCTTCATTCCTCTGATCCCACCGCCGTTCCTGCACCGCAGGAGGGGATCTCGGTACATGCCTTTCCGCTGGCAACCCGTTTTCAAAACTCAGTCCTCAGTGCTGATGGGGAGGGCGAGCGGGGTGTGGGCAGCATTACATCATCCTGACAGTTTTCGTTGATAGAACTTTCTGGAGAGCCATTTGACAGCAAACGGCCTTTAAGTCCAGTGCAGGAACGTGTAATAAGAAAATAATCAGGATTCGTGTAAAAGGTCTCTATTAAAGGATTATATGTCTTAGCATAGAACCTCATGCCACGCAAATATACAGTTAGAGACGTGTTAAACCATCATTTATCCATCAGGAAGAACAGAATGGGGCCAATAAATGTCATGTGCTCACAAAGTGTTTAACGACAGAAAATGCAAGATTTTCAAATGAAAGCCAGAAGTAAAACAGTATGAAGGATACAGTCCTAATTTTGTTTAATGTGTGAGTCTGCCTTAGACAGTAACGTGTAAATATTATGCATATATGTGAAGTAGGATTACGGGACATTTGCCATTTATCCATGCTTTACATTTCCCAAATTTATAGAATCACCATATAGCTGTTTCATATTTTTAAAAATTTACAATTCTTTAAATTTTTTCTCACTAGAATGTCCATGAAGTCTGATGAATGTCCTCTTTTAAAAGTAGAAATTCTCACAAATTTTTTAAGATGTTTATTTATTTATTTTTAGAGAGGGAAAGGAGGGAGAAAGAGAGAGAAAGAGAAACATCAATGTGCGGTTGCTGGGGGCCATGGCCTGCAACCCAGGCATGTGCCCTGACTGGGAATCGAACCTGCGATGCCTGGTTCGCAGCCCGTGCTCAATCCACTGAGCTACAACAGCCAGGGCCCATCTTACAAATGTTTTATTGTGTAAAGCCTAGAGATTCCCTAAAGCACTGTCTCCACATTAAAAGCAAACAAACAAAATTGAAAACCAAGGGGCGTGATGGCTTGGCCTGGCTTAGGAGAAGAGGTCAATGCCAACAGAATTGCTTTTTTTAAATCATCCGTGTTTTCCGCCTGAACCTGGAGTGAGATGGGTGCAGGAGGAACCCTTGACCGGCAGCTGGACCCAGAGATGTGGGTGGAAAGTCGGCTCGGACTCTGCACAAGAGCCCTTGAGTCCACTACCGAGTGTAGAATAGAAACTCTTGGCCGTGTCCAACGTCCTCTTGGAATTCCCTGCTGACCCTCCGTATTTTGGGAAATGCTTCTCCCCCCAAAGTGGCTTCTTTTTCCGTGGGAGGATGCATTCCACCCCGCCTCCTCTGTGGTCCACATAACTCATAAATACATTTCTTCATTGTCACCACAACCGAGAAACAGGGAAATCTGAATTGAAAAAAACAGTGGTGTTGAAATCACGTCATAAATCCAAAATCACAGCTCTGATGCGTATCAAAGTGAGAGCTGGGGGATTTTTATGTGCACAATGCTCTTGAGAATTTGGCTCTTGGTTTTCAACTCAGTAAGAATTCCTGTGCGCCTGAAATAGCCGTCTCAGCTCTTATGCAGCGATAGTCGAAGGCGAGCGCAATGCGTGGGATTCGGTGCTGGCGGGGGGGGCGGGGGGTGAAGGTCCCACTTTGCACTGCAGAGTCTGCGCCTCTGGCCCGGGATGAAGGCAGATCGATTGAGTAACGGGACAAGTTCGGCATTCAGAGAATAATGTGCCAGAAAGAGAGCCTCACAGTCCTTGCACGACTGATGAAAACCAAACAAAAATCTATTACTTTTTAAACAGCACTACTCCAACGAAATACCCCGTGTGACACTGTTACAGTTAGGAGGCCCTGTGCCAAATTGGATGAATTTATATCCAGATCTTTTTTCTCCTAGAAGGTTTTTTGTTTATTTAAACGTTTTAACATTTCAAATGGCCTCTTCTAGCCTTTCACTTTTTCTTTCCTTTTTAAAATATATAATCTTTATTGTATTTTTTCCATTACCATTTAGTCCCCTGATACGCCTCCCCCCAGCAATCACCACACTGTTGTCCATGTCCATGAGTCCTTTTTCCTTTTTTGTTCGATCCCTCCTCCCCCCAACCTCCCCACCCCCCAAACTAGCTGTCATCTGCTCTCCACCTATGAGTCTTTCACTTTTTCTTTTGACTTTTTATGTTGAAATCATTCTAGACTTACAGCAAAGGTGCAAAAATATTATAGAGAATTTCTACAGAGCTCTACTCAGAGTGTCTTATGTTAGCCTCTTGGAAAGGCACGCTTATAAACAGACCAAGTGAGTACACACATCTATATTTACACTTCTGTACCTTTTTTATTGAACTTATTGGAGTGACATTGGTTAACAAAGTTATATAGGTTTCAGGTGTACAGTTCTATAATATATCTCTGTGTACTGCAGGGGTGTCAAACTCTGTCACTGGGGGCCACATCAGCCTCACAGTTGCCTTCAAAGGGCCGGGTGTAACTTCAACTCCTTAACAGTTAAAGAGCTGTTACATTTATACAGTTCTAAAATTAGTTCAGCCCTTCTTCAAGGCAACCGAGAGGCTGCTGTGGCCCCCAGTGACAATGAGTTTGACACCCCTGGTGTATTGTATTGTGTGTTCGCCAGCCCAAGACAAGTCTCCTTCCGTCACCATTCATCCCGCCTTTACCCTCCTCCACCTCCCCCCACCCCCCTTTCCCTCTGGTCTTCACCATACTGTCGTCTGTGTCCATGAGGGTCCGAATCTTAAGGCTGTGGACGAATGTTTTTCAGAGCAGGAAATGATGGTGACCATGGTGCTCATGTTGGCAATCGGTCAAGTTTAGCTGAGCTCAAGACCTTTGTGGAAATCGGATACATGGTTCTGGTGGATGCTGCTGTATCAGGGAACGTGAGCCCAAATACTGTTCTCAATCTTGGGGTCAACCTTTTTTGTTCCTGTGGGCTTTGTCAACTACTTTGTGTGTGTGCAAAATTTGCTTTGTCCTGTATGGATATTTTGATATTTATCTGAAAAGTCCCCATTGCAAGAAGTGAACTTGGAGAAAGTTGGAGCATGCGCGCTTGCTTAGAAATGGCCACTGTTTCATCAGGAAGCAGGTAAACACAGTCTTTGTTGAGTTCCACTTAATCCAGTGCTTCTCTTGTTAATTGGACCAGAGTGTACATTTAACACCTTAATCTTGGTAATGGCAGGAGTCCTAGGCAATGTGGGACTTGTTGCCTTTGGGAGAAGTGAGAGCTTCCCTGTAGAAACCATTTCTGCTGCATATTTACCATAATAAAAGCTATTAATTTAGGTAAAAGTTTGTAGATTCAGGAGTCACTTTTCAATTGAAATGTATACAATAAGCTGGTTTTCTAGTCATTTTTTTTTTTGCTGCGAGAGAACCTTCAGAATATCCAAGTAATTGAACTGAAGAAAATCTTAAAGATCATGGCCAAAGGTCATAAAAATCTCTGTTAAATACAGCACATAGAACATAGCAGTAAAATTGGTCTAAAAACAGAATAACTTGCAGTCATTAGAAATTATATTCAAAATTTTGAGATGAAATACTTACGCTGTGAAATGGAGTGAAAGAAGCCGTGTACACAATTGTATGTCAGGATGATACCAGCTACTAAAAAAGTCAAATGCATAGAAGAAAGCGAAAAGGTAATTGCCACAATTCTTGATATTCTTGGGTTGTAGCCTTATGGGTGATTATTTGTTCTTCATCTCTTTCTGTCATTTGTAAAATTTACACATTCAGAGACATGGGTGTTATTATTTTGTATTTATAAAATGGTAATGAAAATTACAAAGTTCTTAAACATTTTACAAACAGAAGTCAAATGTTAAAAAATGTACAGCTTTGCGTCCTGCACATGCAGGTGAACATTTGCACACACACACCCTTCCTCACCCACATCCATCTGTGCATGAGCCGTAAGTCAAACTATGTCTTAAAACAGGGAAGACATATTCCCGGATTGATTCAAATGCCTGTCAACTTCATTCAGAACTAACCGGAGAGACTATATTTAAGCGAGTATTTGTTTTCCTCTAAAACATTTGGTCCATTTTAGTTAACGAAGTTGTTGACTGCGTAGCATCCCTTCTCTCTTCCTAGTGACTTCACCCTCATTGTTCCTGGGGCAATTCTCTCCACTCTGAGGACATCAGGCTGTATAGACCTCCCACGCTGGTCCCAGGGTCAGCGCCTCCACGTCACGGCGATTGGTGCCGAGCTGCACCCGTGACCCGTCTGGGCCAGGGGAAGAGAGCAAACCCCCGGATGTGTAAGCACGTTGTGGGAGACCTTTGGATCTGGGTTGTGCGGATGTGCGCCTGAAGCTTCAGGGCGTCCGCCCACAGCAGCGGTGCTGGGAGGCGGAGCCTGAAGGTACTCGGACCCTGGACTGAGCCATCCCTTAAAACGAACCTTTCCCATTGTCTGAGCCAATACGTTTCCCTGTTGCTTGCTCTCCTTTTTGGATTCAACTTTATTTCGGCTAAGTGAACACTAACTGGTACAGAAACCAGATAGGAAAATGCAGTAACTGGTGAGATGCTGCAACAGTCACTCTGATTCCATGCTAGGCAGCAGCGTGCTGGACAGAGTGCCTTTGCCGGGGACTCCGCAGTGCGAGACACTCCTTCTTCACCAGGAAGAGTTTGGGGAAGATGAGTATTCTCGGAAAGCAGCACGGAGGAGCTCGCTCTGAGTGTGTCCAGGGATGGGATGGGCAACGTAGGGACCGCAGGCAGTAAGGGCATCATAACTTTGTACAGTGACAAAAGGTTCCAAGGCTTGTCGTGCTGACCACTCTACAAGTATAGAGATGTCACATCACAATGTTGTACACCTGAAAAGAATATATATATGTCAATTATGCTTTAATTTTTTAATGGTGTTTGATGGAGCTACCATGAGTCTATCAGAAAAATGTTGAGCCCTGGCTGGTGTGGCTCAGTGGGTTGAACACTGGCCTGCAAACCAAAGGGTCGCTAGTTCAATCCTGGTCAGGGCACGTGCCTGGGTTGCAGGCCAGGTTCCCAGGTGGGGCTGTGCAAGAGGCAACTGATCGATGTTTCTCTCACATTGATGTTTCGCTCCTTCTTTTTCCCCCTCCCTTCTCCTCTCTCTAAAAAATAAATTAAATCTTTTTTTTTACAAAGTTTAAGGAAAAATGCTGAGAACCAGCCGAGAGTCCCAGGGCTCTCTGGATCCTACTGTTCTGTGCCCAGACCCACAGAACATCATCTCCCCGTTTCTCACGGTGCTCATCACAGGCCGCCCCAGCTTCCTAGAGAGGCACCCTGCCGGGTTCAGAACCACGGACAGTGTCGTGGGAGGTGCCACCCAACCATCTAAGACCTGTTGATCTGGTGGTGACACATCTTTTTTAATCTTTGAGACTTCCCCACCCCCAGGACTGTGTGTGTTGTGTGGTCAAGTTGTCTGTTGCTGCTTCAAGCCCAAGACACGGGACTCTGAGAATCAGTGGCTCTAACCCCCTCCCAGCCTAGCCAGCTGCTCATGCTTGCTGTTAGGGACACCAGGTGTTAAGGGAAAGTTACAGACGACTCTGGGAAGTTACAAACTGAATTTATCAGAGGGCCTCACCTCATCGGCACACTCTCATCTATCTTCAATGAGGCTTCCATATGACCCGGGGACTCTGGAGCCCAATGTACCTGGCAGGTCAAAAATGAGATAATAGTGTGTGGCACAGGGGAGTCGGTGACCTTCAGTTTGAGGTGTATGTAGGTTGTATGTAATACCTTTGTGGTATTATACTCTCCGTATGTGAGCAAATGGCTTTGCTTTTTTACCTGAAGCCAAAATAGCCACCACTGAGGCTCACCCTTGTGAACACACCTAAACAGGTGAAAGTTCCTCCTATCCCAGCATACGGGAACCTTGCCCCCAAGATAGCTAAAGAATGGTTCCTTAGAATGCCACATGCTCAGGGTTCCTTACAGTTAGGTAGCAAAGGTGTGGAAGAACAGTTTGTCTGTGAGTGAGCCGTTGAATTCTTTCTCAGTGATGCAGTTCAGTTGTATGCCCCATGCTCTCGGCATTCCATGCTTGGAAGGGCCTGATCAACCTCATCTACTCCTGTTCTTGCAGAAACAAGGACATGGGAGCATTGAAATTAAATGACCTCTGTAGGTAGTACCAGACCTCATCTCCAATGACCTGTCCCAGGTCATTGTAATTTTGATTTAGACACTTGGATCTTGTGTAGTTTAAATTGATAGTATAGGCTAATGTACCAGGTGGGGGGCGGGGGGGGAATTATCCAGCTGATCTGGCTGGCTCTAGGAATGTTAATCAATATCTAGTTTATTTCAAGACCTGAACATAATATACGATAGGAAAGGCAGCCACACCATGCTTTCTACGGGAGACCAAGGGAAAATGTTGAGTTTGGACACAGGCTCTGTCCCGGCCTGTGGTGGGTGGACAGCCACTGCAGACACTTCCCAGCTCATTCTCAGTGTCGGCGAGGGTGTCCTGGCAGCCGCCTTGAAGTCACACACACGCAACCACATCACCCTGTAATCCTGCCGAGAAGCCCGAGGGCCGGCCACCGAAGTATCTGGCGTCTCCGAAACAAGATCACAACATGGAAACCAGTGCAACAGAACTCTGGCTAGCAAGCCAGGAAGGTCTATGGTAATGAGCCGAATCAACTCCTAAGAGGAAAAACAGACCCTGAGGATGAGTCATAACAGGAAGGTAAACAAAGATAAATGTTGGTGACTCCACGGCTTTCCAGCACAAACCATTAGCCCCCCTCTCCGTGGAATGCGAGTGACTCAAACCCATCCACCGTGTGCCATGGCAGCAGCAAACACTGGCAGCTACTATCAGCCCTGCCGGCCCTTCCCGGGTCCCCTGGCTCCTCCTCCTCCCTCGGCCTTAATGGAGAGTTGGAGATGTTTGCATTCCCAGCTGAAGAGCAAGAGTAAGTGCAGATCTTTCTGAAGAGGAAGGTCTTTGACCTTGCTCCCTGTCCTTGGCAGCATGGCTTCTGTGAATAAGAGCAGCTGTGCTCTGCGAAGTTCACAAGAAGAAGAATCCCAAACATGTCTTGAGCACCAAGAAGAGGCAGGCCCCTTCCCTAAGCATTACGTGCATGGTCCCTTCGACCTCTCCTCAAATCTGTAAAGTAGACCCTGTTGTACCCATTCTGCAGATGAAGAAGCTGAAGTTCAGGAGGGTTCGCTAGTCAGAGACACAGCTGGAAAGTGGCAGAGGTGGGATTTGAACTTGGGCAACCCAACCAACCTCTCTCTCCCCTGCCTCCCTCCAAGGATGTTTTTACAGGAACTAAAAGAGAGCAACCTAGAGCCAGTGTGATTTTTAAGGTAATGTTTATTTACCCACAAGATCATCTTTCTTATGATTTAATTAATGTTCATCCAGCCTAAAGATTACATTGGCTTTCTAGCCTGACATGGCGTCCAAGACGGGCTTTCAGGAGGGTCCGTGTTGACATTCCCAAAGAACTACTTACTGCTCGGAGATAGAATCAGAACACCAGGAGCTGCCGGCCTCTGAACCCCAGAACACGGGAGCTCTGAGCCTCAAAAGACGTGGTGGAGGAAAACCTTAACAGCCCAGTTTGGAGAATAAGGCCATTTGGGGGCAAATTTCAGCTCAGGGCCCGTCTTAGGAGAAGCAGCCCTGCATGTTTGTAGAGAAAATGTGGAGTGTCATTCCCGGCATGCGGCAGGCACTTAATAAGCAGTTGCTGTTTGAATAACTATGATCTCTTATGTTGACTCCTGAACCACTGTTCTAGAGCTATTGTTTGCGTAACGTCAACATCAACTTAAACGCGTTAGAGGCAGGCACGTGGTCCGCCATGGCCTGGAGTAGGTGGGTTGTCGTGGTCCTGCATGTTCTCCTTCGGGCCTCGTTCTAGGGCGGCTTGACCTTGGCTCTTCCAACCTGGCTTTTCTCTGCACCCCTGCTTTTCACCTTTGTTCTCTTGAGCGTCACGTATCGCTTTCCATGACTGCACACCATCTTCGGAGAAAGCGATGAAGTGCATTCACTTTAAAAGTAAAATAAATATCAGAACTCCCTGCTTCCCGGCTTTGCAAACATGAAAGTAAAACCTCGCGTTTGTGAACCCGGCCCCCTGGTTGTAATTCCAGGCGCCATCCATAAGTACAACTGAGGGTCAGGAGGGCCAGGGATTGGAGTTCCAGTATAAAGATTTATCAACGACCACGGAAAAAGCGAAGGGACTCTGGCCAACATGACTTCAAATGTATCTCCTAAAACGGATGATTTTTCCCATATGGTTTAATGATTAAAACCAAAAGGCATTCTGTGTCATGGCAAGGGTGCTCTGGGCTGAGGATTAAGTGTGTGTGCTTTAAAGTCTGCAGATGCCACTTAGATTAGGGTTGCAGGCTTTTGGCTGGCTTGCTTTTTTTTTTTTTTTTAAGAAAAGAAAAAAAAGAAAACATGCCTGAATTCCCCATGGGAAGCCTGTATTTCATAGCAAACAAAGCCCCAGCCAGAAGTTACCCTTCCACGCACGGGGCTCTGAGCCAGTGGACAGTGTCACCCGGGCCTTTCCAAGTCCGGCTGGCCAGTCGGGTTGCTGGTCTTGGCTGCCCCGAAGGCTGAGCTTGGGGAAAACACAGCCCCAGATCAAAGAGCGCAGCCACGCTCTCTCAAGTTCACTCCCTGGGAGGGCCACGTGCTGCCCACGGAGGAGCCAAGTGAGGGGACCTCCGAAGAGTCCAGGCATGGTCATCGGCACTTATTAAGTGCCACTGTGTACAGGACTGCCTAGCAGCAGTCTGCGAGATGCTGCAAAAGATGCAGGAGTGGTCCTTCCCTGGAAGAGCTGGTTTGGGACAAGGGGTGTGGCGTGTGAATGTTCTTTGAAAAGGACAGTTAAGCGGCAGCCCCGTGCCAGGTGGCGGTGGTCATACTGCTGTTTTTGTGATGGTTACCAGTGTCCCCAAACTTCAAACTGCGGCAGTCCAAGGGTCAGCAAGGCCAGTCAAGTCCCTCGTGCCCACACAGCCATGGTGGCCCACGCATGGGGTGCAGGCTGCCTCCAAGAGGAAGGGATCTACCCTGTGCTTGCTCATGAGGAGGCATGGGGAAGGACAGAAGGGGCAGGAGCTTGGGGCCGCTCAAACATGGGTGTGAACCCCCGCTCTGAGCCCCAGCTTCCTCATCTCTAACTCGGGCTCCTCGCTCAGCTGGAGATCACTCAGTCTCCCCGTTTCTCTCAACACAGAGCCTCTGCCAGTGTGCAGGGTAACTCGGGGGATCTTCTGTGCCACCTCCGTCCGTCTCCTGTCTCTCAGCTGAAACTCCTGAGCAAAACTGATTGGCGGAGCCAGCTTACGAGGGAGTGAGGGGGACCCTTCGAGGCTGGTGTCTACTGATGGTGGGAGGGAGGGCTTCTGGACTGATGCCCTGGGCACCCCGGTCAGGAACAATGAGAAGGTCAAGTTCCCCAGAACTAGATAGAATGTAATAACATTTGTATTATGATGATGATCAAATGTCATCAATTCTAAGGAATGCTTTTTTTTCACTTTGCATTTCAACATCTCTAAAACTGGGATGATTCACGATGCCTAGGCAGCAGTTAGACGTTGGTGCCGATGCCTGTGACTACACAGGCCAGCATCAAAACACGCATCGAAGGTTCCAGCTGCTAGGAATCAAGGCCTGGAGACACAGGAAAGCATTATTCAATGTACACAGTTGACGTTGAACACCCGAAAACCAGAAGGTGGTGAGGAGGTAGGTAGGGAATCGGGCATCTCCAGCTGCATTCCCGAAGCGGGAATCAGAAGGAGGCTCCAGGACGCAGAGCCAGCTCAGAGGCCGGCACCGGCGACTTGATTCTTTTCTGCATGGCTCCTGACGGCACGAAGGGGACAGTGCGTTCTGGTGAAGCACAGGAATTGGTGACTCTCCGTTAAAAGAATGACTCTGAAGAGTCAGACTTCAGATGTGAAGCCATTTTAAGACCACGTTAACCAATCTCTGATGTTTGTTTTTCTTCGTGCACCCACACAAGTGACCTGGGAGTATCCGTGTCTAATTGGATTAAAAGAAGAGCCTGAGTTAAGTGGAAAGAATTTCAGTGATAATGCATCGTGTCAGAGTTTAATTGGCAACTTCAAACTTATTCGTTACACAAGATAATGGGGGGTCTCACGGCTGACGGGGCCTCGCGGTCAATGAAACAGGACAGTGTCCACTACCACTACCGCAGAGGCTGCAGAATCCCAAACAGCAGGGGCTCGGGGGTGGGGTCTGGTGGGGGGGGGCGGGGAGGAATGGCAGGGACCTGTCCTGGGGCTGTGTTTGCATATCAAGCCTGTCTTTATGGACATAATGGGGGACGAGTCCATAAACACAGCAACATTCTCAAGAATCCTTTTTTCACACTTTGTATAAGAATGCCCAGATTTCTAAGTCTAAGAAGGAAACAGCACCAGGAGTGGTGGGGGCCCGGGGAGGGGGGGGCTGCAGACAGGCCCAAGGCAGCTGCAGCTCCAGGAACCAGGGGGGACCTCCCTGTGGAGAGGAGCCCAGGGCCGGATTCCCCCGGGACTCTGCAGGCCACGGCCGGGAGTTTGAACTCCGTTTAAGCAGAAGGGTGGCGGACATGTTTAAAGAGCATCCCATTTACTGGGAACACAAGGTCACACAGGTATTAGGGAGTGAAGGCAGGCAGGCCAGAGGTCAGTAAGGGTTTGGGACTGAAGACAGGGAAGATTGGGGTAGAGGTGGAGACAATATTAAAATACAATCAAAGCCTCATGAATATGATCACCATGTGCTCTCCCTCCAAACTCGTACAGTAAAATATGGCCAGCGGTCCCCGCATCCTCTGCCATTCACCCAACCGCAAGAACGGATGGGCATGCGGAAGAACAGGTGTCACTCTGCAAAACGGAAGGCAAGGATTCCGGGGAAGCTCTGTCCTTCGTGGCCAAAGAGGAGGGTGTTTCCCAGGCTGGGGGTGGGAAGCTCTTCGACTCCATGGGGACGGAGGGGCTCACGTTTCCCCATGTGACCTCCCAGCGTCGCCTTGGCTGGGAGTTCAGGTTCGCAGATTCTCCTGCTGGCTTCCCACCCCCGGCGGCCCCGCGTCCTCATATAGCACAGTGTGCACAGCCGCCCCCTCCCCCAGCCCGCCCCCCCCCCCGAAAACCACCATGCCATTGCTTTGAAAGTATGTCGGGTCACTTTAACAAGTATTTCTCTTCTCACCCAGCTCATTAATAACGACATTCAATAAATCAGGCCGATCTGCGAATACTTGCAGTTCAAAGGAACCATCTGGAATTCAGGAAGGTCACTAGACGGCTCACATGAAATAGCCGTTTCCTAATCCCCTCCGGTATGGCTCTGGCGCGCTTCCACTGGGCACTGAGTTCCCCTTTTGTGCGTGCGGTGCGCTGCTTGCAGACTCCAGAAACGTGCCGGCTCCCCAGCGCGTCCACGGGCTCACGGTTTCAGCGTGTGCCCGTGAGCGTTCAGGTTAAGGGTCAAGTTCTTTTGTTTCCTCTTTTTTGTCCCTTTGTATTAATTACACTCAAAAATGTTACCCTTTTCTTAGTATTTCCTATGTATCTGTGAATGCACAACAGTAAGAATAAAAATAAAATTACCAGAATTTTCCTTTATGTGTTCAGCGACAGTAAATAATTTATAGATAACGTCATTAAAATTCTTTTTTTTAACTTTTTTTAAAGATTTTATTGATTTATTTTCAGAGGGGGAAGGGAGGGGGACAGAGAGAGGGAGGGTGAGAGAGAGAGAAAGAGAGAAACAGAAATATCAATGTGTGGTTGCTGGGGGCCATGGCCTGCAACCCAGGCATGTGCCCTGACTGGGAATCGAACCTGCAATGCTTGGTTCGCAGCCCGCGTTCAATCCACTGAGCTACGCCAGCCAGGGCACGTCATTAAAATTCTTGATCTGACTAGAGTACTGTCCACTGCAGCTCCTGCAATAGATGCACGTAATGTTTCTTTCGTGCTTCCGTAGATAACCTTTCCATTAGCCTTCCCTCGGCTGGAGATCGCTGCTCTGCCCAAGGCGGTCCACTCAACACGTCTTCTCCCGCTGGGCTGCTGCTGTTCCTCCTCTCATCCCCGGGAGAAATGGGGTGACATATTGGTTTCCTGGGGCTGCCAGAACAAGTCAGCGCACGCTGGGTGGCTTAAAGCAACTGACATCCCTTCTCTTGCAGTTTAGGAGGTCAGAAGTCTGAAACCAAGGTGTCGTCCAGGCCCGTTCCTTCTGGGTGTCCTCAGGAGGATACTGCCCCACGCTTCCCTCTTAGCTTCTGGTTGTCGCCACATCTTGGTGTCCCTTGGTTTGTCCATGCATCACTGCCATCTTTGCTTCTATCTTTAGATGGTCCTCTTCTCTGCGTCTCTGTCTCTGGGTGTCCTCTTCTGTCTCTTACAAGGGTACTGTTGTTAGATGGAGGACCCATCCTAATCCAATATAATCTCATCTCGATCCTCACCTTACACCTGTAAGACTCTGTTTCCAAACAAGGTCATGGTCTGAGGTCCCTGGGGTGGACCTGAATGGGGGGCAGGGAGGTATGAGGGCACTATTCAACCTGTGACAGAAGGTACCAGCTCTTCTGCAGCCAGCCCTGAGTCCCTGCGCTTGCCCTCGAGGTTCCTGTGCCGCCTGCCCACATTCTTATATTTGAGTCCCTTTGTACAATGACCCCTCCTCAGGTTATCCTAATTGTACCATGCCTTCTGTTTCCCATGGAAGATCTGAGTGATGAACACCCTTTTGGCAAGTTTCTTACCCCTTGTACAGACCTATGTTAGAATTAACTCATCACAGCTCCCCTTTTGGGATCAGCTGCCAGAAAAATTAGCCCTAAACATGGTCCTCCACCATAGAAGTTCTCTTTTACTTAAATTCCTGCTCTCCTTCCCTTTTCCCTTCAAAGGCTCTCTTATTTCAATCTTATTCTAACATGTCTTTATAAATTACATTAGAAGATACGAAATCGTGTAATTTAGTAAGAAAATGGCTGGTTCCCCAAGTTTTCCTTTCTCTTGCCAAACTGCTTATGGTTGAAAGCTTATCCTCAGAGGAATCATGTTCAAGCATCAATTTTTCACGTTCTGGGGGGAATGCACACTTGGCTAATCTAAAGCATGATGTCTGAAATGCACACGGGTAGGTCATGACTAAAAGGAATGTTTAAGTAGTTTTTTTCTCCGTGTGTAATTCTGAGTTTGTGTATAATTGTGATAGCCTGACTTTTTAATGATGCGCCTTTCACAGCATCGTTTGCACAACCCATGGCATCAGGCCCAGTGAGAGTAACTCTTGCCCCGCCGGCCGGCCGTCTCTCGGTCGCATGCTCAGTTGGAGAATGCCATCACGTGGGCCTTTGGAGAATGCAGAGGAATGTAACACCCACATCCTTTCAACTCGATGGTTTGACTGTGTCCCAGAAGTTCCATGCTTTTGCACTTCATCATCCACCCCACGAGGGAGTTTTCCAATAGTGTCATGCTATTCGGCCTTTTTCATAGAATGTGAGAGCTGGAAGAAAGCAGAAAGGCCGTGTAACCCCGCTATTTTGCAACACCTAGATGAAGGCCCAGAGAGGTGAATCCACCACCCAGCACCCCATGATGCATTCCTGTTACAGCAGCGACAATGTTCTCGTGGAAGCATCCCTTCCCCTGTGACCTTGACCGGGTCTGAGTGGCACAGAGAGCGAGGGCAGTGAAGTTCAAGGGGAGAGGAAGTCACTTCCCGCTTCACTCCAAGACCCAGGGATGCAGTGGAAGAGAAAGAAGAAATCAAATAAACTTGGGAGTGTGGGCAGAGGTTAGCTATGTTTCAGTCCACATGGGGAAGGCAGGAAGACATCAAAGACCCCAGCGGGTTGTCATGTGACAGTATCTGCCACGGAGTCTGCCCACCCCAGGGCAAAACATGTTCATCTGAGGCTTCCCAATTTACTGTTCTGGTCAACTGAATCCAGTCCCCAGCCCTTCATTTAAACGAGTGAGATCCGTAGGTCAGCCAGACGCCTCGGTTCATCAAGAAAATGACACTGGGCTAAGAAAGGAAAAGGTAGGCATCCTCGGATCAGCTACTACTCTAACCTTTACTTTCGAGGATTATACTTTTGAGTGGAACAAATCCCAAATAAAAGATCAAAGAAACAGGTTTTTAGCTAAATTTTAAAATCGGCTTTCTGGTGGTTATTCCAGAAATAAGTAAAATCTGTAAAATCTCAGCGTAAGAATTAAGAGTGGCCGTACTGTGACCCCATGCACATATAGTTGGTTGTCAAAAACTCAAAGATCTTGGGTAATTTTTTCCAGCCCTGAGACTGTGTGCCTTTGGTCAGTGAGCGCGTCAGCTGTGTGACATATAGGAGCCTGTACCTTCCGCTGCGCCCGAGGAAATGACAAAGACGAACAAGACAGGCCTCTTGTTCACCATCCTAGGAGCTCACGCTTCGGGCGGAAAGACAAATGTGTAAATAAATGGGACTGAAGGAGGAAACCGTATTTTACAGATGGGATTTCCTGAGCTGGGCGTTTGATGTGACTGGAGCACAGCGGGGAATGACAGAGAAAAGACTGGGAAGGTGGAGCGGGTCGCTTGCGCTTTGCTAAGGGTTGGACTTGACTTACAGGCAGTGAGAGCCCAGAGACGTACGACATAGAGTAATCAAATAGATGTACTTAAAAATATTTGCACTCGGTGGGGTGGGGGAAAGACCGGAAGCAGGAAGATGAATGCAGAGGGTGTAAAAATGGTAAAGATAAGAGATTCGAAGGTCTGAACTAAGCGAGGTGGTAACAGGAACGGAGAAGAGGGATGGATCCCGGAAACACTGATGAGATTGTAGAATAGCATGATTAGGTGGCTAGGCATTGGGGTCAGAAGATGTGGGTACAGATGCCAGCCCTGTCACTTAGCAGTTGTGTGGCCTGGGCAAGTTGCTTAACCTCTCTGGACCTCAGGTTCTGGATCTGTACAGTCAGGAGGATGTCTCTCCATGGTACTATAAATGCAGGTGACGAGGCACATAGTATGCACTCATCAAACAGCAGCTGTCGTTGCTACTGCTCCTGGTCTTCTTACACCCAGGTGTCCTACTTCCAGCTGGCCTATGGTCCCCAGATCCCTCTTTCACAGCAGCTGACACTTCACGGCAGGTGAAGGGGGAACCCCTGATTTCCACAGGGGTAGCTCTCACCGCCCACCCCTTGGCCACCAACTGTACCCACAGCACCGCAGACTGTCAAATGCACAACATAGGCTGGTCCTTAAAGGGAATAGGCCCAAACCCATGCCACAAACAGTTGGTGACACTTGTCTTGCTGACAGTGATCCAGGAGCCTGCCTTCTCACGTGAGACATGGTGCTTCCATTTGCAGATCGCCAGACTCGCTTGGTTGGTCCTGTTCCTTTTAGGGGGATTTATTTATTATTCGCTGGTGATGTCGAATGCTCTGTGTCCTTTGAGGGGACAGACCGTGCACAGCTGGAAGGGATTCAGCAGACCACCTCCCTGCCAGTGAGTTACGGCTGTCCGATCTCGGCAGGCCCGCGACGGAATCGCCGCCAGCCACCCAGCCAGCACGCGTCCTCACAGCTCCGCTCTGCCACGACTTTCTCTCTGCAATGGACTTTCACAGCCTCCCATCTAGTGTGCCTCGTTTTTCCCCTTTTCCTACTGAGGATACTGGGTCCACAAAGCCAAGTCGTGTGAGCCTGCGAATTCCAAGGGCGCGGGGCTGGGCTCAAGTTCACCAGGCGAGTGTTCCGTGCTGCCCTCTGGCTCACCTTTGTTTGGATACATAATTGAGAGTGCGCCATTTACAGGGCTCAGGGACCCGCACAGGAATCTGGCTGCCGGCTCCTTAATTGAAAGCAGCAGATAACCAACAACGTAGCCTGTTCCTCCCTCAGGATGTGAACACGGGGAAATTTATTTTCTTTGGAATTCGTGTTCTCGGGTTGCCCAAATCAGAGGATGACATACATGCAACTTTTGCCTTACGGAAAAAAAAAAAAAAAAAGCAAAACATGCCCCTTCTCCCTCGGGGGGATTGTTTCGATTTTCAGGTGAGGAGGATGTTGTCACTCAGTAGACATCTGACCAGCGCTGACTTGGGCAAGACCTGGGCTCACTGCCGAGGGCAGCCGCCGCACCAGGCCGGGGCCCCACCCTGCGGGCCGCCCAGCTGGGTGGGAAACAGCGCATGGACAAATTTCAAAGCGTCCTAGCCCCGGTTCTCAGTCCTGGCCGATTTCTTAAAATACTGAGTCTCTGCTTCCAGCCCCAGGGATTCTGATTTAATTATCAATATTTCGAGGTTGGGCCTGGGCATACATGTTTTTCCACTTTTTATCTTGAAGCAGTTCTCTAGTAGATTTCTAGCATGCAGCCAGGATTAAGAGCCACTGTTTTGGGGATTTGGTTTTTTTCCTAGATATTCTGAGACAGACACAGATGGTGAGAATGTGCATGTTCAGAGCAAGTGGGAAGGCTTCCGGGGGGCGGGAACTCCAGGACGGCCGCTGGGACCAGGAGGAAGTCGTGCTGAGCCTCTCAAGGGGACATTAGACGTGTTCGGGATCAAGTAGGGAGGACTATTCACCCTTTAACTCACCAAGTCGGGATTTGAGGGGTTTCCTCATACCTCAGCAGGTTTTCTACCGCTTCTGGCAGTCTCTCACTTTCAGCTGGCACCCCGTCCGAATGCTAGCTGCCCATAATCCTCACCTGTGTCTTGGGAAGGAGAAACTGGCTTTACTCACCTGTGTCCTAATTCAGTAACCGTGTGTCCAGAGCTCGCCCCCTAGAGGCAGCGGTTGGAAGGACGGGTGCTGTCCCCAGGGAGAACAGAGCAGTCAGGGGCCGGTCCCATCAGATTGAGGCTCCAGCTGAGCAGCCCTGGCACTCCTGGGCTCACGCAGGCTCTGCTGATGAGGGTGTGAGGATTTCCACGTCTGCGTTTTTTGTTTTTAGGTTGTTGTTGTTTTTTTTTTTGCATTCAGATCTTAACGACTGTTCAGAGGCAGACACTGTGCCTCCCACTTTGGGGACTGAGACCCTAGCTCTCTCCTTTCGTCACAATGCAGCCTTGGGCAAAGCTCTTTAGCTGTCTGTCCCTCAGTTTCCTCACCTGTGAAATGGGGACAATCACAGACGGTCTTGCTGCTCCTTGTGATAAGTTGCTGAAACCATAGAAGGCAGGCGGCAGTGTCTGACCTTGTGACCCATGTAAGACCCCGTGGGAGAAGCCCCGGCCGCAGAAGGAACACAGTCTTCAGAGAAAGGGTGGGCAGGTCCTGGCTGTGTGATCCCCCCTTGGCTTGTGGCTTCTGCCCAAGGGCACGGTGGCACCAGGGTGTGCCCAGAGCGCGAGCAGTGAACGCTCCCACTGTTCGGTTTCTATCACCACTGCCTTCGACATAAGGCCTGCTCCCCAGGTTCTGTCAGACGGAGGGTCCAGGCAGAGCCCTCTCGTTAGGAAGGTGGGGTGTGGACATGGAAGGGGATTGTTGGCAGTTCGCTGGATGACTCCAGCCCCTACGGGGAGGCTCCTCCGAGCAGGATGCCCAAGAGACCATGGCTGACTGGAGTTATGGTCACTGTCAGCAGAGAAAAGCCAACAAGCCAGACGGAAGTCACATAGCTGGGACCTGCTAGACCTTCAGAAGGTCCCCACTGCAGTCAGAGCTGCCCTCTCTGTGACAATGGACATACAGAAAGGACAGGGAAAGGTGCTGTGTCATCATCTCCCGTCATGAGTCGCAGGTGAGAAGGTGGCACTGTGGGGGTCTCCCAGGACCTGTGGGGAAGCCTGGTACTTGAGGTGCAGCCGGTCACACCGAGCCCATCAACACAGCCATGGAGGAGGGTCACGCTCAGGCTGCTGCGGATGGGTGGTCTGGTTCCGCTCTGGGAGCTAGCTCTTGACTCAGCAAAGGCCCTGCTGGGGCAAGGCCTACCTTGTAGAACTGGGGCATCTAGAAGTGGACCCTAATTTCACAGCCTATGCCCTTCAATAGCCTCCTTCACGCTGTCTGAAGCATCTGGAGCACCAGTCCCTGGCAAGGTACTGGCCGCAAAGGGAACCGTCCAGAGTAACTGCGGTTCCATGGGAAGGGCCTGTCTCATCTATGCCTGCGTTCCTACCACCATCACCGTGTCTCGCCACCGCACATCAGCACACTTCAGCCCTTGGAGAAGCTCTGCATGGAAACCCCGCTGTTGGGGTCCTTTATGAGACTTCCCACAACAACCCCCACTGCATCTCAGCTTGGAAGCATCACCCCCCGCCACAGGACCTGCATTCTCTCCTTCACTACAGTGCCTGCAGTTCCGCCAGAGTCGCTCCTCCGAGCCAAACGCCATGCTTTGTACAGTCGGTGCTCAAAATAAAATACTCGTCTCTTCTTGGAGTGCCCAGTGCTCTTTGGGGACCTGTGTGTGTCCCCTAGAATTAATGAGAGGAATTCTCCATCACCAGACTTTCAAGCAGTACTTTGGGATGTGTGCATCAACCACACGAAAGCCACGTGGCAAGTTTCCAAGGCTATGTATCACACTCAATCACATGGCCCTATTTGCTCTTTTTCCTAAATGCCAGACTTGGGATAAGGAAGAAAAACTGCTGTCTCCCACTTCCCAGAGCCACGTGGCCTTAGGTTACATTGGGAGACAAGATGAGACGGCACTGCGAGGCCCTGGAGGAGGGGCGTCGTTAGCAATCTGACAGCAAGGCATGGGCAAATGCACGGGACAGTGTGTCTGTGTATCCGTCGGACTGCCTCTCTCCAACGGAACCCGCAGAAGGATTTCTTCTGGCTGGGAGGGAGGAACCAGACTCCAGGGAAAGCCAGGCAGATGACAGAGAGTGGCGAGGCACCACGGTGAATTATGTGTGCACGTCACCAGAGACACTAGAACTGCCACACAAGATCATTTATAAAACACGCTTTCTTTTTATTACATTTACTGGGGTGACACTGATTAATAACATTATATAAGTTTCGAGTGTCCCATTCTGCAACACATCATCTGTATATTGCATTATGTGCTCACTACCCAACGTCCAGTCTCTTCCATCGCCGTGCACTGGCCCCCTCCACCCTGCTTATCCCTTCCCAACCCTCTGTGAGTTTGTTCACTTGTGGCTTTCTGCTTTATATCCCGCATTTGAGTGAAATCTTATGGTTCTTGTCCCTTTCTGTCTGACTTATTTCATTTAGCATGATACTCTCAAGATCCATCCGTGTGCTCACAAATGGCAGGATTTCATCCTTCCTTGTGGCTGAGCAGTAGTATCTACGTACCACGTTTCTTTATCCTCCCCTGGAGGTCACATTAGGTTGTCTTCACGTCTTGGCTACCGTGAATAATGCTGCAGTGAACATAAGGGTGCATAAATCTTTGTGAATAAGTGTTTTCAATTTTTTTTGGTAGGTACCTAGAAGAGAGATTGCTGGGTCATATGGTAACTCCACTCTCTTTTTTTTTTTTTAAGATTTTATGTCTTTATTTTTAGAGAGAGGGGAAGGGAGAGAGAAACAGAGGAAGAGAAACACCGACATGTGAGAGAAACATCAGTTCTCTCGCACCCTGCAACCCAGGCATGTACCAGGGAATCGAACCAGCAACCTTTTGGTTCACGGGCTGACACTCAATTCACTGAGCTGCACCAACCAGGGTGGTAACTCTATCCTTAATTTTCTGAGGAGCCTCCATACTATTTTCCATAGTGGCTGCACCGTTGTGCATTCCCCACCAGCAGTGCATAAGGGTTTCTTTTTCTCCATAGCCTGTCCAACACTCCTTTCTTATCTGGTTGATAACAGGCATTCTAACAGGTGTGAGGTGGCATCTGTTGTGGTTTAGATTTGCATTTCCCTAATAGCTAGAAAAACAAGTGTCCTCACTTCTCAGCTTGTTTTGCTCTGCCAACAGTTACTTTCTTGTCTGAAACTCCAGCTACAACTCTTCCTCAAGGTTACCAGTGAATAATTCACCAATGCCAAGGACACCTGGACGTTCAACTGCTATTGACAGAATCTAATTCTCCACATGACAAGGCCTGTGTCTACAGGTTAATAAAAACATTTCTGTTTGAACCACCCATGAATGACTTCTGTTCATGAGACAGAGATGCGTGCTTTTTTTTTTAAGATTTTATTTCATTTATTTTTAGAGAGGGAAGGGAGGGAGAAAGAGACAGAGAGAAACATCAATGTGCGGTTGCTGGGGGTCATGGCCTGCAACCCAGGCATGTACCCTGACTGGGAATCGAACCTGCGACACTTTGGTTCGCAGCCAGTGCGCAATCCACTGAACTACGCCAGCCAGGGTCGAGATGCGTAATTTTGATAAAACACACAACAATCATGGAAACCCTGCCTGTAAATAACCCCCCAAATCAAAAGCCTTTTGTTTCCAAAAATTATAGCTTTTATATGTCACCAGGATAACTGGGAGAGAACATGAACTCAGTCACAAAGAACAGAAATGCCACTTGAATATCAAGAGTAAAGGGAGCCGTGCTTAGGGTGCCTGGGCTTAGAATGGAGGAGCTATCCGAAAACAGCGCGGCCCTGGGCGTCCCCCCTCCCACCTCTTCCTCACAGAGTCTCCGGGCGTTCTTACACTCAGCTTCACTGTCGCTTGTGAGACTGTCTCCAGCACACCTCCCCCGGGTTACCCCTGGCTCACCCTTGAGCTGCTCAAGGCCTCAAACATCCTAAAGAACATACCCTAACCAAATGTAATTCATACCTCCTAGTCATCCCCAGACTGGTGCCATAGAAGTCTTTTGTATTTCGCTCTTTTCCAGTTTAACCTGCCTTCGTTAAGGGTGACCTCGTCCTCCAGGCAGCCGCAGCAAAGGAAATCTCTGGTCCTGCACTTCTCTGTTCCTCCTCACTCGCTACAGCCAGTGGGTTGGGAAATCCTACAGATGCTGCCTCCAGCAGCTCTTTAAAATCTGGCCTCATTTTTCCTGTTCCCACTGCCCTGTTTTGGACCTGCTTAATGTCTTGCTGGAAATATTTCTCTGTCTATAGCCTTGTCTTTTCTACCTCTCCTCCTGGCCTGTATGTGGCTCTCTGACCTGCAGGTTAGATAAGGTTTGGGCTTGCCCTGACTGGTTCGGCTCAGTCAGAAGGTCACCAGTTCGATTCCCAGTCAGGGCACAAGCCTGGGTTGCAGGCCAGATCCCCAGTGGGGGGCGCACATGACAGGCAACCAATCGATGTTTCTCACATCAGTGTTTCCCTCCCTCTCTTTCTCCTCCCCTTTCCTCTCTCTAAAAATAAATAAAATTTTAAATAATGTTCAGGCTTAGGAGGCACATCCTAAATGTTATCCCTGAACCCAGACAAGAAAATGTTCCCCTGAGAGAAGCTGAGATAGCGAGACAAAGAAATTGTATGCGGGGCTAAGCTGGAGAGGCAAGACTGGTAGGTAGTGAGGGGGTGCCCCTTTATATGGGTCCGGATTAATTTCTCAGGCAGGACCAAATCAGCGGGCCACAGTTTTTGCAGGCTCTGAAACTGAGTTCATCCTCCTCTCTGTGCTCTGAAAGAACACGTTATACTTGTGTTAGAATGGTTTTAATTCCTCCTGTGTTATTCATAGCTGTGCATATACATTTCTCCCACACTGTCTTCAGGGACTAAATGCAAATCTTAATCATCTCCACTTTCCCTCTGACACCCAGTTCGGGGCAGACGTGGCCTCCGCAGTCCTGCAGCCTGGGACTAATTTGTCCAGCTCAGCCACTGATTGGAACAAGTTACTGAAGTGTTCTGTGCTTCGGTTCTTCCATCTGTAAAAAAGGGTGGTTGGGAGAATTAGATTAAACAATCTACAGAAAGTCCTTGGCTTGGCATGTAAGTGAGCTCTCAATTAAGTGCGTGTTGAGTTAGGTTGGACTTAATGACTTCCAGTTCTTAACTAACCTGAATTGAAATTGTTACTTGATTATTATCTAAAACCAACAGAAAATTCCCGCTTTTACCTGCAAATAATTTGCAGGTAGAAATCCCACTTTCCGTGTTGCATCAATTTCTCCCTCCGGGGATGTAGACCTGAGTCAATGTTGGTTGGGCTTCATTGTCCACAAGGGTTGTGTGCATGTCAGGAATGGGCTGTCTCACATCAGGACTAATTAGCCTAAGAGAAAATCTCAGATCGGGTCTCTGTCTTTCCAAGTCATTACTTTTTAACTAATCTGAATTGAAATTGTTACTTGATTATTGTCTAATAATAGTTTCAGACTGTTTCAAAGCTGACCTGTGAGCAAAACTCTGAAAATCTCAGATCAGGTCCCCTCTGTCTTTCCAAGTCATTAGAAGTCAAACTCTCTACTTGAAGAGCACCTCGTTTAATCCCCAACGAGCGTTGAATTCCGTGACTGACCCCGAGGGCAAATCTCTGAATTAGCGGTGTTTACATGTTCCCGGACTGAGTTCTCTCTGGAAATGCCTCATTTGCTTGCGGAAGTGTAGGAGACAGGGCTGAGCACCCAGGAAAGTCTGCCCGCTGTGCAGAGAGAACTCCCCGTCGGAGCAGAGAGCTCTTGACCTTTGGATGAGTTACTGAGAAGGTTCCGTGCATTACTGTTCCAGGGTCAGCATTTCATAAGCCTCAAGGGCTCCATGCACATTTGTTTCTGGAGCAAAATGAAAGGCCATGTCTTCTCTGGGCCCCTTTTGGCTTACTAACCTTGCACTTCAGTTATTTTAGCTTTGAGGGTGTATTAGGCTCCTGGAGCTGAAACCAAAAATAATAGTTTAAACAAGATGGATGTTTGTTTCTCTTACACAAAACTGTCAGGAGTCCTTAGCTCACGTAGTAAGCTAAGAAGAGCACCTCGGGCTCATCTCCTCGTATGGCCATCTGCTCATCGCAAAGGTGCTGATCTCGTTGTCCGAGGTGGCTCATGACCACCTCATTCACATTCCCGCCCGTGGGAAGGAGTGATGCAGAGGGCATGTGCCCCGCCCACCTAGGGCTGGCCCCTGAAAGTTGCACACATCGTGGTCACATCCCATTCGCCAGGCTTATCCACAAGGCCATGCCCAGTGGGCCAAGAGGCAGGGAAATGTTTCCTTTATTCTGGGTTGTTACGTGCTCAGGTGTAATGTGGGGTTTTGTTACTGCACAGAGCAGAAAGTACATTTAGGAAAACAGCTGGTTGCCTCTGCTATAGCACCGACCTTCTGAAAGGGCAGCTGTTGTGGGTAAGGTGGGGCCTCTGCTAGAAAAAAAATTAGAGGACAATAGTTATAAAACAGAATTGCGGATTACTTGTCTTTAGGCTCTGAGTCCATCAAGGATGATATCCTATTCCACCTTGGCAGTGGGAAATTAATTTTCCTGTTAATTTTAAAGTAGAGCCTTTTCTCATTACAAAAGTCATCTGATAAATATAGAAAACTTAGAAAATATAGGCGAGCAAAATGAAGGCAGTGAAGATACTCAGCCATTTGCAGTTTGAAAGGTGTTAGCAGAGAGGTGGGAGCTGCCATCCTGGGCCGGAGCCCCCCTTTGAAGAAGAGAGAGGAGTGAGGTAACAATGGCTGAGCTGCAGACAGCCCACACGGGAGGCACAGGCAGAGGAGCAGTCAGGAAACTTCCCAGAATGCCTTGGTAACCTCCGTGGGTGCCCCACATTGCTTGTTTTATCATGAATAACTCAGTGCTTGAAGATACCACTTTCAGGATGAACGTCATTGCAGCCTGTTATTCATAACCATTCAGGTGTTCCTAGAATGCTTTCAAAGTGAAGGTTAGAATAAAAGTCGGTCAGTGACGAGGGCTTTGGGTCCCACAGTGTCACCACACTGTCGGTGCACAGTGACCCACAGAGGAAGACACGGTTCACAGCTGCTGAACTCACAGCAACAGTGCTTCTGAAAAGTAGCACCTGTGGGACTACAGAGGTGCAGAGACTCATTGGTTTAAACGTGCCTCACCAGTGGGGAAACTGGTTCCGTTAAAACCCTCCCTAAGACGAACCTCTATCAAACCAGTTATGGAAGGTGAAAAAGGTAAGAAGGAACCTTCTGACCGACGGTACGCTAAATCCCTGAGGCCGTTTCTTGATGAGTGCCCTATGTGGGTTCCAGGCGACTTGGTCAAAGTGGTTTGGTTGAAACCAAGCTTGGCTTACATTCAAGTTGGTCCAGAATGTAAGTCCTTGGTTTCTGGGCAGGCAAAGTAACCCTGTGGGCAGTTACACTCAACCACGGGCTCGTGAGTGTCACTCCCAACCAACATTTAAAACCGGAGTTACTGACACATCACCAAGGTTGGCATTAGAAATGCACCAAAACACCCCAAAATCCCTGAAGACCTTTTTAGGCTATTATCTCCTCTGTGTCCTCCCACTACAAAACCAACACCTGCTCTTTCCAGAAAACCCATCTCCTCCACATAAGTCAACCTAATAATTACCCAACCTAATCTGTTTTTTCATGTAAAAATATGCCGTAGATACAATTTCATCATTTTACAAAGATAATACCACACTGTTTTTTCTACCTTGTTATCATTTGTTTCATAAGTTTCTGCAATGGTCAACTTTTCATCTGAAATTGGGAAAAGGCAGCCAGCAAACAAGACAATTGGGGTCGGTGTGTCACTTGGGGACACAAAGGAAGAGGAAAACTTGTGAGAGAAAAGGGCTGGAAGTCTCCCCTTGGCAGAGTCGAGAACAGGGAGTTAATCGACCCCAGGTTCTGGTCTCCTTCCGGACCCTGGCGGCCCTCTGCGGAGGTCCTGGACCTGCTGAGTCTGAGCAACACTGTGGCAGGGAGATAGGGAGGCCCTGCCAGAAACACCACGCCGAGGTGACCGCACATGGTCCCAGCCCACAGCCTGGGCTCCGGTCTGAGTAGCCCGTGGGCCCCTGGGCCGGCTGTGAGTAAACAGAGACCCAAACATGCGGTTTCATCTCTGCGAAGGGCTCCAGTGCTGACCGGAGAGAGGGAGGTGGAATGCTTTAGGGCTTCACTTCTCCCGCAAGATGATCCAGTACAATCATCGGCGAGCAGGTGTTAGCGTGGGAACACATGTGGCCAAGATGATGCCCATGTATCGCTCTGCAGTAAGCGTTGGCTGCTTCTCGCTTGAAGCCGAGCCGTTGGGAAGTCAGACTATGGCGGGGCTGCTGACTGCCGGATGCTCCTTCCCCTGCAACACTCCCTCCTCTGTGACACTCCAGGGTCCTTGATGGTGGGGGCCAGGGCAGGGACACAGCAGGAAAAGCAGCACATTTTTTTATATTCCGACGTTTCTGTTAGGATTCATGTATGACAGCACTAACGCACTAAGGTCCATGCACCCTGACTCACTGAACCCTCACACCAAGCTGCCGAGGTGGGTACGAATACTCTCCTCTTTTACACACGAGGAAATCGAGGCAGAGGAACTCGATGAAATCGCTTGCCTGAGGTCCCACAGCTGGAAAGCATCAGAGCCTGGATTCAGACCCAGGAGGTACATCCCCAAGGGCAAGGGCTCTAACCACCAGCTGTTCTGCCTTTGGGGCAGATGCAATTAAAGTGTTTGTTGAATGAATAAATTATCATCATCACAGCCTTGTAGGGGTAAATACCTTCTGGTCCCCTTAGCTCCATTTAAGAATAAACACACAAACTTTTTCCCCTGTAATTCACCCAGCTAAAACCCAAACGATACCACAACCAGGTCATGAATGGTTAGAGGAGTGACTTCAACAATGTTCCTTCCTCATTTGACCTTTTTGTATTTGTGTAGTAAAATACACACAGTGTAAATTTACCGTTTTAACCATTTTCAGGTATTTAGTTCAGTGACATTATGGTAAGTTCTTGTACATTGTCATGCAATTACCATCACTATTCATCTCCAGAACTTTCTCATCTTCCCAAATGAACACTCTGTACCCTCTCAACAGTAACTTCCCACCCCGCCCCCAGCCTCTGCAACTGCCATTCTTTCTATCTCTATAAATCTGACTATTCTAGGTACCTCGTGCAAGTGGAATAATCTAATATTTGTCCTTTAGTATTATTTAGCATCATGATTTTAACATTTATCCATATTGTAGCCTGTGTCAGGGTTTCTTCCCCTTTAAAGCTGCAGAATAGTCTACTGTATGTGGAGAGCACATTGTGTTTGTCCAGTTGTCTGATGATGGGCATTTGGGTTGTCTCCACCTTTTAGCCATTGTAAGAGATGCTATGAACGAGTATCGGTTTAAGTCTGCTTTCAGTTCTTTTGGATATACACCCGGAAGTGGAATTGCGGGATCACGTGGTAACTCTGCTTAATTCTTTTAGGAACCACCGTACTCTTTCGGTCCTTCCATCCTTTGATCTCCACCATCAGTAACTGTGCACATAAAAAGCATGTTGTACCTAATATACTCCTTATGATCCTCTTAATAATGTCACGGCTTTGGCAGTAACAAGTTTAAACATAGATGAACAAATGGGTAGATTTGTTTGGGTTTCTTTTGGTTCTTAGTTTACTGATCACTATAATAAACATGAATATGTTCCACTTGCTGGGGGTGTGGAGGCGCACATTCTGGTTTAAAGGCTGGAACCGAGAAGGTCTACGTGGGAGGTAAGTCATTTCATTGGGTTCTGTTCTCAGGGCATCTGGTGTAAAAGGAATTCTAGCAACTCACGCGAAGTTCTGCAAAGCTCAATAAAAGTCTTGGAAAGCAAGATGGGTAAGAGGAAGGGAGGAGAGCTTCCTCACGCTAAGGAGTTTACAGAGAAACTCAGGGCCTCTTTGGGAGCCTTAGGCATTTAATCACAGCCGCAAGGGATTCATGTTCTGTGTTCCTCCTGGGAAAAGTCTCCTGCGGGCCTGACTCACTGGTGATGTGAGGAAGCCACCGTCAATGTGCCTTTCGAAGGCATCACCAGGAAGGCTTCATTGTTTTAGAGAGAAATAATACATCGAAGGATTCTTTATAATCACGTGGGCTGTGTGTGTCTGGGTTCTGCTCAGTTCTCTGGCTTAGTGTCCCAGACCTGGGCCTCCTGGATACAGTTAAAAAAAAAAACCTTCCGCATCTTGTAGGAGTGGTCAAATGGTGTCAGGTTGACTGCATGGGGTTGGGGAGGGCTGGAAGCCCAGGCTCACACCAGCCTTCCAGCTCATCTTGCTCCGGCCTGGCCTCCGCATGCTTCAGCGTCTGCAGGTTCCAATCCCCGTGCCTTGCTCTCCTCTGGAGACACTGGGGTGTGGCGTGACTCCCCCTGCAAAGCCCTTCCCTTCCTTCCCCCCACTGACCACGTTCCAAATCAGGGAGGTCTCCTGATTCGGTGGAATAGGAGCTTCCATTTTTATTTCATGGGCTCATGGGAGGTTAACCTATAGAAGAAAAAGACAAAAATGTTACTTTTCCATCATCTCGAAATCAGAGGTTTCCCTCCTTTCCCCCAGAAGAAGAGATGGCATCTGCCATTGACTAGAAGTGAAAGAAATGGAGGAGTCTTAAGATGAGGAATCTGGAAAGAATGGCTTTTGTTGTTTTCTTACTGTGTTCATAAAGCTGCAGCTAGAACACCATTCTGACCCTCAACCAGGCCCTGTGCTAGGGACCTTTATTTTCTGCAATCAGTATGATAATGCTGTAAAGCAAATATTATTCATGTTTTATCCACGAAGAATCTAAAGCTCAGCAAGTTTCAGAAACGAAGCCAAGCACCCTGACCAGCGTGGCTCAGTTAGTTGGGCATTATCTCGCAACTCGAAAGGTCGCTGGTTCGATTCCCAGTCAGGGCCCAAGCCTGGGTTGCGGGTTCTGTCCCCAGTTGGAGCACATGTGGAAGGCAGCCAGTTGATGTTTCTCTCTCACATCAATGCTCTCTTCCTGTCTTCCTCCCTCCCTCCCTCCCCCTCTCTCTAAAAATAAGTATGTAAATTTTTTTGAAAAAAGAAAAAGAAATGAGCCCAAGGCCACATCCTGAGCTCTTCAAATGACAGAGCCAGAATTGTCCGGCAGAGTCGCTTGCTCTAAAGCCTCCTGCACATGGCTTGGCACCCAGAACTCTAAAAAGTGCAGTTTGTTTTCTCATTTTGTTAGAAAAAAAAGTCTGATATATCAGGTGCATGCTAGAAAGTTATGGAAAGGAAATCCCAAGTAAATCTTAGGAAAATTTACCGTTGCCTTGGAGCAAGCGTTGAAATATTTCTTGCCTACTAACTCACTTGACCTTTCGGAGTCCCTTTTAGTCCTCCGATTCTGCAGGCAGGTTTCCCCCCCCCCCCAAAAAATTCTTTTTTAGAATCTGATAACGAATAGCAGACAGTCAGATGACTGTATGTTATCTTCATCATCTTGGTTTAGCTTTCCCTTCCAACAGCTCTCGCACACATTGGTTGACGGGCTCTATTTCGAGCCGCACTGTTTTTTTTATTTATGGTTTTCTCTGTGTGTTACTACTCAGAGGCACCCAGGGGAGACCTCCACAGCCTTTCCTGATTACCAGATGTCGCCCTTTCCATGTAACAACCATCTACTCACCACTTCCTCTTGCCAAGAAATGAGAAAAGCATTTGCCTTTGGAAACCGGCGCTGAGACACGTGAAGCGTATTAAGAAGGGCGGCCTCCCCGGAATCCACATGAACTTTCGCAGTCTTAGTTTGTTTTGCTTAGAGATAAAACGCACACAGCCTCGTTTGTAGTCAGGGCTAACAAGGGCCTGTGTAATGGGGAGGAGATTCCACTTGGGCTGTTTTGACTGCATCATCCATAAATTATGTCCTAAGTAATCTTTGAACCAGTGCGACATGTGTAGCCTGGGTTTGTTTTTTTAATAGTTTGGAATACCTCGTTGTTGGTTTTAAATGGAGATCGATGATGGGTGGGTGCTTCTCATGCAAAATAATGCTGCATCCCCAGGAAGTCTGGGGGAGACAGGAGGGTGCGGAGGAGTCTCAAACCTTCTTCTTTGGAGCAGGGACACGGTACTCGTCGTGCAATTAGGGGGAAGCAGCCAAGGGGAAGTGAATTGTTAGCTGAGCAGGAATTTAAATGCCATGTGCCCATCCTGAAGCCCAGATCTGCTCCTGACAGAGCTCCGCCTTTTGATGACACATCTCAGGTATTTTCATAAAAAGGCAAAGGACAGGATACTTTTGACTCCACTGTGTGGACAATCCCAAGCCTTTGAAATGCTCAGGAAGGGTCAGGATGCCCAAATTTGATAGCCTAGACACAGGAAGAGAGATTGTGAGAATTGCACCCACCTGCATGAGCTTTAAAACACCAATGAACATCTCTGAGGTTATACCTTGGACGCGCCTTTTAAGTAGAAAGAGCCAAGTAGAACCATATGTGTAAATGTGGTGTTATCCTTAAGATGTGAGTATCAAAAACACATGCTTTTCCCCTCCATCCAACTTTCTCATGAACCACTTGAGTTTCAGACTATCAAGTGCACTGTTTTTCCTCACATAGTGTTAGGTCTGACAGCCTCACATAATACAGTGAGTAATGACCATAAAATTGTAATGGATGCTCTATTCAGCCAGTTTTCTTTTTAGGTTGTTAGGAAGTTGGGCCTCCTCAAACCCCAGAAAGCTAGGCAGAGTTTAAGTTTCATAGAATATGAAGGTAGATCCTCTACCTCTGTTACAAATAGTAATTATCATAAATGTATACCCCATGGGCTTCTTTGGCCATGTAAAGTGGTAATTCAGCTAGAGATGGGGGGAAATTATGCCGAATGGGGCAACTCTGGGCATTGTCACATAATGTGCATATCAGCACATTTTATTTATATGTGAGTAAATATATATAAATGTACATTAAAATATATGTATTAAATACACACACACCTTTTTGACATAAAATATGCTGAAGACAGACTCAGGATAGTCCGTATTGAGCAGACAGGTACAGGCTGGCAATTGTGTCCTTGCAGGGCAGTGGGAGTCCTGAGCTATTTCACTTAAGCCTGTTTCCAGAGCATCCCAAATGCCACCAGTGTTTATTGTGGAAGCCCTTGTGTTGCGCTTTTGAAGAAGCTTATCTATCACAGCTGGGCTGCACAGGGGAGGCTTGCAGCAGGGCGGAAGGAGGCGGGGCTTCTGCAGGAGGCGGGGCTTCTACAGGAGGCGGGCCTGCTGTACCCAATGGGGCCTCAGAACGTTCTCCTGCCAGATGGGATGCTTACAAGTTGTATACATTGTTCACAAATTTGATGTAAAATGTTTCAGTGATGGATTGAATAAAACTTTCGTAAATTCTAAAAGTTTTAAGAAGAGATTGCTGAAGTTTCCCTGTCACCTGGCACGTGGTAATCCACCTTGCAGGCGGGTCCACAAGAATTGATTCTACCTGTAGTATGGTTGGATCATACTAATACTGCATAAGTAGAAAATAATGCTGTTAAATTTTTCGACTAAGAAATTTAGTGGTGGGAAAAAAACATCTAAGTGTGTCAAATTATCCTTCAACAGAACCCTTGTCTAACCTGGCTGAAGGTTCTGGTCGCTCACAAAGATGGACACTTGCTTTAGTTCTCACCTTTCATTATTTTAATAATAATAATAACAATGACAATAATAATTACACTGTGTTGGCCTCTTGTTGAAAATTTCAGCTCTCCTCCTAACTCTGCCTGCTCTGACTTACCCTCCAGAGCTCTCAGGAGGTAGTTTGACTCAGCTCCGTCCAGAGCTGATGCTGATAGTGGCTGACCGGCAGTGGGGCTGGTCTGTTAGCAGCGCATGACCCCATAGCTGAGCTGGAGTCTCTGCAGGGCAGACCGACAGTTGGAACTGATGGCACCGTTTCCCTCCCTCAGGCAGAGATGGGAGACCAGCATGTTTCCATCAGGAGTCACCTGATGGCCGTGCTTCAGCCGTAGATGGTTCGGGTCCCTTTAGTGCCATGCGTGGTACAGGCACGAAAAAGAGCACTCCAGTGGGAGTCAGAACACTTGGGTGCCTGTCCCAGTCTTACATTGAAATTAGCCATCCTTATGTTATAATTATCCAGTGATTATTATACTTAGCTAATAGTTATTGTAGTTAGCTAGTCATGTGACTCCTTGGTGCATAGGTCAGCCCCAAAGGTTCTTTTCATACTTATATCCCGCAGACCTGTAACTGTCTAATATAAGTATCTTAAAATCTCCGAGTTAATTCCTGTCACAGGCTTCAAAGGATTAATCTCATGTATTATGTGGTGAGAAGGACATTCTGCTAGTAGAAGATGTGGTCATATGATATTGGTGATATGTTTTATTTTAATCTCCAATTTCCTTTAAACTAACTCACCCTGGCTTTGTGCCTCAGCTTTTCCTGGGCACACGTTATTTCATTCAAAATCCACAAATGAAAAGAATTGTACTTTTTATCTAACATATCCCATTTAGAATGCTTTTTTGTTTGTTTGTCTCTTAGGAAAAAGTGCTGCAAAGGGTATAAGTTTGTTCTTGGACAATGCATCCCAGAAGGTATGTGACATAAAAGATTACATCTTCTCACCTTATTCACGACTCTTCATCAGGTGTCTATACAGTTCAGGTGTGCCTGGAATGGATGTATCTTATTTGTGTCTGATTACCTGTGCATGTGTGCATGCAATTTCTAGTTTGGGGCATTAAATTCTTCTAATTTCAGTTTGGTTACATGGAGCATGCTCTATCTAAATCATTCCACAACGTGTATACGTATGTGGAACAGTTCTCCCATCAGCTTATCACACACAGGCAGAACACAACCGCCCTCCCCTACCCATCTCACTGCTTGTCACGTGTTAAAACTGAAGCCCCTTCACATGACTGTCAACAAGCCCTGTGTGCAGCCCAGCCCTGGAGTGATAGAGACCCAGCCCTCAAGGCACCCACCCGCACGCCGAGATCCGGACAGCGCAGAATCAGAGAGGCCCAGATGTCCGTCACGGTTCCATGCTGCCTTCCTTCATCCACTCCGGCTGCTATAACAAACATTCCATAGACCAGGTGGCTTAAATAACAAGCACTTATTTCTCACAGTTCCAAAGGCTGGGAAGTCCAAGACCCAGGTGCTGAAAGATGCAGTATCTGGCGAGAGCTTCCTGGTTCACACTCAGCCGTCTTCTTGCTGGGCCCTCACGTGGACAGAGGAGCTCTCTGGGCTCTCTGTTACAAGGCCATTAGTCCCATTCATGAGGCCGCCACCCTCACGGCTGAATCACCTCCCAGAGCCCACCCCCCCCCCATCACCACCACCAATACCATCACATTGGGGTTAGGATTTCAACATACAGATTTCAGCAAGATGCAAACATTCGTCCCAGAACACACACATCCTACTAGCTATGACCTTGGGCACGTTCCTTTCTAAATCTCAGCTTTTGCAGGAAAGTATTAGCACTTAACTCACGTGGTCGTTTTAAGAATATTACCACATATAAAGTCCTTGGAAGAGAGGCTGCCCCTTATTAAGTCTTGGTAAGTGGGGTTGCTGTTGTTATTATTAATAATCGAAATATGTGTGGATAGAGGCCTTCAGAGCAGCAAGCGTGCAGAGGGGCCCACGGCACGAAGGACCGGGGTGGTCAGAGGTGGTCTGTAGGAGGAGCAGAGACCCGAGCTAGGTTGTCCAGGGAGGCTGCCCCGGCCCTGGACAGGCAGGAGCATGAAGGCTGCCAGGGTCCCCAGCGCTGACACAGGAGACACTAAGGACCATTTGAGGAGCCTGAGGGCAGGTCCCCCGGGGCTGAGGACAGACGGGCGGGGACGGGAAATGGAGTTCTTCGCTGCTGCGTGTGAAGCCGCATCTCCACAGGGGACTGGAGCCCAGCCAGGCTAACTCGTGTGGCGTGACCCCATGGAGAGCAACTTTTTTACCAGTGAGAAGTAAATGAGTCCCTCCAGTTGGTTGCTCCCTTCAGTGGGAGGATGGCCGAGGCCATGAATCCATAGCTGTGACCTCTGAGAAAGCTGCGTTAGGAAGTCTCAGCGTTCCTGGCAGTGTACACGGACTTGGGCCTTGGCAAGACTGAACCTCCCACTGCCAGCCAGTTCCAGTGGTTGGGGCTCGGTGGGGGAACCACAACAGTCAAAGCAACTGCATTCCGTCACAAGCCAGCTCTTCCCAGTCCCCAGCTGTGTCGTTTACATTTCTGTGCGGCAGCTACCGAAAGAGAATTAAGTTTAGGCCAATCCACTTAAGATCCCAGCTAAAGACCTTGCCCAAACTCATTAAAAATGCCTGACGTGGATACCACCTACTTAAGGGTCCTAAGCATTAGGACCCCTTAGGTATTGTGTGTCTAGGCCTAAAACTAATCCCCCCGACCCTAAAGTGGACCACAGCACCTATGGTCATTACAGCACTATCGTAACCTAGAACTGGGTGCTTCCAGGCAAAGCGGTCCAGGAGCCGGAAGCTGCTCTGCCGTAACCAACTCTCTGCCCCATTGCTTTCACCAGAACACCTTCGACAGCTGATTCGTTTTAATCTGTGGGAATGAGTCAGTACTGTTGGTCTTTTGCAAAGATATCTGTAGTCACAAAGGTCTCTATTGCCCCCAAATGCAAAGTATTCATGTAGAATCTCAGAAAAGATAGTGTAATAGTTCAGATTCTTGAAAAAGAGATTAATTTCTAAGGAATTGGTTGACAAGATTGGCAACTCTAAAATCTGCAGCGTGGGATAGCAACACGGAGACCCAGGGGGGAGCTAGAGTTTGAACCTGAACACGGTCTTCTGCCACAATTCCCTCTGCAGCAGGGCAGGTGTGTCTTCTTTCTAGTAAGGCCTTTAACTGATTAGACAAGGCCCACCATCATTGTGGAGGGCAATCTGCTTTATCCTAAGCCTACTGATTTAAATGATAATCTTATCAAAAAATGTATCTCCACCAAAACATCTAGAATAATGTTTAACCAAGTACCTGGGTATTGTGGCCCAGCCAAGTTGACACATAAAATTAACCATTATAGATAGTAAAAAGAGACTAGAATTTCTTTTAAAATAATCATATGCTAAATAAATAATAGAAGCTATAATTAAAAGTGTCATTGCCTCATACTTGTTACTCTAAGAGTCAGCAACCTATGCTTGTGGGCCACACCTGGCCCACTGCCTGTTTTTGTAAATAAAGATTTATTGGCACATAGTCATACCCATTAATGTAACCATTGTCTGTGGTTGTGTTTGGCCTAGAACAACAGAGCTGAGGAGTTGCAACAAAGGCCTGCAAAGCCAAAACTATTATCTGGCCAACCAGATATATTTTCCCCCCATCCCTGTTGTGTTACCTTAATCAGCCAGGTAGTAGGGTGATCTGATTGGTTCTAGTTCAACAATTACCAATCGAGCAAAAACTACAGGAAGAGAATAGTACTGTTGCTCCAGGGGACACAGTCCCTGAAAGATCCCTAAACAAGTGTAAGAGTGAGGAATTGAAGAAGCGGAAGAGCAGGTAAAGCATTCACTGTGTCAGGCATTGTGCCAAATGTGTCATCTTATGTCATCTCCTAAATGCACCATGAAGTCAGTATTATCGTTACCTTATTTTATAGGTAAGGGTGCTGAGGCTTAAAAGGACCCAAGATCACAGAAATTGTGGCAGCGTTAGGAGGGTTGGCTCCCAACTCTTTGCCTTAACACATTGTTTGTGGGTAGTTTTTATCTCGAGCTCTACTACCAGTCAAGGTAAAACATATAAAAACGTTTCCCACATACAATGTTAACATTGATCCTCCTAGAATCAGGCCTGGCACAGAGTAGGCATTCAGTAACCACGTGGGAGCCTGTGGGCATGAGACACGTAGAGCACAGAACATTGATGCCCAGAGGTGCGACTTAGTTCAGAAAACACGTTTGGCCAGGGACACACACAGGCAAAGCAGGCCTGGACTCTCCACCACAGGGCGAAGCATTTATCCAGGTCATCATGGGAATGGCATGAGCCTGTCACACTGCCCGTGCCACAGCAGGGCTGCCAGCCCCCTGTTCCACCTTCACATGTAGCAGAGCGACCACGTCCACGGAGAGCTCGTCTGTCAGCACCAGGGAAGACAGTGCAGGGATTAATGAGATGCCGGGTCTAGTCGGCAAGGAAACATTCAGCCTGAGCGCCTGACTTGGAGCCAAGTCCCTTCAGAGGCTTGTTAGATATCGGTTTGTAAGGATTGGGAGGAGGAGATGTTCTGAGTCTTCACAAGTAACAGACCACCCACCCCAGTGCACATGGGCGCAGGGCTGGAATGCAATCTCTAGCCGTTCGACCTTGTCCAGCCCCTTCTCGGCATGCAGAATCAGCCCTCTGGCATACCCACCTACAACACACACACACACACACACACACACACACACAACTCACAGGCACCTCCCTTCCAAAGCCTGCCTCACACTCCTTGGAGCCGGCCTGACTGCCAGCCCTGCTCCCCATGTTATGACAACAACATTCATCACCAGGGCTGGCCAAAGGGACTTCCTTTCTCTATAGCCGTTGGTTTTAAAAAAGAAAGAAAAGTATAGGCACAGGTTGTGCTGCAGAGAAGAGCCTGCCCATCCAGGCACCTTTGCTCTTGGGATGAGCAACGAAGACCAAAGGATGAGGAGGAGGTGACTCTGGGCGGGAGAGCGGGGGTCACAAGTGATGTTTGCTTCTCAGCACTGCGAAGCGGGGCACCACTTTTCTCAGAGGCTCCCCATGGCCCCGAAAAGCTACTCCCCTGCAGACAGGGGCGGTCCCACTTCCCAGTTCCCCCGGAGCGAGTGCCGCCCAGAAAGTCTGTCCTAGACCTCAGCCAGGTGACGCACCTCCGCCTCGGGACGGGCTGGGGTTGATGGAGCTCACACCTTCCCTCCTCAGATTATGACGTGTGCTCCGAGGCGCCGTGTGAGCAGCAGTGCACAGATAACTTCGGCCGCGTGCTGTGCACGTGTTACCCGGGATACCGGTATGACCGCGACAGGTACCGGAAGCGCGAGAAGCCCTACTGCCTCGGTGAGTTGGCCGAACGCGCGTGATCCGCAGCTCCTGGCGGTGCCGTGCGGGACGCTCTGCATCAGTGGGGGCGGCGCTGAGCACGCGCTTTGGTCTTCGATTCCTGCCCCTCCGCCCTGATTCTTGCCGCGTGCCGTGTGCCAGCATCATCCTAGCGGATCCCTCGATTACTGAAACAAATGCCGGCCGAGCAAACCTTCAGGGAGCTGGTTCCAGGCAGGCCCTCCTGTGCAACGAGGTGTAGGAGCAGGACAAGGGGCCATTATCAAATGTGAACTAGGAGACTGTAACACAGAACGTAAATGGGCAGAGATGTAAAAACAGAAACAGAGTGAGCGGTCTGTCAGATGAGGACTAGGAGGAGAGGCTGGGACAGAGCACTGTCCGGGTGGCAGACAGGTTGGGCGTGAGTTGGGGGGCTGAAGCCGCCCCCTAGACCGCAGCTCGGCAGAATCAGCACCACCCACGGTGTGTTCCCTGCCCCCGCCCCCCTGCGCTCTCTGAGTTTCCGAGGCAGGTTTATTGTCCCCTGGAGCCATGTGTTTCCAAGTGTGGTCAGTCACAGCTAACCTGTCTTGGAAACACCTGGGATTCTGTCTAAAAAAAAAAAAAAAAAAATCCTGGCTTCCCCTCCAGTCTCTGGTGGAGAAACGCAGAAATCTGCATTTATGCCTTTGGGGCAGGGGTGTCAGACTCATGTTCCCCGGGGGCCACATCAGCCTCTCGGTTGCTTTCAAAGGACCGAATGTAATTTTAACTCTTTAACAGTTAAGGAGTAGTTATATTCATACAGTCCTAAAATTATTTTGGCCCTTTGAAGGCAACTGCAGAGCTGATGTGGCCCCCAGTGAAAATGAGTTTGACACCCTTGCTCTGGGGACTCACCAGCACAGTCAAGGTTGAGGACCAGCTTGAGGTGGACCGAGGAGGCTGGGACACAGGCCCGAGTGGAAAACAAAGGAGCTGTGATGGGCAGGGGCTCGGGAAAGCACCATTTAAAAAAAGTTCCAGGCCCTGGCTGGTGTAGCTCAGTGGACTGAGCGCGGGCTGCGAACCAAAGTGTCGCAGGTTCGATTCCCAGTCAAGGCACATGCCTGGGTTGCGGGCCATGACCCCCAGCAACCACACACTGATGTTTCTCTCTCTCTTTTTCTCCCTCCTTTCCCTCTCTAAAAATAAATAAAATAGAATCTTTAAAAAATAATAAAAATAAATTAAAAAAATAAAAAAAGTTCCAGCAATGAGGTCTCCTGGCCTCTCCCCAAGGGAAGACGCCCCATGCTGACAAGGAAGGGGCTGAGACCACCATGTTAACTAATGGACTGGGGGCCACGGCCTCTCCTGCTGAGAGCACAGTACTCCACCCTGCACCCCCCAGGTCCCAGGACAAGGGCTCCGTGCTGTGACGCCCTGTCCTTTTCAACTGGGGATCAGCAAAACCGGCTTTCTGCTAAGGTCTCCATCCGTTTCTATCTCCCCTGCCAACCTCGTCCTCCCTCCTCTGGACAGGGAGGCAGGTTGACGCCCAGGTGTAGGGCAGGGACACGTGGACAGAGGTGGTCAGCCTGAGGAACGGCAGGGGAGGCTCCAGCTGTGACATCTTTGTCTACAGGTGCCATAGCATGTACCGCCAGGGGGGACCTCCAAGCCACCACGCTCCCCTGGACACACGCAGGGCCTGCCACAGGCGGGCCCCGGGAGTCGCTGCCGGCGCCCGGGAGCGAGGGCCGGGCGCTCTCGGCCACCACACGTGCACGGGCCGGGGCTGTGTGTGGTGTCTTCAGCCAGTGAACAGGAGCAGACTGGGGCTCCCTCCCCTCTTCCTGGTGGGAGACAGTTTCGTTTGTACCCCGCTCAGTGGGGGGCACGTCTGTGATGTGCCCGGCTCACGGGGAGCCTTACCGGTCACTTGTTTGATGGCCTCACGGCTCATTTCCACAGCTCACGAGGAGTCTGTTAGGGTCACTGTGGAGACTGAAATTTTGTGGGAAAAACTCCCTCCATGAGACCCATTATGACTATTTTCTTTTAACCAAAGTGGCTTTTCCCAGCTACCAACACGTCTCTTCACTGGGAAGGAGCCCTTCCTAAGTGACCTTGGGTCACCACATGCTCTTTGGAACATAAAGCCCTCGGCACACGGGGGCCCGTGCAGAAAACCCTCTCTATGATGCTCGCTTTTCTAAGTGTGTCGCCAAAGGGTATCTCCTCTTCTCTTCCAAGGAGCCCTATGGGGGAGAACTTGGAAGGCTAGCAATGCCCGGGCACCGGCCACCTGACTTGGAACCCCCTCGCTGACCTGTTACCATGGTGACACTGCCTTGAAGTGCTCCTGTCACTCCCGTTTCTAACATCTTGCTTTTTCCCAGGCTTCTCTGGGAGAGGTGTGGCAAAGCGTGCTTGGCAGACGCCCACAGAAGGGCCACGCCCCCTGTCGCCTGTGGTGTTGGGAGTGAGTTCTTGGAAACTGAGTGTTGTCTGCATTTGGTTCACACCAGATATCGACGAGTGTGCCACCAGCAACGAGACACTGTGCGCACACATCTGTGTCAACACCCTGGGCAGCTACCGCTGCGAATGCCGGGAGGGCTACATCCAGGAGGACGACGGGAGGACATGCATCAAGGGAGACAAATACCCCAATGACACCGGTGGGTAGGGCAAGTAAAATTACCCCCCTAATTGGGTGGGTGGGTGGATGGGTGGGTAGATGGACAGATGGCTGAGTGGATGGATGGGTGGATGGATGGATAGATAAGCCCTAGGAAGGGGCATTTATAGGAGCAGTAGGTGGAACCTGGGTAAGAGGAGGGAAGGTCAGAAGGTCAAGCCTCTGCCGGAGACACCTGGTGAGAGCCATCCCTGTTGGCAGCAAGGGTTGCAAGCTGGTGAGCACTGGAGGAAGCCCCTCACCAGGCAGAGGCGGAGTGGCCAGGGGTAAATCAGTAGAGCTGAGTCACACGCTTAGACCAAACTAGGATGAGCAAAGAAGAGGCCAGAAACACTGCTCCCTCAGAGAAAGTGTGCCGAGTATGAATACGAAGCGTTTCCATGTAAGGTAACGGTCTGCATCAGCCCAGTCCGAGGACCAGTGCCCGCCGGGGAACTTTTGTGATGTGGGTCGTGACGGATCAAAACCGAAGTCGAGAAGAATGTTTAGACATTTTTATTCCAATTTGACAGAGAAATTTTGTCTAAATCCAAAGATTTCTGCTGGTTTTTTATGCCTTATTTTTCCAGTAATTTATTTTCATTGTATTTTGCAAACACAGTCACAATGAAGTGGAAAATGTTTTAAAGCTGGCCTTTCTTCACAGCGTTTGAGAGGCTGATTTGTGTTAGGTTGACCAGATTGAACTGAGCTGTCTGACCGATCAGTCTTGGGGGGTACGATCAGCTCGAGTATCGGGTTACTTATTTGAGAGGAAGTGGACAGCGCAGGGGACAGGGAGACCTCGTGTTCCTGTGTCTCCAATGCTTACAAAGCCCAAGCAGTTGTCATCTTTTAGAGCTCAGGGCCCAGGTCTCCTCTGTCGCCCTTGGGAGGGGACAGTATCAGGGATCCCGTCAGTGGGGGACTCCCTGGGCCTGGGCCATCTGTGGATGGGGAGGGGGCAAAGCCCAGGTGCCAAGAAATGCAGGGAGAGGAAAGGCCGGAACTGGGCATGTAGGAGCCAGCTAGTGATTTGGGGGTGGAGGTGCAGCCCGCGATTCAGAAAGGGGCAGCAGGCAGTTGCCATCAGCTCAGGGCCGCAAACAGCTGGGGACCAGCTGCCTCACATGGGAAAAACTGCGAAGCAAAACGACGAGGAACAAGTGGGTCGCGTCATGAGGAAGTCACCACCACGTATTAGATGTAGAGGCAAAATACCTGTTTGGAGCCAGCTCAGAACTGAGTAGTTTAGGATAATGTGAATGAATCAGAGGGCCCTGTGAAAACTATTTAAAGCCCGAAGCAGGTGGGGCCCACGTGCCCCAAGGTGCTTAAAACAGGGGTCAGGTGAGAAAAGAAATGTTTGCAGGTTGGTCCATGGTGCGGGGGGGGGGCAGGATGTGTAACTTAACTCTTAGATTATGTCCTATATGGAAGTGAAGAATCTCATTTAAAAAATGCGGTGTACCCTTTTAGCCACTGAGAGACATATTATTGTGTGGGGCAACTTAAGAATTAGCAACAAGAGGCCTGGCCAGCTGGCTCGGCTCGTTGCTACATCGTCCTGTACGGATGCAAAGTTGTGGGTTCAGTCCCCGGTCAGAGCGCATACAAGAGGCAACCAACCAATGTTTCTCTCTTACATGGATGTCTCTCTCTCTCTCTCTCCCCTCTTCCTCTCTCTCCCCTTCCTCTCTCTCTAACATTGATAAACATATCACCGTCTTTGGGTGAGGATTAAAAAAAAGAATTAGCAACAAGGGCGCAGCAGCATTCTCATTTTTCACTTTGGAATGGGATTTCCAGCTGTGCTCTGAGCCAGGAAGCCTGTGGGCTGTCAGCCAGTGCACCCGGCACCTCCACTGTCCCTTTGCCTCCCTTTTGTGTCCAGGTGAAATTCCTCCATCTTCATGGGCGAGAGGGCAGTGGTGAGCAGCCCAGTCTAGAGCATGACCATCAGATACAGGGACCCCTCCTTACTGCTGAGTGTCAGGGAGGCACTGGGCGGTAGGGATCGCCAAATGAAGAGACCTCGTCCTGCCCCTGGGGCATTTTCCCCCTGGTGCCCACGGACTGGTCTCGACTAGCTGACACCATGTGCAGAGACCAGGGTAGGGCTTTATGGGTGGAATTTACTGGTTCTTTGGTCCCGCGTGGCCTCCTCCCCTTATGACAATACTTGGGTTCTGCGACCTCCTCCCTCCTCAGTCCCATCCATGGCCTGGCTGTGTGGTTCCCTGGCGATGACCCTGAGCAGTGACAAGGCTGCCTCGGTGGCACTCGCCGCCTGCCTCGTGCTGGGGCAGTGTGGACCCAGGGAGGGGCCCGGCCACCGGGCAGCGGCACAGGGAGACCTCTCTGCGTCTGTGACAGCAGCAGCCCGGGGTGCTCAGTCCGCCCTGAGACCAGACTCCAGTGTCCTTCCCTGAGAAATGAATTGTACTTCATAAACATTTCTCACACACACAAAGTGCTTCCATACAAGAGATCGAGAGTTGTGTTGAAGAGGTGGCCAGTTTGATGACCAGTTTGACTTCCATAGCTGAGAATTCAGTAAAAAAAAAACCCTAAGTGGACATAATTATAAGGGATATATATTTGCAAGTTTTTCTGTACCTTCTCCAGTGTTACTCTCATTTAAAGGCATATTTTATCTCAACCACTTATGACAGCATTTCTCCACATTGTGTTCTACAGAACTGCGGGGTCCTGGGTGTTGCTAAGCCTTTCTTCCTGTAGAAGTTTCTGTGTTCAGATGTTTGGGCAAGAAGGCATTACTGCGCCCACGTCTTAAGGATTCCTGATGTGAGTGCATTAAAAGTCTGAGAGAGATTGCCATTTCTGAAAGAAAGAAATGTTCATTTTTATTAAATCTAAATTTCCCAAAATTAGTTTCTTAAGAAACCTATAAAGATCTCCGAGAGGAAAGTGTCCTAAAAATTAGAGTTTGGAAATTCTAAGTTATTAGCCTCAAAATTCTGCGCTCTGGGGCTAAACTCGGTAGGTCATCTGGTCAACCTTCAGGGAAGGATGTTTTCAGACACAGCCTCAAGGTCCAGTGGGAAGCCACTTGCTGCAGACAGCAGAGCATCTGATGAACAAAACGGGGCGAAACTCCTCCATCCTGCCATTGCGAGAGGCAGGATGATCCTTTTTACAGGGACTGGGAGGGAGCTGTCCTTCTGTGTAATCAGAAAGAACTTCCCGGTGGCCCTACTGCTGAGCTCACTGTAACAGAGTTATTGCACAGATTCGCCTCAGCTGCCAGTTCTCACCCCCACCCGCCTGCCTCCTCTAAATATAACAGCCCCAAATAATTTTCTCAAATACCACTGTTTGCTGTACCACACTCCCCCACCACCAGCAGCAGCGTTATAAAAGAACTCAGTATTTCATGTTTAGTAACGGGTCTCAGTGGATTTCACCACATGCACCCCCAGAGGACGAGCATTCGGTTTTAGTGTTGTACTAAGGAAAACATTCCAGCACCGGTTACCAAGGAAACCGGGGAGTTACAGACTGAGGGGAGTGATTCATACACAAAACTAAGACAAAGGACAGGCACATTGTTTGCCCTGAGTGTCAAGTCATAACTCGAGTGATGGGCCACTGAAGAGGCGAGAGGCTGGCTTCGACGGCTTTGGCCACAAAAACAATACAGTGCCCCGGGTGCGTTTCTTTGATCATGGCGATGCCCCAGAAAGTTCCTTGACTTCGAGGCAGGGCTTTTCCAACCTCTGACCCATGGGCCACATGAAACTCAAGATGGCTATGAATATGGCCCAACACAAAATTGTAACTTAAAACATTACGAGATTTTTGTGTGTGTTCTTTAGTGTTCGTGTATCTAATGGGTGGCCAAGACAACTCTTCTTCTTCTAGTGTGGCCCAGAGGTGCCAAAAGGGGGGACCCCCCTGGAGGAGAGCTGGTAGCTGCTTTAGCACTAACCAGCCGAGTGTCATCAGGAGGGTCTCTGGGCCTCAGTTTCCTCCTCTGTAAACTAAAGGGGAAAGGGCGGGGGGGAGGTGGCGCTGAAGACCTTTCTTCCCTTGCAAATATTTTTTTGCAATTTGGTGCAATATAGCTTTAAGTAAAAGTAATATAAGCCCTGCCAGCCCCGTGAGTCCCTGTGCAGTCACTGCTTTGTCCTGCATCTGAGTGCCAAGACTCCAAGACGTGCCCAGCTGTACCACCAAAACAGAGAACCTACTGTATCTAAAAGACGAATAATCTACATTCAGCTGTTCCGCTCAGCCATAAGAAAAGCCAGGGGCCAGACGAGCCATGCATCTGGAATATCACAGGCAGCTAAGCAGTTTCATGTGTTTGGGACTAATTAATAAGCCAAATGTTTCATCACAGTCGATTTTTGGGGGATGAGGAGGTAATGATTATTATTAAGTAAAAACCTCCTTTTCCTCCTTTTTTTTTTTAAAGTTTGCATTGTGCAGTGCCTGTAATGTTATAGTCAGAGGGATTTAAAAGCAAGCACAGCCTCAGCTGTTTGTTCAGCAGGCGGGCGTGGGGGGAGGGGAGCAGCAGGGGCCAGGGAGGAATGGCCTCTGGTTGCTGAGAGGTCACCCTGCGCACAGGCACGGCGACCCCTTCGGCTCGCTCGGCCACTTTGATTCTCGCTTTGAGAATATGAATCACGCCAGCTCAGTCGCTCCAGGGAGTCTGTGCAGCCCCCGATGAGGAGACACATGAAGGGCGTGTTGGCTCCACAGTAATTAGCCTACAGATCTCTATTTTTCAACTTCTGTTTACTTTCTGATAACGTGACCGCGACCCCCCAGGGTCACTTATCACAGTTCAAAGTGTCAGGGGCGGCCAGGTGTTTCATATAACTTTCAAGCTCCATGGTGGTTCTCCACCTGGGAGCTTTAAAACGTGCTGATGCCGTCCCCCTGCGGTGGCTCCCAGATGGGCGGCTGCAGCACGGGGGATCGGATTCCTCAAAGCCCCCCACCTGGCTGTAAGGTGCCATCGGGGTTGAGAACTCCGGCCAGGGCACAAATCGGCACCATCAGCTTTTAAAAGCAAGCACGCCTTGTTCGCTTCTGACACTGCTCGTGTGAAATATGTCGGGAACATTCTTTAGTTTTTCTAAGTTTATTAATACTAGTACGGTATGTAAGGAATTCTATTTCTAATGCTTAGGCTATATGCATATCCCAACATCTGTAAAAATTAGAGCTATCTGCCCCCATGTGGCTAATTGGTAATATTGCACCTTTACAATCAGAAAGGGTTGGAGCAAGATGTTAAGAGATACCTCCCTTAACATGGCCATGGCCATGGTCATGGTCAGAGACACTCAATGGCTGCATGGAGAGGACTGAAAACGAAGTCTAAGAGGTCTAGCCAGATTTCTAGATGAATGATTAATGTAGCATAGCCAGGGTTATTTTAGCTCCACGTCAGACAGTACTGTAGGCAAACAGCATCATCGAGGAGCCTGGATTCAGGACGGATTGCATGCGCCCATCTCCACACACGGCGATGTATCGTCACACCCTCTGAGAGCTCCTTCCAGAGGACACGCCTCTGTCGTTTTGTAGATAGCTTAGTTTCCCAACAGATACCAACAATAGCAATCACATTAAGGTTTATGGAGCACCTGTCACGTACGAGGCACCATTCTGGGAACTCGCAGGTGTCCTTGACGCCTCACAGCAACGCCAGACGGTGAATGCCACCTCCCTCTTTACATCTGAGAGGACGGCTGCTCACAGAAGCCGCGACCTCCACCCGGAAAGGGCCCGAGCGACAACGTCAGGGTTCAGTCCGGACGGTCGGACTCCGCCAGAGCCGGCACTCCTCGCCACTCTGTTCCTGCCTGTGGGAGCCTCAGAAGTCTGGGGACGAAGTTCACCTTGACCTCTGCTCTGATCATCTCACAAAGGGGCAGAAAACAGGCCAGGCATGCTCAGGTCAAAGGCCGCTCAGCAGAACTGCCCCCCTGGAGCAGCCAATGTGCTTCTGCGGCACTCGGGGGGCTTTGCTGGAAGGGTGCACAGGCCCTCTCCTGGGATTTGGGATTTGGGAGAACAGGCACCCGTGCCGTTGTGGTGCTGGTGCCGCTGCTGGTCTGGTGAGCACACCGGGCACTGCCAGGGGCCAGCCTGGCAGATGGCTCCCGGGTGTTCAGAACAGAACTCCCAGCAGCAGGCTCCCTGGGCCCCCACAGTGCCCAGTTCAGAGGCTGTAAGCGCCCAGCCTCAGCCCCCAGCACCCAGGGAGACCGAAGTTATTTTCCTTCTCTGTAAAGAAGATTGAACTAAAGATACTTTAGTTCTAACACCCCATGAGGTAAACAAAATAGTCTAGAAGCTGATGAAGAGGTTTACTACTATGAAAATATCAAATCGCCTTAACTACACCAACACTTGGAAAGTTCAACCAAGTACATAAAAACAGAGGTGAAAGCATGGGGTTTGAACCCTTGTTCATGATGGCCTTGCTCCGCCAGTTCGGTAAAAGGAAGGCCATTCACAAAGCATTTTAAACAGATGTCCTCGTTTATTTTGCATTTGCAGCGCCTCACACGGGGCCTGGCAAGTGGCAAATGCTCCAGAGATAGACTAGGGAGGAGAGGTGGGTGGAGGAATGCGTGGGTGAACAGAGAGACCCGCAAAAAGGGTGAGAGAGACAGAAGTGGGTGGGAAGACGGGACGGATGGGACAGGGAGGTTGCGGGAGGGGACTGTGCCGTGGGCTAGTAGGTGGGGTGCTGTGGATGGATGCTGGGCTGGGAGAGGTTCAGGTTACCCAGCTGCCCTTCAGTAGTAACAGACCTGGCACTGGGGCCGTTGTTTATGCCAGGAGCCGCCATTCAAAACCGAGAGCACAAACAAGGTTGGTTAAGGTGTCAGTCATTTACCTCTGAGTACGTTCGTGCACGGAAATTTCCTTGTGTCTCAGGCGCTGGAGACTGAGCCTAAATAACTCTAGTTTGCCTCAGGTGAGTTCAAGCTCTACAGGCAAATAGGGCTGTGAATCGGTACCTTAAACAGTGGGGAGGAGCCCAGAGGAAACGGCGTGATCCGTGGGAAAGGCATCGGACTCAGGCGATCTCCGTGGTAAACCCACATCCGTTGTTCCCTTGCTAGGGACTTCCAGAAAGGGTGGCTTAAAGGACAGAAGTGCACTGTCACCGTTTTGGAGGTTATGAGTCTGGAGTAGCGTGTGGGCAGGGCTGGCCCCTGAGGTGTGTGAAGGAGCGTCAGTTCCGTGCCCCTCTCTCCCCTGAATCCTGGAGGTTCGCTGGAACCTCCGGTGCCCCTGGGCTTCCGGGGCATCGCCCTGACCTCTGCCTTCGTCTCCACATGGTGCTCTCCCTGGGCGTGTGTGTCCAAATGCTCCCCTTTGTGTAAAAACACCAGTCCTGTTCGACCACATGCCCCTGTACTCCGGCACGGCTTCATCTTAAGTAGTGGCAGCTGCAATGACCCTATTTTCAAATAAGGTCACTGTCTGAGGCACCAGGGTTTCAACCTATGAATTGGGAGGGGCGGGGACAACTCGACGTCGAACACCCTATTTCACAGACATATTTTGAGCACCCACTATGTGAGCTACCGAGAAGCGACCCCAGTTCTTAGGTGGCCCCCACTCCGGCACCAGCGTCCCCTCTGCAGGGAGGCCTGGAACACCTGCCATTTGAGGGGGACACGTGGGGAGTGCCCCCTGACCTCAGCAGACAGCAGCGTCTCCCTACACAGGGAGGCGGGCTTCACGGAAGGCTTGAGCTGGGCCTCGCCGGGGGGGTAGAATTCCACGACTGGAGGCCATAGGGGGCGTCCCGGAAGACAGAGCCGTGGGGACAAAAGCACATGGGCCAAGAGGCACGAGAGATGACCGGGGAGTGGGGGGGGAGACGTTTCTCTGCTGTCCCCGGGCTCCCTTCCAGATCGCGGTGTTACCTGTCACACGAAGAGCACGCCTGGCCCGACCCCTAAAGCCACTGTCGCACCGTCCTGTCCACCCCAACAAAACGCCATGCCCCCTGTGACCCCACTCTGGGCCCACTCCACCGCCACCTTCCCCACAGCCCTGGTGGTCTTCACCTTCTCGTCAGTAGCGAGGTGACCCTCCGGTGCCTTGTCGCCCAGCACTCAGGTGTCTGCGGCCCTTTCAGTGTTGTAGGGTGAGAGCTGCATGAATTCTGGGCCACGTCACCCTGTAACGCACCCATTTTTCCCTTAGCAAAATATGACTTCATGAAAAGCCCTTGGAGCTCCCGGTTCTCCATAACGTGGCATTGGGACCCTTCCCGCTGGGTGGGGCTGCAGTGCCTTCTGGGTGGGGCCTGTTCCCCTGGCGCCCAGTGGGCGTGTCCAGAGCACCGGCAGGTTCTCCACCCCAGCTTCACATCTCCACTAAGGCCCGTGCCCAGTCCCGGTCTGTGACCCCGCCTGGCCTGGCCTCTGCCTTTGATCAGCTGGGCGATCCCAGACAATAAGGACCAGCTCCGTGAGCCCCGCTGCCTGAGTGCGGGGGGAATTTATGGCGTGTGAACAGTGGCCTTCGGAGGGGAGTACAGCCATGTCACGCTGCTGCAGCTTGCCTCCAGGAAAGGTCCCGATTAAAGGGCCAGGGTTCATGTTTTCCCACATCAAAGAGAAAGAGGCTGGGCTGCCTAAATGGGAACAGCTGAGCCCAAACCATTGCAGCGTCCCTCCCCCTCTCTCCCTGACCTGGGGCGTGCTGCCGGTGCCCTGAGAACCATAGAATCCCCCCCACACACACCCCTGCGAGGTCCTCTGTCAGCCAGTCCGCCCCAGGGCTGCCTCCCGCGATGCTGTCTCTGCGGAGCTGGAAGTCCTCCGGCCTCCCAGGCGACCGACCAGCGCCCGTCCCCCCTCTCAGGGCACGACGAGAAGTCTGAGAACGCGGTGAGAGCCAGCACCTGCTGCGCTTCGTGCAAGGAGTTCCACCAGATGAAGCAGACGGTGCTGCAGCTGAAGCAAAAGGTGCGTGCCCGGCGGGTTAGCAACCATCCCAAAGTAGGAGGGCGTGGCAGAGACGAGGTGGGGAAATGTTGAGAAGTAACAAAACCCACGACCTCTTGGAGCGCTCACCGAGGTCAGTGTCAGCTAGGCTTAGACTGGAGCGGTTCGCCCACCAGCCTCGGAGCTGACGGAACGCAGTGACGGCAGTGGGTGGAGTGGGTGCGAATTAAAACGGACCCCTGGGTGAGGGGCATTTTTAAAGGTGCCTGTTGGAACGCGGTGAGCCCCGGCCTGAAGGTGTGCCGAGCTGACTTTCAGGTTGCACAGGATTTGGATTCTGATGGTCTTCCTGCAGGGTTCTGAGTAGTGATCACAGGGGAACGGGGCACCTTACATCTGTCTCTCAGAGAAATACCAGGTCTTCTTGAATTGTGGAGGAAGGCGTGGGGGAGTCAGGAGTCTCTGAGGCCCTGGACCCGTGAGGCTGTCCTTCCCTGAGGGTTTTCCCTCTAGCTAAAGGGCCCCAAGCTCCCTAGGAGTGCATGCGCACGAGGGTTGAGGGCACTGAGGGGCTCTTTGGGAGACAGTGTTGCTGCTTTGACGTTCCAGGCTGGGGAGCCAGCCTCCCAGGCTAAACTAGGTCCCCTGGGGCCCCGACCCGTGTGGCTCAGCTGGTTGGCTCGGACAAAGGGACATTATCGTGAAAAGGTTTCACAGCCACTGTGAATAACACATGTGAAGAATGTCCCAGCAGAGGGGCCTTCGCTCCCTGACAGGTTCCTTCTCTCTCTCTCTCTCTCTCTCTCTCTCTCTCTCTCTCTCTCTGTAGATTGCCCTGCTCCCCAACAGCGCCGCGGACCTGGACAAGTACATGACTGGGAACAAGGTGCTGGCCTCCAACGCCTACCTGCCGGGACCTCCCGGCCTGCCAGGGGGCCAGGGCCCTCCAGGTGAGTGTGGGCAGGGCATCGAGGGGGACAGTCACCAGCCAGGGCCTCCCAAGAGCTCATGTTTAGTGGGGGCTGGGCGCAGCTGTGTGGCTGCCATGGGCGGGGGCAGGAGCAGGAACCCAGGGGGCACCCACACCTGTGTGAAGAGAGGGCCTTGGGAAATGGGGTCCCCAAGCCTGAGAAACCCTCATGGCCAGCAGTCATTTGGGGGACAAAGGTCAGTGGTCCCACCATTGGATAAGATTCTTAGAGATCATTTTAAGTTACAGAGAAACAACGTGGAAACTACGTTTTAACATTAATACATACAAAAGCAGACTTGGTTCGTGAGCTCCTGTGGGCCCTAACAGTGCAGGACCGGCTGGGTTCCCCTACTCCCCGGTCGTTTCCTCCTCCCCGCTATTTGTGAACACATTTGCATCAATGTTGGTTTCCACATATATTTTTTCTTTGTAAGTCGACCCTACTGAGATACCATTATATCCAATAAAACTATCCATTTATATTACAACTTCTGACACATGTACACACCCTGTATCAAGCCCTCGCTAACCCCGCCCTGTATCGGCATCTGCATCAAGACAGAGACCGTTTCCGTCACCCAGAAACACGCCCTTGTGCCCGTTTGCAGTCTGTCCCCACCCCCACCGCAGGCCACCGCTGACTTGCTTTCCGTCACTGCAGTTTCGTCCTAGAACTGCATAGCAATGAACCTCATAGTGTGTATTGTTTGTCTGGCTTTGCTCATCCACCATACTGTGTTGGAGATTCACCCTTACTATTTTGAAGAAAATGTCAAATGTCCTATCATTTCATCAGAATACATGCAATGAGAACTTTAAAAATTAGTAGCCAAATGTTCTATGTTCTATCTTACAAATATGAAATGCATTTTATATGTTTATGATTTACTCCATGGATAGATCAATAGGTTTTTTCACACCCATAAAGGAAATGATATAAACGCTAGCAAGTGATTCTAAAACACGGAGGGCTTTATCCCTGTTTGCCGTTGCTCAGCAGTGCACTAGGTGTTGTGAGAGACCTCCCGACATGCTCAGTGGGCAGACAAGGCACAGAGCAAAAGCAAATAGCATCCAACAGGATCTGCAGGCCTGGCCTCAGTGCACAGTGCTCCCTGCTGTGGAGCTTAAAGCAGGGGGACCGCTGCAGCCTGCCCCGATCGGGGTCCCGGGACTTGAGCTGGATGTGAAATGAAGACTGGTAGGACCTGTCCAAACAGGGAGGGCACGGGCAGATTTTGGGTTGGAAGGCCAGCAAGAACAAAGGCTCAAAATTCTTCCCAAGCTATTTATGGGTTTTCTTCTCTACTCATATCTTAGTCTCCCGGTGGCCATCAAACACAGGTGGCCTGGGTCTCAGTCTATACAGAGAACAAGAACTGGTCCAGGACTTTGGTGTAGACCCCTGTTCATTCCCTTGGCCTGCAGTGCTCTGAGTCAGAGTGGGGTTTTCTCCAGCAGGTGCCTCACAAAGGAAGCTTCTCACTGCTGAGTAGACTTGGGTCTCCTCCTACAAATCGATCCCTAGCACAGCGGGCTCCACGCTGCTCCAAGAGGATGCGCCTACTCTGCTAACCTGCAGGGAGTTCATCTCCAGGCCAGTCCACGTGTCCTCCCAGAGGGACGAGCTAGGAACAGGGGAGCCATTCACTGGCTGTCTTTCTGCTTAGTAAATGACCTGCTGACTTTCTTCCCAGTCTGCCATCTGGTTTCTCCCATGGTATGAGCTGTCCAGGGTCCTTGACGGAGCAGAAAGTGATGAAGGACTCTGCCCCGGCTCTGTCTTCCAATCCTGTTTCTTTCTCACTCCTCACTTCTAGCATCAGCCCTTCATTGAGAGGTGTTAGGGCAGCTAGAGAAACAATAAGGTTTCTCTTCCCCTTAACTAAAAGTCCAGGCCCTCGGCCTGTGATCGTTTGGGGCACCAACACCAGAGACTACATTAAGTTGGAATCATCCTTGGGCTTTGGAGGCGAGGGGGTGGCTGCTGCTCCCTGGCCCCCACTCGTATGTATCAGGTGGTATGTATGCCACTTGCACATCAAAGCCCCACACTTGAAAGGCATCGAGCATACAGTGATCTCTGAAGTCGCTGGTTGCACCGTTGGTAAATGATGGTAAAGCGTGGTCTCTGGCCTGTCCTCGTGCTGTCAGAGGCAAAGTGTTTCATTATGGGAGGTGTCTGGTCCCCCTCCCAGTAAGTTCTGCAGGATGCACCTGGACCCAGCAGCGTTGCAGGTAGAGGTGTGAAACAGGTCTGGATGGAATATCGACCGCCTCTGGCCTTGGCTTGATTATTCAAGGAAAGCCTAACAGTGTTTGTAGTGCCTTTATGTGCGAGGTGCTCTGCAGAGTGACGCGTGCAGGTATCTAAAATCTCACTGAACACTCGCAGCCACTCTGGAAGGTAGATTTATATCAGCCCAGCTTCTCAGAGGAGAAGCGAAGGGTGCAAGAGGGCGAGCGGCTTGTCCAGGATTCAGACCGAGGTCTCAGATGCCGACACCTGTGCCGTCGGCCACGATCCAGGTGTGGTAGCCGCCGCCCTGCCGTGACCGGGGGGGGGGGAATACAGAGGAACTGACAGTTATAGGAGACGTGGAAGAGGCAAACTGTTTAGGAGCTGGTTGCGGATTGGGTAAGGGGGTGTGGAAACAGGGAAATCTATAGGAGATGGGCAAGATTCCGGCTTGAGTAGACGAGTGACTGGTGGTTCATGAAAAGAGAGGATGATGCGGAAGTCAATGTAGACCATAGTGAGTTTGAAATGCCAACGGGGCATCCCACTAGAGGTGTCAGAAGGCCAAGGGCAGAGTGCACAGAGAATCGTCTTCCCGAGCTTGCGGGTTCTGGAGAGTCTGTGCCCTGCTCTTCCTGGCAGGATGAGACGCTAACGAGCTGTTCTCTGATTGCAGGCTCGCCGGGACCGAAGGGCAGCCCCGGCTTCCCCGGTGTGCCGGGCCCTCCTGGGCAGCCGGGCCCACGGGGCTCCATGGGGCCCATGGGACCATCTCCTGACCTGTCCCACGTTAAGCAAGGCCGGAGGGGCCCTGTGGTCAGTATTTTCTCAGAGACCCTCTCAACTGTTGTTGAGGAAATCGTGTTCTTGTTCCCTGCTTTTTCCTCCTGCTAAACTACATCCCTGTGTCCCGTAGGGCCCGCCGGGCGCCCCAGGAAGAGACGGCTCTAAGGTCAGTCTAACGAGTGGTTCCTCCGCCTCTGGGAAGCTCTAGCACTGCGTGCTGTCCTCATTTTGCATGGAGAAACTGAGGCACAGATAGACTTTTTCCCCCAGGAAAATCTAAAAAGCAATTTCTTCAACATGTGAAACACCCATAAAAACAAAACAGCCACCAAAACCACGCCTGAGAGAGGTTCGTCCTGTAAATCTGGAACAAAGCCCTGTGTGGCCATGGTCATGGATGTCTTTCTCTCCGGCCAGTGTCCTTCCGTAGGGCTGTTTTGCGTGTGACACGTTTAAGTCCAGAACAGACACATTCCATTCTGTGTCAGCTCGTCACGCTGAGAGCGTCCTACTACCCGCCTTGTAAAGTCTGTGCGAGTTACTTTAGAGAGCTCCTAAAGTATTCCGCACACTGCCTGGAAATACAAGCATTCCTCTGGCCACATCTGGTTTGAAAATATATGACCTCAGGGTTAAATCTGGATGAGAGACATTTGACCCAAGCAGTTCTGTTCCAATAAGTGGTCCCAGGAGTCCAGCATAAGCTTCCGTTTGCTCCGATGGAGCACACTTGTTGTTTCGGGCGGGGGCATGGTCGTGGTGGGCGTGTAAATAGAGACTGTGGGGGTGGCATTTACGTGGTCCAGAAAGCTAACATTGACCTTTCTGCTTTTAGGGGGAGAGAGGAGCCCCTGGACCCAGAGGATCTCCTGTAAGTAGTGCCGTCTGTCTCGCCTCCCCATGAGAATGTTTTCGGGACTGCAGCCCTGACTGGGTCTCGTTAGCAGAAGCCGGCTTCTCGCAGCCAATGCGCAGCCCACCCGAACAGTGCGAGGGTTTTAGAAGGAAAGTCATAGGGGCCTTCAGCAGCTGCTTGGGATTTATCTTGACAATTTGTTTTCTATTGTTCTTTCTTTTATCATGGCTAACCCTTATTGGAAATAGCTTAAGATTCAAAACCTCAGTATGCCAAGAGTCTGTTTCCAGGTATGTCCTAAAACATCTGAAGAGACTAGGAAGGAAAAAAAAACTCTTATGGGCTAAGTCCTACCTCTGAAGGCTTAAGAACTTAGCCACTGCTACAGCCCCAGCAGGGCAGGGGCCATCCCCTCCAGAAAGTACGGAGACGGGCAGGGCGGCCGGGGCCGCTGAGAAGTTAGCTGGAGATGTGTGTGGTGCCTGGGAGATCAACAGTGCCAGTCCGTAGTATCCAAAAAGCACAGAAATGTCAAGCAACTCCATTGCTTTGGAAGAGGTCACTGTCGTTTCCTAAGAAGGACAGAGAGGTCACTTCAGTGTTAGAGGTAGGGGGTCTGGGTTCCCATCTCAGCTCTTCCACCTGCCAGCTCTCTGACCTTGGCCATGTCACACAGCCGCCTGGGCCCCTGCGCCCTCGTCTGTGTGGGGGGCCAAGTGGGATCTGACCTGCCGTGAGTCAGTGAGCACCCACGGAGGTCAGAATACCGTGCGTCACTAAGGACCTGCAGGCGGGAGCTGCTCTCTCCAGCTCCATGGCACAGGCCCCTCAGCTCCATTGAGGCTGCAGTCACAGTCAAGCAGCCTTACCAGTACTCTGACTTAGTTTTAAAAGATCATGTCTTTGAGCATGTGCTATGGTCTCAGCCCTTTGCCTGCATTAGCTCATTTAAATACTCACTTGGAAGCCTATGAAACGTAATGAAGTTGAGACTATTATCGCCTTTTAAGGGATGCGGAGAGGAAAATCCAAAGAAATTGAGTAACTTGCCCAGGACCAGCTAGTAAGTGGCAGAGCTGAGATTCAACCCCAACAGAACCCCAACCCCTTAACCCCTACTCTAAGTGGCCGTAGTATCTTCAGATTTCTTTGGAAAGTGGCCTGGGAATGTTCTTCTGTTCTGTCATTCTGCTGCATGGGGTGCAACCTAGAATCGGGAGGGAAGAGGTGACTCTGTCATACAGAAGATGAGGGTGTCAGAAGGCAAGGGGAGGAGTCCCTGGGGCTACTATAATAGCCCCGTGTTTTCTCCATTCGGGACATGGCATTATAGACTAAGTAGCTGCCAGCCCACAGCAGGCATGGCCAGTGATGGCGCCTCGGCAGCCCCCACTCTGCAGGGGGCTGAGTCCGCGGTGTTCTGGCTGTGACCCCTCTCGTGTGCACAGGGCCCCCCCGGTTCTTTCGACTTCCTGCTGCTGATCCTGGCGGACATCCGCAACGACATCACAGAGCTACAGGAGAAGGTGTTCAGGCCGCAGACCCGCCCCTCAGCGGAGGACTTCCCTCTCGTACAGGAATTCTCCAGCTATCCGGAAACCATGGATTTCAGCTCTGGAGACGACTCCGCGGAAAGAACCGAGGCGAGAGACCTGGGGACCCCCAGAGACTCCTATCCTTAGCACGTGTCATGCTGTTCCAACATCTGCGTGCAGAAGGAAGAGAAGAGTTTTCACACCTGCAGTCAAATCATCTAAAGAAAAGACAAAAAAAAAAAAAAAACACTAAACCCCACCACTGGAGACCTGGACAAGATACATCATTTTCTTTACTCTTTCCTGCCTTTTCCCTACTTCTTGTTTTCCAAATACTGCTTTCAGAGGCTCCCTGCTAGGCGAGCTGGCCATGAGGGAGTAAACGAATGATTCACGTGCCTCCGCCCAAGAGCAGGTGAGCTGGTCGGCATCGGAACTTCTCCCCTGTTTATTTATTTCTTTTAAGAACTTTTGGCTTTCTGACTTAAGATTCTCACAGTATCTTCAATTTGACAGAAGCAGAGGGAAACGTGGCAAGGTGAGCTCAAAGAAATGTGAGGTTATTTGTAAAGAAGAATTAGATACGTGTCCCAAAGAGGCTTTTGCTCCTTGGTATCAAAGTAAGGCCTTTTCAATGAAAAGGGAGGAACAACAATGTGTATGTCCTTTGGCAGATGATTCTTTTCCATGGTTGATCTAGTAGATTTTAAATATTCAGCCTCTTGTCCAACCTCCTTTCCCAGTTTCGATTAAGCTAGGAGAGAGTCCTGCAGGAGCAGAGACTGGGAAGGGTGGAGAAGATACGTACTGTCACAGAGGCTGCCACACTCTAAACTCAAAACCGACCAGTAAGGGGTCAGGTGACACTTGTCTATCTGTATCCTGTTCAGAAAAGGAAGTTGCTCCAGGTGTAGGACTGAGTCCTCTTTTCAAAAGAGAAAACGGAATCAAGTGCCCTGATTCACCTTAGGACAGTGGGCTCCTGGCTCGCCAGGACGTGTTAAAGCCGTTTGATCGAATGAGTGGGCCTACTCAGTCAGTCACAGATTCTTTGTTGGACGAGGGTGGCCGACCCTTAGAGAGGCGCAGAAACCCCTAGGCTCGGACCGGGTGCCCAGAGGTGTCCTTAGGCCGTGATCCAGGTTGGAGCAGAGCACACTGGAGCTCAGAGCCCGAAGGGCCAGCTTGGGTTGTTGGCCGAGGGGAAGGGGAACCTCCGGAAGGGACCCCCCACTAATAGGCAGAGGCAAGTAAGTTTGCTCTCGTGGGGAATTAGAAGTCCTCGTCTGGGGCCAGCCAGGCTTGCCAACAGAGAGAATTATACACTATTGAAAGTTCGCCGAGATGTGGAGGGGAAAAAAAAAACAAGTTTCCCCTGTTTGGCAGAAATTTCCTTCCCACTGGTCCCATTTTTCTTTAATTGTCCATAATGTAACTCAAGACCCAGTTCTTGCAGGCCTTCTCTGTGGCTTCCCTCTCCCAGCAAACACGAGAAGCAGTCGGGAAAGGGGCATGTTGCCGAACCTCCCATTCGGTCTGTGTGTGCTCATGCGCTTCTGCGTCCCCAGGGAAGCGTATTCTGGAAAAGGCTTCCTCTGCGTCCCCAGGGTCAGGAGCAAGAGGCTGTGCTCAGAAGATGAGCAGAGGTATCCCCTCCTTTGTAGTATTCTTGGGGAACCTCTTGGCTTTGATGGGCAGCTTGCAGGTTTCTTCAAGGACACGCTCGCATGTGACACATGGAATGGCTTTGCACCCACCTGTGCAGGAGACCTTCACCCTTACACCGGACCCCACCAATTACCCCGCAACAACTCACGTTTGCTTATATTGGTGTTTCCATTTCCCATCCTACGATTCCCCCCTATATTTCTGGGAGATTTGTGTTTAGGTTTCTTTTCCCATCATTTCACATTCCTCCTGGGACACTTGTTTCAAGAGATCTGCTGTTGGTGTTTGCCTGCCTCTTTTCAATCTTCCTGCAGAGAGCCGGCAGATCTCAAGGGACAACCGCCTTCCTTCCGTTCACGATAGAAACACAGGGCGCAGGTCAGTTGGCCTGGCGGCCGAGTCTTTCACCAACACGCCCCTCCTCCTTCCTCAGGCAAATCCCCAGTGCCTGTCCTCCAAAACGTCACTGCTGAAAGCCATCGCATTCTCAATGTTCCTCTTTTCACCTCGTCCCTTCCCTCCCCAGCCTCGCCAGCCACGGTTTCCAATGCACAGAGTAGCTGTGGCTTCCCGTCTGGAATGTAGTTAGTGTCTGCCTGCTTGCGGAACACAGTATTTGAAGGGTGTGGGTGGGCAAATGCTCAAGGAAATGATGCACAGGCTCTGTGAGACGTGATTGGGCCTGTCTTTGATTTTTTTTTTATGAGGAATTATATTACCTTTTCTTTTCCTTAACAGTAAACTGTGTTTAGAAATATAATCTTCTCTATCATTAAGTGCTCATGAAACGCAAGCCAACTGCACATTGGACATGCAGACGCTAGGATAAATACATTAAAAGAATGAACCGATGGTGGTAATATCTGGGATTCCTGATACTATTCTAGATAATGTTCACCAGCAAAACACACAATAACCTCTATTTCATCATCTCAATCTGCTGGGTTGGGTCAATGTATAAAATAATTATTCAGGCTCAGATTTTCAGAAGTTGGACAAGGCCTACAGGACTAAAAATTATGTATTCTGCATGCCCAAATTGTATTTTTCACAGATAAGACATTATAAGGCACTGTTGTTTCTAATGTATCTTTTAGTTATGGGTAGGAAATCAAAGCTTCACTGTCTAAACAGGCCCATCTGCTCAAACCTGAATGGAAAAGCCATTTGGGGGGTCAAATTTGCTGGACTCTTGCTGAGCCCCTCCATGGATCGTGGGGGTGGGGGGGGAAGGTCTTTGTAGACATCTTCAACCCTGCAGCGGAAACGTCAGCTGCGGGTTTTTGCACCCTGATAACTGGGACTCGTGAATAGGACTTAGTAGTTTGCTTCCATTTCGGGAAAGCAATGGGAATAAAAATCTGATTGAAAATAGTGGAGGGAAGGCACACATTTTATTTTGAGAATATCCTCCGCCCTTCCCAATTCCAGAAGAAACTATGTACCCCCAAAGGATATGGGGGTACAGAGGGAATGTTGTCTTCTCTCTCCTGTGTTTTCTCCAACACCTGCCACAAAGTGGACAGACCCACGGAAGTCATGTCTACTGTATACACTCAGGTGTGCACACAGTGGAATGGGTCAATAGCAAATGCACATCAGCTTGGGGGAGGTGTACCCCACCAAATCCTAGGTGAAGGGCATCTCAGGTCTGGCCATGCTCCATGGTTCTGGCTTTGTGAGCCTGTTTCTAGACATGCAAGGGGAGGTATTCTCCATGCCAGACACCTCCCCGGGGTGACAGCAAATCCCTCATCATACTCTGGGTGTCACGCCCCATCCCGGCCCCACCCCTGCCACTCCAGCCCATCCCAGAGAGAGACAGCAGCCTCGTTGTGCAAACTGAACATCTGTCAGATAACCTTCCTGACAAAGACATCTATTTGCAAAGAGCCCGGGCCAAACAGCTAGCAGAATAGAGCCATCTGACGTTATTAATGAATTCAGAGAAATAGATGAGTTTTTCCTGGCACTGTCAGCATGTGTGTTTCACAGCAAATCAAAACCATGATTTACTATTTGGAAAAAAAAAAGCCATGACCATAATTGTTAAAGCATACAATCTTGGGATCGCATGCTCCTCCAGCAAAGAGGAGTGCTTCAGGGAAACCACGGGAAAAAGACCCCTTTGCACCTGCCCCAGGGAGCTCAGTGTTCTTGGTTATGTCCCCAGCGCAAGAGCCCTGGTGGGTGTCGTGCATGTCATGACTCCTACTCCCAGTGACTAGCCATATTCTTCTCTAGCCATTTTGTTCATTATTTATAACAGATCCATATAACAGTGGAGCTAGTATTCAAATAATGATGAATGTGATACTATGAAGTCCTTTTGACGAGATTGTACATGCTTAATAACAAAATTATTTTTCTTATGTGGTGGTACTGTGTTTTGTCCCGATACCCAGTCCCATGGAACTCATTCTCTTTTTCCAAGGTGAATCCAAGGAGACGGAGGGAGACAGTTCTCCCTGGAGCCAGCACTGCATTCTGGGCCGGCCACGTCCTGGGCTGGGAGTGTGGTCCCAACGTCCGAGTGCGAGCCAAGGGCTGAAGGCCTAGGTTCCACTGAGTTCTGAGTCTCAGAAGCCCACACCCCGCAGCTGAGGGTGAGGGCGTCCTCTGGGACCCCTGGGGGGAGGCATTGTTCAAACCAGGAAGAATCAGGGGATCATTAGGGGTCCCAAGGAGCTCACAGATGGAAGGCTGTTGGGGCTTCCACCTCTTCCTACTTCCACTGCATCTCGGGCAACTCAGTTTTAGTGGGGTTGGGATTAGAATTGCTCATAAGGCTTCCTTTGAAGGGGGAAACATTGACTGCCTAAAAAAAGGCTAAAATAAATAGAATTGGATGTAGGAGCCCTATGCGTTGGTAGCTGAAGTCCCCTATGTGAGGGTAAGAGGAAGGGAACTTTCCTCAGTTGGGTCATGTGGGAGGAAGTTATATATTTAAAGGGGAGGTTCCTCCTAAGGGACTTTCTGCTCCCTAGCAGGTGCCTCTAGCATCCTGAAGTTCACCTATATTTATGTGCCTCCCTTTCCTCTAGCCAGCATTTGTCAAATGCTTGTTGAAAGCTGTGCGCTCTGCTACCCACTACAGACAATGGGGAGCATGAAAGTCATCATCCCCGTCCTCTTGGGGATTTTTGGCAAAACAGACAAGGATCCTTCCAGGCAAAATAAATTAATCATGTAAATATGCAACTACAAACTGATAAGTGCTGTGAAGAGCAGTCGGTGCTGCAAGAGCCAATAGCAGCTCGTGCCAGTAGGACCCGCCCTTCACTCCCCAGTCACATGCGAAGCACCCACCCCCCACAGCCACGCGAGGCCTCGGCCCTCGCAGAGAAAAGCTTCCGGAATTCTGGGGGGAAAAACAGCAGCCGACAGGAACCTGGGAGACCCCTCCCTATGTAATTTTTCCAGTCTTCTTCATTTAAAAAGTGGCTTGATGAGCCCCAAGCTGGGTGGACACTGCTCACTGCCTCTGGACACGCCGTGGGCATGGTTGGCTGGTGACCCCCTGGGCTCTGCTGTGACTTCCCAGCAGAATATGAGGCTGGTGTCTTCCCACCTGGGAGGCTGCGGTTTTGAGCAAAGCTTGCCATGCTTCAGAAACACCCTCAGGATTTTCAGCACCGAAAACCTCCAAGGGCAGATTGTCCCCACCGGCTCAGGTCCAGATACCAGGTTCCAGGGCGGCCAAGTGCGAACCAGAGCTTAGCCACTGGTGGGGGGTGGGCAGGACAAGGTGGGAGCAGCACCAGGAATCCTGTGAGGGTTATGTGGGGGCAACTGCAATTGAATTGCAGTGATTTTTCAACCTTTTTCGTCTCATGGCACAAGTAAACTCACTAAAAGTCTGCAGCACACCAAAAAATATGTTCTTCAATGATCTGGCAAAAAGGTAGGTATAATTCTAATACATTCACAGGTGGTGGCTGTCATGTTGGCTATAGTCCTTTTTTAATTTGTCACTCTAAGGGAAAAGAGGTCAGTGTCCCTGACTAAACAGTCACGTATTGCGTGTTTTAAAAATTCTTGCAACGCATCGGTTGTATATCGCTGACCTCAGGGACCGCTGACACGTGGGAAAGAGACATGCGTTTGTGTTCTGGGGCCGCCGTCACAAAGCACCACCACCGGGCGCTCAAACAACAGAAGCTGCAAGTCCAAGAGGTGTCAGCAGCGCCTAGACTCCTGGAGGTGCTGGGGGAGGAGCCTTCCCCAGCCTCTCTGCAGTTTCTGGTGGTCGCCCTCCACCCCGGTGTCACTTGCCTCTGACGTCACGTGCTGTTCCTCCGTCACATCTGTTTGTCTCTGACTTCACACGGTGTTCTTGCTGACACGTCACCCTAATCCAGGGTGACTTCATCTCAATTTAACCAATTACATCTGCAGAGATCCTATTTCCAAATGTCGCATCTTCGGGCTCCAGGCGGCCATGAATGGAGGGGTAGGCACTTCCACATGGTACCAGAGGGGAGTTCTCTCTCTCTCCAGTGGCCCTCATCACCCTGCCTATTTCCTTCGATAGTTTTCCCATCTGAAATGTGTATTTGCTCACTTCACTCAATAAAAATGTATCGAGGGCCAAGGGTGTTGTTGCTCTCACAGAGTATGTGTCCTGGTCCAGGAAAACAGACAAATGCGTGTATTCGTTGGGGTTCTCCAGAGAAATGGGGCCAGTAGGATGGATGGATGCCTGTGTACAGGGTGGGGAAACCGTAGGCTGACAGTTGTTCATACGGAAAAGAGCACAACAGCACACAGTCATACAAGAACAGACCCCGTGTTTCATGCACACGCAACTGTGAGTATATGTTTCTGCTATATGTGGATGGATAGATATAGATGTGTGTGGATTTATTCATACAGAGAGAGAGCTATTTTTTTTTGAGAGGGAGCTATTTTAAGGACTTGGTTCACGTGGCCGTAGAGGCTGGTTCCCAGGGATGGGACCAAGTCCACACACCCCATCAGGTCCGGTGAACTCGATTCGCCTCCTGTTCCCGCATGGTGTGGTGTCTTCACCCGCATCCCCGGGCGACTGAGGGACTCTTGACGATGGCCCATTTCTGGCAAGGTGACAGCTTATGTGGTGAGCTCTCACTTCTCCGCCAGCCCACTTTCTGTGACTTTTCATGCCCTTCCGTCTCTGATGTCACTGCCAGCCGCCCCGGGAACGGGGCTGAGGGGAAATGATTAAACCAGAGGGAAAGTCATATCCGTGGGGCCCCGCTTTGCTTTATAAGTAGTTTTTATGATATATGAGGATGGAACTCTTTCCAAAGTCAAGTTCTGTTGTGTTGGGGGTTGGGGGGAGTTTCACCGAAATCCATGGGCGTTCTTGGCTCTCGCTGCCTGGCCTGTCTCCCCCACAGAAACCCAGTAATGTGCTGGATCTGCCCTGAGTCAGCTCGGGGGCAGCTGTCGACCTTGCTCCCCCTGGCACCCTGCAGTAACACACGGCACGTCGCTAGACCGCCATCGCGCCCTGTAATTGAAAGACCATAGAACGTGGAATACTTCTGCTCTGTATGGACGGGGTCTCTGATGTAAGATTTGGTAAAAGTCTTGGACAGACCAGGGGACACACAGGTGACTGCAGAGAGCTGTAGGATGGTTGGTAATGGGCCTTCTGAAACCAGGCTGGAAGAGAGAAAGGTGCCACACACTGAATTAGGCTCAGATCATTCGGAAAGAAAACAACAGCTGGAAAACATTTCAAAAAGAGGCCTCTTCAAAACAGGCTGCCCGGGACGGCAGCCAAGTACATTTTTCTTTCCGGGCTGATTCTATGGCTCTGTTGGCGGCTGAGATCCAACACCACCCACCAGATTGACACGTTTTATGTATAAATATTCACACGAGGTGGGAGGAAAGCCTCTGGGTTGATATGATTTGGTTTTAGTGTTCCAAAAAAAAAAGAAAGAAAGAAAGGGTTGGCTGTTCCAGCTGCACGGGCGTCTCCCTGCCGAGTTAAGGTGGAGCTCAGCACCATGGAGCGGGGCGCTGTCTCAGCGAGCCTTTGTCACCACCGACACCCACTTTGTTGCTCCTGGGCCTTCTGGTCGCTGCACTGGGGGACCTGTCCATGGTCAGAGAGGTCTGGAGGGCTGCAGCCATGATGTCCCTCAAAACCCATTTTGTGCAAAACCCATTTTGCACAGAGGTCACAGGCCAATTAGTCTCTTTTTTGCCTTTTTCTTGATTCCAAAGTCCCCAGTGAGACCAAGGAATCTGGTGACTGTTCTCAGGGGAGAGTTGCCTGCTCCCGCCCCAGAAAACCACTCAGAACTAAGAGGGGGATCCCGTTCTATCTGCACAGAAGGGAAGGACCACCCTCTGAGGGCATGGGGACTCTGAACTAACAACCCAAAATACCAAGCCCCCCTTAAGAGTCTGCCTCAAGTCTGCAATTCTCACCACTCACTTCCCTTCCTAGGGACCACTCACTTGGGCTACAGCTTTTGGCCATGAATACTGGTTTAGCCCTTAACCAGGGGGTCCGTGGAGAAGGTCATGACTCCATGTTAAGACCCAATAGAAAGCAGTTGTGTGGGAATTAGTGGGAGAAGGTGAGGAGAAAGAAACCGGTTCCACCTGAGAGCTAAACCCAGGCATTGCTAGTTCCAGGGAAGGAGGGTGGGTTGTAACAAGCCAAGCCAACAACCCATGAGCTTTGTCATCTCAAATGCACTTTCTCTTCCAATTCAATGAATGTTCTTTCCACTAATCATCATTTTAGATTTGGGGATTTCCGGCTCACTTTCATTATTACCTGGGTGACCCCATGTCACACGAGAGGAATATGAAGGAAGGATTCAGCCTCACCTGAAACCACTGGGGTCACTCTGTGTCCAGGGAGGAGCTGTGCAGGGGGTGCTCCATCTCCCACCCCTTGCCAGCTTCAGAGACGGAGTCGTTACTTTCTTCTGAATGGAATTGGAAGGCTCTATTGGTAGGTAGTTGTGCCAATCTGTCTCCTACCCTTACCCATAAACTTAAGGACTGAAATTTTAACTTAACCACCTTCATGGCTCCTAGGGAACCTAGGACAATACTCAGTGCACAATAAGAGTTCAGGAATTGTTCTCAGGAGGCAACCAATTGCTAAGAATACAGCCACTAATGGCCCCCATTACTTCTATTCATTCAATCATCCAGCAAGCATGTACCGACTGCCCCGATGCGACATACACTTTCATGAGCACCGGAAATAACGCAGATCTCAAGACCAGCACCAGTCCCTGTGTGTATGGCATTACAGTCTGGTGACTAAAGTCACAGGCCTGTGTCAATACTAACTGAAGCTGTATCACCTTTTTAGTTTTTCTCTGTGCAGAATTTCCTCAAGCATCTTTATTTTACAACTCAAAACTGGATTCTTCATCCTAGATAACACCACCTGTTCTGACTTTCTCCCTTTTAAGGAAAAGGAACCACCTTTACACGCTGGCCAATAAGAGAAGGCTTCTCCTCCTGCGGCCTCTTCCCCCACTAAGCACCTACTGCAGGTGGGTTTAGCAAGCTGCAAGGCCTTCCCAGTTATTTTTACTGGAGACCATCTTGTTTCATCTTTGAAGTCTGCAAGGGTCCAGTCACAATCTAACACAAGTGCCCACCAGGCTGTGGATCTGCAAATGTAGGCACGTCCCTTCATCTGTGTAAGACACAGCATCTTTTCGCCGTTGGTGCCGTCCGTCAGAACTCTGCACTGTTTTCAGCGGGAGAGAGCCATCGCTGCCATAACTGTCCTGGCATTTCACAATGCATGTTGCCCAGAGGGATGCACGTGAGGAATTCCAGACATGGGCAAAGATGTCCTTCCAATGCCTGGGCAGTGGCAAGGAAGGACGTGGACGGGAAACCAAATGTTGAGGTTATTCAGTTTCCAAATGGGAGGGGCACGTGCTGGTGTGGATTTGCCTGCAAAGATCCACAGTCCTTGGAACTTGGACATAGGGGATGTCCAAATGGTCCCTACTTATTCCTGACCGAGATGACTCACTTTGCAGGAAGGTGCATGGAGAGGTGGGAAGGAGAAAAGCAGATTGATTTCTTTGGCCAGGTTTATCTAATTCTGACTGATGAGTTTATGGAGGTCAGTCCCTGACACCGTTAAAACGTATATGAATATTATGATTTTAAGACTTGTAATTTTTTAACCTCCACCCAAGAATATGTTTACTGATTTGAGAGAGAGAGCAAGAAACATCAACTGGTTGCCTCCCATACAAATCCCATTCAGGGATCAAATCTGCAACCTACACGTGTACCCTGACTGGGAATCGAACCTGCAACCTCTTGGTGTATGGGATGGTGCTCCAACCAACTGAGCCACCCAGCCAGGGCTAAAACTATTTTTTAAATAATTATTTTAAGTGTTATGATGTCTGTTACATATCTTTAAAATAATCCCATGGGGTAGAGGGAATGGGTGGGGATATAGATAAAATCAGATTGTCCACAAGTTGATAATCATGGGCGGTAGGTGCATGGATGTTCATTATTATATACCCTCTGCTTTGGTATATGTTTGAAAATGAAAATGTCTATACAAAGAAAAGGCCTTTCAAAATTGCATGAAAACTTCATAGCTTTAGAAAATCACTGTTGGTTAACGAATGGGAGCATCGTTTACCCTAAGGTAGAGAATCGTGGTTGGCATCCACATGGGCTGCAGGGACCTGTCCCTTGAGGGCAGCTCGGGGCCCTCCCCCTCCTTAGAGCAGTCCCCATCTGACGGAACTGGCTCTGTCCCAGGGAAATCAGAGCCGCCCACTTTGGATGAAAGGAAGTCCCATCTCTGTTTTCCCTCCTTGTTTTCTTGCCTGATGAGCCCAACATTTGTGGAAGAAGCTGAGTTGTGTACCTTTTGCTGCCATTTGTGGGCAGGGTTTTTCCTCTAAGAATTTCTCATGGGCTAATCTATTTACATGGGGATTGGTCACAGTCATTCCCTGACCTTCCCTTAGCCACAGGCAAAACACCAGGATTAGGTTCGGTTCCTAGAGAAAAGAATTTCTCAAGTCTCAGCAAGTTAGAAGTGTTGACCTGGAATTTGCTTGGGGCCATTTTCCACACGACCAGGCTCCTCGGGTCTGCAGCAGCTTCTCTGCATTCCCGCTGACCCCGGACTAAGGGCACGTGGTAGCGTTAAATTCTGGGTCTCATTGGAAAAGATCCCAAAGATTTCCCATTGTTTTTTCTCATCCCATTGGTCAACTCAGTAAGCTCTAATTATTCTATACCAATTAGAAACTTTGGTTTTCTGTAAACAAACACAGTATCTGCGGTGGCGAGAGTGTATCTCCGTTGTTGATTATCCAGCAGCTCTTCCACTCGGGTCACAGAATGGGCTTCCCTTTGGAGAACCCATTTGGTACGGCTGGAGCGTGGCCGACCCCCACTTGCAGCACAGAGCGGGACCCGTATTTGACCCAGGCCTGTCTACATGGTATCCCTGATGCCAAGCAGTGCACAGAGCACATGTGTGAATTTTCATCATTAAATGAATGGATGGATAAGACTTACACTTGTCCGTGAAAGAAATCCTGGCTCCAGTGACTGATTAATTAGTAAGGATGTATCCCAGCAGTTCTTGAACTTGAACACCTCGACACCTGTCGTAGTTTTACCTACAACTGAGGACCCAGAAGAACTACCACTACGGCAGCAAGTCGTCCTTCCTGCCACACGGAGAAGCCTGCTTGGGAATGAAGTCAACATAGAGAGGAGCAGAGCCAAGAGATTAAAAAAGAAGAAACCAAACAGTATGGTTTGAACACCTGGAACAGACCCAAAGTGAGAAGACCTACCCCAGTGCTCTTTAGTTATGTGAGCCAGGAATTTCCCCTGCTGCCTGAAGTAGGTGACTTGGGTTTCTGTTGCAGTGGGTGGTTGCTGCAGAACAGCTGAGGCCGTATCGTCATGACTCCTTCCTGAGCACGTACGTTCTCCTGGGTCTCAGCGAGCTTCGTGAACGGGTCCACATGGCTGCGGCACTTACAGTGAAGTGGACCCTGCGGCCTCTAATATGCGCTGGCTGCCATCGGAAATTTGAGAAGTGTGTGAGACATGATATTTGTGATACATAGTGAACCCGACCGAAGGCTGTGAGTAGTGGTTAGAATACAGTGCAAAGGCACTTTAAGAATAGACAGGCTCAGGGACAGGGTGGTGATACTAAGCTACGTTCACAAATACTAAGCATTAGGAGTTGCTTTTGAACATAAGGCATGAACGTAGAAGCTTTGAGCAGAACTGTCTTAATTCCCTAGAACACACTTGACGGTGGGTGGAATCCATGTCAAATTCATGATTGGATATCTGTGACCCAGCAAAGACTGTTTTGCTTTCATGTTCTGACAGGAAAAACTAGAACAATGTGCTCTTTTCCGGGAAACCACAGAATAATCCTTGCACACCTGAAAGTCTCCAAAGTGAGTTGCATAGAATAATGTAAAGAATTAATAAGCAATTTTGAATTTCCTCACTACCCAAAAGACCCACATGATTTCTTTCAGTTGGTGGTTCTAATCAGAAGTAAGAAAAACAAGAGATAAGTCTATCAGCAGAACGAGTCTGAAAAAACTCAAGCAAGAGCCAGAAGTTATGTAGTTGTGACCAACAGCCCTTACATTTGGACCTCTACAGAGACTGTTAATTGTCCTTGACCTTCTTCCTTAGTAAGAAACCCTAGTCTGTAGCTGGGCTCCTGTCCGTCCTCAATGAAGACTACATTTCCCAGACTCCCTTGCAACTAGAGATGTCACATGACTAAGTACCAGTAAGCAAAATCTTATGTTTAACTTCCAAACCTGTGCTTTTTTCCTCCTTCCTGCTGGCTGGAACACAGATGTAAGTTTGAGAACTTAAGCAGCTATTTTATTCATGAATTGGACCATTAAGGATTGTGAAACATAAAGGAAATGGAGCCAGAATCCCCGACAACCTTGGAGCCATTACACTAATCCTTGGCTGCCTGCCTCTGGCCTTATGTGTGAGGAAAACAAACATGAATTACTGAATTCCTAATATTTTTTAGTTGTCTGTAATATGCAGTGAAAAATCTTATCTGATAAAATCCTCAACAGACAAATTCTTTGCAAGGGTAAACTAGCAACCCCTCAGACCCAGTTAGGAGACCTTCAAAAATCCTGCCTCAGGCCTGGGATGGTCAACGTTTCATAGCGTGTTTCTGTGGAGAGGAGACAGTCAGTCAACCCTTGCCTTTTGCCCGGGGTTGGTGAGATAGATTCTGAAAAGATGGGGACTGAACATACCCCACTTTCTTTGATGGTGGCATGGAGTAGCTTTGAACAGCTGCTTGCTCTCAGGTTTGAGCTTCTTCCCATCCAAAGGCTAGTCTTGGAAGGGGTGGTGGGGAGAAGCTAAACTAACACATCTATGTGCTGCTCTTTGGGAATTCCCTCTCTCCAGACCCAGCATTTGGAAGAAGCAGCTCCAGTGCTGGTCAGCACCCCAGGGGCTGCACACACCCCAGTAAGAGAAGGAAAGGAGAAAACGGACACAGGAGCCTTGTGGTTCCGACTTGAGTGAGCACCCTAGTCACCCGAAGAGCTTCTTAAAAACGGACTGCCGGACCCCGCCCCCAGAGCTGGCCAGCCAGCAGGTCTGGGCTGGGGCCAGAACATCTGCATCTCTAACAAGTTCCACGAGCACCCCTGCCTTCAACTATCAACAGAAATGACAAACAGGTGGCTCCTTCCAATATCGGTTTTCTCATTAACCAGTGGAAGTGTAACCAGGCAAAAATAATCAACAGGAATCAAGGTATTCTTCCCAAAAGCAGAACTGAAGATGAGAAGGGTGAACCAAGAGAATCTTTTAGAGTGTGTCCCATTTTTACAAGTACTGAGAGTGGGAGGAAATGGTCCTTTTGAAGAGGCTCTGAGGAGGCATGACCAAGGGACAGAGGCACAGTCCTGGGGACAGGGCAGTGGGGTGGGCAGGGGAAGGGGAAATTGGGGGGAAAGCTAAGGATTAACTATGTTATTGTGATTCTTTTAACTTGTTAAAAGGCAGTGTTTCTCAGATTCAGGGAGCCAAATAAAATTCAATTATGTAGAAAAACTACCTATAAATAGTAAAATTGAAGAACTCCAGGAAATTCAAAACGACAAATGTGGGAAAGACTTGCCCAAACCACTATTATTCGCCATGTGCCAGCCATGAGCAATAAGATCATTTTTAAAAGATTCTGTTCACCATAGCAACACACACACTATAAAGGATCCAGGAATAGACTTGGGGGAAAGGTAAGTGGCCTTTATATAGAAACTGTAAACTTTCCTAACATTTAAAAACAAACTGGGCAAATGGTGATAAATACATGTTCTTGGATAAGAAGACGCGGTATTGTAAGGTTTCCTGTTTTCCCAAAACTAATATATAAGTTCAAAGCAACGTCAAACAACATGTCAATGTAAGTTTCTTCAAACTTGACAATCTCATCCTAAAACTTCTAAAGGGAAGTGAAAGCACAAAATTGGTCATGGCAATTTTGAAAACAAAACAGCAAAAGATTTGTCCAATCAAATATGAAAACATATTATGTAGCTACCATGATGAAAAGGGTATAGTATTTTTATATCGATAGATGAATAAATAGAAAAATCAATCAAGGATATAATAGGTATCAGAAATAGACTTACATCTGTATTGAAATTTAGTCCATAACGAAATTTCACTTCAAATCATTGGATAGACCATTAATATATGTTATTAGGATATAGGCTTTCTATTTGGAAGAATGGTTTGGTCCTTAACTTCACATCACTAACCACAAGTTAAATCCAATTAGATTAAATATAAACTTAACTTGAAAGTGTTAAAAGATAATGTCTATAGGTACCTATAGGGCACAGGTGGCAAACACAGGGCCCACGGGCCGAATCCGGCCTGGCACCTTGTTTCTACCCAGTAGCAACACTGAGCTCTTGCCCCTAGTTAAGGAGTAGTTACATTTGTACAGTCCTAAAGTTACATCGGCCCTTTGAAGGCAACTGCAAGGCTAACGTGGCCCCCGGTGACAATGAGTCTGACACCCCTGCTATAGGTAATGGCCTTACAGTATGTGAAGCCTTTTAATCAACCTATAAAAAAATTAAGACTCATAGAGGAAAAAGCTTCATTTGACGATATTTAAATGTCATACTTTCCTTAAAATGAAAAAACGAATGCATAACAATAAGAAAGAAGACAATTTTATGGAAAGAAAGGCATAAAGGGCAAGTCAGGACAGGACTGGCTGATAAGCAGGATATGCTCAGACTCACTAAGAATCGGAGAAATGCAAATTGTTTTTAAAACTTGAGATAATCTCATGCAAAATAATGCCCAAGTTTTAAAGCGATAACAACGAGAGTTGGCAAAGTGACGGGAAAGGCAGGCGTTGCTGGTCAGTGTGCGCAGATTGGAAGGGCAGTTTCGCTCTGTCAGTATTTTAAGGTGCCCACCCTACCGCCTGGCAAGTCCATCCTGTGTTTGTCCTCAAGAACTGTGCACGAGGGCACTACGAGGTGTGTACAATGACCCTCAACGCAGCAACATTCACAGTAGGAAAAACCACCTGGAAGCAAACTCAGTGCCCATGGGTAGGAACACAATTGTGTGTGCTGTGCTGTAGCCATTCTATAGAGCACGTGCACGCTGAAAGAAAAGTGAGGCTGACCTGTACGCTCTGGTACGGACAGGGCTCCGAATCATGTTAAGTTGGGGCGCAGGGGGAGACCGCAATGTGTGGACTTCGCATTGTTTATGTAAAGATACACAGAATCCAATTACATACTTTCAGTGTTGGGGAGCAAACGCATAGAAAAAGATCATAGATACACACCATTTCCTTCTGGGGACGATACCTGGGCAGCGTGGAGGGGGTGCTGTGGGACGGGAGTCAAGCGGCTTTACCTGTAATTTTTTTCACTTGTATAAAGAAAACATACATATGCATGCGTGTGAAATGTATTTTTTAATCGAAAGCAAATGCGAAGCACAAAAACCCGTTTTTTACAAGAAGCTAAATTACAGTTCTAGTATTTTCTGCAGCAAAACTGTTTGCAATGGAATCTATGTGTCCCGAGCATTCTTCCCAGAGCACTCGGCTAGCCCTGATTCTGTCCACACACATCTTCTCTCATTTACGTGTGCTGCGCGAAGCTAAGCATGTCAGCTCATGGAAAAATGGTGAGAATGGCAGCAAGCCCAGAATTAATACAGTAGCATGGTCCTTATTTGCAGCTGTGATGTTATTCTGTCTCTCTTTACTCACCTTCCGCTCTCCACGCACGAGGGCCAAGCTTTGGCGCCAGGCAGGACACTGCTGTTCAGTGACTTCGGGACCTTGGGTAAGTTACCTCGTGTCTCTAAGTTTCAGCTTCCACCTTTCTCAAAATCAGGAAAACACGTGCTTCAAAGGCTTGCTGTACTAAAGAAGATATTAAAAGTGAAATTATTTAACCCGGTGCCTGATCATACTACAGTGAGGGGAAGGCCTTGAAAAGTCCAGCATGCCGGGTAACAGGTGTGTAAACTTGAGCAAAGTAATTCAACCTCTGTCTCGGTTTCTTCATCTGTGAAACGGGTATCACAATATTTTCCTTCTACATATGGGTTTCTCTGTACAGTAAGTGAACAACTCAGTATGGGACCATAGTATTATTAGTGATCTTGGCATTCCGGTGCCCTTCCTGTCTCTGGCTTCCTTTCTCCAGCAGCGTCTGCATTTCCCGGCTCATGCGGCAGGTGGAGCAGTTGAACTGCAGGATGAGTCTCCGCACAGCTGGCCCCGCCTAGCAGCAGCCGCCCTGTGCTGCTTTCACTGGGGCCAAACCTCCGATCCTTTTTTTTTATTATTACTTTAGGATATATTAGAGTCACTCATAAACTTTAATACATTTCTTTTTAAAAATTCTGTTCAATTACAGTTTACATTCAGTATTATTTTGCATTAGTTTTAGGTGTGCAGCATAGTGGTTAGACAACCATCTACTTGACAAAGTTCCTCCCCTGATACTTCCAGCCCCCGCCTGGCCCCACACACAGTTATTACAGCATTATTGACTGTATTCCCCAGGCTGTACTTTTCGTCCCCGTGACTGTTCTGCTGTAACTGCCAATCTGTACTTCCCAATGCCTTCACCTTTTTCGCCCGTCCCCTGAACTCCTCCCCTCTGGCAACTGTCCGTCTGTTCTCTGTAACTAGGAGTCTGTGTCTGTTCTCTTTGTTCATTTACATCCGTTCTCGAATGTCCATCTGATGAGGACAACTGTCCTGGTGGGAAGAACAGTGTCCAAACGCATTCTGACATTTCCAGGAAACACCCAGCCACCCACAGGCCCCCGCAGATGCAGGTCAGCTGTTCTCCCTGCCCGCGGCAGTTAGGCCAAATACCTACTGCTTTTCTGCAGGCTCTCGGGCAAGCCTCAGGTGCACTTCTTTAATCGTTAAAAAGGATTTTCTTTATTTATTTGCAGAGAGAGGGGAAGGGAGGGAGAAAAACGTCAATGCATGCATGAGAGATACAGCACCCGGTTGCCTCTCCCACACCCCAAACTGGGGATCTGGCCTGAAACCCAGGCACATGCCCTGAATGGGACTCGGACCAGTCAACTTTCGGTTTGCAGGCTGGCGCTCAAGCCACGGAGCCACACCTGCCAGGGCACGGGTGCACTTCTTCGGGAGCCGACTTCATGCCAATAATTACTCTGTCTCTCAGGAAGACTCTGTTAGTTGCCTGGGTTTTGTGAAGATTGGTTTTGCTTTTGGAATCAAGCAGAATATGTTGGCTCCCCATTTCTCGGTCTACTTGGGTGAGGGGAAGTTGATGTTCTAAGTTGGATACAGATTAGCCTGCGACATGGAGAGGCAGCTCATTGTAGAGGACCATCTTTCCCACGCCAGTCCTCAGAAGTTCATGCACTTGAATGCAGCACCTACCTTTCCAGGCTCCAAAAACATCTCCTGGTCTGCCCGGCTCCCAGGAGCTGGGTAAGTGCTGGACCCACCTGAGGAGTGAGGGACACCTGTGTTAACAGCTGCAGACCATCCAGTTCATGCATGGTCACTACCACGAGCCAGGGCAGAGCCCCTGGCGGTAATAGCCTAAAGCACAGCTGATTTCCAGATTATTCCAGCACAGCAGAATTGCAGGGGCTGTAAGTCCCATTGGGACAGCACTTCCCCACCCTGCCAGACCCAGCGCCCCCCTGTCATAGCAGATGCGGTATGACTCTCCCCTACCGTGCCCTAAAATGAAACGCACAGATACAACTCACCTGCACAGGTAATATCCTTCTCACTCTAATATTCTAACAGCACTATAAAGAACAAACACAAAGTCATTATAATAAATTCATACTGTTTCAGTATGTAAATGCTGAGGCATGATTATAGGCAGGGGACACGAGGAAGTAGTCTGAGGCCTGTGCCTGCTCACAGACTCACGCAAATATGACAGCCACCAACGCAGAAAAGTGGGGGTGACCCAAATGCCATGAACAGCATTGCACTGGTGAATAACTCCCAGTCAAGTTCCGATGGAATGTAAATACAATCTTTCCTTAATTTATATAGAGTTATTGTGGATTAAGGCCATAAAGATAAGTTGTGTGTATATGTAAAAAAGTTTTCCATTCCTAGAGACAACAACCCCTCCTCCTCCTACACACACACACACACACACACACACACACACACACTACATTCATAATTTCCTCAACAACCCCTAGGAGGCAGTATTGCCCACTGTTGAGAACACTGGTGTGGGAGGCCAGGGAGTGCCATTAGCTGCCTTCCAGAACTCCTAGAAAGCATCAGCGTTGCCAGATAATTAATTACCTAGCACCTGTCTCAACCGCAAAACCTGACACGTTTGCACACCTGGTGTCGGATTTGATTACAATGCAGAGTGGAGACCGATCGTGGGTGGTTGTGCCCAAGAGCCTTGTACGCAGCTATGATCTCAGACCTCACATGGAAACTGCAGCCCACCTCAGTCACCCTGGAAAATGCAGTGTGAAGGGGCCACCTGGCGTATCCCCTGGTGCACCCCCTGTATCCACCCTACACCAGCTTGCCAGGCTGCCAAGGCAAGGCCTGGGAGCCGGGCCTGCAGCACATTCCCTCAGAATAGGGCTGGCCCGGCCTCCAGCAGCCTCTGCAGTTACGTGGGAACCTGGGGCGCTCCTGCTTTGGGCCCTAGTTAACTAACTGGGCACTCTGGGCACTTGACAGTGAATCCACAATTCTGTTTGCTTTGATCCTTGTAAAATTCATGAACTTACCCTTCACCAAAGCACCAAAGGTAAGATTCCTCTGTCCTTCCTCTCTTCCAGTCTCACATCATGGGGTTATAATATTTCTAAATTAGAAACGCAGGTAGTGAACACCCACGTCCAGTTTCTTGGCTTCGTGAATAATACATACAAGAGCACTGAGCTTTCATGAAGTTTAAGAATACTGAAATTCAGGTTCCTCTTTCCGAAGTTCTCACCGCCGAAGGCGCCTGTGGAGGCATCAGAGAGTGTGTTTAGTGTGGATTCTGATCTCAAGAAATCTCCTGGAAGCTTCATCGATTCTCTGTTTCAGTTGTTATGTGTGTCCCTGCCACACGGACGTTTTTCTACAATGAGTGTAGTGTGTGCTGTGTCGGCTGGCGGTCTTCCCGGAAGCAGGTGCAAAGGAGGAATTCGGTGGACATGGGTTCTATTAGGGGAAAGGCCTCTTGGAGACTCTGAGGAAGGAGCCAGGACTGGTCCAGAGGGGTCAGCCCATTGTGCAAGCGTATCACTGTGTAACTAATTAAATATCAACCAAATCTGTGAACATAGGAGTATGTGAAAAAAAGAAAACAATTGAACATTTTGAAGACACTTGGTAAAAACAAATGTGTAGTCACTAAGACATATTTTGATCATGTCAGATATGCTATCAAGTTTAGGGGAAATTTATTAATATGTAGTAGAATTCTGCACTGTTATTGTGTTGTAGTATCTCTGCAGTTTAAAGAAACCAAAACCAGACATGGTAGCCAACACGTTAAGGATATGATATGTGCTAATGATAAAGAGTTCTAACCAGTGGATCTTTTGCAAAGATGATAGGCTCACATCACAAGATCGATGTGAGGGTGCATATCTATGCTTTAAGCAAAATGAAGGTGTTTACTTTTCTAGAAGTCTGTGACTTGATGGGCTTTCTCAATAGCCAACCGACTGCTCTGACCCTGGGAGGCTTCTGCGTGTGTTACACACGGTACAATGGCATTTACCACTATTTTTCACATGAGATAATAGTGAGAGGAAAAAAAAACCAGATGTCCCTGGGACCAAAAGAGTACAGGAAGGTCAATTTAGGGTCAAGGTTAGATCCTTTCGTTCCATAAATATTTGTTAAGAGTGGTTTTAGGACCTTGCCAAAATCATAGATGGTCTTCTTTGATTCCACAGCAAAGATATATGTAGATAAGCCCTGGCTGGCGTAGCTCAGTGGATTGAGCATGGGCTGCGAACCAGCCATCACAGGTTCAATCCCCAGTCAGGGCACATGCCTAGGTTGCAGGCCATGGCCCCCAGCAACCGCACATTGATGTTTCTCTCTCTCTCTCTATTTCCCTCCCTTCCCTCTCTAAAAATAAATAAATAAAATCTTTTTTAAAAAGATGTATGTATATACATATAAGTTTCAAGACCCCCAAAACAGAGATCAGCCTTAGTTTCTCTACTCACACTTCTCTACCCAAAGATATGCGATGGGGTGTTCAGGCTGCCACCAACGTTACTCTCTGCTGAAGGAAGCATTCATTTAAAAATTTGAGTTATCGAAGGCCCACCTCCAGCCCCAAGCTGTTTTTTGTGGTTAATTCATTCCTGCAGAATTGCCTGCAAACCCTTAACTGTGCCCCACTCTCCCCGCCCCTGCTGCCCCGGTGGCATGGGGACAGCACACACTCTGGAACCATGCAGACCTGAGCTGTGCAACCTGTCCCTGCCACCCCAGGGTGGATGGTGTGACTGGGGCAGGGCCCTTGGCCTCTCTGCTGCTCCAATGCCTCAACTCTAAACAAAGGTCCTAACGGCCACTTTGAGGTCTTAGTCTGAGGTTCACAGAGACCGGTTGTTAAAGCTCCGGGGTCACTCTGAACGCCAGTGGTAGGTGCGCCCTCCTCACTGGCAGACTCCTCACAGCGCTGCACAGTTACGTTCTGGAAGAACCTTGGTCTTTGTCCCCTGGGTAGACCTCCATTCCCAACCTCTAACATGCAAATATATTTTGTCAACTCCTCCATGGCACACACACTGTTTCCCACTTTAACATCTACAAAATCATGTGCCTCTTACAAAGCAAAGACATTTACAATCGTTGTCAACCAGGTACCTGTCATCACCTGTGCACTTGCCAGCTTACCCATAGCTGTTCCCATCGTCATCTCTTCCCCTGAGTCACTTGTGTTCTTGGTACTCCTGTGCCCTGTAGGATGGCTTTGAAAAAATCCAGTCTGATTCACGTTTGAAACAAAAGAGTATTGCATCCACACAAAGGCACAGAACTAGAAGAGCAGGCGTGGATTTGCTATTAGCAAAGCAAACACTCTTCGATGGCAGTATGATCACAAGTCTACAGTTTCTTGCAAGGCACTTTAGAAGGTGTAAGAAATGTAGATACCCACAAACAAGTGAAGCTCTGTCGCCTTTTGTCTACTGAGATACACGTGAAAAGATTGCTTATCAGGCTCCAACAAATACAACAGAAGGCAGAAGAAAGGGCCAAGTTCCTCAGAGTGGATGAAAGAAATGCCAAAGCCATTGGGGCCAATGACATCAATTTGTGCAAAGGACTGTTGTTGGAATGGTATCGGAGCAGTGGTTTTGCCTTTTTCGTGAGATTTGAGTCTTATCAGCTAAGGCATCTCAGAAGGGATAAGGCATGGCACTTTCCTATTCCTAAAAAGAACAGATGAAGTCAGCATGATGTAACTGTTCCGAAATCACACGGATACCCACAGACCCCATGGGAGGCGGAGCTGTAAACCGTGCTGCCCCAGAAGGAGTTGGCGGGGTGGGGGGCGGAGGAGAAGAGGGCCCCTCAGGATTTCTCCTCCATGCATGGCCCAGCTCTGAGACACCTTTTGTCTTTGTCATAACTCACCCTCCCTTTTCCACTTTCTTCGGTGATGGGGCCCTGCCTCTCACCATGATAACAGTCTTGCCAAGCCATGACTACAGCAGGTAGAGCCTCCCCATCGGCCTGCTTCTCCCATTCAGACGTAGCCTCTTTCTCAAGGTATGGTCGTGAGTTCTCCTGGGTCACCCACCGCCTCCTGTCCCAGCTTCTAACAGCCCCAGGACACAAAGGTGGAGGTCGGGAGGGAGCTAGAATCTTCCACATGAGACTTCCATGTATATGTTCTCTAGGAACCGCTCAGGGCCTCTCCACTGACTGACCTGTGGTTTGGGGTAAGACACTGACACTTAGCGTGTAAATAATCATTTCATGTAAGTCAAGGACAATAAGTTGTAGGGTATGACTGAGCAAGAGGTGGTCTACTTAGATAAATATCCTGATTATTAGATAAAATACATGCACAGAAAAAGGGAAAAATCAGAGAACTAGACAAAACACTTTATTCTGAGCACAGTTTAACATTGCAGGGTGTTATAGCTGCTTTTTCTTAACACCAGCTGACTTCATCCAATAGGGCTAAAACTGCTGGCTTAATAAAGAGGCCTGACTAACAGAGTGCCACGTAACCAGCATTTCCTATCTGGGTTTTGGGAGAAATTTCTGGGAGGTTATTTGTATCTTCGGTGTGTCTTTCATTGGCTTCGAGCTTTATATCTCCTCCAAAAATAGCATGAGGCCAAGGTCATTTCCCTCCCCCTGTCCCCCACGAACCTGAACAAGCCCGGAACACCCCCTCCTCTCTGAAGCGCGTCACCGTTGCCAGGGCTGCAGGCAGGCTGGAGGCAGAGTCTTCATTTCCACGGAGAGGGCCCTGGCTGCCCGCTGATGATCCGGAACCCTGCAAGCTCAGCCCAGCTCCGAGGGCAGAGTGGGGGCACGCACTGCTGCAGTGTCTCTCTGGCCACCACAATTCCAAGGGCAGGGGGCCCCTTCCAATCACTGCTCCTGGTGGGTTTCAAAGAGCCGGGAGTGGGGCCAGTGGGGACAGTCACTTGGTACAGGGCAGGGTGGGGGGCTGCTAAGAGAGCCAAGTGTTCCAGCGAACTCGGAGATCGGGATTTCTGACCCCGTGGGAAGGAAAAGGATGTGGCTGAGTGTGGCACTGGGGCACGGTGACGCCCACATGCAGAGTGGGTGTTTGAGAATTAAACCATCCATAAAGCAAGGCATTATGAATGAGCTGTGAGCGTGGCAAACATTTGCTCTGGGCCGCGGAGGTCTGGGTTTACTGAGCGTCGCGGGTGAGTGGCTGACGGGGGCGGGAGCCAAGGAAGTGACCAGGGCTTTCTCGGTGCTCTGGAGGGTTTGCAGGCCCGTCAGACCTCCCCTGGCGTGACCTGGCAGCCAACTAGGACGATAGAAACACACACACACACACACACACACACACATACACATACACAGGGGCTCCAGCCTGATTCTCTTTTTAAATAAAGTTGGGTGCCTGAGGCAGGGGGGTTCCTATGAGAAAGGTTCATGATGCATGTATAGCGAATTATGAGCTCCACTTTGGAACCAAACAAAACGGTTTGAACGTACTGCTTGCTGAGGCCGGAATAAGCCAGTCGGGGCTGGCGGTGCTCGCCTCCTGAGCGGAGGTACCTACCGCCCCGTGGAAGGGACAGCCTGCCCCCGCGGACTCGGTGGCCCCGGCTCACGCTGTGAGAACCTCCTTTCCTCCTGTCCTCCCTTTATGTCCACTTCGTTCCCACAGGCTTCCTCGGTTAATATTTCAATGGGTTGTGGCTGACCTATACTTGAATCCAAATATTTGCCCTATTCAGTGTGAATTGTGCATTCAGCCAAATGCTCGATTATGTCCGTGCCCCTTGGAGCGCACTGAATGGCTACTTGACTAGGTAATGCCGATACAGCCTGGTCATTAGCGGTGTTTCTGGGAACTGACCAGAGGCAACACGGAAGGAAGGGGAGCGACGAGGGGTTTGTGTTCGGCTTTCCTTCCATGCAGCCACGGTGAGGAAAGGAAAATTGTGTCTTTCCAAGGCATCATTATAAAGTTGCCCCCCTGCTCTCCAAAACGAGCCCCTGGTCTGGTATGAATCCAACAGGCCAGCAATCAAAGGAGGTGCCCCCCCCACCCCGCCGAAGGCTCAGAGTCTCATTTACTCATTAGAAAATTGTGCCCTGTGAAATGAAAATAGTATTTTTTTTAGTGTTGGCTAGCATCCTTATTTTCTTATTTGTTAATTGTTCTCAATGCCGTTCCCTATACTGCCATACAATCGTGGCTTTTTTCTCTGTAGACAAGCTGAGCTTTTATGACGATTAAGTGTCACGGGACTGCACAATTTGTAACTATGATATGCCAAATCATAATGCGTACAATTATTTACTGACCCACCAGGCACCCAGTACTGAGTTATGTTGTAGAAACGCTTCATGTGGAATAAGTTGGAATTCTCAGCTCTGACCCATGGAAGGGAGCCAGCGCAGATCCAGGAAGGGTTTGCTGGAAACAAGAGTGATTTTTGAAACGGGCATGAATTTGGCCAGGGGCCAAGAGCAGGAAATAATGAGAATGTACCTGTGTGTCTGCACTTGCCCTTGAGGAGAACACTGGGGTGAGACACAGAGTGATTTGGTAAGTATTGATTGAAACAAAACATGAGTAAAAGGTCTCCTGCCCTCTAGGAGCTTGCCGTAGGTTAGAGGAGCTCATTCGTGGACACGAGTAAATAGTGTCTGAGGCCGGCAGTGCTTAAAGGAACAGCAAGGTGACATGAGTACTCAGAGCTGGAAGAGGTCACATCCAAGCGCCCTGGGCGCGCCTAACTTATGTTTTTGTCTAAAGAGTTTACAAAATTCTTCCCTCGTCTCCCACATACCTCTTGTATCACAAGTGAATTTGCTGCCTGAACTTTGCTTTTGCTACAGCGGTTCCGGTGCCAGGGTGTATGAAAGGGAGGGGCGGGGAGGAGGGACGTGAACGCCCCTTAAGCGCTTACCATGTACCAGCCATTGAACTAGACACTTTTGACTCTGTTTCTCACATATTCACGGAGAGGCTTTTCATTTACTCCTCAGTTCTCGGTTCTGTCAATGCTGTGAGTATTTCTACTATCAGGTTCAAAATGTACATACTATCTTCATTGAACACGAATGGGAATGGCTTCCTGCTAGTGAGAAGGTCACCTGGACATCTGGTGCTTATTTACGGCCAAGCGGCCCACAGAGTGAGGGCAAGACGGGGGAGGGGCCTGTGTACAGGCTGTGTGGTTTGGGGAGTGAGGAAGGGGACGGTGTCAGGCACTGCCTCGGGAATAATTTTTTTAAAGATTTTTATTTATTTTTAGGGAGGGAAGGGAGTAGGGGAGAGAGAGAGAGAGGGAGAGAGAGAGAGAGAGAGAGAGAAACATCAATGTGCGGTTGCTGGGGGCCGTGGCCTGCAACCCAGTAATGTACCCTGGCTGGGAATCGAACCTGGGACACTTTAGTTCCCAGCCCACGCTCAATCCACTGAGCTACGCCATCCAGGGCTTGGGAATAATTTTTTTTTAATAAATGTCTCACAATGACCAAACTGTCACTGCTTAAAGATCTTTGGGAACCAAAGACTACGTGAACAAAAAATAAGTGCTGTTCTAAGAAAAGCATGCAAACATGATGTATATAATAAATCACTGTATTACTGATAATCAGAACATACAGGCAAGGCCCAGCATTTATCACAAGGTTAAATGATCAATTCTAAAAATATTTGCATTGAAGCTGTGCTAATTTCCTCAGTCTGCCAAAACACAAGCTGTGTGGCTTCAAAACAGAAATTGATCTCCCAGTGCTGGAGGCTGGAAGCCCAAAGTCAGGGAGATGGCAGGGCCGAGCTCCCTCTGCAGGCCTCTCTCCCAGGTCCCGGGTGTGCGTCAGCAGTCTTTGGTGCTTGCAGAGGCATCCATCACTCCAATCTTCTGTCTTCTTGTGGTCTTCTCCCTGGGCCACCATGTCACCTGTCCTCCCTGTGGGTCTGTCTCCGTGTCCAAATCCCCCTTCTAATAAGGACACCAGCCATACTGGATTAAGGTCCACACTATTCCAGGAAGACCTCATCCTAACTAATCACATCTGCAATGACCCTATTTCCCAGCAAGGTCACAGTCCAGATCCTGGGGGTGAGGACTTCAGCATATCTTTTGGAGGGAACACAAGTCCACCCAGAGTAGCACCTGTTCTCCAGTGACCTTGGAAAATCTGGCATTCCCCAGCTATTCCCAAACCTGAGTGTGTTTCATGTTTTCAAGTCCAGAAAGAAGAGTCTTGACCAAGAACAGTGTGGCCGTTTCAACAACGCCCAAGCCTAGCAAATTATAACCTAAAGCCAGGAAAATGTGGGTTCTTACATTGGCAGGATGGATTATTTTCTAAAACAATTAATATTATATTAAGGGAGATACCTTGCTTAGATTATGAAACAGGTTTGCAAAGAATATGCTTGACTGTGACAACAAAAAAAGTTAGATATGTGTGGATGATCTGAATGAGTCACATTGATTAGATGTAGGAAAATACGTCATCTCCCCTGGTATTTTCTACAAGGTCAGGAATCTTGTGTTGGATGTTTGTTGCCTAAATCTCAAGTTCTCAGAAATGTATAAAGTATTCTAATGCCATGCTTTAATATCTGCTGGATATAAAGTAGTAAAGGGTGATGGAAGGGAACTTGACTTTGGGGTGGTGAACACATGATACAATGAAACAGATATTGTATTAAAGAATTGTACATCCAAAACCTATGTAATTTTATTAATCAATGTCATGCCAATTAATTCAATAAATAGATAAATAGTTCTACTTAAAATATTGTCTCATAAATATTAAATATATGAATTAATGCAAAAATACATGAATTAATGCATCCTGGGTCTTTTCCAAGGCATGGAAGGCATTTAGCTTGGTTCAAGAAATGGTTAAGCCACTGTAGCATAAAAATTTTTTTTAAGATTTTATTTATTTTTAGAGAGAGGGGAAGGGAAGGAGAAAGAGAGGAAGAGAAACATCAATGTGTGGTTGCCTCTCGCACGCCCCCTACTGGGGACCTGGCCTGCAACCCAGGCATGTGCCCTGCCTGGGAATCCAACCGGCACCCTTTGGTTTGCAGGCCCGCGCTCAATCCACACCAGCCATACTAGCCAGGGCATGTGGCATAAAAATGATTTGGGGCTGAAAGCATTGAAGTTCCCACAACCCTTATCTGCCTAAAGACAGTCTTCTAAAAGAACTTGATGGTCATAAACCCCCTTCCCAGGAGAGCCAACCTCTTCCCAGAGAGGATTTTCTATTCCCCCCAGACACTGTGAAATTACCGCATCTCCCACCTCTTCTCCCAATGGCCCGTTCATCTTCCCAAAAAGCCATGTCGTGTTTCGGAAGAGCCTTTTCTCCCTCTGCCCCAACCCTGTTTCTAAGAAGTCCCCTGTTCTCCCAGAAGTATCTCCCTGCCCTTCCCCACCCCCTATTAAAATGAAAACCCCAGGGTTCTCCTTCAGTCACAGTTTTCTACCAATAAAAATCTGGCTTTTCTCCCGGTGATCTACCCTCTGTCTGTTTGATCTGCAGGCCCCAAGCCCAGACCCTAAGAGGGCAGAGCATAGGTTTTCCCTTTGCAGCACCACTCACTCTCTGAAACTCCAAGGCACTGCTCGCAGGTTTGCCGTTTTCGTGTGTTATCTTATTGTCACAGATGGGTTTTATTATCCCCGATAAACCAACGGGGCAACTCAGACTGAGAAGCTGGAAGTAAGCTGCTGGTGGTAGAGGGGGATCTTTAAAGCAGACCCATCTGGCCCCAAGTTCCACATTGTTTCCATTGAGCCTCGACATTGTTTGACATCTGTGTCCCATCATGGCAGATCTGGGCCTCTTTCTCCGTCCCTTTCTCGAGTTGGTTGTGCTTAATGATGGAACGCCACTCTGTACCCAGAAAGACCTACCCCGTCCATTCATGATTCACTGACATGTAATGAACCATGTGTTATATGATTTTGTGTGTGTGTGTGTGTGTGTGTGTGTGTGTATTTATCCCAGCTAGGATAATATCACCTGGTACTATGGACTCTTTATATACGAGTTGAGACCGAGCCAATCCAAACATGCCTGATGCTCCAGGGGTTGGTTACAAAGAAGCAGTTCTGTCCTCTGGATCAGAGCCGTGTGCATCCCCAAGCCTGCAGTGTGTGGCCTCTGGCCCTGCACCTGCCATTCACCAGGAGTTTCAAGGAGATCCCTCAGACGCTCTGAACCTCTGCTCTCTTCGTAGGCCCTCGATTCCTCACCCTTACTTTATAGCATCGCTCTATCAAATGAGAAAATGCCGGGGAAGTGTTTCTTAAAGGTTAAATCCCCAAAGGGCTGTAACTTTAAAAATCACTGTGAAATATTATATTAGAGCCCACATGGCTGGTTGTGGGGCTGGCCGAGGTGTTAGGTCAGCCACCCACTTGCTCAGTCTGCGCACTTAAGGGTTTATTTTCCCCTAGAAACACGGGCCCGCAAGGCGCCCCTTCAAAACTCATGTTAGAAAGCCCGGATAATAAATTATTAAGAGAACAAAGACTGAGCTCATCGAAAAGCTATTGCTCTGTGGGTAAATACAACCCCACTGTGTATTAAACAAAAATTAAACCCCGTTTTCTTTTTCCTAGTTAAGTTGCCATCAATTCAAACAGAGAGAACAAGGCCATGGACACAGTTAATAGTCTGCAGGCCGGCCAGGCAGGGCTTTGAAAGCAGTTAAGCCCCCCTAAAGTGCTGCTTGTGCCCAATTATAACTCACTACTTACCATCTTCATAATTTAAATCTGTCCACCCCTTTGGGGGGGGGAAGAATTTTTGCTAATCAAAGCCATGAATGCACCTTTTTCCTTTTGACAGCATTAAATTAAAGCTAAATGGCTGGTTTTGAATGAGTCACTGTGAAGAATAAAGGCATTAATGAGGTAATTTCATTACAGAGACTCATCCAGGCCCATGTGAAAACTGAGGGGAGTAAGTGGAGGGGAAAGCTGTGGAGGAAATTAGGGTTCCTTCCACCCTAATTAATGTTTGGGGGCATTTAGGACAGGCACCAAATTAACTGCTCCAAAGAACTCTCATTGGGGGAAAAAAAATACATTGTGGCCGCCCCGTGTAATTAGAAGACAGTACAAGAACACTCTGTGAGCAGAAAGCCTCTTTACCCGGTCGGCACACAGGGAGCCGGCCATTAGGGAGGCGGAGGTTTAAGGAAGCGCTGGGCGGACAATGTAGGATTGTGTAGGCCCTTGAGCCCTGGGAGCCGTAAACAGGTAGCCTCTGAATAAGGAATTATGAGATTCCTGGGAGGCCTGTCTTCCCAGCAAAACAGTCTTCAATGCATCCAAAAGGAAGAAAGAAAGGTGAATGGGCCCAGCGTGGTCGGCAGAGAGAATGCTCAATGCTTGTCTTAAGTGATTACATGAGGTTGTGCTGGCCTCTCTCATTGAGTTATCTTTACACGGCTTTTGTCTCCCCTAATTGGAGCTGATGAGGCGCTAATTGGAGGCCTTCTTTAAAAGCCCACTACTTTAATCGTTGGAAAATCTGGGGAGGCTGAGGGAGTGGAGTTAATGAGACAAGGAAAAAAAAACAAGGGGAGAGAAAGAAAGAAAACCTATAAAGTGTAGCTGGACAAAAATAAAGCTGTCATTTGTCACGTCTAGGAGGGGTGACGGAGGAAGGTTTGATGGGAGAGAAAGGTGAGCAGCTGAGATATTTAAAGATCTTTCTGAAGCATCTTTTTTAAAAACAATTTTTATTGTATTTTTTCATTACCATTTATCCCCCTTATACCCGTCTCTCACAATCACCACAGTGTTGTCCACGCCCGTGAGTCCTTTTTCCTTTTTGCTCCGTCCCTGCCCCCCAAACCACCCCCACCAGCTGTCATCCTGCTCTCCATCTACGAGTCTGCCCCATTTTCCTTGTTAGTTCAGTTTGTTCGTTAGATCCCACATACGAGTGAAGTCATATGGTGTTTCTCTTTCTCTGACTGGCTTATTTCACTTAACACAATGTTCTCCAGGTCCATCCATACTGTCGCAAAGGGTAAAACTCTCTTCTTTTTCACAGCCGAGTAGTATTCCACTGCGTAAATGCCCCACAGTTGTTTTATCCACTCACCTGCCGATGGACCCTCGGCCTGCTTCCACATCTTGGCTGAAGCATCATCACAGATTAGCTAGACTAGGAATCCTCTGACTCGTCCAGCTCTTTCTTCCTTTTAATCCTCATAATCACTTCTCGCCATTCCCTGAATTCAGGCTCAAGCATGTGCAGCTCAGCTCTCGGGCTCCCTTTCAGAACTGTCAGGAGAGAGGGTATGGAGCCAGGCACGCACGCTTCGTGCCGACCTTGCCCCTCCTGTCCGGGCAGAGGTTCTTCTCATTGGATGTCGTGCCCCACTTCCTCGGGCCACAGAGTGGAGAACCCTTCCCTGCCGCATGGGCGCGAAATGAAACGTGCTCAGGAAACCGTCTTTCAAGACCAAGAGCTGGGGAAAGAGGGCAGCATCAACTTCCCACAGTGCCTCCGAGCGTTGCATGTGCTCTAATTTCGGGGCGGGTAGGGGGGAGGGGACTTTTCCTTTATACTTTTCTTGCTTTCTAAATCTTTAGCTTGAGCCTGGATAAGTTTTAGCACCAGAAAAATAACATTTTAGTATCTCCCCTGTAGGTAACTGTGTTTAAAATGTGTACGCAGCAAAGACGTCAGAAGGACTGTGCAGCAGGACACCACGCCGGTTTGCTTGAGCCTGCCAAGTAACAGTGACAGGACCACGGGGAATGCGAGGACACTACAGATGGGCAGAGATCAGCGCCAAGCCGAGGGCTCCTCCAATGCACCCTCAGCCCTCCCCGGCCTCTTGGCAGATTTGTACAGTGTGCCAAGGGATTTAGCTCTTTCTATATATACAGTACCTCCAATTGTTGTCAAACACTTCCTGAAGGCTAATTTCCTGGCACATTGTAACTTACCTTAGGTGGTGACCCTGCAGTTTCCATCTCCACTGAAGTATTCAAGTGCTTAAGTTACCTAATGTGAAATGCAGCCATGCTGTAGACCATCAGTCAAAGAAATAGGACATTGACAGGCTGCCGGTCGAGCACGTGATGCAAACCCCAGTGGGATCGCATTTCATCCTTTGCAAAATGAGGTGGTACATGTCAAGTTCTTGGAACCGTGCCTGGCACGCAGAGTTAGGGGTCAGTGACTTAGAGCTGACACATGGAGACGGAGAGTAAGAGGGGACCCTGGGAAGCAGACAGAGCCCTAAAAGGCAAGAAGGACATGCAAGGGACAAGGTGGCTGCGTTTGGTTTGAAGACTGTAAATCTAAGGGAGAGGTTGGCTTACAGGGAGATATTTGGAATGGACAGGATTGATGGCGTCAATGGGCTGAGAAGGCAGCCTGCCGGTACCTCAGCTCCGGGACGGGGGACCACGCTCCCCACGTGGCGAATCTGAGGATGACCATGCTACAAAGATCCCTGTGGGTGCTGCTGCTCTGTAGACGAAGAAGTGATGTGCTCACAGTCACCCAGGTAGGTCACCGAGTGTGGCCGAGTCTGCACCTCCCCGGTCCATGCTTCTGTTGCCCCATAGGACCAGGAACCGGCCAGCCTCCTGCTCCGAAGCTCCTCAGAATGCTAGATAAGGACAGGAGGGCTCTGGTGTCCTTGTGTGCGCACACACGCATTTGCACACACACATTAACACCTAGACCTACTTGTTGGCCCCAGTTTGGGGGGAAATCCTTCTTTCAACCCACATGGACAACTTGAACACCAAGAGGAAAGTCTCTCCATGTCTGAGTGGCTCTTCGGTCACTGGTGCCCCCACACATTCAGCATCCAGCAAACACTGGGGTACCTGCAATGCACCACACCCTACGCTGAGTGCTGGGGATCTGCAGGTGAGCAACACTTCGACACAGCCCCACACAGCCTGCCCTCATGGAGCTTCTCATCCAGTGCGGGAGGCAGGCTCGGGGCAAAGGTTCCTGATACTCTGCTCAGTGCCCCGGAGGGAAAGCAGGGTACGATGTCAGAGCAGGGAGACAGTCATTAGCCAAGGTCTCCAAGCCACACTGAGGCAGGTGCCTTGAAAACCCTGAGCTGCAATCAGCAGACAGGAGAACACCCCCCCCCCACCCCCAGCCCATTAAACCAAATTAGAACAGGAGAGCTCTGATGTCTAATGAGTTAATGAGCCTCCTGCAGACGGAGGGTGAAGAGGCTGGGCATGGGGGTGCCCCCGCCCCCGCAGCCATCTGAGAGCCTCAGCAGATGGTTGGGCAGGAGGCTGGAGGAGCGGCTTGCCAGTGGGCTGCAGCTGCTGGAGGAGCAAACAGAAGTGTCTATCAATGTGGCCACTATCAGCGACCATATTTTTTAATAATCATTTTAAAATACAGAACACATAACCTAACAAATTGTTTCATTTTACACATTACCAAAAGGTTGCAGGTTCAATTCCTGATCAGAGCACATACCTAAGTTTCTGGTTCAATCCCCACTTGGAGTGTGTATGGGAGGCAACCAGTCGATGGTTCTTTCTCTCCCTTCCTCTCTCCCTTCCTCTCTCTCTAAAAGCAATGACAACAAAAGTCCTTGTGTAAGAATTTTTTAAATGTGTTTAACTTAAAAAAAAAAAGATTACCATCTTATCAAACCTAATGAAATCATGGGTTGGGGGAATAACCGTCAGTGGTGGCTGAAGGAAGTACACATTCCCCACAGAATGAGAACTATTCTTGCCAGAAATTCTGACGGAGCTGGCCAGTGCTTCTGGTGGCTCAGCATGCTCCCACATGGCCTTTATCCAGGCCTTAGCAGTTCTTCCTGTTTTGCAATAAACTCCCAAGTGATCTGCCAGCATTTTCTGGTCTTTAAGCCTCCTCACCTCAAACCTCCAGGGTGATCCCTATACAATGTATATTTATATGCCTCTGTCCTCTGCTCCAACTGGTCAGTCCCTTTTGTGGGTGGAATTGTGTCCCCTCCCCTCCCAAAGCTAACTACCAGTACCTATGAACGTGACCTCCTTTGCAGATACGACCAAGGTAAAACAAGGTCATGCTGAATTAGGATAGACTGTAATCAGTGACTGGGGTCCTTAGAAGAAGAAAGAGATGCAGACCCAGAAACACAAGGGGAAGAGGACCCTGTGAACCCAGAGATAGAAACTTGAGGGATGACGTAGCCACCAGCCAAAAAATGCTTTCCAGCTCATCAGCAGGGCCCCTCCCTCCCACCCCGCACCTGCTGCGCCAAAGCTCCACGCGGGAGCCAGGTCTTGCACACCTCTGACCTTTGCACACACTGTCCTCTTTGGCTACAGTGACTGTCATCCTTCCCCTGATCTGCTCAGGTGCCTACTTGTAACAGGGTGCAGCCAAGGAGGTGGGGGGGGGCCAGTAGGGATTTGTAACGGGGTCCAGAACTCAGGGTGCAGGAAATATTAGAAAAAATATATAAATATATATAGGATGTCGTCACCCCCACAAGTCTGAGCTGGGGGATGGGATGCAGGGAGCAGGGCCATTGAGACCTGTTTTGCATAGCAGTGGTTTTGCAGCTAACCTTTAGAACGGTCATTTAACATACCTATAACCTTTAACTGGTTTCATGGGTATGTTAAACAGCTGTGGCCCTGCTTTGAGCCAGGAGGATGGGAGTAGCTTCAACCCATGATGTAACTGGAAGGCAACTGCCCCTGCTTACAGAGCCTGTGTAGGAGCTTGGAGATGATTGGCTCCACACCTGCCCAGACTTACTATGGCAGCCCAGTAACGCTGGGAAAAAATGGGAATGCTGGCAGCTGTGGCCAGTTGTGGGAGGAGCCGGAAATTGTGTGTCAGAGGAAGGTTGGCGCTGGGGTTTAAACCCGGGTGCAGCAGCCACGTGGCATCTTTTTGGGATCACGCAGCTTGGGCGGAGAAGAACCCCAGACTTCAATTTCTTTTTCTGAGATACAGTACCCCAGACTGGGCAGAGGGGGGAAGGAAAGACTGTGTATTCTAAAGGACTTTGGGATCTCAGTGAAGACATTAAGTTATTACTCTTAAGTTTGTGTAACTCTTTAAATAAATAGTCCCTGTCCTTTGCACCAGTCTCTGCCACTGAGAGACGTCTTTCCCTGGCTGCAGGCAAGGCAAACCTAGTACGGGGCGGGGGACCCCCGGAGCACAAGGGTGGGTCCATTCGGGAATAGTGTGTCATTCGCACCCGACCCCTGGGTCTGTTCTGTAACATACTCCCGTTTCCTCCTGGGCAGAATGGAAGCTCTTCCGGGAGACAAAGGCACGTGGTGCCCTCCTCTTCCTTCGTGTTTGCCAGGACGTGTGGCAGCCTGTTTCCGCCAGAGGGGGGCTCTGCCACAGCAGGAAGAACACCTCACTCTCTCCACGACCTCAGTGCCCCGCTGAGTAGCAACGATTGCAGCTAACAGGGCCGAGGGGTTCCTAGGTCCCAGGCATTGTTCCGAGCCTTTTTCATGTATTGACTCAATTATCACAACGCCGAATCATTGTCCCCATTTTACAGATGGGAAAACAGGCACACAAGGTCACGTGATCTGCCCAGCGTTACACACAAGAAATGGTGGTGGCGTGAATCAGGACCTCTCCAGACACAGCGATCTCGTGTCCACAGCTGTACGAACAGCTCAGCTGAGTGTCGTCTCTCCAGAAGGATTGTCCCTCGGGTCAGCTAACCACGTGGCACGGTTTCCTCGCTGCACGAGGAAGTGTTCTTCACTTCCTTTGGAGCTGGGTCTCTTCTTTTTATTTTTATTTATTTTTTTTTTGCCTTTGGACCTGAAGACTCTGAATTTGCTTGGACCTTGTCTGGGGCCCTACTTCTCGGTCAGTGATCTTATGTGGGTCCGAACTTCCCAGAATATTTTGAGCTTTATTCTATGAGGCTTCCTTTTGTCTGATATGCACACACACACACAAACATAGGAACACAGGGTCCAGCACAAATAACGCCCCTCTGTTGATCTATACCAAGTCTTTCATTACAAAAGTGTAAGCACGTAAATCTGTAACATAACAATATCATGCTCGAGCACACCATGTGACATTTTAGGTGAAATGTTCAAACTGCTGTCCATCTTGTGAGACATTCACGTACCCCACCAACCACACTCAGTGGTGTTACTCCTGCCGGACCCTCTGTGTGTGTATGTGTGTGTGTGTGTGTAACAACTGTGAGTGTTCATTCCTTTCTCTTTAAAATCAGTTTCCTAAATGAACATCCAACTTTCCTAAGTCCCACCAGGGTTCACATCTGTTTCAGGAAATCTTCAGGCCCGTCCCCTAACTAGACTGTGAAATCAGTCCGTTTCCGATTTAATGTTAGGTTCGAAGCAAGTTGTCTCTTCCCACTTCCTGTCATCTCACCCTGGTCAGTTTGGGATCACTTTCCTCTCTCACACACTCAAATTGGTCCTGATGGCAGAATTAGCTCAGAAGGGTGTGCCCCTCTCGGGTGCTGCAAACATCGCACTGGGCTTATTTTCCTGGTAAGGAGGTCGTAGTAAACCTTCGCCACTCTACCTTCCTTGCTCTTTACCTTTTTGTGCCTTAACCCAGAAGTTCAGTGCTCTGTGCTATTCATCTGTTTCTTGATTTGGTGATTAAATCTTCACGAGCTAAAAATCTTCACTGCCACTAGTTCCTAAAAATCTTTCTTCTAGTGCTGGGTTTCCGACAACCGTGCTATCAGCCGTGGTGATAAGTCATCTTTTATGTTACTAGCTCTCTGTCTTGTTACCGAACCTCCAAGAATGTCCAGCACCAGATGTGTCTCTGGCGGTTGCCTCCTCCTCTCCCAGAGTTCCCAGCGCATTTCTGCTCACTCACCTGCCTCGCACTAGACTGAGCACCTGCTGTCGGACGCAACGCTTTATGCATCTTTGTGTCTCCAGCACCTAGCCCACCGCCCACCTCGCAGTCGACTCTTAGAAAATGTTCACAGAGTATGGGACACATATACCACACCTTACAAGTCAGGAGACATAAACCAGGTGAGGCTATTCACGAACACTGAAAAAGAACCTACAGGTGAGTGTGAAATGAGCTTCAGGAAGTGTTCGAAGAACGGGAGGAATAAGGGCTCCCAGAGTCTGTGGAAAGCTTCGTGGGGCATGTAGGCCCAAGCTTGGTCTTTGGTGAGCAAAGAGGGAGAAGGCGATGAGGAACCCGGGGGTGGGGGGCGCTTGAGCGCTCGGCTCTGCCTCTCCCAGGTTTCTGTGTGGGGCTGCCGCCTTTGTCACCCTCTCCTAGGTCTCCATACTCTCCCATCAGGTCCCCTGCACGTTTCTCCTCCACCTCTACCAACCTGGTCTAAACGCCTCTTCCGTGCTTATCTGTGCAACCTTATCTTATTTTTCAGCCCAGCAAGGGAATCAAAGGCTCTGATGGACAATGCCACTTTTGTCTCCTGTTCCAAAGGTCCCTAGGGCCAATCTCCCAGCCTGGTGTGGCTGCTGAGGCTGTCCCTCTGGAGAAACGAGGCTGTCGAGTAATTAGGTCATAGGAAACACTGAGACCAGAGGATTCAGCTGGAGACCGGGCTAAAATTCAGAAATAAGGATTGGCATAGCTGGAGTTCAAGATAAGCTCATTTCAGATCTGTAGGCTTGGTCTAGCAGAACAGTGACAATTATATCCTTTCTCTAAATGTGTCACCTCCCCTGACTTTTGAAGCGTTTATTTTCTATCGCTGAATCATTCAATAGCCATATAATTGCTATTTCCATTTCTCTGGCTCAAACGGGTCTGGGAGGCAGTTACCACTCCCAGTTCATTAACCGACTGGCCTTAGCATTAGCAGCCCCTCCATCGGGGGTTGCCTTGGAGACAAAGCTTCCTGTGGGTAATCCAAGATTATCTAGCTCTTTATCCTCCATGTGACCCTTAATTACTTGCTAAATTAGAATGGTTTTCTGAAAATCACAAGCAGAGGTTAATATGTTCTTCCAGAGCTGGTCAAGCTAAGATGACACTGAATTCACCAGGAATTCAAGTTACATGATCCCTGAAGGCGTCTCTTTGAGTAAGAAGATGAACTCTCCCCCGGGAGGTGCTGCCCCCCCATAAAGGCCCTGTCATTCACCATTCCTCCACCCACTTTTCTAGCTGCGGTTTAATCTTCCCGGGACAATTCGCTATGTCAATATTGAGCAGATTCATTCTGGTCAGATCTTGCGTCCACTTGTCTTTGATAACTGCTTTAAATTTAAGGGCCTATTTTTTTCTAATCATAATTGCAGGGTTTTGCTCTTTGCATTTACACAATTACAAGGCTTCATGTACCAGTTTTGGACAAACAGGGGAACTGAAGAAGCTACTCTTCAAAACCAGAAAGTAAACACTTCAGGAGAAAAGATTTGGGCACTGGAGTGTCCTGCCTAACCCATTACAGCCTCAGAGGGAGGTCAGTGGGAGGGAGGGGCTCTTAGAATGCACCTAATGAGTGTCTCTTCAAATGGTTTTTGCAAATAAGTAAAATATGAGTCATTGCAGGTATTGATGGAGAATTACCAGAAGTTACACTTAGTGTTACTTGGCTTTTTATTCATCTAGATTATAATGAAATGATAGAATGTAGTTCCAGAAGTTAAGAAAAAAAAAAGCTCATAACATTTCAAATGTTATGAACAATCCTCAACATTATAGTATCAAACTAGAAATAGCCCAGAGCCTGGAATCTCACAGGCTTCCATCTGAAACGTTTTTAGGAAACTGATGTGACCTGGATGTGTCAGAAATAAACAATAAACATCGGTGACCCAACACCTCTAATTACATATTCAGATTTCAGAAGAAGTCGTTAACAAATTGCTAAAGTGCTATTCAATCAGAATGCTTGGCTGATTGCATATAAAGCTGCATGTGTGCCTGATTGTATCCTTCAGCTGCGTACCACCTTTAAAAATATCTAAGCATCTATTGTGTATAAGACGTCGTGCAGCCCTCATTTTGTTCAACTGCAGTCACCACAGCTAGAATTAGCAGGAAAGTCCTATGAAAATCATGTTATTGCATTTGCTCACAGCTCCATCCCATGTGTGTGAAACACCAGGAAATTGACTTGGACTGTGGCACACTTAGATTAGTTGTCAGAGTGAATTCCTTTTAAGGAGAAGTTTGGTAAACCTTGGGGTGGTAACCAACAGAAACTGAGATTTTCTTTGACAGCGTTTTGAAGTAGTTTTGTTCCATGTTTCCTGAAGTGTGTGCCACAAAACAGAAGTCCTGTGACCTATTCATCGGTGTGCAAAAAGGGATTCCGTGACCAAACGAGTTTAGGAAATGTACGAACACAAAATTTACTGGGCTCTCCCACTGGAGAACTTCCATGAGCTTCTAACGCTTCAACGTGCATATGGAAAATCAAGTCTCAAACGTATTTGCTTCTAGAATTCTTGCTCTCGTGGTTCCTCATAGCAGCTTTTGGAACCCGTGAGTTTAAAGGAGCACACTTCGAGAAACAATTTTTTCTTTTTCTTATCCTGCTTTGGCTCCTAGGTACAGGTACAACTGATTAAAAAAAAATTGATGAATCAAGCATTCTGTTATCACGTCCTCACCTATAAAAAGGTACCTTATTGAAAAGCCTTCTGAGATGAGTTTCAGCAAATCGCTTGCAGCCCTGCCCCAGCAGCTACATACTAGACTTGCAGAGACGTCTTAGCTCCCTAGGCTGGGAGGAGAGGCGGTCCAGAGATGGGAGCGGCTGTTCTCCGGGGAGACTCGACCCAGCTCCGTGTTCACCTCCTCCGACACTCGTTTTCTGTTGATTAAAAATGTCTGATTATCTGAACTGTGGTGTAATCTTGAGCTGAAGACTCTTTGTTCTTGGACTCCTGTTACCATGTCCTCCCTCCTAACTTAGATCACTCTTGCGTTTTGCACCCTTAATAAATAATGTATACGAACCTAAGGCGTTCCCGTGTTCTGCTTAAACATGTGTAGGAGACACTGTTGGTTGCCTTTCCGTCCTTCATCTCAATCTTCTTCCTGAACTGCTCCGGTCAGATGTCCACCCCTCTCACACCACGCCCACGTGAGTCATGAGTGGGGAGGTGCATCTATCCCCGTCTCCTGGGATACGTCCCCATTTGTCTTAAGCCAGCGATTCTCCAAAAAGAGTTGTCCTCGGACAAGCAGCATTAGCACCACCTGCAGCGTGTTAGCAATGCAAATTTGTGGGCACTATCCTCAACCTACCAAACTGGAGATGTGGGGGATGGGCTCTGCAGGGGATTCTGAATCACACTGGTTTGAGGACCACTGTTCTTTACCACACCTGGCAATTCTAGGCTCTTTACCAGTCATTGATCAGTGTGTGGCCTTCCCGGCTCCTCTTCAGGTTCCAAAGATGGGTGTGTCACCTAAGGTGACCTCATCGGGATGAAGGGTAGAACTTGTATTCCAAGGTTGGAAGAGATAATATTCTCTCTCCCTCTCTCTCTCTCTCTCTCTCTCTCTCTCTCTCTCTCTCTCTCTCTCTCTCTCTCTCTCTCTCTCTTTCATCAGGAGGAAGGAACTGCCGTCTTAGAACTGGGAGAGAAACCTGAGGACTGAGTCATGCCAGGTGGAGGCAGGGCATTTCAACAATGCAGAGCAGAGCCTGCTGGCACCCTCCCTCACCCAGTCCTACCTCTCACCTACAGTTCTGTGAGATAACAGGTTTCCCCATTGTTTCAGCCACTTTGAATTGAGGTTTTTTTTTATTCTTGCAGCCTAAAACATCCCATTTATTAAAATATGTATAATAATTTTCTAATTTTTAAGATTAAATCTGAAATCTCCAAGGAGGTTGTATTTCTACTGCCTTGTTTCTTAGGTCGTGGAGCACTCGGGACTTTTTGATGAGTGAATGCCAGAGAGTATATTGCAGGAATGAAAAATGGTCATACACTGAAGGAGCAAGCAGATACATTCATTACTCTTACAAAATATGATTGGTTCAAAGTCATTATGAGGTTTCGATAATAATTAACCCACAAATGCAAACAATGAATTGTTACACAACGTTAGTTTTAACATTTTTTGTTACAGCTAAGTGAAACCCTTTCCAGCTGGCCTAAGCAAAAATGAGGGTCAATTACAAGGCTACTGAGGTGTTTTTCAGACCATCGATTTTACCTCTGACTTCACGCATCAAGAACGCGTGCTGCACCAGTGTGGCTTAGTTGCTTGGGCATCCTCCCACAAAGCAGAAATGTCACAGGTTCAACTCCCAGTTGGAGCACATACCTAAGTTGCAGGTTCAGTCTTGGCCAGGGTGCATATGAGGAGCAGCTGATCAATGTTTCTCTCCTCTTCTTTCTTCCTCCCTTCCCCTCTCTCTAAAAATAAATAAAATCTTTAAAAAACATGTGTGCCATTGGTGAAGGGAGTGTTGAGAGCTCCCATTCCTCTATATATTAGACAATATTTCATATTGTCATACTTTTAAATTTTTACTAGTGTAATGACTAGGAAATGGTACCTCATTTTTTAAATTCAAGTTTCTCTGATTTAATTCATTTAACTTGGAATAAATATTTTAACATTAATTTATTGGCAATTCAAATTTCCTTTTGGGGATGGCATGTTCTTATTCTTTGTTTTGTTTTGTTAATTATGTTGTATATTTTATTTATTCCTATTGATATCAAGGAGTTCTTTTTGTGCTCTGGATTCTAATCCTTTGTTGGGTTTATGTACTGAAGTTAATACTCTTCCTGTATGTAACATTTTCTTCCATTTTCTTTAATATGTCTTTTGTTGAATAGAAGTTTTTATGAATTTGCAGTAGGTAAATGTATCAATCTTTCTTCCTTATGAGTTAAGCTTCTTGTGTATGAAGGAAATATTTTCCTACACTGAAGTCATAAATATATTCACTTATATTTTCTTCTAAAATATTTATAATTTTGCTTTTTTACATATTGATCATTAATTCATCTGAAATTTAATTTTATGGTGGAATGTAAGAGTCCATTTTATTTTCTTATTTCAAATGAATTGATAATTTTTCCCAGAACCATTTATTGAATAATCTAGCATTTTCTAATACTTTTTAATAAAAATATCATATATGAGGTGACATACATGCATGTGTCGATGGGCTTTATTCTGGTCCACTGGGCTATATAGCCCGGTGCCACCACCACCCTGTGTTCATTACAAAACTTATCATAATTAGCCCTGGCTGGCGTAGCTCAGTGGATTGAGCGCGGACTGTGAACCAGGCATCGCAGGTTCGATTCCCAGTCAGGGCACATGCCTAGGTTGCAGGCCACGGTCCCCAGCAACCACACATTGATCTCTCTCCCCTCCCCTTTCCTCTCTAAAAATAAATAAATAAATAAATTTAAAAAAAATTATCATAATTAGATAGTAGAGTTGATAGAACAATCTAACAAAAAAAAAATCCTGCTTCCTTGGTTGTGTTTTCCAATGTAGTCTTGGCCGGTTTGGGCTAGTTGCTCTTCCACACGAACTGTAGGATCAGCTCGTCAAGTTTCATTTTCCTCATTTATTAAAATTGTTCTTAATTCTAAACCAATGGAGAGAGAATAAAGACTTTTATCATTTAAGTCTTCTCAAACATGAACATGGTATATATTTCCATTTCTGTAGGTCTTCCATTATGTCTTTAAATAATGTTTTTCTTGAAGTTTATTCAACATTTCAAAATTAAATTTATTGTTTTGTAATTTATAGTTTTTCTCCTTAATATAAATAGCATTCTTTCATATTTTCTAATTTGTTATTACTTGGTATAAAGATGGTAACTATCATATTTGTACTAATAGTTTGCGCCTGAATTCTCTTCAATTTTCTGTGAAGCAATAACATAATATAAGGTACAAATAAGGACATTTTTGTCTCTTTCATTCCAATCCTTTTTTTCTCTTGTTTTCTCGGGCAATGGTATTATTTAAAACCATCAATACAATAGTAAATATTAAATAATAAAGGTAATAAGAATATTTTTATCATTTCTAACTGTCATAAAAATGGTTTCTAAAATTTTACCATTAGGAATATAGTGTTTGCTGTAGGCTTTTGATAGATCAATTTTATCAGGGTAAGGAATTCTCTTTTATTCTTAAATTACTAAAACTTCTTGCCATTAATGAGGATTATTTTATGGAATTCTTCTCTGCATCTATTGAGATATTAACATCACTTAATGTGGCAAATTACATTAGTAAATTTCCTAATAGTGAAACATCCTTGAATTCTGGGAAGACATAGATGATTTAATAAATGATTTATATTCATGCTTTAAAACTCATAGTAAAACTTTTCACTCAGTGTAACAAATTGGGTGCCAACAACTTCAATTTAGTGGTGAAGTTAAAGCAGCATTCTTTTTCATGAAACATTCATTTATACACTGATCAGCACTGTCAGGAATTTTTTACTCGAGTTTTATTTATTTCAGTTACATATGATAACAATGATAACAAGTGGGAGTACAAAGTTGTTTTAACCACCAAGCCAACTGATCTGTAATTATCAGCATGTATTATTTCTTCTAAATAAACTGGTCTCTAAAATTGATTGCTTTTTAAAGTAGATTTAATGTGCTGTGGTGAATTTGCTTAGCAACCTTAAATTGTATCGAATTTCAGCCCAACTCTGATTTGAGTAAAATATTCTGTATTCCAAGTTATCAGAGTTTGAAATAATGCACAATTTTACTGTATGCTTGCTGTTTGGGGAAGGGCTCAGGAAGAAACCCGTAATTCTGACCTAAATTGCTTGAAGCATTTATTTGTCTGGTGCGGGATTTGCATTTCTGGACATTCATTACTGACAATGCTCTCTTTCTAGTGTCATCTTGCCATGGGTGTCACCGTTGGAACACTGTGAAAGAATTAGATAGAAGAATCCTTTACTTCCTGAGCTAGCCAATCACGGACAAGTTATTACTGCCTCACCTGACACTGAGATTTCTTTGAGCTTCCGTACTGAATATGCATGCTCCTGCATCCCAAATGTATGCAAAAGACTCCATCTCTAGGGAATGGGTAAAAAAAAGGCCCTAAAAGCTCTGATTCAGTTCTTCATTAATGTAGTGGAAGCATGTGATTATTCCCTATCTACATACATGTCCCCTTTCTTTAGATCCAGCTTTGGTTCCCAGTTTAAATGTTTTGCTTAACCTTCCTTTGACGACCCGTTGTCATTTTGCACTGGGAAATCAATATCTACAAATATTTATTCTGAGGTCAAATGGAGCAGCATATCACCGTTTGGATAAGAACATTTTTCTCCCCTCTCCAAACATTTCTTTCTCTCTTGCTTTCTGTTCTCCTGCCTACTTTTCCTGCTCCCTCTTTCCCTCTAAACTGTGCCTTGAAGCCCTGGCTGGTGTGGCTTAGTGAATTGAGTGCCAGCCTAGGAACCAAAGGGTCAACAGTTCGATTCCCAGTCAGGGCATATGCCTGGGTTGTGGGCCAGGTCCCCAGTAGAGGGTCCCCAGTGAGAGACAACCACACATTGCTGTTTCCCTCTCTTTGTCCCTCTCTTCCCATCTCTAAAAAATAAACAAAATCTTTAAACTGTGCCTTGAGTTTGTTAAAGGAATGAAAGATTGTTATATCCCAATGAAGGTGTTAAGGGGCATGTTACTGCTGACCTTTTCATACATGAAGAAGAATTTAAAAGTTTTGTTTTATAATAAGCAACATACCTTCTTTTCAGTGCCAGCCCTAATTTTACATTTACTAAGTTAAAAAAATATATATATATATAGTAAAGGTTGAAATGGGGTCAACTAGTCTATCCAAAGATAGCAGGACCAAGAAAAGTATCTTCACATACACTGACTCCATAGGAGAAATACTATCTGATAGCTTAACCTGCACATAACATGTTAATATACAGGCAACAGGTATTAATACATTCTGTGTCAAATACAGTATCTTTCTCCCTTCTCTTTCCCAACCTAAAGTGCATCCAAAGCCATTCTTACCTATTTTATTTATTGACTAAAAGGTAAACATGAAAAATTATATTGAAAATTTAATTATAATTGACAAATTATTTAGCACTAACTACCATTAACATATACAATAATACATTTAACATATATCAAATTAGCCCTGGCTGGTGAGGCTCAGCAGATTGGATGCCAGCCTGCACGCTGAAAGGTCACAGGTTCGATTCCCAGTCAAGGCACATACCTGGGTTTCGGGCCAGGTGTCCAGTTGGGAGGTGTGCTAGAGGCAACTGATCAATGTTTCCCTGTCACATCAATATTTCCGTCCCTCTCTTTCTCCTTCCCTTTCCCTCTCTCTAAAATATAAAATAAAATCTTTAAAATACACCGAATTAATCACATTAGCTCGACTCTGTCCAGATCTGTAGGATGACCCTCAGGCTATTTGTAAAATATCTGCTACTTACCTAAAAGAAGTTAGGCAGTTTGTGTTACTGTAAAGTCAACAAATACTTTGATCCCCAATATGACTGCATTGGCTGTGTTTTCTTAAGGAGAAAATAAGAGATGGACTGTGTGTTGTGATGAGTGCCACCACGATGTGACTGACTTAATAGGGCTGAGTAAGGCTTCTTGTTGCTGTCAGCCGAAGGGTGAAAAAACGTCACTAGAATAGCTCCTGTTTATCGGCGCTTCCTGGCTACCAGGCACTGAGTTCTTTCTAAAATGGAATGGCATAGGTACTGCTATTGTCCTCCCTCACCCAGATGTGGAAACCAAGCTTTAGAGAGGTCAACCGCCTGGCCCAAGACCACGCGCTGGGAAAACCAGGATTCACCGCTAGCCAGTTGGCCCCGGAGCCTTGGTGCTTCGCCACGGATTTATCATTGCTGAAGACTTGGAGAAGAGCTTTTAAGATGTCCAGCGTGTTACTTTAGGAAAAATAGACATGTGATTTGAGAAAAAGGACTGTTCCTCATAAATGAAACAGCTAGAGCAAAGCCTGATATTAAATGAAAACCTGGGTTACTTTCCTCTTAATTGATTGGATGTTTGCCACCCAGAACAGTGCCGGATACGTATGTAGTAGCACTCCGTATACGGTAGCTGTGATATCAGGGGTGCAGGTAACAACACCTGGAGACGATGGCTTAAATATGTGAAGATCTTAAAAAAAATAGAAGTCTGGAGATGGGCAGAACTGGCTGGCCGAAGGGACTCGAGGAAATCCTTCAAGTAGAGGTTCCTCTGACTTCCTGGGCCATCATTCTTAGACCTGGGAATTAAATTTTGAGAGAGGTAAAGGCCTGAGTGACAAATTCATAGAAACCTCTGAATCAACCCCAACAAAAAGATACTAAGGCTCCGAGCACCTAATCAAAACCAGCTACTGAACAATCGGAATCCCCGCAAAATGAATGCCTTTCTTCCAACTAATACTGGAAAGGTTTATCACAGCCGTGGAGGACCGATGTGGTGGGTTTACTGGTGTTAGGGTTCGAGAATTCCACCACTAACGAGGTAAGATGCCGCCCTCCGGCTGGTGTATCTGGGGCTGGTGTGGCACAGTGGCTTGAGCGACGACCCAGATGTCGCCGGTTCCATTCCGGATCAGAGCTCTTTCTCCCTCCCTTACCCTCTCCTAAAAAATACATTTATAAAAGACGCAGGAAAGGGATTCTTGTAGGTAGGCACTGGGCCGGTTCCTGCAACACTCGGTGGTATTGTGGAAAGTGCTGGATGGAACCTTTCCAGACCCGGGATTGGAGAGGAGGAGGGTGGGCCGGCTCTGCGCTCCAGGCCCCGCCCCCTTCAGCTTGGCCGCGCCCACATTTGCTCCGGTCCTACGGCTGCCGAGTTAGCGGAGGCAGGGGGCGGGGCTCAACCTTGCCCTCAGGGTACCTCGGTCTCCGCCAATCACTAAACGCCCTGTTGGCTGTCGGCTGCTCCCGAGCCCCTCCCCCTCCCGCCGGCCTCCGCTTTGCAGAATCCAATATGGCGGGATCCAGGCACAGGGGTCCTCAGAGCAGAGCTCAGCTGCTTTTCGGCGCCTTGCTGCTGTCCTTTAGTCAATTCGTCGGGGGTGACGGCGTGGGAGGAGACCCTGCGTCCGCCGGTGCCGCGGGCACCCCAGCCACGCTGCCACATCGCCGTTTCGAATACAAATACAGCTTCAAGGGGCCGCACCTGGTGCAGAGCGACGGGACCGTGCCTTTCTGGGCCCACGCGGGGAGTAAGCCAGGGCAGAGGGCGGGAGGGCCCGGGTCCCATTCTCGCCTGGCGCCTCTTCCCTTTCATTATCTCCCTGCTGCACATCCTATGCGGAGTGGAGGGGACCCTTCTAGGCAGCCCCTCTTGCAGGTCGGCTCTGGTCCGCAAGGTCTCCTCCACATGCTCCCCAGTCTTTTCCCCATTCTGTCCACCCCCCTTCGGCCTGTCTCCTCCTTGATCTCGTCGGTTCTTTCCGTTTGTTCTAAGGGTGTTTTGTTACTTCTTACACTTGGAAGCACTCAAACTCGTTTCTAGGCATCATGTTTCACCCTAACGCCACGTCTCTAGGGGAAACGTCCAACACACCCCACCCCAACCTATTCCACCCGGAGACCTGTTCAAGCAACCCACCTACCTCCTTTCCCGCTTCCCCTCGGCCCTCCTTTGCTTTCTTTTTTTTTTAAACCCGGTGTTAGCAATGGTTAATGCTCCAGTTTGTACCGGATGCCTCCTGATGGCTCCACAGATGACATACGTTGATTTTGTAGTAACTCTTAAGTTTTTATGTCAGGATACTTTCCACCCCGTTGGAACGATACCTTAAATTTGCCACTCGTAGTGACTTGGTGTGGTCTCTGATCTTTCCTCTTCTATTAACACATTATGTAACTTCATAGTCACACATGTCCCTTTATTTACTAAACCAAGGAACATATTTTTTATATTGTTTCAGAACTTGAGACTAGCATTATATTTACAGCTCTTTTTAAAGTTTTTTTTAATCAAAAATATGCTTCATGATTTTTACTTACTCTGTGTCTGGCACTGTTAGTAGATACGAGCTTGCCTTGCTAGACATTTACATATGTGAAAGAAATACATCTGTGCTTAAGTGCTGATGTGTCATTGCTGGCTAAGGAATCAGCCATAGCACTTGACAGCTGGAAGCTCTGATCAGGGACCACCAGGTGTGAAGTTCTGGCAACTGGAATTCCATCCTTATGTGTAATTAGGAAGTCATTTCCATGAGCTCTGTATACATTATTTTAGACTGTCCGTGCTGGACAATCTAGAAACGTTCCATTTCTAGAAAGTAGTTCTTGAATAGGAAGCGCACTCCTAGGAAGGGCCATTTCACTGAAATTAATGTATAATTAGGAGGTATGAATTTCAGTCTGACATAATGACCCAGCCATTAAGTACTTGAAGTTGAGTGCAGTTAATTTGTTACTCAACAGGTATTAATTATGTACCCACTCGCCAAAGGTCTGTTTCTGGGCTTTTATTATCAGAGTAACGGTCTTAGTGTAACAAAGAAGAAGCCGATGTACTAAACACAAGTTCTGGAATTTTTTGTTTTTTCTTTTTTGGAATGATGATGAATTTGTTCACCCGTTTTCACTTCTGCATCTTTCCACTGCCTGCTTGCTCTTCTCTTTCTCATGCCTGTGCCCCATAATCAGCCAATTAGCAATGTTAATCAAACTACTCACATTAGTTATCATGGCTTTCTTTACAAAGCTTGTAACCGACTAAGTTTGCCGCAGAAATGTCAGCGAATGTGTCTGAATTAATTAAAGTTGTGTGGCTGGACGGAACTGAAATGAAGTGCTTAGTATATTAGCCCCGACACTTCTGTCTCCTGACTCTGGAAATCACTGCTGTGCGGATCCTTTGCTTTCACTGTGATTTCATTGCACTGTTTTCCTCACTCCATCAATTTTCACCTTTTCATTTTGCGCTGAGATTTGTTATTTAAAACAATCTTGAAAACAAAAGAAATTTAAAACTTAGTTTAAACATAGCCCTTTACATTCATCCCCATGTTAGGACCGAATCTGTGGTGTTTCTTTTTCTTAATTTGAATGTCCTTTTGTACTGTCCATACACGTCCTCAGTCCATAAGGGCAAAAAATGATAGCAGTTTATAACCTTTTACAGCTCTCAGAGCTTTCGCCTCTGCTCTCACCTGATCCTTAGTAGGCAGGGCAGGTGGGTGCTGTTTTGTAGGTAAAAGATCGATGTCCAGGGAGGTCACAAAGCTAGCGGCCGTGGAACAGAACTCAGCTTCAGGCCCTCTGATTCCGTATCCAGTTCTCTTTCTGGGTGCTTGCCCCCTCCCTTAAGTGCTTGAAAGTGATGGTGACGAACGGTGGCTGATCTGACTAAAGTATCTTAACTTTTTGTCCATTTTTCCTGTCCCTAAAGAGACAGTATAGTTATTTCCCAACATGAAAGTCAAAACTGGTTAATACCTGAGAGTGTGTGCTGGAATTGTTCAAATGTAGGCCCGATAGGTGCTTTAATAATTATTCTGTCCAGTAATAGAAACAGCTAACATTTATGGAGCTATCTATATGGATTTATATAGGAACTTCCCTGCCTCCGAGGCTGGTGGAGAAACGGAGTGACTCACCTGTGATAAACAGCTAGCAAATGGGGAGCTGACTTGACCCAGCGTGGAGACGCGAACCACCATTTCGGGCATCTCCTCTCTGAGAATCTGCTGATGCTGAAGCACTGTTTTTTTATTGACTTGAAATTCAGTTGGCCCTCTCCCTAGAAGAATGTAGGCATATAATTTTTAGCCTTTTTATGGAAATGATTGAGTCCAGCCCCTTCATTTTACAGCTGAGCATGTGGTGAGCCCAAGAGAGTAAGAGAATTATTTACTCAAAGTCATACAGCTAACCTAAGACTAAGAATAAGTCTCTTGATTCCTAGTGGCGTGTTCTTTTCACACTCTTTGAGCTTTTCTAACATTTGCAAACTGATAGAAAACATCACATTTAAAAGTAGTTGAAAAATAATATGAGAATCAAATATTTGATTTGGCTTTTAAGCCAAAATTTCCTCTCTCCCAGGGCCCCTTGCATTTTTAGTGTATGATTACAGCTTTAATTTTTTTTTTTTTGCAGATATATTTCACTATTCAAAAGTCGAAACTGTCAACATGAAATATTTTCCTAACAAAATTATTGTAGAGGTTACTGATTTAAAATTAGATCTCTGTATGTAACAGTTTGGTGATGATCCATTGAGTTTTACCTAATTATAACTTACAGCTTTTTTGTTCTAGATGCTATTCCAAGTTCAGATCAAATTCGAATAGCACCATCTTTAAAAAGCCAAAGAGGGTCAGTGTGGACAAAGACAAAAGCAGCCTTTGAGAACTGGGAAATTGAAGTGACATTTCGAGTGACTGGAAGAGGTCGAATTGGAGCTGATGGCCTGGTACGATAATATTTTTAACTTATAAAACGTATATAAATGCAAACACCACCAGTCTCTGAATGTTCCTTATATATGTTTACAGGCGGTTTGGTATACAGAAAGCCAAGGTTTGGATGGTCCCGTGTTTGGATCAGCTGATATGTGGAATGGTGTTGGAATATTCTTCGATTCTTTTGACAACGATGGGAAGGTACGTGACTGTTACCCACTTGAATACATTGAAGTCTGCTAACAAAGTTAATCTGTGAGAATACAACTTATTTTTAACGCTTTTGTCATTTTGATAGTAGAGAACTCCCCAAACTAAAAGTGATGGCTAGTCTTTATATAGCTGGGAATTTATACATGTAAAGCTACGAGTTCCTGATTTGTCATACTCCAACTTGGGGTCATAATGGAGCCCTAACTCTGAGAAGTTTGCAAGGCCCCCTCCCTAGCACCCTGTCTGTGCACAGGAATTTCGATGGGTATGCATGAGTCATGTGGATGTAGGCAGCGAAACCAGTAGTGTTGAGAGTCAACCACCATAGTTTGTTTTCATGAAAACACCTATCTATGTGCGTTACTACTACAAGCTCACATGTTAATATCTTTTCGTATATTACTCTTTTTGATCGGCCAGTTTCTCTGATCTCCCCTAAAACAGTTAGGAACAAAGTATACTTACGAATTGGGAGCATGAACTTGTGCTTGAGCAGCCTTAAGATTGATGACCCTGCTTCCAGCTGATTGTTTCTCTCCTGGAGTCAGTATTAGCAATTTAAAGGAGAACTTTAATTAATCCTTGAATGCTGGAGCCTTGTTTGTCCTGTTTTAGCTTCCACAAGCCCCTACTTACCCCGTGCTCACAGTGTGTCTGCAGATACCTGTTGAGGTGGATTATTCAGAGAGAGGACACATTACCGGCCTTTACTGAGGTGTTCAGTGGCTGCTTTTGAATGATTGTAAGAGTTTACTAAATAAGTAGAAATCTCTTCTATTATTTTTAAATTTTCAGTTGTACAGTTATTAGAGATGAAAAAACCTTACAGCATATCCAGAGTGATCTAGAATTCCTTGGTGTAAGGACTTTAATACAAATATGTTTTCTTTATTTTTAGAAAAATAATCCTGCTATAGTAATTGTAGGCAACAATGGACAAATTAATTATGACCATCAAAAGTAAGTGTGTGTTTACATTATTGCTAATTTCAGCTTATTTTTTGGAAACCTTCTGAAATATGTTGTTTCAAATCTGGACATTTTCCAGATGAAATAAGATTATTCTTTTTCTTGAGATTTATTTTATAACTAGATGGAAAGTTCTTATTGTAATTTGGTTCTGTTTTAAAATTCTTTTGTGGACCATGTCAGATTTTAAGCCTAAAAATGTGTTGTTATATTTAACCTAAAATTATATAAAACTTTTTTAAAAAGTTAATAAAATATTCTGGCTTTCAGCGATGCCACTAGTCATGTTTTTGCATATCTCTTAAAAAGGGGTCTTTCGAAAATAAAGTCAGCCTTGACTAAACTAATGACTAAGAAATTGATGCCACCTTGCCCTGGCTGGTGTCGCTCAGTGGGGTGGCCACCAGCCTTCACGCCTGAAGGTTGCTGGTTCCAGTCCTGGTCAGGACATGTGTCTGGGTTGCAGGCCGGGTCCCCCAACAGTAAGGGGCGTGCTAGAGGCAGCTGGTCAATGTTTCCCTTTCTCCCTCGCTTCTCCCTCTCCAAAAAATGAATAAAATCTTTTTTAAAAAAAAGAAATGTATGCCACCTGTTTACCTTAGAATTGCTATATTTAAAGATTCTTGGTGGGCTACAAAGCTGGCTTCTAAGTATTTAGCGTATTTGTAATGTGTAGTAATTTGGTATCTGCATTTTTGTAAAACAAAAAATTTTAAATGTTTGTTGTGGGAGCCAGTCCGTGAACTGGATGAAAAAGTACTTATCTGCATTCCTGTTCACGTTAGTAGTTTTTTTACTCTGGTAGTTGCCTGTGGAGCTATTTAAAAGACAGGTTCCCAGGCCCTCCTGTGATAACGATCCTGCACTGGGGTAAAGGACTCTGCCCACGCCACAGCGCACGCTGGCAACGGCCCTCGTGTGTTCCCGAGTCCCGAGAAGCCGCGGGGCACACTCGTGTGTCAGCTTGGTGCCTTCTGAGTGAATAACTTCAACTCCCCCAGTTCTTTGTCTTCACTTGATACTATTTTAATCTTTCTAGGCATGAGTCATTTTAAATAGTGAGTTCTAAATATTGAAAAGCTCACGTTTCTTGCTTGCTCGTGTTCCTTCCCTCATCCCATAGTGACGGTGCTAACCAGGCTTTGGCGAGTTGCCAGAGGGACTTTCGTAATAAACCCTACCCTGTCCGGGCAAAGATCACATATTACCAGAAAACACTGACGGTGAGTGCCGCGCATTTAGTGATAGTCAGATGAACAGTGATTTCTCATTTTGAATCTTGGATAGGAATTAAATGCACTTAAGTGTGGGTGGTGTTTGTGTACTCGTCAGGGCTACTGTGAGAGAACAGGAGGAGTTTCAGAGCCTGGTACGAGTGGCCGTGTGTTCTAACACCTGGCCGCTGGCTTTGCAGTTAGTCAGTAAATGTTGAAGCATCCTACTACGTGCTACATATTATGTGCCTACAAGCCTCCAGGATACAAACGAGTGTAAGGCAAAGATCATTTTCCAAAGAGCTTGTAGTCTAATGCGGGAGACACTTGCGTGACATTACTACACTGTCATCAATGCTGCAACACAGACACTATTAAGGGATGCAGGGGCTGGAACACTGTAACTGCCAGGTGGGAGGACGAGGGTCAGGAAGAGTGTCTGAGTGTAGTTTGAAGGGGAGCAGGAATTTCCCGGATGGGGTGCATGTCCCAGGCAGAGAAGACAGGCCTGGGGCTCCTGGAGACTTGGGAGAGGCGAGCGGTTTGGTGCGGCTGGAGGGCAGAGGAGATGCTGAGAAGCGAGGCGGAGAGCGGGCAGTGACAAGTCTTGCAGGTCTTGTATAGCTTATCTTGTGAGGAACCGTTTAAAGAGTTTTAAGGAGGAAAGTGAAATGATCAGGTTTGCAATTTAGGAAGACTTGGGCAGCAGTTTTCTTGTAACAGTATGTGTGGAAGGAGCAAAAGATACGATCATTTAGACTCCTTGACTTTTAATGGGCCGTGCCCTGTGCTGGACACGTTACATGCAGTTTCTCGTGTAACCTTTCCAGCAGCCCTGCGGGGTGGGCATCCCCACGTTGCATGGGAAGGTGAATGTGGGAGGTTTTAAGTGACTTGACAGTGTCATACGAAGCAAGTCACGGAACTGATTTGAGCCAGCAGCATCTCCACTATAAGACTACAAGTGGTGCCTGAGATTAAGTCACACGGAGAAAATGCTCTGTCCGAGCTTCTGGCAAGATGGCTGTCAGTGTGAGGGGTGGACCTCGACATGATGCTTCCACCCTCCATGCCAGGGACTCCTCCTCGGGTGGGGCTGGTGCCCGGGTGGCCGGACCTGACACTGACGGGGAGGGGGCTAGGCTGCTGCTGGGCTGGGCTGGGCTGGGCTGGGCTGGGGCCGTGGGAGCGTGCTCCTGTGCCGCACGCTGGGGGGCTTCCCGCTCGTTGAGTGCCGAGACCCCGTTAGGACATTTGGGGCCATTACTTCAGAAGTGCATTCTGCAGAGTAGAAACTTGGGTCTGTGTAGTGTTTTCATTTTCTGCCTTTTGTGTCGATGTGACTTCTGGCACTTCTGCTGTCTCTCTGCTAAATTAACGACAGCTCATGTACCTACCTAATCTAATGAGGAGGAGCTCACTGTTGAGTAAGGCACTCTATTTAATTTGCAACTAGCTACCGTAAAAATGGTAACTTCAGCCTGTCAGCCCTACCAGCGGGGTTGCAGAACGAGTTCGACCCCCCTTCTGTGTGAGCCATCCACAGAAACCATGGTTCCCTAAGAATTCTGGAGAAAAGGGGAGCCGTATTCTGTATTAGAGAGATTTTCACAGACAATTAACAAATTTTTCTGTTCAAGCTTTTAGCACCTAAAAAGCAAAAACCACTTTCTTAAGTGAAATATCTTGTATGATGTACCAACAGTAAGTGAGGTTATTTAGTGGACAAGGGATTAATGACCCTTTATGATAATGAGAGAAAGCTGATAGCTTTTCGACCAGTGGTTATTAGATCAGATAGGACCAGTCCTAAACCGACTGCCCGAAATCCCCCGCCAGTGTCTGTTGTGAAAGCTGTAGCTCCTGTCTGTCTGTCCAGGTGATGATCAATAACGGCTTCACACCAGACAAAAACGACTACGAATTTTGTGCCAAAGTGGAGAACATGGTTGTCCCCGCACAAGGGCACTTTGGAGTATCCGCTGCAACTGGAGGTCTCGCAGGTAACTCGCCGTCTTGTCGCACGAAGCACGTGTGCAGGGGTTTGTCAGGGGTGGTGTATTTGGGAGATGTGCGCACGCAGTCATTTTGAAGCCCTCGTGACCGGTGTGAGCCCCCCGCAGCCTGCAGGGCTGTCTTTCTGTCCCTCGGGACTGCTAGTGCTCCCCCACGTTCTGCAGGGAGGAGGTGCGTGGGGCCACCTGCAGCCGTGGGCGTCAGAGCGGCGGTTCGGGTGCTGTTCTGTAGTGCAGGAGACGTGTAAAGTCAAGTCGAGGCTGTAAAAGGCTGATTGCTGAATGTTTTAGGGTCCTGAGAGGTGTCCCAATACATATAGGTGAATTTGGTGGCCTGAGGAAATGTTATTGAGGACTACACTTGAAACAAGATATGTGTACCATTTTTTTTCTATTTGTGGGTAAATGAGCTTATCATTTGACGTTAATACAATCTTGAGTTTACATGGTACATTATATAGTTTCATTTTCAAATATATGACTTGTTCTTACAGCAGAGGGAGGGGGAAAGAGGATAGATTTTTACCCTAATGTTAGACGAGTTTGCCAATCTTGGATTAAAGGGCTTTCTAAAGATCACGTGGCCAGTAATGGTCAGACCCAGGCAGGCCTTGGTCTGGATTGCTGACTCCCAGGTCCAGCGCTCTGTTACTCCATGACCACCCCTGAAGTGGCCTGACCCACACTGAGCCGTTACGGTCTTCTCTCCCATTGCTGCATACCTGCATCTCCGCGACAGTGGCGGACAGCTGGAGACCGTCACGCAGTCGAAATGAATTGCTCTTGCTTTGTGGATGTGACTAGCCAGGATTTAGTTCTATGTGGTGAGGTTTGATCTGCTTGGTCCCTCTTTTCAGCTTAAACAGTTTGAAGTTAATTTATTCTTACATGACTTTAGATAGAATTGTCAGTGTCTGCTGTGTGAGGGGAACAGACGTGAATGCTGTCTGGATAGAGTAACCACATCATCTAAACCAGGACGCTCGGGGAGTAAAAGGCGACGCCGTTAGGAAGGCCAGGGCAGCACGTGCGAACCCGGGCACCCCCTAGGCCAGGGCAGGGCAGGGCAGGGCCGTGTGTATAACAAGTGAGGCGGGAGTGTAAGTGCTGCACGACGGCCAGGTGGAGACAGGTGCGGGAGCCACGTGGAGGACAGCGTTTTCTCTTACTTGGCCGAGACATAGTCCGTGAAGATTTGTGGGAAAATGTGGAGGGACCTCGGTGCCAGGCTTCGGAGTTTGGGCTTCCTGTGAGCCTTCCTTCGTTTGTTCGTCCCCTCCTCAGAGACGAGATATACTGAGTGTCTGCCTCGTGTCAAACACGGCCACGAGGGCTGGGTTAGGGTGAAGGAAGTGAGTTTCACTTATCCCTAATGTAAATCTTTCTGATGGATTTTCATCTGAGCTCACAGAGCACCATTGCATTTACCAAATTAGAGCTAATTTTCATTTCCCTTATTGATGATTTTTGTAAAGCCATAGCTATGTGTAGATTCACAATCATAAAAATAACCTATTATGGAACCTTTTCTGATTTTTTTTTTTTTTTTAATTTGTAGATGACCACGATGTCCTTTCTTTTCTGACTTTCCAGCTGACTGAGCCGGGGAAAGAGCCGGTAAGTACAACAGGTTTTCAGAAAGTGTGTTTCCAGGTTAGTGGTGAAAACTTGGGGAGAGTGCCTTAGGCTTGGCCCTTGCCTCTGCCAGTCCCTGCCCCGCGGCCTCTGCAGAGTCGCTTAGGGCCTCCGCCCGGGCAGACCGAGGCCTGTGCGCTGGCCTCTCCGGGCTGGCGTCTGCGAGCCGTGAGCGAGACAGCGCCCCTAGCGAGCACTCAGCGAATGGGCGCGGCTGTCGGTGTTTTCTGCTGGAATTACTCAGAGCAAGAGTAGATTGGTCATGGTTTAAGTAAGAAACAGCATTTTCATGCTAACCTTTCAACTGGTGGTGGAGTAGGTAAGATGAGAAAAAGGACAGATACTGAGGTTTATTATTTTCTTTTTTTAAATTCTTTTTGATGACCTGTTTGTTCTTAAACTCCAAAACAGCCTACACCAGATAAAGAAATTTCAGAAAAAGAAAAAGAAAAATATCAGGAGGAATTCGAGCACTTTCAACAAGAACTGGATAAAAAAAAAGAGGAATTTCAGAAGGACCACCCTGACCTTCAAGGGCAACCCAGTGAGTTGCAGCGCAGCTGTCCTCGGGGTGACCGCGTTCACGGTGGCCTTGGGGTGTCCCCGCACACTTCCAGTCTGCGCCCCCTCTCTCGTCTGGGGTGTTCCAGGTGTTTTCTGGGCACAGCTGTGAGCGAGTCTGCAGTCTTGAAGGGGCTCGGAGAGGGATGTGCGTGCCAGTAAGAGGGCTGGCGTGGAGGGCGCGGCGGGGGTGCCCCTGGAGCCCTGGATGGGCGGTGGCCCCCCCCCCCCCCGCAGGGGAAGCTCCGTGAGGGCGGGGCTTTGTCGTGTGCGCTGCTCTGCAGCCTGAACCGAAAAAAAGCGTGCCGACCTGGGAGTAGAAACTCAGTAATATTTATTGAATGAAGTCTTCCAGGGTTGATTTTTCTTCCTTCTCAGGGCACACAGATTACCTTATTTATATGGAGATAATACTTGAAAACTATCAGTTACTGGGAGAGTAATGTGAAATGATTATCTGGCTCTACTTCCCTTACTACTCAACGGAAGTCTGGACTTTAAGAAGTCCAAAGTTTTAAAATACCTGTGTAAGCTACTTATTAAGAACTTAAGTGTGCTACATGTCAAAAACAAAATACGTTAAGGCCAGCCTCAGCCAGGGGGCTCAGGTGGTTGGAGCGTTGTCCTGTGCACCAAAGGGCAGAGGGTTCAACACCCCCATTGGGGCACATACCTAGGTTGCAGGTTCAGTCCCCAATCAGGTGGTGTACAAGAGGTAACTGATCGATGTTGGTTTCTCACATTGATGTTTCTCTCTCCCTCCCCCATTCGCTCTCTCCCTTCCTCTAAAAAAATCAATTAAAACAACATATCCTTGGTTAAGAATTTAAAAAAAATAAACCACCTGGTAAGGCCCAGTAGAGTAACTTTATTCTGTTTGCTGACTTTTGTTGCCGGGGTGGTTCCCCATCAGCACAATTGAACTCTTTGTAGTACACGATTTCTGAGTGATCGCCAGTGTGATGCAGACTTAAGCTAAACATGAGAGGTAAATTATACTGTTTTACTGGATTTATTTTTAATATCACATGATTTGTGAGTATGTTGAAACTTACTGTAGTGTTTGAATGTACTGATCAGTTTTCAGCCTGATCAGATATTAAAGGAAAGTCAGCTCTCCTTCACTCCCATTGCTTAATCTTTTACACAAGTAAAAGGCACGGGTTTATTTAAGAGTGCAGTTTGATGAGATATGCATTTCCCCGTAACCCAGATCAGCACCCAGAGTATTTTTGTCACCCCAGAAAGTTCCCTCATGCCTCTTCCCAGCCTCCCCCCCTCCACAGAGGCAACCACTGTGCTGACTTCTGTGAATGTAGATTAGTTCTGCCCATTCATGCAAGTAAAATCCCAGTGTATCTGAAAGAGAAGATGAGTTCCGTGACAAAATTCCGACCAGGTTTACAGTAAATGTTGAACTGCCAGGCATAACAAAGAGAGTCATTCGGTCGTGATTGGGTTAGTTATCTGCGTGTTCACTGTTCGGGAGCTTACACCACCGCGTTGCTGATGCTCTGGCTTTAATACGTATCGGCACCTTTGGTATTTTAAAAACTGCCTGTGCATAGGTGAGTCTAATAGCTTTAATTTCTAATTTCCATTTCAGCGGATGAAATATTTGAGAGTGTAGGAGATCGTGAACTGATACAAATCTTTGAAGGACAGAATCGTATTCATCTTGAAATCAAGCAGCTGAACCGCCAGTTGGACATGATTCTCGATGAGCAGAGAAAATACGTGTCTTCCTTGACGGAGGAGATCTCCAAAAGAGGAGCCGGAATCCCGGGGCAGCATGGACAGGTGAGCTCTCCAGGCGTGCAGAGCGGCCGCGCGAGGCGGCCCGGCGGAGGGGAGGCGGAGAGGAGGCGGCTGCGCTGTGCGTCCCCGCAGAGGTGGGTTCTTGAGCTGGCCACCCGGTTGTCTCCCTCCAGGTCTCCCGGCAGGAGCTGGACACTGTTGCGAACACTCAGCATGAGATCCTGAGACAAGTCAATGAAATGAAGTAAGTATACAGTGGGAAGAAGTCTTAGTGTCATGTGCTGCCTTCAGTTTAAACGTGTGACTTCTCTCGTGCAAGCACATTATTGTCGTCAGAGTTCTGCGTGAGAGTAAGCATTAGGTTCTAGATTCATTCTAAGTAGGGGAATGTCGAGTACAGGAACTTTGGACACTTAGAAACTACAGACATGTCTAACTTTTTTCATTGTTCTACGCTAGAAAAGAAAAAATGCTGTGGCATCTTTAAAAGAATAGGTTTGTCACAATTACTTGACAGCCAGAACTATTCATGCACTTCTAAAATATAAAGAGAATATGGGTAATGTGTAACAACAGTTCTTTGAAAAATGCCAGGGCAGTGAGCATGCTCAGCATGATAGGACTGGAAGACAAGCGTACGTACCTGATGCAAGAATTGGGACGGAATGAAAGCATTTTACAGGAAATGTGCCGGGTGCGACCATCCCTTTTTCATTCCATATGTAACCTGAGAGAGACCGGACAGCACTGGAGAGAGTGGAGATGCTGTGTCCTTGAAGTGCTGGGCGATACGTTTCTGAAAAGGATTTACTTATGCAGATCATTAATAGCTTTCAATGTCTGGAGCAGAGAAACAGCGAAAATGTCATGTTTCGTAAGCTAGTTTTTAGAGCGCTGCCCCAACCAGTGAGCCCTTGACAGGAGAATGTCAAGATGAGGCCTTTAGGACTGGAGGATTGAGCAGGATTAGGTCAGATAGAAGGTGCAAGTACCAAACACCTAGGGGTTAAAGGCACCCCGAGTTTAACTGCAAATTTGTATTTCCTTCCGTTGGACTGTGTGGCATGTAAAAAATACCTTCCCCTTGTGCACTCATGATTAACATACTTATGATGCTAAGTGAATAGTTAAATTCTTTTAAAAATAGACAGGTTTGTGTAACTTTTTAATTTTATCTCATTTTAGCCTTTAGACAATTTCAAAAATACAGTTTCCGTATACCCTCCCCATCTCCCCCAGTGTCAACGCCTGATGTAAGCATGGTGCAGTTGTCCGAGCCAGGAGATGAACATCAGCACTGTACCGTTCACCAAGGACCTCATTCCAGGTTCACCAGTTTCCCACCAGTGTCTTTTTCTGTTCCGAGGTCCAGTCCAGGATTTCACCTAGCACTTAGTTCTGTTTAGACTTGTGCGGCCTGAAAGAATTCATCTTTCCTTGTCTCTCGTGACCATCACGAGTTCCAAGTGCGTGGACCAGGTGTTTGGTCCCTGGCTCCTCAGTTTGAGTTTCTCGGTGCTTGGTCGTGGCTGGAGGGGGGCTCGGTCACAATGTCCGCGGGTCTCGTCACCAGTGATGTCGTCTGTGATCCGTCACCTATGGTGGTTTCTTCCCAGTATCCCTACTTGAAAGTTGCTGTCTTTTCCTTGGTGGCTAGTAAATATTTTAGGAGAGATACTTTGAGACTATAAAGATCCTGTTTCACTTTAAACTTGCACTCCCTGATTTTAGCATCATTGATGGCTTGCCTGAAACAAGAGTATGGTGTTTACCAAATGCCTGTTTTTGTATTTCTGTCATTTCCACATTTATTTATTGGGATTCTGCATGGACCAGCTATTCCTTCTCCCCCACTTATTTAATCAGGTACTTATATCAGTGTTTGTTCTATGGATTACAACCCAGTACTGTCGTTATTTATTTATAATGTCGTTTAAATCGTCCCGCTCTGGTCACTGGAAGCCGCTCCAGGTTGGGGTCTTTAGCAGGCCCCCATCCTTTTTTATGCATTCTTTCCTTTCTCTTGCTGCCACGCTATGTGGCAGGCTCATCTTGTACTTTCTGTGCTTCGGCTCTAGGATCAGCCACTTCTCCAGTGCGCCTGGTTCCCTGTGGTGGAGAAGGGTATTAAGAAACCAAGATCTGGGCACTAGGTGTGCTCATCACTGGGCCGTCACTGCTCCCAGGCCCTCTCAGTGGGCAGAGCTGGGGACGCAGGAATGTGTACTGACACGCACAGGTGCACACGTCTCTATTTTCATGTCCATCAGTCGACACTCGTGTTAAAAAATCATGGGATTATGTGGGTACTTGGGGTTCTGGGGTGACTGACCTGGACCGCACAGTACAGGATTGATTTTAGCCTTCTTCCTTTCCCTGTTTGAGGATTCTTTCTCCAACAGGGAGAGACCTGGTTCTTAGTGTCTGTGATGTATTTAGTGTGCACATAATGTTCCAAATTCTTGACACACGTGCCTGTGAGAAACACGTCTGCTGACGGATTTCCGTAACGTTCCTTCTGCCTGTAGCCTGATGGTGTCTAGTTCAGACGCTGTTTTTCCAGGTCGTTTAGTTCTCTTCCCCACTCTCTTCCGTATGTTTATGGTACTTACTTATGATACAGTGCAGTGTTTTGTTAGTGGCTGCATTCCTTCGACATCTGGTTAATTTTTAACTATTTTAGTGTACAAAGTGTAGGTGACTACTCTGGTTCTGAGAGTGTGTGTGAGTGTGTGTGTGTGTGTCTACCCACCCCTGTTGGTGACCCATCGCATTAATTTCTGGTTGGTTCTTCCTGTACTTCTTCTGCACATGTGCATTTTCATATATTTCCTTCCCTTTTTATGGATGAGAGCACACTCTAGGTTCTCTTTTGTGATTTGCTTGTCTTACTCAGCAGTGACAGTAAGAGTGTCTTTAGGCTCAGCCAGTGGTCAGGACACCCTAGCCACACCCGTTCGTGTTCTCCAGGACAGCTCTCACTCGGGGTGGTCGGCGGCCCTTGTGACCCCCACTTACGGAGACCAGGTGTCGTGTGCACAGGAAGTCAGTGCAGAAACCGAGCTCAGATGTCTGGCTGTGTCCTCCAGAGCTTTTCTTCGTGATGAAGTTGCAGGGGGAAAATGTACATTGATCAGAAATACGTGCCTTTTGTGGTCGTCGTGGTTTTTTATGGTCTTTATGGATTTTCATGTCCTTAGGGAATTGTAGGATGACTTTTTAGCAGATGTGTGGAGTTCAGTCCCCTTCAGTTTACAAAAAGATTTTTAAAAGGCCCTGAATGGCAAAAGATCACAATCTGAAAACAGTCAGAATTTGTTCTCATTATCTTTTCACGTTAAGTGTCATTTCTAGCATATCATAAAGCCATACCAATTTTTGTTTCATTAATTTTCAAACCTACAGAAAAAATGTTGAAATAAGAGCCCTCCATCATATCCCTGCACCCACGTTCAGCAGTTACTAGTAATCACTCACATTGGGGGCCTGAGCTGTATTCCCTGTGAAAGGCCTCACCGACCCCTCCGCAGTGTCAGTAGCCAGAGAGGGGCGGCCCTGCATCCGCCGCCTCGTCGGAGGCTGAAGGAGGCGGACAGTCCCGCTCTACCACGGCCTCTCCGTGCAAACAGAAGACTTCTCCCCGTCACCTGTCATCCCGAGCCAGTTCGGGAACGGCAGGACAAAGACCTGGCTCTTTCTCCATGCCGTGTCGATGAGCCAGCGCCCTTGCGGGCTCCAGGGTCACGGGATGAGGTGGTAAAGGGCGGGGGTTTTTTTCTGCAGTTCATGGATTTTCATGTATTTTGCTGTCTTGAGCCGCTAGTCTTTGTCATCAATGCTCAAACTGTCTCCTCTTTGGCTGCTGTCTTCAATGTCCTGGCGACACACCCCTGTAGTCGTAGTTACCTCCCTTCCTTTCCGCGTAAATCCTTCCAGGCCTCCTGTACGTTCCTGTCCCACACGTGGCAGAAGGCATTTTTCTTTGCAGCCCTGGCGTTCCGGTGGGACGTGGTAGTTGTAGGCGGTCTGGTGCTCATTGCTACTGAGTTGTCATTGCTTCTGGGCCTTTCCAGGGGACAGGGTCACGAATGCTTTTTGAGCTCTGCTGTCTGTATGTGGCAGCCGGTGGCACGCGTTGATCGGTCGTGTATTTCACATGTGGAACTCAGTGTTCGGCGCTCTTTTTGGTGAGCGTGGACGGCAGGTAGCTTCCGTGTGTGCCTTTCCCTCGGTTTCTGTGCGCCTGCTGAATTCCGGGCGCCGTGCTGGGCGTTTTCGCCGAATGTCTCCCCGTGTTCTTCCGGGATGTTCCTGATTCTCCTCTTTTGCACCTTCAGCCTGTCCCTGTAGTGTGACACTTAAGCTGCTTAGCAGCCTGTAATGATTCCTTTTTCTTTTATTTTGAAGTTTGACTCGTCTGGACATTCTAGCCCCAAGAAGTCTCTTGTGCATTTGCGTCCTTTATTTCTCTCCATGCTACATAACGTAGTGAACTAAGACACCTAGTGTTTACACGTTTCCCACTGTGTTAAAATGTTTTTCCTCTTTATTTTTTAATTTAATCTTTATTGTATTTTTGTCCCATTACCATTTAGTCCCCTTATACTCTCCCCCCAGCAATGACCACACTGTTGTCCATGTCCGTGAGTCCTTTTTCCTTTTTGCTCCATCCCTCCCCCCTCGACCTCCCCCCCCCCGCAAACTCTCACCCCCACCAGCCGTCATCCTGCTGTCAATGAGTCTGTGTCCATTTTGCCTGTTAGTTCACTTTGTTCATGACATTCCACGTATGAGTGAAATCATATGGTATTTGTCTTTGTCTGGCTTATTTCACTTAGCATAATGCTCTCCAGGTCCATCCATACTGTTGCAAAGGGTAAAATTTTCTTTTTCACGGCTGAGTAGTATTCCATCGTGTAAATGTCCCGCAGTTGTTTTGTCCACTTGTTTATTGATGGACGCTTGGGCTGCTGCCCTGTCTTGGCCTTCATAAATAATGCTGCATGGACATAGGAGTGCTTATGGTCTTTCAAATTGGTGTTTTGGGTTCCCTGGGATACATTCCCAGAGGTGGGATCACTGGGTCGAAAGGCAGATCCATTTTTAATGTTTTGAGGTGTCTCCACACTGCGTCCCACAGGGGCTGCGCCGGTCTGCATGCCCACCAGCGGTGCCGGAAGGTTCGTTCCGCTCTCTGCACATTCTCGCTGCCACTTGTGTGTTGATTTATTACCGGTAGCCATTCTGACAGGTGTGAGATAGTATCTTATTATGGTTTTAATTAGCATTCCTGATCATCATTCGTCTCGTTCAAGGTACTCACTACTCTCCTCAAGCCCCTCGACCCTAGCCCACCACGGGAGCCGTCAGTGGTAGAAATCAGGGTCTTATATGTGAACAGTGGAATCACGTGTTACATGGAGATTCGATTCCGAAGTCAGTGTGTGGGGGGGTAAAACGTTGTACAGGGTCAAGTTACCCTTTGAAAGATAACTCTGGGGACTGCCCACCCCACCCACCATTGTTCAGTGTGCCAGCTCTTCCTTCGCACTGGACACAGACAGACAGATGCCTGTCAGTCGGATCCTAGTTGAGGCAGTGGGTTTGCATTTCACAGCGGCATCTGCTAGAACTGCAGGGGAAATGGAATTGCATCTGACTGGGGGGTCCCGAGACCATCCCTAGGTTCTGTCATTTGCTAGAAGTACTTACACAGAACTCAGAAAAGCTGCTGTACTCAGAGTTGTGTTTTATTACAGTAAAAGGATAGAATAAAGTCAGCAGAGAGCCCTCACCAGCATGGCTCAGTAGGTTGAGCATTGTCCTGCAAAGAAGCAGTCTCCGGTTTGGTTCCCGTTCAGGGCACACGCCTGGGTTGCAGGCCAATCCACAGCTGGGGCGTGTGCAGGACGCAGCTGATTGATGTTTCTCTCCCTCTCTTTCTCCCTCCACACACTCTAAAATTTTTTTTAAATTTTTAATTAAATCAGTAAAGAAAAAAGGTAAATAGGTGGAGTTGGAGAAACTGGGCACGAGCTATCGGTGCCCCCGAGCTTCCCCAGTGGGTCCCCCCCTCAGGAGTGACGTGTGACAGCGTGGTCGAAGTGCCTCCAGCCGAGGAGGCCTGCCCAAGCCTTGTGCCTGGGGTCTCGGGGGACGGCCACAGAGGCGCTAAGCATCTCTGTGACTGACCTTAACCACTCAGTCTGCAGCCCTCTGGAGGTCAGACGGGTGCAGCAGCCCAGGCCCCAGGAGAACAGAAACAGGACTCACGTCGTTCGCATGAACTGTCGTGGGGGCCAAGACCCAGGCAGACGGAAGCACTGTTGCCACATGGGCTGTTCCAGGGGCTGAAGGGCTCCCCCCGGGCCTGGTCCAGGCCAGTGCTGAGGACCTGTGCCGTGTGCAGGGTCCGGGCAGCCCGGCCTGGTGGGTAATTCTTTACTGTGCAGCACTGGACACCTAGACAGATGGACGTTGATTAAAGATTAGACCCATCATGTTATTTGGTACCCATGGGATACTGGTTTCACCCAAATCATTTAGTAGTCTTCTTTATGTGGTTAGATGACCTTTAGTAAAAGATTAAGACATAATACTAATCAGTAGTTTTATAAATTACTTTCCAATGTTGACAACGATTCAGTTTTTTAAATATTGATATTCTTTGTTGTTTTATGATCTGATATATCGAGCTTAGAAGTGTAACCATTGGAAATCTGTGGTGGGAAAAAATCATTCTTCTAGTGATTCTGTTGTCTAAAGGGATTTTCTGTCTCAGGAACTCCATGAGCGAAACTGTCCGGCTGGTGAGCGGCATGCAGCACCCTGGGTCTGCAGGGGGCGTCTACGAGACCACCCAGCACTTCAACGACATCAAGGAGCACCTGCACCTGGTGAAGCGGGAGGTGGAGAACCTGGTGCAGCGGAACGCGGTGAGCGAGCGCCGGCCGGGCCGCTCCCCAATAGGCGGGATGCGTGGTCTGCTCTGTTTATTCCGTAGCGCCTGACTCAGCTGTTCAGTCAGTGCCAGGTGCTCTGTTGTGCAGACCTGCTTCTGCCCAGCCCCTGCCCACCCCTGTGCTCGGGTCGAGTTGTTCCAGGTGTGTCCGTAGGGTCTGTGTCACGCTTCCACCCCTTACTACTGAGCAGAATGTTTTAAATTGCTCTTCCAGTTAGTGGAATCTCAGAATCTCAGGCATTGTTGTTGTTTTTTTTCTAGATTTTTTCCTGTAAGTTTTCTTTAAAAAAATTAAAGAACAATAATAATATCAGTAACATCTCGGAACAGCTTTGAAAAGGTAGATGTCTGTCTTGACAAACGCTCCGTCAGACGGACAGACGGCACGGGCAGCTCCTGCTGCGTCTCTCGGGCGCCGAGGGGCCGGAGCCCAAGCCGGCGGCGGCCTTCCCAGTATGACCCTCCTCCTTTGCTCCTTCTCCTGGCTCGTTTCCGTTTTAAAGCTTGTCTGTCTGTTTTTACTTCTGTTCTGGTTTGACTTTATTAGGTATTTTTAAGAGCATAAGCCCCATTTTTTGGAGACTGACAATAAATACTAAAAATAGATTACTTTTTTTGAAATTTAACATGCATAAGAAACAATATTAGAAGACAGACCCCTGGTACTTGTAAGGTTTTTCTTAATTATTGGCTTTAAAAATCCTTACAAAATTCACAAATGCTAGTAGCGTTTGCCTCTTCCCCTTCCCGTTTGCCACAGGCCGCTTAGTTTTCTTACTGACCGCCACGTCTCATCCGAAGCGTTACACCTGTTTCCTTAATTCCGCATGAGGTTACTCCCACCCCACCCCACTCACCCCCTGCAGCCTTGCCGACAGGGCCCCGTCGGTGGTCCGGGTGCTGTGCGCAGGCGCTGAAGGACTCTGTCCCACAGCTGTAAGCATTTTTTTCATGTAAGCACATTGAAAACACATGATCTCAGCAGCCATTCCGTCTGCATGCCTTGGGGGAACCTTTGTCCCTGGTACTTATCTCCTTAAAATAGGAGAGATACCTGTGGAAACAAGAAAAAGCATATTTCAGAATACCAGTCAGGGACGTGGACTGCAGGGAGCTGGGGGCGCACGAGACCGAGGCCCCCAGGTGGTCAGCAGGCTGGCCGGCGGCGAACCGCGGGGCTGTCTGCCCAGGGCACTCGGCGGGGCGGGGCAGAACGCTCCTAAAGCAATTCTGGGTCAGACAGGGATGTGGCGACCCTCCGAAGGTGACACTGTGAACAGTTACTCCAGTACAGCAGGTGTCCGCCCGGGGAGTTCGTGGTCTGTCGCCCTCAGGGACACTGAAGTTGCTGTCGCCGCGATGAGGATGGGAGCCAGGTGGCAGGGAGGCAGCGCCGCCTGTGGGGAGGGGCCGCCCCGGGTCAGCTGCTCTTCCAGAAGGCGTGGCGGCGCACGCGAGGGGATGGGGGGACAGCATGGGTAAGCGAAAGTGCTGGGGTCCACACAGTGAGCCCTGTGTTCTGTGCAGCTCTCTCCCTTGTCTTTCTAAACTACCGACCTCACTCACTGTAACGGAGAGCTCTTTGCCTCACAGCCGGCAAACGAAAGACCCAAGTGCCCAGACCTGCCGCCGTTTCCGTCCTGCCTGTCCACGGTCCACTTCGTCGTGTTCGTGGTGGTGCAGACGGTGCTGTTCATCGGGTACATCATGTACAGGTGAGTCTGGAGGGCCAGCCCGGCTCGCGCGGGGTTGGGGCGGGGGGCGGGTGTGCTCGTCGCCGTGTGTCTGATGCTTCAGGAGACTGTGTGGGTTTTAATTCTAAGCAATCCTATTTCTGTACAAAGTAAAGTGTATAGAAATTCTGTTTTTTTCTTTCTCTTTTTCCTCAGAACTCAGCAAGAAGCAGCTGCCAAAAAATTCTTTTGACCACCATTTTCATATGTGTACATCATGTATGTATGTACAAAATGTCTTTTTGAGGGATTGTAAGTATTTAAATTGCTTCATAGGCTAAATTATTCAGTTTTGTATAAAATAACTTTGAACATTGATTTGCAGTAAGAGACCTTAAAACAACCACGTGTAAATTTGTTCATAGTACATAAAATCTATTTAAATTTCAGTGAATTTCTGGCCAGTAGAATACAGCCACTGATCTTCAATATTCTTATTGCTAATAAGAGGGTAAATAATAGAAAATGGGGGAAACCCCAAATATGAGAGTTAGCCCCTAAGTTTTGGATGTTGGAGGTTTCTGTATTTCATAAAACACATTAGCCCTCCTGCCCCCCAAAACAGGAGGTCAGACTAAGAGCTCCGCATCATGACTAGTTGGTAACCCCAGTCTTTTTTAAGAGGTCAGAATTCCGTGCTCAGAGACCCAACCCCTCGGTCCTGCAATCTGATACCGTTCCCTTCGAAATCAAGGACTGTTTTGTCTGAGCGTGTTAGGATCTGGATAACGGGCTTCAGAATGTTTATTGAAGTATTTTTCCCTCTGATTATCAATGAAATTTTGGGGGGACATTAAGAATTGCTCTTTGCCAAAAAGAAAAAAGAGAAAAATGTGGTGAACACATCCCTCTGACGATCGCCGCTGTGGGTGCTCTGCCTGGTGACGTGTTCACTCTGTGATCGCTCAGGCTCGAATGTCTTCGTTCTGACGTGTCGGTTCAACATTACGGAAATAACGTTTGCACCTGTATTTGTGATGAAGGAACTTCTACCCCGTTGTGCAGCTTCTGAGTTCAGCTCAGAGTGCGTGCGCAGGGGACGTTTCGGTTCACAAGCCCCCGCTGCCCTGCCCCGCGTCACTCGGCGTCCGCGGCTCCGCGCTCCTGCGCACCAGGGAGGCTGGCCTTGCCTGGGGGCGGTGTGCTACCATGTCTGGAGGCAAAATTTGGAAAATGGAGTTAATACTTCTGCCTTTTTTCCCCCTTTTAACGCCAGAACTGAGGATACTGTATGGCACTTGTCAAAAAACTTAAGCTGGAAGTGCCAGGCTGGAAGGGGTTGGTAACGTCTCTGTACAGAGGTGCAGCTATTACAGAAACGGTCTGTCAGCGACATTGTCAAGTGCGCTTCCTCTTGTCTTCACAGCTGATGCTCTTACTTTTGCTGCCTCCACTCACCTCCCTTAGTTCCCTAAAAGAGATAGATGTCTTCCTTTGTTGTAGAATCCAGAGTAATACTGCTTTGTAAAATAGTGTTACTGAATCCTTCCAAGCCGTCATGAGTCTGTGCTGAGATGTCACTCACAGGCCGGGCGGACGGCCCGGAGTCCGCACAGAGACTTGGAAGCACACTCCGGCATGGCAGCACCTGCCCTGTCTGTGTCGGCCCTTGTCACGGGGGCCGGCCAAGGGCCCTCTAACCGCCACCACCAACTCCCCCCGTCGGGCACTTCAGCGTGCCTCGCCGGTGTTCTCCTGGCAGCGTTAGCATTTCCAAGTTCAGGTTTCAGAGACATCGTCGTCTCACAGAACTTACTCCTCCTGGAAAAAAAAAAGAATGCCTTCAGAAGAGTTTCAGTTGTAGGCTGTGAACTTGGGAAGTCCTTGAGATGAAAGACTTCCAGGTGTTCAGTGTTAAAAAGTCCCCAGTCACAGGAGCCTGAACCCCTCGGAGGACCCAGACCCACGCAGCCCGTGGTCCGGGCTGAAGCCCCGGCGGCGGCAGCAACCCGACCGCACCCTGGGGACGCAGACCCTGTCGTGGGAGAGCGAGCGCTGACTCTTCCCTCCCTGGCAACGCCCTTTGCAGAAAACCACTCGGCAGAGTCGGTCACACCGCTGTTTATTGTGTTGTTTGACATTTGTTTTCCTTTCCTCAAAACAATGGACTTTAATTCATTTCTGAAGAAAAATGTTTGCTCTCTGGAAAAATCAGTCACTGCCAGATTCTTTCATTTCTGTACTGTTTTGTATAATTGAATTTGTTAACTTCTCTCACACCAGCAAGTATTTTTACAGGTGCCTTCAATTAAAACAAAAATGATTTAAAATTTTAGTGTAAGTCATACGTATAATGCCACTTTTAAGCAGAAACGCTAGTACGTAATGCCCAATACCCATTTAATGTATCTATTGTGTTCCAATTGTTTGGATGTTTTACTCGGCTTGCGGCTTTACTATGAAGCTGCAAACAAGACACAGTTTTTGTTGTGTGTTAAAGGAAATCTGTTTCTCACAGTGTGGTCCGTCCGGGTCACGGGGTGCTGGCTAAGAACACATGCTCGGGCCCCGTCCCAGACCGCCTGAACCAGCCCTCGGGGCGGCCTCAGAAGTGGGTGCGGCAGGCCCCCCGGGTGGCTCTGAGCGCACCGGTGTCTGAGAGCCACTGGGAAGGGCAGCGGGGAAACGAGCGTGGTTCGCTGGCCTCGCTGGCCGGCAGCTGAGCCGGGAGCAGAGCCCTTCCTCCGACCGCCGTGACGGCAGCCCACGCGCACTGACTCCTCCTGCTTGCCGTCTACTCAGTGATCCTTCCACCAGGGCTGGCGGCGCCGCACACCAAGCCCGACCGCTGCCTGTGGCTCTTTGTGCTGTGGTGAATGGCTTTTCCACTGACAAAATCATTTCCAGATCTCACGTTCACGCCGTGGAAAACTCCCGTCTTCCCGTCTGCCTGCTGAAGCTTCTCGCTCTCCTGATTGGGCTTTTTCAACATTTTATCTAGGACCATTGTACTTTTTGATAACTTGGGGGGAACAAAACTTACTTGAATCAGGGGTTGCCAGACCCGCTGCATCGCGGAGGCGCGGGGTCTTTGTCAAGAACCTGATCACGGTCGTGAGCGCTCAGATGTGATTGTCTTAGATTTCCCGCCCGGGTGCTCCTCGCGGGGCGATGGTGAACAGGTGATTATACTGGGATCTTTTTACTCACACGATCTAATGTGAAATCGCCACTTGCAACTTTTTAGATCTGTATGTTGCCTTTTTAATATATTTCTTTGAAAGTTTTAAAGAGTTTTCTATCCCCTGTTAATTTCAATTGGGTAACATTTTGTCAAGTGTTTTTTTTTTTTTCCTTTCGGATTGTTATTTGATGCTAGCTGGAATTCCAGAAATGACATTGACCTTATTCAAATAAAGAAATATTTTAGTAAATTTACCTTTTCCTTCATTGGTCTCGAGTAATAAGGACCTGTTTACTTTCCGCATAGGCCCTGACTTGTGTTTCATTTATGACCTTCTGCGTGCTCTGCCCCGGGTGGCATGCCGCCTGCGGAACCCACTCTGGGAAGCATAAACAGAGAAGTAGACAGAGTGGTGGGTAAATGCTAACCCCTGCTGGTAATGAAAAGACAAGTTAATTAAAACAGTGCACTTGATGTTTTCACTTTTAGTAACCAAATACTGGTGAAAGGTAGTTAATTTGGAACTCTTAGTCCTTACTAATGGCAGTTTAAAAAATCTTTTAATCTTTTTAGCAAGCACTGTTTGAACCAAGTAATCCCAGTTCCCAGAATCCATGCAATATGAGAAGGAGAGAGTAGTCTTTGGGTTCAGGCAACCTGGGGTTTGAATTCTTGGCTCTGCCACTCCGTAAAGATGACCTTCAGTGTCCGCCTAATGCTCATGCCCCACGTTGGTAGCCTTATGAAAGAGAACCCTTGGGAGGTGTGCTCGGAAAACGGTGGGCTGAGGCAATGGACCCCTCTTCTGAGAGATACTGGGTAAAATAAGAGATTCCAACACATCGGGTGGGTTTGGGAGAAGTCAGAGGAGACTGAAAGCCTGGCGAGGGAGCCTGTGGGGCAGCGAGGTGGACACGCAGAGGCCTGGATGCTGTCTGGTGCCCCAGGGACACGGCCTTGTGGACCACAGTATGGCTGTGGGCCTCCGTTCAAGCAGGCCGGGAAGCCTTGGAAGGGGTGACCCTTTGTGGTCCCATTGCACAGACCCTGGGGTGTTTATTTTCCCTTTCTGGAGGAATGAGTCGTTCTACACGCAGCCGCAAATACAGTTATTGCATGTCCAGTGGAAAGGCCCTCGTAATAAATTGAGGAATAAAAAGTTGTAAAGACATTCCATGTTCAGTGGAATCATCTGCTGGGGAGAGGCTGAGAGATCTGGTTTCATAAAAAAGTACCGGAGTATTCAGTTGTCCCACTGGGGTAGCTACCACCTGAGGGTGTCCAGTGTTTGACACCCTCCCCCCACACCTCCACCCACCCACATGGAAAAGGGCCAGACAGGGACAGTCTGCTTTACAGACTGTCGTCGGAGATTAGAGTGGACACCACTACCATCAATGTTTCCCAATTCCTAGTAAAATGGAATTTTAGTGGTAGATTTTAAAATAAACACAAATAACTTACAGTAAAGCATACTGAAATAGGTTTTTATTATTTTGGTTTTTTATTTTGTTCTTTAAGAGATATTAACTGATTCAGACCTACCAAATTCAAGTTGGTTTGGGGGACTTTATTTTCTGACCAAAACTATTCTACAGGCAGATCTTCACCAAATTGTCCTTGTCTATGGGAAATAAAGGTTTGTTTGGGGTTTTTCAGTGTCATGAGACAGCTGTGCAGTATTCTCTAAGAGTGGTGCTGAACTGGGAAACAAAACAGAAATACAGTCCTTCTGGCTTTTTATCATCTGTAAAGTTTTGTAAGACCTTATTACTGAGTAGCCCTTCTCAGTGGAGATGAAATATAGTAACTCACACAGTGGTTTGAATGTTGAGTTCCAAGCAATGCATGTACAGTGCATGTACAGTGAGAGTGGAGCTGTTAATGTACGTTCTCAATCAGCACTGAGCAAGTTTCTGTTTTGTCCTACTTGTCTGTCAGTCTTTCAAACTGAGACCATTTTAGCAAGATGGTGGCACAGGTAAACAGGGCTCGCCTCCTCGCACAACCACATCAGAGTTACAACTAAAACACAGAGCAACCATCATCACTCAGAATCATCAGAAATCAAGTTGAATGGAAGTCTGACAACTGTGCAATTAAAGAAGCCACATCCATCCAGACTGGTGGGAGGGGCGGAGATGCAGAAAGGGCTGGTCCCTCACCCATGTGCGGTGGATAAAAATTCAGGAGGGGTATCTTGAGAGCACGGAGTCCTAACCCCATGAGACACCACCCCCAACCCCAGCCCAGGGTTCCAGTGCCAGGAAGATAAGTCACCACTTCTGGCTGCAAAAACCAGCAGGGACTGAGTTGGTGGAAGAAACTTCTGGAGTCCCAAGTAGTTCCTCTTAAAGGACCCGCACACGGACTTAACCAGACTCACTCCCTCTGGACTCCAGCACTGAGGTAGCAGCTTGAAAGACAGCAGTGGCATGCAGGGAGGAACTGAAGTGTCTGGCATCCAGGCAAGAGCTGGGGACAGCTCTTTCCCAGACAGAAAGGCAGGCAGAGACTATTGTCCCTTTTCTGAATCCTCCCCCGACATTGCCACAGAGCCAGCAGGCTGGTGCTGTATCTGAGACTCTATCGATGGGGCTAACACTGTTTGCCCCACCCGGAAGATCTCCAGAGACTGATATATCTCCCACCCAACTGACATGCCCACCGAAGCTGCTTTTCCAATGGTTGGTCTTGGCCCCTGCTTCACAACTTCCTAAATCCTCTCAAACAAGCAGCACCTGGCCTCAGTGAGCCCCAGACCCAGAACTACTGTAGCAGCCTAGATTCACAGCTTGGCTTCACCTGGAAATCCCCAAGCCCAGCACAAGTAGCAGCTCTCTCTTACTGCTTTATAGCTCAGACAGAGTAGCCCTGGGCAAAGCACAGATGGGGACTGACCTTGGCCTGCACCTCCTGGGAAACCCCAGGGCCAGCACACCCAGTGACAGCTACAGACCACCTTCGAGCACCCCCACCCTGCCCCCACACAGCTGATCCTCCACGGAGGGCAGATGTTGGTGGTCAGTGGCCACAGCCAGCCCTTGCAGCTGACCCGCATCATTTGCATCATACAGGTGCCAGAAGGAGAAAAGAAAGAGCAAGAAATTGGATGTTTATTTGAAAAAATAATAAAGAAAACTTTAATTTGGTGAAAGAAATGGACATGCAAGTCCAGGGAGCACAGCGAGTTCCAAACAAGATGGATGCAAAGAGGCCCACTCCAGGATGTGTCATAATTAAAATGCTGAAGGTTAAAGAGAAAGAGAAAATCTTAAAAGCAGCGAGAGAAAAGCAGTTACCTACAGGGCAATTCCTATAAGACTGTCTGCTGATTTCCTAAAAGAAACTTTGCAGGCCAGAAGGGACTGGCGAGAAATACTCAGTCATAAAAACAAGGGACCTACAGCCACGATTGCTCTACAGAGCAAAGCTGTCATTTAGAATCGAAGGGCTGATAAAGAGCCTCCCAGACCAGAAAAAAACTGAAGGAGTTCATTATCACCGAACCATTATGTGAAATGTTAAAGGAACTTATTTAAGAAAAAGAAGATCAAAACTATGAACAACAGAACGTCAATAAGTACATATCTGTTAACAATTCAACCTAGAAAGCAAACTAAGCAAACAAGAAGAAGAGAGACAGAATCGTGGATATGGGGAAGGTTTTGACAGTTGCAAGATGGGAGGGGGTGTGGGAGAACTGGTGAAGAGGTGAGGGGATTAAGTACAAATAGGTAGTTACAGAAAAGCCGTGGGGATGTAAAGGACAGCGTAGGAAATGGAGCGGCCAACGCACCCATACAAAGGGCCCACGGGCACGAACAAGGGTGTGGGGAATGCCTGAGAGGGCAGAGGGCAGCAAAGGGGAAAACTTGGGACACCCAGTCACATAATCAAAAAAATAAAATATAGCCCTGGCTGGCGTAGCTCAGTGGATTGAGCGCGGGCTGGGAACCAAAGTGTCCCAGGTTTGATTCCCAGTCAGGGTACATGCCTTTGGTACCCAGTCAGGGTACATGCAGGCCACGGCCCCCAGCAACCGCACATTGATGTTTCTCTCTCTCTCTCTCTCTTTCTTTCTTTCCCTCCTTTCCCTCTCTAAAAATAAATAAATAAAATATTTTAAAAAATAAAATAAAGAATATTGATAATAAAGAGTATAACCTACAGGCAGACCTATATCTTGAAATAAAATGTTCTGAGTAAAAAAGAGCAACATTTTAAAATAGGGTAGCCAATGGTAGCAAAAAAGCAGATCTTTAGATATATGAAACAAGCACTCTAGGCAAAAATCCAGATTATATAGTTCCGTGCAATCTGAAGGAGAGTCACCTATTTCCTGGGAGGGCTCGCTTCTCTGGATAAAATAATAAGCAGTGACAAAGAGCCCCCATCTGCCCCATCGTCCCAGCCCCGGCTTGGAGAGCTTTAATTAGAAAGATACTACGTAGATTAAAGTCTTAGCCACACTCAATTCCTCCCTTGACCTGAGGAGCACCACGCCCATTGAGAATCTGGTGTGGGACAGAATATTGCCAAAGGCTTTCTCTCCACACACACCGTACACCACCGAGCTTAAAGAGAGCACCCAGGAAGTGGGCTCTGTGTAGGAGGAAAAGGTGGCCTGTTACACACCCATGATGTGGCTCACATACGTCCCTGCCCTGTGGATGGAGCACTGAAAGTGTCCAGAGCATCGCTTCCACGCAGAAGCGCAACAGTTTTCAGAGCAGAAGGCTGACACCGCCTTCCAGATGGAAATTACGGACCCGCTGGCGCTGCCTCTGCACTGGCCGCCCCTGGGTGTTTCTGTAAGGGACGTGGTGACTAGCCACGGAAGCAGGACAGAATCCAAGCAGGCCGAAGGCAAATCCTCGCCCTGGACCTACAAGTCCAATGAGAGAAAAATGATGGATTGAAGGATTATTTTTGCTTAATGAAGCATTTTGGATTTTGAGCCTCCACGGACTCAGTTTTCAACGGGATAGCATGCTCAAGGGCTGGAATTTGGAAATTCCGCTGCAGCCGTATAATGTCTGCTGTGCTGAATTTAATTGAAGCAGAAGCCCTGCTGTGCTTATAATTTAAATTTTAGACATGGGTGGGGAGGGAGAGGTGGAGAATGGGAAGGATCTTCCCCCCCCCTCTGAAATTAGCTCGCTGTATTAATCAGAAAGGGGTTGGTCCCATCTGACTGTACGGCTCAGTAATCTGAACCATCTGCCTCTGCCCACAAGGGAGCTCGCCTCTCTAATCCAGCTTACAGCCCGGCCCGCTCCCCTCCATCAGCACGCCTGGGAGGGGTGAGGCTGTGCAGTCCTTCGCTCCTAAACGTGTGGTTGTCACTGAGGCTATTTGGAGGTTTTTGTCTTTTTTTTTTTTCTTTTCCTTCAGATTTTGTCTGAGTTTTGGTTTTCTTTTTCTGGGGCAGAAACAATGGCTTTCTTCATGAAAACTATGATAAGTAACCAGGTAAAGAATTTAGGGCTTGGTGGTGGGTCCGAAGAGAAAAAAGAAGAAGGAGGGGCCTCGGACCCTGCCGCAGCCCAAGGCATGACGAGGGAGGAGTACGAGGAGTACCAGAAGCAGATGATCGAGGAGAAGTGAGTACGCGCAGCTCCCCTGCCCTGCCAGAGCAGGGGAAGTCCGAGCCGGCCTTCCCTTCCTCCGCTGCCCGCCCTGTTCCTTTCTCTTTGCTCGTCCTCGCCCTTCCTCGCGCTGTTGGCCTCTCCCCCAAGGGCTGTGCTCTGACAGAGTGAACGGTGCTGTGGCGTCGGCAGTGCCTGTCTGGGTTCCACCTGCACGACCAGAAAGGAAAACAAGCGACTCGAGATGTCGTTTTTAAGCCGTTTAACACTCTCTGATCTGGGCACATTTTCATTGACCTCAATTTAACTATTCGGACGAAAATGGTGAGCCTATCTTTACAGGTTTGCTAAAATTCTCCCTCCTTGCCCTGGCTGGGGTAGCTCAGTGGATTGAGCACCAGTGGATCGCTGGTTTGATTCCCAGTCGGGGCACATGCCTGGGTTGCTGGCCAGGTCCCCAGTTTGGGGTGCATGAGAGGCATCCACACATTGATGTTTCTCTCCCTCTCTTTCTCCCTCCCTTCCCCTCTGTCTAAAAATAAAGTAAAATCTTTTAAATAAATAAATTAATTAATTAATTAATTAAAACTCTCCCTCCTGGCAAGTAGAAAGCTTTCAAATTATGAGGACTCAGGGTTGGCACCTGGAAGAAAAGGGTCTTAAAGAGCATCTAATGCAAACTTCTTGATCTCACATGTGGAAAAAAAACAAAAAACAAAAAAAGCCTAGAAAGCACAATGTGACCTGGCTTCTCAAAGACTAAGAATAAATTTGTGACTGTATATTATGAAAATTTTAAAGCTACGGAAAAAAATAGAATATAATGAATACCCATATATATATGCCAACAATTCAGATTATTGAGGCCACAGTCAGATGGAACTGACTACTTTCTGATATTTTGACATATTTGCCTACAGATAGAGTAGTTGGATAGATGATTGCTAGATAGATAAATAGATAGATAGATAGATAGATAGATCACTTTTTTTTTAATTTATTTATTTTTTATTTTTAGAGAGGGAAGGGGGGAGAGAGAGAGAGAGAGAGAGAGAGAGAGAGAGAGAAACATCAATGTGCGGTTGCTGGGGGTTATGGCCTGCAACCCAGGAATGTACCCTGGCTGGGAATCGAACCTGGGACACTGATAGATCACTTTTAAAGTAAGTTACAGGCCTTCTATATTTCACCCCTAAATACTTCAGCCATATACCTCCAAAAAATGACATCCTCCTGGCTACAGAAAATGTAATAAAAATAAAATATTAGTAATATTTTAGGGGGGTATTACGGAGTGTGAATATCAATGGCAATTTTTCACTGCTCAAGACTGATCTTTAAATAAGTGCAATCTACATGTATTTTTTAAGTTCAAGGTAGAATCGATTTAAGAGTCTTTCAGTAATCAGCTAAGAATTGAGACATCAGCCTTGAGGTTAAATGTTCATTATACGTTACAAAAGAAAAATAATTCTGCCACCATGGCTATTTGCTGACGATCAAGTACATAATAGCTGCCTGAGTCCTGTTGCTAAGATGATTATAAGTGAAAAGGTTAATGACCTAGAGCAAATTAAGAGAGTACAAAGGCCTGCCTTTAGTGGAAATCTTGTCTATTGTATTTTTTCTGAAAGAAAGCATGGCTTAGAAACCACCTCGAATGGTATTGTGCTTGGCTCTGCAGTAAAGGGAGGCCAGGTTAAAAAAGTAAATACGACCACAGAAGTGATGTCAGGGCTAAGATAACTCTGTGGGGGGGGGGCGGGGGGGGAGCTGCATTCCTTGAGTGTTGGCTAGTTTTGCCGATGGCGTGTTAAAAACCAAGTATAATGAAGAAACAGAAGTGGAACAGTGGCACCAAATGTTCTCAGCTCAAGTGGGCTTATCAAAAGAAAATGCTCAGATATTTAGACCATACGCCTGACCCTGTAAAATATTTAATATGCCTGAGCAATAAATCTGTTGGCAGATAGGACATCTGTTTGATTAACTAATGCCCTGGTTTTCCTTCATTTTATTTCTGGACAGAGCAAAGACCAAAACACCCAAATGCTATGGTCAATCAGTGGATGGGATTGTTTGCCAACTACTCGTGTGTGTGTGTGTGTATGTGTGTGTGTATGTTATAAATGTATGTAGTCACCTGATGTAAGAAATAATAGCAAGACAGTGGGGTCAGCCTGCTTCCCCATGGCAAGAGGCATGACTTCTTAGCCATTGCTAGATTTTTCAAGAGCTTCATCACCAAGAATACAATACTTAGAAGCAGGCATCAAAATGGTTCACAAGTTACGTGTAGACACAGCTATAGACATCAGAGCATATACAAGCATTAACATGAATACTAGCAAATACAAGCCTTCTACACCTGTCCTTGTCACTTTAAACAGTGGCAGGATTGCCCTGGCTGGTGTGGCTCAGTGGATTGAACAGCCTTCAAACCAAAGGGTCATCGGTTCAATTCCCAGTCAGGGCACATGCCTAGGTAGCAGGCCAGGTCCCTGGTTAGGGGCGCATGAGAAGCAACCACACATTGATGTTTCTCTTCCTCTCTTCCTCCCTCCCTTCCCCTCTCTCTAAAAAAATAAATAAATAAAATGTTTTTTTCAGTGGCAGGATCAACTCCACTAATTGTAAACCAAATCTACTTAACAATGCACTCGCCTGCACGTTCATTTTTATTTACTTCTATGTTCCGATTTTTTTTCACTACTGATAACATTAATACTGAAAGAGGTCTACACCTAGATAGAATGTTTGGAAAGGGGTCAATAAAACAATAATCTGTTTATCCCTCCATGCCTCTCGACTATACTAAAACATCCCTTTACCTCAGCTATGGTACAGCAATTGCTACAGTACCATTGGTAACTTGAACTCTGGTACGCATCACAGGCCAAAACAGAAAAGCTAAAATCATGAAGCACTTTCAAACAGCATAGGATATATCTTTGCATCTTGGAAGGAGGCAAAGATTTCTTAAACGTGACTCTAAAAGCAATAACCAGGAAAAAATTTTTGAAATTTTTATTTTTATTTTTTATTGTTGTTCGAATACAGTTGTCTCAATTTTCCTTCCCATCCTAGAAATTTTTAATGACAAATTAGATGTTATCAAAATTAAAAACTTGTGCATCAGAAGACACCATTAAGAAGATAAATAGGCAAGACACAAACAGAGAAAATATTTGCAAAACATACCCAATGAAGGACTGGGATCAAGAATATATAAAGAATTTCTACACTCAATGATAAAAGCAAAATAAAATGAGGAAAAGAGTTGGACAAATACTTCACAAAGATATACAAATGGCCAATTAGTACATGGGGAAAAAAAGCCTGATACCTTAGAAATGAACATTAAAATCACACAAAGGTACTATTACACATACCCCAGAATGGCTGGATGTGAATAACTGGAATTCTTCTGGTTACCGAAATGTAAGATAGTATAACCCCTTGGGAAAAGGTCCGACCGTTTCCGATAAAGCTACACTCAGTCAGCCCAACGACCCTACCACTCAGTAATCCCATGCCTAGGTATCACCTGGGAGAAGGGAATATACATGTTCGCACAAAGACTTGCGCAGAAATGTCCACAGCGGCTTCATTCGCAGGAGCCCAAAACAGGAACTGGCCTGGCTGTCCATCAACAGCAGAATGAATGAACAAACTAGAGGTGTTCATATGGTAGAATATACTCAGTAATAAAAAGGAACTATCTGCTGATAAATAAAGAACCTAGATGGATCTGAAAAGGTTTTTACACTGAGTGAAAGCAGCCTTATACAAAAGGATGCATCCGCAGGGTGTGGTTCCATTTGGGTGAAGTTCTACAACAGACGACACAGACAACGCTAATCTGCAGTGGCGAATAGACAGTGGTTACCACTAGGGCTGCGGAGCAGGCGCTGTTTGGGAACAGGGTGAGGGGATGACTCAGCTGGCAGTGCTGTTTTTATATCTCAGTAGGGGTTGGAGTTACACACAGACACAGAATCAACAGGACAAGATGATAGATACATACATAGATACATACATAGATACATAGATGATAGATACATAGAGAGATAAATAATTGATAGTTGATAAAACTATAAACCAACACATAACTAATTGATGATATGCATGTTAAAGCGTTGGGGGACAGAGTACTGGTATTTACAGATTTGAAATGCATCAACAAAGAAGATGGACAAATGCACGGTTACAGGGGGATAAATACATGGTGACACATGTCTAGTAAGATGCTCATGGTAGAATCTCGAGGGTGGGTGAGTATACGGGTTTCAGTGTACGTTTGACATTTTTCATCATAAAATCTTGGGAGGGGAAAAAGACCTGCTTCTGCCCAGGCCCCTGGCACGTCAGGTCACTGACGTCACGGGTAGGCCGCTTGAACGGCTTCCCTCTCCACACTAGCAGGTCAAACCCAGTGTTCCCTCCGGCGTGGGCCAGGCCGGGCATTCTGTGCAGGGCAGGGCGTTCGGGGAGCGCCCGAGCCCAGGGCCGGCACGAGTAGCCTCATCCGAGTGCTTCTGCCGCAGCCCTGCCTTCGTCAGCCTCTCTTGTGGTCAAGATGACTTCAAAACTTGCAGTCAGGAATAGAAACCAGCGTAGCCACCTGAAAATGAAAACGGGAGTTTATCTTCATGCAAATAATGCTCCATGCAAACATGCTTCACCAAACCCGTGAGCAAAAAGAAACCCCATCCGGCCCCACTGGGGCCCGAACCAGGAACAGGGCAGCTGCTGTGAAGCCACAAGCCCTCTTTCCATGCTTGGCCGTTGCTTCTGTCCCCACGTGGCAGGGTTGCTCTTCCTTCTCAGCAGTGAGCTCTCTCCTCCAGCGGTCACCCAGACCACGTGGGCCCTGGAAGATGGCAGCCAATGGCCTCCACGTCCACCTGTCACAGCCCCAGCCACCCCGCGAGTCTGCCTACCTCAGCCCCAATCCTCAGTTCCCAGCACAGAGGCTGCATTTACCCGGCTTGGCCCGATCCAGTCCAGCCAGAAAGCAGGGGCATGTGTGCAAATTCGGCCCCCAGCAATGCACTTCTGGGGGAGGACGCGGGCAAGCGGCAGTATTGTGAACTTGGCCCACGTCCCCAAAGGTGCCTGCTCAAGAGAGCAAGGGGGTTTATGTCAAACCAACATGATCACGAGTCCAGTTCGGGGCGGGGGAGGGGGGTCCCCGGAGCACTTCACCGTCCTCCCCACTTTGTTTGGGGTGCCTCCTTCCAAACAGGGAAGGGAACCCCCTAGAGAGGAGTGACAAGGAAGGGAAACGGCCTTCTGTGACATCCCCAAATACCACGTGCCTCCAAAGCACCCCCATTTCTATGTGTTTCAGCTGGCTGAAGAATCGCTCAGGAGCTTGTTAGAAATGTGGCTCCCTGCCCCGCCCCCCGTCTGTGGGCAGTGGGACTCCGAGGGCGTCGTAGCCCGGGGTCTGGCTCCCCTGCACAGGGCCTGGCAGGTCCTGAGCTTCCTGCGTCCTGTGATCCTTTCTTCTGCTCGTTTCCTTTTAGGATGGAAAGAGATGCTGCATTTACACACAAGAAGGCAGAGAGGGCGTGCCTCAGAGTCCATCTCAGAGAAAAGTACAGACTTCCAAAGGTGAGACCATTTCTTACATGGTAAAAAAAAAAAAATGGAGAATGTTTGGTTATCAGCCAAGGAAGCAAAGGGTCATGCCTATATATATATACGTGTGTGTGTGTGTGTGTGTGTGTGGTGTGTGTGTGTAGGTTTATATATATGTATGTTTATATGTATGGAGATATATATATATGTTTATATATCCATATACACAAACACACGGTAGTCCTCCCTTGCTACAGGTGATACATTCGAAGACCCCAGTGGATGCCTGAAACTGTGGACACTACAGAAGCCTGTACTGTATACACTGTTTTTTCTCACACACACAGGCTTATGATAAAGTTTAGCTTATAAACTGGGCACAGGAAGAGACTAATAGTAACAACTAATAATGAGACAGACCACTTCCAACATTAGTGCACTGTGACAAAGGCCCCACGCCTGTGGCCGTAGCGAGTCAAACAAGGGTGACCGGCACACAAGCCCTGCGACACCGGGACAGTCCCTCCGATAGCCAGGATGGCCGCCAAGTGGCCAAGGGCCAGGGAGTGAATACAGTGTGGGGACACTGGACAAAGGGTGGTTCACGTCCGAGGCAGGACTAGCGTGAGAGGCCATCACGCCCCTCAGAAGAACACACACGTTGAAAGGCATGAATCGTTTATGTCTGGAATTTTCCATTCAGTGTTTTCAGAGTGTGGTTGACTGTGTGCAACTGAAACCACAGGACATGAAACTGTGGATAAAGGGGGCTGCTGTACATATACATTATGTATCTGTCCATACATGTATATGAATACATAAACAAGACATATGCATATTTGTCTTCATCTCAACGGAAGCATTTTGGTGGAAAGAGCACTGAACTAGGGGTTCACAAAGACTGGATCCCAGTCGTTCAGCCTCTGTGACCTTCCACTTCCTCTCAACAAGAGGAAGTTGATACCTATAGATGACACTTTGATGTAAACTCATCTAAAGGCTATCGGACTGCTCTGTGTAAACCCATAACGGGGATCCTCGGCACCGCTGCCCTTCACCGAGCTCTAAGTGCCGGGCGCTGGTCCAAGCGCTCTGCACGGACCGGTCCATTCAGTCCTTTCGACAGCCCCGTGAGGCCGGTTCTCTCATCAGGGGGAACAGAGGCCCAGAGAAAGGGCCCTCCCGCCACAGGTCACCCAGCCCGAGGGCACAGCCCAGTGGCTTCTCGGCCATACTGTTCTGCCGCCCCGTCCAAGGAACGGTTGCTTCCCTCTTTGGGGGCGTGAGGTGGTAGGGCTGCTCGTCCCGCCCCGCCCCCCCCCCTCCTGTCCTGGCTGAGAAGACGAAGCCTGCGAGCTCTGGAGGAGGAGCCCGGAGAAGTGGCGGGATTGGCTCTGCCGAGGGTGCGCTGGAAGTCGTTTCTACTGCACGGGCTGAGCGGTGGGAGGAGGCTGTGTGGACACGTGTGTGACCCCGCTCAGATGCACGGTCCAGGCTTGCACGGGGTGACAGAGGGCCCAGCGCTTAGCTCCTCTGACTCAGTTCCCATTCCCCCGACCTGGGGATCGCCCAGCCCCTCCAAATGACTCCATCACCTGCTGACCTGGTGTTCAACTTCCATATTCCGGAGGAGCACGCTCTCCACGAGAACAACTTCACCTGGAGAAGCCAGAGAGGAAGGTCTCCAAAGTACATGATCCTCCTCTGCACCCCCCCATGCACCCCCCCCCATTCTGCCCCCAGGATGAGCACACAACACTTCAGGAATTTGCCTATGATGTAGAAGATAACTAAAAATACTAATAATACAACCATCTGCTTTTTGTAGAGCATATGGAAGTTCTAATCCGATGCATACTATCCATAAGACGGCAATGAATAGAAAGCACACTGTACAAAATCAACACTTTTTAAGGGGAAGATGACCCATTGTGTTCCACTCTGTTCCCTCATCCCCAAATGTGGCCAACGCTGCAACCTCAACGCAGCACCTGGCGCTTGACGACCAGCCCCCACCTTAAGCATTTCCTCTGCCGCCACCGGAGGCGGGGGGGGGGGGGGGGGGGGGGGGGGAGGGGGGCTGTCCCAGGTTACACGTCCCCCTCCCGCGCGCCCCCTTGAGGCTCTGGGTGCTGCTGGCGTTCAGTAGTCTCCGAGGCTAGAAAGGTGCGCTGGGACACAGCCGCATTTCCCAGCCCCGCGATCAGAGCTCCGATCCAGAGCTCCGTGATCAGAGCTCCGCGACAGTTCCCTCTCTGTGCGATGTGGCCACTCCTGTCCGAGCCAGACCCTGGCTCCGAGAGAAGCACACAGCCGTGGCAGGCTGCGCGGAACTGGATCCTGGCCCCTCGCGCCCCCTGGTGTCCCCAGTTGCAGCGGGCGGGCGCACGCTTCCCGGAGGAAATGCACGCTCTCTGTGACTGTTCTCAGTCCTTCCTCGACCGACCGTCGGTTGTAGCAGAGACGGTGGGAGTCCCCGCCTTTGACTTCACGTTTTAGTCTAAAGCGGTTGCTGTGCTAGCAAGCCTGGAGGAGCCCGGTGGGAGCAGTTGTCATAAAGCAGCAGGTGGCAGCCCCGTGAGGAACCTGGGTAGGGGCAGCCTGGGAGGGGGGCTTTGGAGCAACCGGCCCCTCCCAGGTATGGTCTGCCAGGACTGACGCGATTTGTGGAGCTGGGGTAGGCAGCCCTGAGAGAGGACGGCTCCGGGAAAACGACAGCTGTGGCGAGAGTGCGTCCAAGCTCTGACTCTCACACTGTGCTGGGTCCCTGCATCTGGAGGGGCTCACGCCACTGCGATTACAGAACTGTGTGCAACTGTAAAAAGACTTCCTTTGATTTTGCAGAAAAATTCTTTAGAGTGCCACCCGAAAACCATGATGGGAATGAACGTGGTAGATTTTCATTTCCTAGCTGCTCCCAGAAGGGGCAAGGAGGCCCTGGCAGGCCAGGCGGTGCCCGTGGGCACCACGGTGGCTGGGACAGCTCAAGACCATGGCGATGTGTCCAGTGGACTGGAGGGAAGGGAAGGAGGAGCTGACCGGCCAGTGTTACCGTCTCGGAGCGGCAGGGGAGGGACGAAGCCCTGGGCCACCCGCTAGGTTGGAGATGGTCACTACATACTCTCCCTCAAGGGCTGGCCTCTTGATGACTGCACTTAAATGATTACTTGTCTGATTACAGTGATCCCTCACCTATCGTGGGAGTTACGTTCCAGAGGCCCCCGAGATAGGAAAAAAATCCACAAAGTAGTGGTGTTATAGCTATTTTATTATTTATATATATATTTAAGGCTTTATAAACCCTTCCCACACTCCTATAAACCTTTCCCACTCTCTTATTAACCTTCCCCACACTCTTATAAACACTTCATATGCTCTTAAACACTTTCTACACTCTCAAACCTACGTAATTTTAACAACATATACAATTCTATATGGGTGCTCACCACTGAAGTGTACAGTCGTCCCTCACTATATCTCGGTTCACTGATTGTGGCTTCAGTGAGCCCACAATCGGTGAACCTCGATATAGTGAGGGACAAGTGTACTGTAACTAAAAATGGTCACCAGGGCATATATACAATGGAATATTATACAGCCACGAAAAGGAGGAAGTCCTGCCATTTGTGACGACATGGGTGGACCCTGAAGGCATTATGCTAAGTGAAGTAAGTCAGAGAAAGACAAGCCCTGTACGATCTCACTCGCATGTGGAATCTTTAAAAGACAAACCGGTAGAAGAAAAGAACATACTGGTGGTGGCCGGAGGCAGGTGGCAGGGGAGGGCAGGATGGGTGCAGGGGCTCAAAAGGACAAACAAACGTCCAGTTAGAAGGTGCATGCGCCCTGGGGCTGTGATGCCCAGCACGATAGCTGGTTTTAAAAATGGTCACCAAAAGACATCAGCAGAGCAATGGTATTGTCATTAACAATTAGCGATAAACTTGGGGCCAGGCAGGGCTGCCTGGTGAGCACACCGGGAGCCCTTCCTCCACCCTGCTAAGCCCCTCCCCGCGCAGGTGTGGGCTCCTGAGCCACCAGGGCACGTGGGCTCCTTGACCCCAGCGTCTGAGGGTTGTTAGCTCTCTTTTTGTTGAACTTCTTTTTTACCCACCGAAAAGCACACGACATAGGTGTGCGCTCAGTGCACAATCACTAAACTCCTGTAAATAAGGGACGTCCCCAAGGTCACAAAGCTCACTGTGACAAATGAGGCCTCGAGCCTCCTTATCCTCCGGGTCCTTTTTCATGCCCCGTTACCCCCACGCCCTCTAACCTGTGTCTCTCCACCCACGATGGTGGACTTGAGAACTGAGCACAACTGTCTAACAAACAGAAAAAAAAAAAGGCTCTGGTCAGAAGGAAAGTGTCACCAGGGTCTTCTTGGGCCCCTAATAACAACCTTCCCCTCCCTCAAGCTTTGCAAAATTCTTAGCCCTGCACCGTCTTGTAAAGTCCATGCTGGGCAAGCCCCTACACTAATAGTATGAACCACCCTCAGGGTTACCTGCTGGGCACCTGCAACGTGTCTTCCAGCTAACGAGGGACGACCAGGGCGCCTCACCCACAATTCCCCAGGGTCACGTCGGGGTTGCTTAGCTAGCAGGAGGTGGTCCCAGGCCCTTGCGTTTACCCAGGCCCAACGGAGAGCAGATTGGAGGAAAAAGCCTTCCCGGGAGCTGTCAGGTCTAATGAGGATAACCAGGTCACGTCTGGGAATCAGAACTGTATTTTCCAAGTAAATTATCTGGCTGGCGTTTTCCATGAAAGTGGGTGTGGTGGCCCCATTGCTGACTGGGGAAGGGAAGCTGGGGCTGCGAGAAGGAGCGGTGTGGGTTCTCGCTCCGCAGACACACTGTAAAAGACCCCCCTCCGAGGTGCTTGTGTACTGTCGGCGACAATACCGCGTGTCATGCCCATGTCTTCTGACGGCCGCTGTCATTGCAGTGATGATGCCAGGAGCCAGGTAAGAGCAGTGGTCAGAGGGCAGTGATCTGAAGCCCACCTAGGGAAACACCTCGGTCATGATCGTGTGCACGCACACATCGATTTCCTCGGTTTTCGGGTCCCTAGTAATTCAAGGGCCTCCGGGGCTACAGGGAGCCACGGTGCTCGTGTTAGACTTGGGTCCCCTTCCCTTAATCCTGTATGTTCAGGTTTTTCTCTCTGTTGGCCTCTCCTTTCGTGGGGGAATCTCTCCCCACAAAAACAAGCAGCACTTTGGGAGTAAGCACGGCCTCCTAGGGGTCTCCCCTAAAGGACCGGTTGCCACTGCTCCGCTGAAACTTCCTCCTTCGGACTCTCAGCCAAATCCCTCCATTACTTTCTGTTTCTCTTTGATTCATTAAGCACTGGTCACTGCTCCTCCCTGAAGCCTTCGCTGCCCTCCGCTTCTGGACGCCACCCTCTGGTTCTCACGCTCCTCGAACTGTTTCTTCTCTGTCTTCTTCATGGGTTACCCTCCCCGTCTCCGCCCAAATTTGGGAGTATTCCAGGGTGCTCCCTCGGATGGCCGCACCTTGCTGTTGCTCTCAGCTAACGCCTACCTGTGTATTGATGTGGGGACCTCCAGCCCACACCGCTTCCTGCATGTCAGCTCTCCCGGGGCCTCCCCCAACCTCATACCCAGAACGGGGGTCCTTCCTCAGCCCTCCCACCTGCCCTTCCCGGTGCCTTCATCCCGGAAAGCCCCTCCCCCAGCCTGGAAACCAGAAGTCACCCTTCGCTCTTCCCTCCTCCTCCAGCAGATCGGGTCACGGAGCAGTCCTAGAGTCACTGCCTAGACAACTCCCAGCCCCGCCCCCAAGAGCAGACCTCTCCGTTCCTCACCGCTTTGATTACAACAGCTCTTCAGTAGCTTTTCGACTTTGAGTCTTGCTCCCCTTAAAACGGCAGAGCGAGGCTTCCAACATGCAAACCTGATTCTGTTCCTCTCTTGTTAAAAGAAAAAAAAAAGACTCACAGTGACTTTTTGGACTGAAGCTCAAACCCTTGGCCCATGCACATTTATGTGGCTCCTGCCATCCCAGCCTCGCCCTTGGCCACTCCCGGCCTGGACTGTACCTCCTTCCTGCTTTGTTCCTCTACCCCGCCCCCTGTGGTCCCTTTCCATCCTGTAAAACTTCTGTCTAGTGCCAGTTCTTCCAGAACCTTCCGTGACGTCCCTCTCTCCACCATCCTCCTTGCTCAGAGAACCTGTCTCTCATGTCATTACCACCCTGAATATCGTCACCGATGAGGCAGTGTGCCCCTTAACAAAAAAGGGGGCTCAGTGTTTCCCCTTGTGCTCAGTGCCTTGCCAGGTGCCTGGCGTGTAGAAGTTACACACACACACACGTGTGTGAAAGGGTCGCTGAATGATGGATGTTACTGGGGAGAAGGGGGAAAAAAGAAACCATACCCAAAGAACAAAGGACCAAAAACAGCAGAAAGACTCTTTCTGCCATAAAATTCGTATAAAAATAAATTTTCACGAAAAGAAGAAGTCTGGATTCAACATTATAATAGTATCATACAAAATTATAATTTTACATACAATGCAAAGGCTCCTTGACGTTATAATTAGGATGTCACATTTCTTCAAATAAAGGAAGTAGTATGTTATAAATACAGCCACAAGATTCTGTCTAAAAACAAAGGAGCCCCCCTTCCTAGCCAGTTCAAAATGTATATGTAAGTCAAGCCAAATTAATAAGACAAAACAGGTCCACAGTGACCCCTAATCCTATTAATGGAATTGTCAGTCTAAGTTAGCCATTGAAACATAATGTCCTGCCCCCTGCTGAGTGGCATGATTTAGTTACACCTGGTGTTTGTCTGCTGTATTAAGGGCACTGTTCAGTCTGAATCAAGATGAAGACAGAAGACCGTCCGTCAACAGAACTGTTTTTCAAAGTACCACGCTGAAACCTCTGTGAGAATTGAATTTAAAATTTGCCCCTTAAAAAAAGATATGATCGTGTGAACCTTTCTTCGCCCTTCTCCTTCACGCGAGGAGGGCCGGCGGCCGGCTGGTCGGCAGGACACCAAACGTCCTGCTTCTGAGCAGCTGATTCTGGTGGCCCGGTGGCGAGGCCATCAGCGGCCAGCCAGGGGCCCTCTGCTCCTGCCTCTCCCCATCCGGCCCCAGTTCAGCTTGCTCCTTCTCACACCCTCAGGGCGGAACATCCTACGGGGCCTGAGGATGGGGAGAAAGAGCCCAGCACAGCAGGAATGCAGCACATGTTTCTCAGCCACACCAGCTCTCTCCGTGAGTCCTCAGCCCCACCCTGGAAGGTGGGTAGATATTACGGCCCCTTCGTAGATAAGACCCCCCGCTGAGAGAGGGACAGTGACCTCCCAAGGTCTCACAGCCTGTGAATGGCAGGGCAAGATGAGACCCCGGCCGTCTCCGGCCCCACAGTCTATGTTTTCCTGCCAGACCTGGTCCCCGTGCTGGGTTCTCGTCCCCTAACCAGCTGAACGGCAGCATCTTCACCAGACCTGGGCTTCCTCACCTGTCAGTGACAGGCTCGGAGAAGTGACCTCGAAGAGGGAGTCCCCCTGGGATGCCCACATGCAGGGAGAAGTGCGAGATGGGCACAGCTGGCTCTGGACGCTCTGGCTCCATGCGGGGCCCGACACACACACCCTCTCAGCCAGCCCTGGAAACGGATGTCTGTCATCGGAGAGGCCCAATCGACGCCGTCTGTCCCGACGCGGACGTGCTGAGGGCTCCCGAAGTAGCTGAAGCGGGAAGACCAGTGAGACGTAGCAGAAGGGGCGGCCGGCGGGCCCTGCATGGGGGTCTCAGCAGCACTCACGCAAGCACACAGGAAGATTTTTAAAAATCTATTGTCTGGGCCCCCCGCAGACCACGGGAGCCAAACGTGTGCGGCCGGCTGGGGCCCGGCCATGGGCGTTTGTGTTCACTTCCCAAGAGATTCAGAGGCACTGAGAGCCTCCAGAACCGCTGTCCTGGGTGACAGAAGGTAAACCTGGCTCTGGCCTTCCACGGCAACTGGCCCAAACAAGGAAGAGTGTTGGCTGGAGCCTCACCCCCAAACCTCAGGCCTGTGCCCCCTGGTCCAGCCCAGTTCCCCCCTACTTTGCTGGCTTATGCTTTCTAAGGAATGGGTGTTTGTTGACTGGCTGTATTCTTCGTTCTATATTCCCACTCACCTAATAAAGTCTTGTGAGCTCTGGCAGAACAGGAGCGAGGCGTCGCTGTCACCGTGATTAGAGGCCAGAGCAGCACCCTCACTCATGGCCAGGACAGTGAGGGGTGGCTGATAAAGACCAGCGACTGGCAGTCCATGACCCACCTCAAGATCTGAAACTGTCAAATGTTGGATGTACTCACCACCGTGCGAGAAATCCGCTAATCTAGCCGTTTGGTGTCCTGTCGACCAAAATAGATAAACACACCCCAAACCAATCAAATCTGCCTAGTATCAAACATGCGGGTATTTGCTCAAACACCAAACGGGACCGGCTAGACTCTAACAACGCTCCTGGCCAGCGCTCAGCTTTCTGACGACACAGCCATCAAAAACCGTTTGTTACCGTATCTCAACTTTGCTACAAGGTGAAGGCCAGTGTATCAGGACCGGAGCATAGGAAGTCTCCTGGATCCAGGGCCGTGCTTACCCTTCAGTGGAAAGTCAGAAGTCAGTCACAGAGAATAACAAAGGCAGGGTATGGGGCCATTATATAATGGGGCATTCAGCACTGGTGATTAAGATTATAAATCTGGTTAAAAACCAAGAGATTAAAACTGAGTCTGATGAGCCGGCATAAAAATAATTAGTTCTTAAGTGTATTAAACAATGTCCCAAATTGGTAAGATTTCTAGAAACGAGAAGACTTCTGAAACAGAACCTCTAGGAACACAGGGTAGCCTGCAAGCCCCCTCATTGTGTGCCAGCTCACTTCATTCATTCATTCATTCATTCATTCGTTATGCCATGGTTCTCAGCACCAAACCTCCCCTCCCTGGAGCGGATTCACTGGGGCTGTAGTTGCATTTGATTGTAACTGTGATCTGTGGGGCATAATGAGGCAGTACCGCCTTTCCCAGATGTGTGAATGGTGCCAAGGTACCCTTGGTCTCCCCAGCCGAAGATCTGCCAGCGGGCAGCAGAAGGGCCGGGCCAGACCCCGCTTGTGTGGGCTGCCGACACTGGGGTGGCTCCTCAGGCAGGAGGAGGCAAGGCTGCCCAAGGTCCTCGGTGTAGCAAATCCCACTCAGACTCCTTCATTCAGGGGCATCCAACTCATCTTCCCCAGGGGCCACATCAGCCTCGCGGTGGCCTGCAAAGGGCCGGATGTAACTCTGGGACTGTGTAAATGTAACTACTCCTTAACCAGGGGCAGGGAGCTCGGCGCTGCCGCCGGGTGGAAACAAGGTGCCGGGCCGGACAAAACCAGGTGGAGGGCCCTTGGGGCTTGTGTTTGTACCTGTGCCTTGATTGCTTGCTCTGTCCTGGCTCTTCCTCTTCAGGACCGATATTCCCCCACCCTCCGTCTCTCTCCCCATGCCTTCTGTATCCCAGGGACCCTTTCAGCAGGGACCTTGACACCACACCGCCCTTCTTCCTCTAAAATATCCATAATCAGGGTGACCATTTGCCCCAGACTCAGAAGTTTGTAAATCTGTTTCATAACGTCTCGTCCGGTCTGCTCGGCCATCCTCTGAGGGGCCCTCCCACTGGACGCCAGAAGCGCGAAGTGACCTGCCCAAGGTCAGGCTGTGGGCGAGGGACAGAACTGAGGCTCCCACCGGGTCTCCTGACCGCAGACCCCACGGACTTCCCATTGTCATAGGCCCTCTCTGGGGGACAGCAGTCTGCATCCGTGGCAGCTTGTCACAGAACCGACGGGACCCTGGCCCTTGGCCTGTCTTAGGTCTGAGCTCGCTCACGTACGTGGTGAGGACCCAGGGCTAATGAGGCCGGGGGTCGGGATTTGGGTCCAGTGCACTTCACTTGGTCTTCCAGCCACCCACCAGCCCGGTCCTACCCTTAGTCCTAAGGTGTCCACAGCCCAGGCTGCGGCCCAGGAAACTGAGTCCAGTGCCAGACGCAGCACCGGAAGCACCCGTGCTGCTGACGGACGGTCAGTAGCTTTGTCCTTCTGGAAGGATGGGCCTTATAGGACTGACCACAGCATTGACCACACACACAACTGCTTTAGACTGGACAACTTGGGCCACCTGCCTTGGACAGAGGGCTCCCCCTGTCCTTCCTCAGGCCACCCTCCTTCACCTGGGGTCAGAGGTCTGCAGGGCCAAAGGGACAGGCCCACCCATAGCCCACGCCCCTCTTTTAGACTACACTCTGGCTGCCCAGGACCCCAAATTCTCTGCCTAAATGCATCCCAAGGCCAGCCCAGGCCCCTGCACCTGCTCTGTCATCCTGAGGGTCCACTGAGCTGCTGGTCTGAGCATTGCTAGGGCTGAAGGGCAGGGCAGGGCCCCTGAGAACCTCACAGGCAAGGTTCCCAGGGACAGACAGGGCCAGGGATTGGGGGAAAAGGCCAGGGGGTGAGCCAGGACCTCCATCAGTACTCAGCCTGGGCTCCACAAACATGGGGTGGGCCTGACAAGGGGTGGGCGGAGCTGGGCCCTCTAGGTTGTACTCTCCTGGAGTCAAGGGCCCAGTGGCAAAGAGGAAATGGATAGGCCCTGGTTGCCAGGGAAACTGAGCCTACTCGGCAAAAATGGGGCCACTCCTAGGCCAGAGGTGAGGTACAGAGAGAACAAGGCCTCCCACTGTGGCCGACCACCCCCCTCCAGCCAGACTCACAATCACCTGGTGCAAACCCCACCCCTGCCCTTGGAGGCCCCCCCCGTGACAGCCCAGACACCCTGTCGCCAACTGGACGGGGTCGGGGCGGTGGAGGGGAGGTTGTCAGAATTCCCAGGAATGCCTTTTCAAACCAAGCACACGGCAGTTCAGGTGTGTGAGAGAAGGCAGGTGTCCTGTCCTGCGTCCTCCCCTCCCTGCACACTGCCAGGGTGATCCGCAAGGAAGGCAAGCTGTGCACAGGTCCATGAAAAATAGACACGGAGGACTGGCTGAGAGCCCTGGGGATTAACTAACTAATTAATCCCCACAGCAGTTTGACGAGGAACTAATTAATCCATTAAGTGCTCTGAGGGGCCACGGCCTGGCCAAGTGCAGGGAGAGGATGCAGCGACGCTGGGAGTGGACCTGTCGGCGGTCTCTAGGAGGGCCAGCGTGAGGACCCTGCCTCGGGCCTCGTCCCCTCGGCCTCAGAGGTCTGCTCTCCAGCTGTCGATGGTACTCTCTCCAGGGAAACGGGGACAAGGAGCTCCGTGGGAAGGCCTCCCGCTTCTGGAAGAATCTGCCAGAGAAGTATGGAGGCTCGGACGGTTTGACCGGGAAAGGCCCTCGGAGACCCAGTTTACGGCGGGAGAGTCGAGTTGTCGCACCACCCTGGCTCACCCTTCGGACCTGGAGACAACCGATGTTAGTTACGGCCATCTCTCTCTACTCGGCACCCAGGCCAGGGGTGTCCCCCCGGAGGTGCTAACTTGAACTCCTCCGGGGGGCTCAGCAGGTGTCGAAAGTCTTTCTCAAGTCAGATCAGTGAGGCATAAGTAAGAGGCCTGTTTTATCTCTATGTGATTGTCGTGTGCTCCGGTTCCTAATTCCAAACTGGTCACAACACATCGAGGTGGGCCGCCACGTAGACCTTGGCCTCTCCCGCCACTCGCTCTTCCGACGCTCGCTCTGCTCTCATCTGCCCCTGAAGCCAGTTTGCCTCCTGCTACAACTCACCTCAAAGAGCAATCTGACAGCAGCCCTCTGGGAATGTCAGCGGCCCTTTAGATTCTTTAGATTCTAAACTTTTCCCAGAAAACTTGTTCTTTAGATTCTTCTTTCTCATTACAAAACAGAGGGATTTGTAATACCAGGTGGCACGTTCTTGGAAGTTCGGGAACAGCCATGGCTCGAACCGCAGGTGAAATCGCGAGGTGAACTGTGGCGAGACCGTCGGCAGGCGGAGTGGGAGCCATGCCGCCCAGGATTCACGTAGTCAGCCAGGGCTGTGTGCCAGACTTGCTTCCAGGCGCCAAGGACGTAGGCTGAGGATAACATGGTTTCGCACCCATGAGGGGCCCCGGTCTAGTAGGAGGGATGGAAGGGGCAAGAGTTGAGCAGAAGTTGCCACTCAGGAGAGGGGGCTACAATGGCAGAGCACTGTCAGGTCACCGTGAACCCACACCCCACCCTCCGGAATAGGATCCGCCAGGGCCCGGCCTGGGGTCGACAGCAGGCAGAGCGTGCAGAGCTGCCGCGAGGGATTGGCGTGGGGTTCTCGAACTCCGCATCATCGGCGTAACAGGGAGGGCTTCCTAAAGTACACGCTGCTGGGCCCTCCCCTGGAGTGTCCGGTTCAGCAGGTCGGGGGCGGTGATATTTGCCTTTGCAACACGTTCCTAGATGATGCTGAGGCTGCAGGGTCCGGGGACCACACTCTGAAAACCACTGCACTCGAGGCCCTGACCCACCCAAGCACATGGGAAGGGGGGTGTCCCCACCAGGACCTCTGGCCCCGTGACGGCTGCCAGGCCCAGCCAAGCACGCCACTCCCTTCATCCCTCACCAGACTTCTATTTTCCCGCTGCTGTGAGTGTCTGTCTGTCTGTCTGTCTGTCTGTCTGTCTGTTTTGGAGTGGCCTCTCTATCTCTGCACTTGCTTCCCCACGCAGAGCGAGATGGATGAGAGCCAGATCCAGATGGCCGGAGACAACGTGGACTTGCCCGAAGACCTCCGGAAAATGGTAGACGAGGATCAAGAGGAGGAGGAAGACAAGGATTCCATCCTCGGGCAGTTACAGAATCTTCAGAACATGGACCTGGACGCCATAAAAGAAAAGGCGCAGGCCACCTTCACGGAAATCAAGCAGACGGCGGAGCAGAAGTGTTCCGTGATGTGAGCGGAGGGCCGGGGCGGACGCGGGGGCCGGGGCGGACGCCAGGGCCCAGGGCCGGGCGGAGGGGACCGCCCTCCTACGGAACGTTTCTGAGCGGAGCAATATATACTGTGACATATAGTAAACAAGGTCAGAAAAGCCATGACGACGCAGCTCTCTCCAAGCACATCCACGGCAACGTGATGTTCTAACTGTTCCTGGTAGAAAGTTTAGCTAGCGCCCGGCAGTGGAAAACGATACTTTCCTTTTCTTTCTAAGTGTGGCGAAGCGTGGAATTCCAGCTGTAAACAGCGCAGAATACCTATTTGGGTAAAGATCTTCAGGACAGCCAGAAAGCAACAAAAGCGAATAGGGTTTCCTCCTCGACTTCCTCCCTTAGAGGGTCAGGCCTCAGCTTGTCCCGTCATTAGCAGGACTCCAGGTCCCTTCAGAGGAAGAGGTGGGAGGTCCCAGCACCACCGGGAGCCCAGGCTGCAGACTCACCGGCAAGCAGAGATCACACCTCGTCTTACTCCCGGGCCCCTGGACATCGCTGATGCCTCTCCCCCAGTGTGGCCCTGGGACAGCTGGAAGCCAAGGGCCAGTGCTGGGGGTGGGCTACAAGATCAGACTTCGGTGGCCCTTAGTCTTTGTAGGGGCCGTGTGAAGAATGGACTTGGGGTGAAACTAAAGGCAGAGGGGCAACTGGGAAGGTCATGGCTGTTTCTACATTGAGCATTCTCTCCTCTGGTCTGAACTTGGTGAGAGCGGTGGGAGCAGAGGGGCTAGAAACGTAGAGAAATTCAATCGGTCTCTCTGTGTCTCTCTTTCTCTCTCTGCCCTCCCCCTTGCTCTCTCATTCTTCTCTTGCCCCTCTACCTCATCACCTTCTTTTTCCTCTCCCGTCCCACCCCTTCAGACTAGTGTCCAACCAGCCACTCTGTCCTTCTGTCCCACAGCCTCCCAGGGTATGTACAGGTGTCCTTTTCCTAACATTTGCTCTCTTTCAAAGGGGATGGTCCAAAAGACTGAGAACATTTACCTCGGAAACACGGAGAGCCATTTAGTCAAGGCCAATGCATGCTCATAGAATAGATAATTCTCGAAGACAGATTTCGTCAAAAAGATCTGCTCTGTTGGAGGAAAGGAAACTAAAACCAGAAGGCTATGGGCTGACCTGCTCCACACCCAGAGCTCCTGAATGTGCTGTACAGGGAGTTGCATGATACGAAAATATGCAAATAAAACAAACGGTTAGGGGTCCAGACGCCCCCATCTCCAGAACTTTTCCTTCCTCCCCAACTGAAACTGTGCACTCATTAAACTCGAACTCTCCATTTCTTCTTTTCCCCAGCCTGGCAACCACCATTCTACTGTCAGTCTCTGAACTTGTTTTATTTCATCTTTGTCGTATTTTTTCCCATTACCATTTAGTCCCCTCATACCCCCCTCCCCCCAGCAATCCCCACCCTGTTGTCCATGGCCATGAGTCCTTCTTCCTTCTCGCTCCATCCCTCCGCCCCCAGCCACTCCCCACCCTCAGCTGTCATCTGGGCTCCACTGATGAGTCTGTCTCTGTTTTGCTTGTTAGTTCAATTTGTTCATTAGATTCCACACACAAGTGAGATCATACGGTATTTGTCTTTCCCTGACTGGTTTATTTCACTTAGCATAATGCTCTCCAGGTCCACCCATGCTGTGGCAAGGGGTGAAATTTTCTTCTTTTTTATGGCAGAGTAGTGTTCCATTGTGGAATGTCCCACAGTTGTTTTATCCACTCGTCTACCAATGGACACTTGGGCTGCTCTGGTATCTTGGTGATTGTAAATGATGCTGCAGTGAACACAGGGGTGCTTATGTTCTTCCCAATTAGTGTTTTAGGTCCCTTCAGATATATTGCCAGAAGTGGGATTGCTGGGACAAAAGGCAGTTCCACTTGTAGTGTTTTGAGGTATCGCCATACTGCTTTCCACAGTGGCTGCACCCGTCTGCATTCCCACCAACATGTAAAAGGTTTCCCTTTTCTCCACATCCTCGCCAGCACTTTTTGTTGGTTGATTTATTGATGATAGTCATTCTAACAGGTGTGAGATGGTATCTCACTGTGGTTTTAATTTGCATTTCTCTGACGACTAGTGATTTTGGGCCTCTGTTCACATGTCTATGGGCCACCTGTATGTCCTCTTTGGAGAAGTGTCTATTCAGGTCCTTTGCCCATTTTTTCTGAGATCAGAGGAGATCGGGTGTGTTCCAGGTAGTATGGCCCTAGACAACCCTCCCTCCCCATTTTTAATTGGGTTGTTTTTTTTTTTTGGTGTTGAGTTTTATAAGTTCAGTCTCTGAATTTGACTACTGTAAGAACCCCTATGAGTGGATCATACAAAATTTGTCCTCTTATGCCTGGCTTATTTCACTTAGCATAATCTCCTCAAGGTTCATATCTGCTGTAGCCTGTGTCATCATTGCCTTCCTTTCCATTTCATTGGATGTATATACCACATTTGTTTATCCAGTCATCCATCCATGAACTCTTGGGTTGCTTCCCCCTGTTGAGTATTATGAATAATGCTATTATGAACATGAATGTACAAATATCTATTCTAGGCCCTGGCCAGGTAGCTCAGTTGGTTAGAGCATTGTCAGAATACACCGAGGTTGTGGGTTCGATCCCCAGTCAGGACACATGCACAAATCAACCAATAAATGCACAAATAAATGGAACAAATTCCTCTCCTTCTCTTTCTCTCCCTTTCTCTAAATCAATAAATAAAAAAGTTAAAGAAATGTCTCTTCTAGTTCCTGCTTTCAATTTTTTCAGTGAAATTGGGTGGAACTCTACTCAGAAGTACAATTGCCAGATCATCCTTAGGTTTTTGTCTACATTAGAAATGACAGTTTGGATAGAAAACAATGTTGAATATAAAACTATAGTTGAAAAATAAAATGTAAATGTATATAAAATTAGAAACATGCAAACATTTGAATATACACTTCCACAGTAGCACTGAGTCCAAAAGATATCACAATGGCACCCTGGCTGGGGTGGCTCAGTTGGTCTGGTATCGCCCCACAAAATGAAAGGTCACCAGTTCAATGCCCAGTCAGGTTACCTGCTTGGCTGTGGGTTTGGTGCCCAGTTGGGGCACATATAAGAAGCAATCGATCTTCTATAACTCACTGAGGTGTAATTTACATTTTAATCTCTTTTCTCTATGTGTGTGAGTCTTCACAATAAATAAATTATATATTTTTTAAAAAGAGTACTTTGGGGAGCTATAAAGATTATGCGTGGAGAATGTTATAAAATTGGGTATCATACATATTAAATTCAGATTCAAAACTCTTGTAATTTTTTGCCTTTCAAAAAAACCTGTCATCTTGGGAAAATTCCAAAGCTTACTGAAAGTAGAAATATAAGTCCACAAATCCCCATGCATCAAGGTCAGCCCTGCAGGGCTGCTATCCTTGGAAAACTGTACTCTGTTGTTACAACTTCATCTATAACCTGACTGCATCATTTTTGGATGGTGCCTAATTCCTGGAGCTACAGAGGGATAGCAGGTGTGTACCAAGGGATGCTTGCTTGTTTTCTTCCGTCAGTTCAGAAAACCTTTAAAGATTCCTAAGCTATATGTCTTTAAAACTCACTCCCTTAACTTACCTTGCAGCAGGGGGTAAGCTCCTGACACTGGAGTGAAGACCCTTCCTGGGAGCAGCCTGAAAACCTTATTGGAAGCATCTAGTGGTTAACGGGGGCTAATTGGTATGGTCAGGACATAGAAGATCCGTATTTTTAGGGATGAAGGGGTCAAAGGAGAAAGTACAATAAAAATTAACGAGTAGATGTCCATAACATTGCTGTCCACTGTAAATGCAGACTGAAGCTATTAGGCTGCAGCAGAGTTGCAGGAGCCACTTTGGAGAAAGAACAGAGTTCCCTAGGACCATGCGTCCCACTCGGAGAGCAGAGGGCGGGTCTGCTGGCGCAGGGTTGTTCGCTCCACCCACACTCCCGTCAAAGGCGGTGGAGGAAACCCGGGGCAGCCAGCGCTGAGGCTACCAAGTCTGGGGCAGGCAGAACCGGCTTCAGAAAACGAGCAAATGATTCCCGTGGAGTATTTGGGAAGGAGGGCAAAGCAGTCTGACACCTTCCAAACATCTGGGACACAATATTGTAGAAACACTCCCGATAACTGGTTATAAGAATGGGGGAAAAATGTACACTTGTGCTAATTAACAGCTTATGCAATTAGGCAAGTTACTTCACTTGTCTCCTCACCTATAAAATAGAGTTCCTTGCAGTTATTCATGAAATCAGCCACTACTGTGTGCAACATATATTCTGCATGCCAATAGAAGAATTCTCATTCTCATGCAGCTTAGATTCTAGTGAAGGTACAATAGATGAGTGGCAAACAAGTAAACCAATAATGGTAAAATAGTTTGGGAGAGTGGGAGGTGCTATGAGAAAAAGAAAATGACAATAAGCGTCATGTGACCTTTACGGGGCTGGGCATTTCAGGCAGTGAGAATGGTCTGCAAAGGTCCTGAGGCAGCAAGGGCCCTGGAGGACTTAAGGAAGAAGGAAAAGGCCAATGTGGCTGTAGCTCCGTGAGCCAGTTGGGGCAGACTGGAGAGTAGCCAGAAGTGTGCAGTGAGGCTCTTTGAGAAGTGGGGATGGGGTGAGTCTTACAGAGCAGTGCACAGAGTTTGAATCTTATCCCAAATGTAACAATAGGCCTGTGGAGGCTATTTTGCAGGGGGTGGCATGATCTGATTTATATTTTTGAAAGGTTATCTGGCTGCTGAGTGGAGAGTGGAGAGTGGGGAGCTAAGAGTAGCAGGCAGGAGACCAGTCAGAGGCTAATTCACGAATCTGTCCAGACAAGATGGGACGATGGCCTACAATGTGGTGGAAACAGAGAAGAGTGTCCAGATATGAGAAATATCCCAGAGACAGCCAGAGGGGTGCACTGAATGTGGGTGGTATGGGGAAGGGAGCATTATAATAACATGGACCTCATAGGATGCCGTGAAAATGAAATGAGAATTGTCTCCCAGATGATTTTTTTTAAATAGTAAAAGAGGAGAGAAGCATCTTGAAGACAGCCAGACTGTGGGTGGGGGTCGGGTCCAGGCTGTTGCAAAGTGCGCACCCCTGGATTTGTCTCCTTAGTGCTGTAAGAGGATTGACTGGCTCCCAACCACCATCCCCCCGAGATACATGTCTCTTGTGCTTCCCCTGGACACTCTGCATTAAATTAGTTTAATTACAAAACACATAAAGAAGAATTATCTTAATACAGCTACGCTTCTAGCAACTCAGGGTTAAAAAAGCCCAATTTCTTGGCAGGAACCCGAGTTTCTCTTTTTTATTTACATTATTCTGAGATGAGGTTGTAAATGTTCCCCTCTGTCTGTCTGTCTGTCTCTCTCTCTCTCTCGGCAAAAAGGTAGACAAACATCTCTTATCCAATAGACCATATTAGTTTTAATAATACTACTTTCTGATTTCTTTCCTCTTAAATGGTATGCTACTAAATATTTAAAAGCCATTCATGGAGGGAGGAGGGAGAATGCCTGAATTTTTAGGGTTCATCAGTTCTGTGGGAGGAACCGTCCCACGAGGGTGGACTGCAAGCTGCTCATGTGACGTCGCTGAGCTTGGAGCTGGGAAGAGGGGTTAACCATCGACTCTCACGGCCGGTCAGGAAGAATATCAGTGGTTTGCCAACGGGCCATGCAAATCTATCGCCAAAGGATCCTGTTTTTCTCACGCAGAGGCTATTTGGATTTTGGCATCAGCGGCAAAAGCAAGCTCAGGGCTATGGGAGTCTGGTTGGTGAGTGATTGGGGAGTCATAAGAAGAGTAACTTCATCGTTTCTGTACAAGGAATGCATTCCTCCAGGTCCACACACAGACTTACTCTGAGTGCCAGCATGGGACATCCCAGCGTAGGACCCAGGCAGCTCAGCTCGGCATGGTGAGGTCAGAGTGTGGCCGAGGGAGAGTTGGGGTCTCCCAGGTCTGAGACCTGCCCCAGAGGCTCTGTCCATCTTGGGCAAAACTGTTATAGTCTCTCTGGGCCCCCATTTCCACATCGATAAAGAAAAGGTGGGAGCTGGAAGTGAGAGACCCCACACCATAACCACCACAATTCCCCCTGCTAAGCCTTAAACACGTGATTCCCTAAAATAACAGAACACTAAGTTAAGATCAGTTTTGTGGTGTTGTTCCCCAGAGTGTCGTAACTGGGAAGCCATGAGAATGTCAAAGGAGGAGATGCCTCTTGCTCGTCACTGGCCGCTCTGCCGTGAGCCGTGGCCCCTGCCCTTACACAAAAGGAAGTCTCTCAAGCAGAGCTCGACGCTGGGAAACACAACAGCTTCCAGGTGCCCTTGGTCTCATCTTATAATCAGAGGAGAGGTCTGTTTCCACGTGGTCGTCTGAGAGCGTTCTCCGCTCAGCCAGAGATGCCTGCCTAGCCCACCTTCCCACTGATTTCTGTATCTCAGCCACGACGATGTGACGGGGTTCTTGTTCCCTGCGGTATCCTTATATCGACACTTCAGCTGAGGCTGAAGATACCAGAGAACATTCAGATGGTCACATGGACTCATAAACTGGCACATAGGAAACATGTTTATCCTTTGGGCCAGCTTTATAAATGTGACCAAGGATATTCATTATTAGTTGTCTGTACGTAAACACGGCATTTCTGATCAGCATCTCGAGAATATTTTCTTGATATAGCTTCTGTGGTACTTCAAGTAGGAAAATATTTCATTGCCTTGGAAGACGGTGTAGTGAGAGATCACCGGGCACAGTGTGTTTTATCCCTGAGTTTTAAAGGGAGAGTTGAGTTACTGGTTTTTTTTTCTGCAACCATTATCAGCTATGTATGTATCTTGCCCATGGCATACAATAGACAGTATAGTATAAGGGGAGAATTCATAGCATCCAAGGCAGACAAACTAAATGACACGCATAGGGGCTTCCAAATACATTGTTTACAAACCACTGGCAGTGAATTGAAACTCTGGGAAGAGAGAGAGAATTCTCTAAACTTTGTAAGACAGCCTTGGGCAATTAAATGGTTCTCAATTTATCTTTAAGCATACCTGCCACGATCATAGTTGGCCAGATAAACTACAGACTGCCCATCACACTTTGTCTAACACATCACTCAGCACCTAACCCATATTATCCCTGTATCTTTTGACCCCCACATTTTCTTACTTTATCTGCTAGTTCTCTTACAGCCACAGAAGAATTAACAGTGTAGATTATACCACACTGGGAGGTCATACACAAAGTGGTTAGGTGGATGCTTTCCTGGAAAAACACCTGGGTTCAAGCCCTGGCTCCACCCGAAGCCAGCTGTGCAACCTTTGGCAAATGACCTAACCTCTCTGTGTCTCAGACACCTTACCTGAGTCCAGATAACAGTGTCTACCTCACAGGGTTATTGTGAGGACTAATTAGGTAATTCACGTGAAGTACTGGAAAGAGCACCCACTGGCACCGCTAGTATTCTACAAATAATAACTGTTAAGTGTTGTTGACATGTGTTGAACGTCAGTATGTGTGTGTGTAATGATTACAGGAGTTGTGTTTTGCTTTGGCTAAAACTGAGGTTCAGCTGCTTCTCCTGGATGAGCACGGATCACTAGTAGGCAGCAATGGCCCTGTGGGGTGGGGTGAGAGCGGTGGACCTCCTCCAGGACCCAAGTACACCTACTAAGGGGATGGGCTACATGCAGGCGGTCAAGTCGTTTCATACGCTTTATGAAGCGACATCCCACAGGCCCTCCAATGGACATTTTTTCACCCAAACCCCAAACATCACCTCAAGGCTGGGGTCAAAGGGCATGAACTCACTTTGTGACCGTGGCCCCTGCCCACCCAGTGCTCAGGGAACTCTATAGATGCCCGTTTCTCTCAAGAACGCCATTGTGGATGAAGCAGTCTGCCCAGAACACGTCCAGAAATGGGACCTCCTGCATCCATCCAAGAGGAAAGAACCACTTTGTGCTGCAACGCCACCTAATCCCCGCTCACTTTCAGATTTTGTTTTGTTGGGGCTAGCCAGTCTCTGTCTCCTTCCTCCCCAAAACCTCTCTCCCAACTTTAATCATCTGCCTTGTTCTTCCCACGTCACACAGAGCCCCCCACCCTTAGAACACCACCCCCCCCACACCCCATGCCCCAGTCACCCTCCTCTCCTGTCCCACTCACTGGAAACGTCTCTCTGGACCAGGCCTGGGCTGAAGGGGCTCGGGCTGCGTCTCAGTTCAGCCCCCGTGGGGCTGAGTGGGAGAGGGGGGTTTTCTTTGATCCACCTAATGAATTAATGAATTAAACAGAGGCGGGGTTCAGAAGCCAGGCTCCTTACTTTTGCCGGAGCTGGACTGATTGTGAGCCGCCGCCACTGCTGGAAGATTGCCGCCCGGTGCTGGAAGAATTAGGGGCAAGGGCGAGTCCATTCATCTTCCCTAATCGAGTTCTTGGGAAATACACATGTAGATGAGCCCCTAACAATGACCCCTGGCTGATTGCTTGGAGTACCCTCCACGGCGCCCACAATGGTACTGACTAGCTCTTTATGTGGCTCACAAAGGAAGCCCCAGCCTCCCCTTGGCCCGCTTGGCCCTGCCCCACCCCCCCCCAGTCCCCTCACCAGGGGCTGTTGAAGTTTTCTCTGCATTCCCCCTGTCTGCACCCCACCCCAGACTCTGAAATAAACAATAAATAAAAGCTCACCTCACCTGGACCTATAGGGGAGAGCTGGGCAGTTCCAGAGGGAATTAACTTTGGAAAACAAGGCCCTAAGCCCCTTAGCGTGTGGGCAGCAGCTTAAGGAAACGCTCACTGCCAATCTTCACTTAGTGGTAATTATAGAGATCAATTTAATATTGGGCAAGTGTACCGAAAAAGCGTTCTCGGTCAGAGAGGAAGCAGCAAACACCAATTAATTGTCCTGAAGGCTGCCCTCTGGTCGCCCAGGCGTCTGCATTCCAGCTACCTGGACAAGGTAACTGGTACGCGGGCCTCGGCGGGGTGCCCCCAGGCCGACGGGGCAGCGCCTGTGCCAGACTGGGAAGTGTGAGCAGAGCCTGGGGGAGCAGGCTGCTTCGCCTGGATTCTGGTGGGGACCCCTTCAGTCCTCCTGGACGCCCACGGGCCTCTCTCCCCACGGCTTCTGACTTCATTTCTCTCTACCACAGCCTCTTAGATGGAGGGATGCACTCTCGGGGAAGAACCAAAGACACCTGTAGGCTAAGCTGGGCTTTGACGCTTTTGAACACGTCGCCGCCCTCCACAATAATGACTACAAATGCGCTGCAGCCAGAAAACAGGAGGAGACGAGGAGGAGTCAGCAGGTCCGAGTTCTAGTCCTGACCCCTCCACCTCACAGCTGTCTGTGTCATGTTGGGGCTCAGCTCGCTCTTCCGGGAAATGAGGGCGAATGCATTTTTCCTGCTCACCTTACAGGGCTGTGGGGGCCAAGTGCTGGGGAGGATGTCAAAGGATTCTGAACATTATACAGTGAGCCGCAAGCACTAGAAAGCACGTACTGATGTTCATTAATTTACCTTGATTTAGTAGCTCAGTGTCTGTCTGCTTGAAACTCACGTGCTAGCCGTTTGAACTTACCTCTCTGTGGCTGTGGTAAAAATAAAGCAATTCGCGTAATTGCCTCCCCTCCCTTTGCCCATGTAACGATCCTTAGCATAGTCACATGTCCTTGTCAATGTCCTTCTCCCGTCAGGTTAAAGGTGGAGGATCCAGACAGGTGGTTTTCTCTTCTTTTGTCTTGTCTTCCAGGCAGGACCTTAGCTCCCCAAGGCCAGCGGCCCTGGCCTTTCCTTTCCTTTTGGGGGGCTGACAGGGCTGGACCCTCAGGAAGAAGGCAATAAGCGCTTGTCTGAAAGCAAAGACTAATAAACAAACTGAGAGGGCGGGCAGTGGGGGAACCCCAGCGGGGAGATCTAGGTGCCTGCTGCAAAGAGGTTAACGAATCTCTGGGTCCTTTCCTGTAAGTCCTAGGCTTTTCCGGAAGCATGTAAGTTCAGCGAAGGCCAGGCTCCCTTCTCGGTGGGGTCTCAGATTTGAGAAATGCCAGTGGTCACAGCAGTGGGGGATGTGCGTGGGGGGGGACACTCCCCTCCCGGCAGAAATCATTTTTGCCCTCGGCCTGTGAGTCACTCTGGACCACGGAAGCCTCGATGGCCCACCCGCCTCCAAAGGGGAAAGAAATGCAAGCGCCCCCCAGAGAAGCCAGAGGCCTTCCACGACCCCCAAGGTCCTTCCCCACTGGGCCAGAGGTCGGGTCATCTCCTCCTCCTGGAGAGTCGGTCGGTGGGGAGGGTTCTCGCAGAACACAGTCCGAGAGAGTGAGGAACCCCAGTGGGTCTCCCTCCGGGCCTGGGCCGGGCAGCGCGTCCGACTCCGGGCCTCCCAGCCTCCCCCTGGGCCGCTGGGCAATGCAGTCCCCGGGCCAGCGGACACAGATGGCCCCAACGCCTCCTGGGGCGGGCCCCGGAGCGAGGGAGGCAGCCGGCGCGCCCGGCCGAGGGGACAGACACGAGTAGTTGAAGCACAAGGACAAACGAACCCGAAGTCGGGTGGGACTCCGGAGCCCAAAGGGAATCAGTGCCCGAACAGGTAAAAAACGGGGCGATACGGGAAAAAGCAAACAGAAACGATGCGGGGAACTGAATTCCAACGCCGTGAAGCCAAGAAGTGTTTCGAGGGGGCGCCCCGGACGCCAAGCCCTGCGGAGGACGAGAGTCTAAGGGCCCAGGCGAGTCCGGGGTGGGGGGAGTGAAGGGGCAGGTGAGCCCCAGGAGGGGGGCAAGTCGGGGGCCGGGGAGGGAGACGAGACCAAGGGCGTCGGCCCCGGTGAGTCAGGACTGGGGGCGCCGACTCCCAGAGACCCGGGTCCCCAGGCCTGTCCCCCCGGTGTTCGGCGTGTGTGGAGCGGATCGGCAGGTGGAAGGTGGAAGGTTCCGAGGGCTGCCCCGGACCCGGGGTCCGGGCCAGGGAAAGATCCGCCCCGCCGCGGGGGGGAGGGGCTGGGTCCCGAGCCAGAGGGGAGGAGCCGGGTCAGCGGGCTCGCAGGCTTCTGCGCCCTGAGACCCAGCTCCCGGGAGTCGCACCTTCCAACTCCGGCGGCGACGCAGGCGGCCGCGACCCGAGCGCTCGCCCACTTCCAGCGCGCGAAGCTCCGCCAGCGCTGCCCGCCGAGCTTGACCTTGGAGCCACAGCTCTCGGATTGGACGGCCGCACGCGGGAAACACCGACTTCGAGTTTCTTCTCTGTCTCCAAAGCAGACGGCGCTGCTGAGAGCGCGGGTGGCGCCCCCCTGCTTCCCGCTCTCCCCATGCACCTGCCCGGCTGCGCCCCCGCCATGGCCGACGGCAGCTTCTCGATCGCCGGCCACCTGCTCCGCAGCCCGGGCGGGAGCACCTCGCGGCTGCACAGCATCGAAGCCATCCTGGGATTTACCAAGGACGACAGGATCCTCGGCTCCTTCCCGACGGAGCCGGGCGCCCGGGGCGTCAAGGAGCGCGACAGGAGGCCTGGGGCACGGGCCGCCTGTCCTAGGGTTCCCGGGGGAAGCTCAGAGCCCTCCCCGCCGCCCGCCCCGGCTCCAGCTCCGGAGTACGGAGGTGAGTACCGCCCAGGCAGCTCCAGGGGGGCCGAACTTAGGAACGCTGCCAGAGGAGAGAGACCCTGCCTTAATTTTTATCAAGACGCCAGGGCGCGGGGTTGCGCGCCGTAAGTGCAGCAGGAGCGCCCAACTTGCGATCAGAGAAAACTTAGGGGCTCCCCGCAGCCCTCACCCCTACCCCCAAACCCCAGCCAGGCCCTCTCGGAGTCAGAATCCGCTTGCCAGTGCCCATGGGTGGGCGGGTGGGCCCAAGAATACTCCAGGGAGTGTCTCTGACCTTCTGCGGCCCCCCGTCGTCCCAGCCCCTCGCCCCTACTGCCCCAAGGAGACAGGAGAGACGCGGCCAAACCCAGGGCTGCCAGCCGGGCCCACTGCCGGGGACGCTAAGCTGTCCGAGGAGGAGCCGCCCAAAAAGAAGCACCGGCGTAACCGCACGACCTTCACCACGTACCAGCTGCACGAGCTGGAGCGCGCGTTCGAGAAGTCCCACTACCCCGACGTGTACAGCCGGGAGGAGCTGGCGGGCAAGGTCAACCTACCCGAGGTTCGGGTCCAGGTAAAGAGCCCAGATCCGTCCCCCGGAGGGCCCTACCCCAAGCTGCAGCCAATGCTCCCTCGAATCCCCGCCCCCCGCGAGCCCATGCGTTTATGATGACACTTTCCCCGTTGGCCTTCCTCTACTTGGCTGGCCCAGAGCCCTAAAGGGGCGTCACAGATCTTCCGTGTGCCCCACGCACCGGCCTTTGGGCGCTTGGTTCCAGGGGGCAGCTTTCTTCTCCCTTTTGGGGTCTCCGTCTTCTGAGCTAAAGAGAGGAACTGGATGTGGCAGGCAAGGCCAAGAGGTGACCGCTCATTAGAGGCAGCCAGGATGGGTGTGTGTGTGTGTGTGTGTGTGTGTGTTGCAGGGGGGAGTGAGTTCTGAGGAGAGAGAGAATGTGGGCAGCATTTGAGGGTCACCGGACCCAGGCGCCAAATGCCACCCTAGCCACTAGCTGCGGGCACCCTGTTTAAAAGGACAACCCCGTCTGCCCGGGAGGAAGGAGCCTGGCGCCTCACCGCTGAAACTTTCGGCGGATTTATTCCAGGATCTGACTTTTGCTTCCCTGGTGCACATCCGCTCCAACTTCCCGCGGCTGCCCAGGCCTTTCTTTTTGCTGGAAGGGGGTTTTCGCTTTAATTAAAGCTGAATTATCTTTAATCCCCGATCATTAAAATATCTGAAAGCCTTAAATATTTGCTAGTCATCTGTAAAAAAATCTGGGAGGATTTCCAAACTGGGAGCGTTTACAGGGGACCGACAGGGAGCCGCTGGGAACGCACGTCTCTGCGTCTGAAAGGCAGAGGAGCGGAGATGGGTTTTATTGTGTGTGTCCAATGAATCAGACTTCCAGGAGGCGAGCTGCTCAGAGGTTTGCGGGCTTTGGGCCTTGTCTTTAAAGTAAAAGGGGACAAGCCCTTGCCTTTGTCTCTTCTGCTTGGTTTGGGGGTTTAAAGTAATGAGTCAACATCATGGTTTTAAAACTAGTTCTCTAATGTGACCCGGGATTAGCCGGCAAGAACAGGACAGTCGCTCCTCATTGGAGGCAGTAGAGCTGCAGTGATTTCCTGGAAGGGGGGGCATATCAGCACCTGCTTTTCAGGGAGGAAGGTGGCGAAGGGAGACAGGAAGCATACACGGGCATGATGGAGGAGGAGAGGCCCACCCTTCCAGCGCACCTGTGCATCCAGTACAGAGGCACAGCCAGTGTAGGACCTGGCTTCCTACCTCTGTCCCACCTCCCTTTCTCCCTCTTTGCTCGCTCAGGTCTTTGGCTTGTCCTCTACGTTGTGAGCTTCTTGAGGACAATGTCTGTGACTTTTCTGGGGCCACAGGGCCAGCACCGGGCCCAGCCTATGGCAGGTTCTTCATGTGTGACTATGATGTAATCAGCTGGGGTGGGGGTGCTGGGCAGGGCCTCCAGCTGCGTCGTGGGCAGCCGAATCAGAGCTGGCGGTCCTGGTCTTTAGCCCTCCTATGTGGGGTGCTGATCTGAAGACCAGTGCTGATATCTGGGGGGATGGAGTGAGATGCGCAGAGAAACAGGAGACAGGGGGTGGGCGCCCTCGCTCAGGTTTCTCTTTTCTCAATTTCCAGTAACTGTCCCCTGGGTCTGGGGAAATCGGGGCCTCACGTGCAGATGAGTATTCTGTGGGATACCCACATGTTTTTGTTCTTCCTCCCTGCACCCCCACACCACAGCCTTACCCACGCTTGCCCAGCTCGGCTCAGGTGCTAGGTAGGTCTTTTCTCAGCTCTCCTGGAGCTGTCCCTCCCCACCTTACTCGCTCAAAACTGCCTCCCCCCTTCTGACATCACAACGAGTCCCCCATTTCCCTTCATAAATGCAACAGTGAAGGCACCAGTTTGGCCAAAGTTCCTCCCAGATGCACCACACGGAGCTAGACCAATCCTCCCTGTTGATTCCGAGGGTGGTGACTTTGCGGTGGAACCCTAGCTACACCTCCTCTTGCGCTTTTATCAGATCACTGATGGAAGTTTCATCCCTAAGGGACCAGACTCCACTCTGGCGTAGACTTTACAGGTAAAGAGAAAAAGACCTGGGCTCACCGAGTCCACCTTAGGGGAATGGCGGAACTAATTCCATAAGGCAAAAGTAGATGCGATAAACTTAACCTCCGGTCATCATCAAGAGCCATTTCTAAGAAATACCAGAAATCCTAAGTGAATGTCAATTAAACAAAAATGGAAATCTTATCAAGGCAGCAACTCACATATGCTTGGGAAAAAACAAACGCACACTTTTCTACTAGTTGTCATAACCCGTAATTCGTGGAGAGGGCTGTATTTGGGCACCTAATAGTGCCAGTTACAGTACTTAGAGTATTTGTTTACACACATGTTTCTAATGGAGACAAAAGGTAAGTAAAGCGGAGACGGCCTGAGGCAGGGGCGGCCACTGAGAGCGACCGCACGGGGAGGAAGAGCCTGAGCAGAAGGGTCAGGGGCGCTGCCGGCCCGCAGGCCACGGGAATCGGGTGAGATCTGGATTCGGGGAAGTCCTGCGGTCTGATTGCGGGTTAACCTCACTTTGGGGGGGAAACGGATGCAACCCCAGCGGCAGGTGAGATCAACAGGGACAAGGGTGGGAACATGCGGAGGACAAGGATGGGACAAAGAGACCCAGAGGAAACAAGAGAGGAGGGGAAAGGGACACAGAGGAGAAAACGGGAGGAAAAGGAAGGGCAATGCGGGCGAGGGCTGGGGGGTGAAAATGAAAGAAGCAGGTGGGAAATAGTGGCGCCCCAGTATTACTTGGGGTGGAGGGGTCGAGCTGGCTGGGCTGCAGCCCAACGGCCGCTGTGCTGCCTCCCGCAGGTGTGGTTCCAGAACCGACGGGCCAAGTGGCGGCGGCAGGAGAAGCTGGAGGTGTCGTCCATGAAGCTGCAGGACCCGCCCCTCCTCTCCTTCAGCCGCTCCCCGCCTTCCGCGGCTCTGGCGCCTCTCGGGGCGGGCCCGGGCGGCGGCGGGGGACCGGCGGGGGGCGCCCTGCCTCTGGAGTCCTGGCTGGGGCCGTCGCTGCCGGGCGGCGGCGCCACCGCGCTGCAGAGCCTGCCAGGCTTCGGGCCGCCGGCGCAGAGCCTGCCGGCCAGCTACACGCCGCCGCCCTTCCTGAACTCGCCTCCTCTGGGCCCCGGCCTGCAGCCTCTGGCGCCGCCGCCGCCGCCGCCCGCCTACCCCTGCGGGCCGGGCTTCGGGGACAAGTTCCCGCTGGACGAGGCGGACCCGCGCAACAGCAGCATCGCGGCGCTGCGCCTGAAGGCCAAGGAGCACATCCAGGCCATCGGGAAGCCGTGGCAGACCCTCTAGGAGCACCGGGGACCAAATCGGGGCCTGGGAGCCGACCCCGAGCCGCAAGCGTGCGACCGTTCTCCCTGGGTCCCCCGACTCGGCCACACTTTCCCCGCGCCGCCCGAAGCTGCAGCGAGGCTTGGGCCTTGGGCGAGCGTCTGCTTCTGACTCTCCGCGAGGACTGCCCCTGGGGCCTGCCGAGGCCCCTTGGCCACCCCAAACCCCCACGGACCCCCAGCCCTGCTGTTGGCGGGGTGCGGGCGGGGGGGGATGCGGAGAGGCAGCCCAGGCCCGCCAGCCACGCTCCTCCCACCCCGGGGGCGCCTGAGCCTCCAGGCTCTGTGGGCCCAACGCGCCGGACCTCGGCCTCCCCAGGAGGGCGATGTGACAGCCCCAGATAACGACGAGTGGAAGGAAGGGGAGGCGGGGAAATAGAGTCTGAAGAACTGTTTGTATGCGTAGTTTTAAAGATTGTGGGAGGACATTAAAGATTTACTTGTTTGGGTTTGACTCGAGTTAAGCGCGCTCAGGACTGCGGTGCGGGAGGCAGGTGTGAGTGCCAATGGGGTGCGGGGCCGGGTGGGTCGAGGAGAGCCGAGGAGTGCGCGGAGCCCGGCTCCCTCGAGGTGGCCTCCTGGGGGCGCTGTGCTGCGGCGGATCTGTGTCCGCGTCTTGGACGCTGTGTCCCCATTCCGGACTCTGCGGGCATCTGGAACCAGAGGCGCGCCTTCCCTGGCGCTGAAGGGCGCGTGCGCTTGTGTGGCATTCGGGGTGTTTGGAGCCTAAGGCTCAGCTGCCTGTGCCACATCACCACAGTCCGGCCGAGGCTGCTAGCTACTTTGAAAGACTGACCCCAACGGGAAACGTATACACCACCTTCCCAGGATGAGAGCTGCACGTCGCGAAGTCCCTAGCGGCCCCGCCTCCCTCTTTCCAGGCGCGGAGGCCCTGGCCCCTCTCAGATCATTGTCCAGGTCACCAGGTCGTTGCCGGGCCCGGCTAACCAGGGTTGATGACGTTAGTCCTCCGAATTCTCAGAGCCGCTTTTCTGAGCCCCGCGCCTCTCTCTCGCCCCCTCCCCCAACTCGCTCGGCACCCGCAACTCAGAGGCTCCCTTTAACCCACGACGGGTTAGCCGCGGCGCTCCAGGAGTGTGTGCTGAGCGGCCTGTGTCCCGCAGGAGGGCACATCCTAGCGGGGCATCGTGGACAGGATCTGCAGTTCCCTGGTCCTGCTCTGGGGTGGGGAAGGAATCCAGAGGTCCCACGCGGGCTCCAGAACCTCCCGAGGTTCTCGCGGAGTCGCGAGTAAAGGAGGGCCGGGGACTCCCAGCCTGAGCAGCTGCAGAATCGGAAATTGACCCTGGAAGCTGGGCGGCCGCGGGAATAGCCCAGATTCTCGCGGTGCAGGTCCTCTGGCCCCCTTGCTATGAATCAACTGGCTACCGTGTGTCGGTCGGTGGTTAGTGCGTTGGTAAAACACCCAGAGGCCCCCCACCCACCCGTTCCTCGTCTAATGAACCCTACCTCTCAGGAGGTGGGAAACATGGGATCAGATCACCTGTAAGTCACAAACTGTAAACTCTCAATGACCCTGCAGGAGGCCACACACACTGCGGGCGCCTCTCAGGTTCCTGCAGCATCCCTGCGCTGTGCTCGGCCCCTGCAACCTGCTTGGGGACAGGATTACTGCCCCAGGGCTGGGGGTACAGGGAGTGTCATTGCGGAATTCAGGCCTTGCCTCACGGGTCCTGAGAGGCTCCGGCACAAGCAGGCCTGTGTGCCCCAGACCTTCCTCTGCTGCCTTGCACATGGTAGGCTGGTCTGTGAGCATTTCTTAAATCGGCTATTTCCCCAGGACTAGGGGGGAAACACCTGCGCTTTCACTCACACGGATGGTCCGTGGGGAGACGGGAGAAGTGGGCCAAGTGATATCAGCTCTTGGCAAGAAAAAAATAGATAAACTCGAGATGAACGTGTCAGCAGATTTCTTTCAGTTTGGCCTGTCCTCGTTTGTTCTCTAACACTTAGGGATACTTTATTCTGAGAACCCGCAAACTCACTGCTCTCCAGAAAGCCCCACACTTGTTCTGCCCCTCATGTTCTCATCACAGTCCTGGGCACCTCTGCCCTTGCCCTCCCCTTCGCTGCTCTTATCTCATTCCTACGGTTGTTCCTCCTGCGTCTGCCATTTTTCTTTCTTCGTCATCCACCAACCACTGGCCACGACCTCCCTCTCTTTTACTATGTACTTTAAATCTGAGAGTGGATATTCTTTTTTTATTTAAATATTTTATTTATTTATTTTTAGAGAGGGAAGGGAGTGAGAAAGTGAGAGAGAGAAACATCAATGTGCGGTTGCTGGGGGGCCGTGGCCTGCAACATAGGCATGTGCCCTGACTGGGAATCGAACCTCCGACACTTTGGTTCGCAGCCTGCACTCAATCCACTGAGCTACGCCAGCCAGGTTTAGAGAGTGGATATTCTAAATCATCTCTTTAGGTATCAACACTTTGAACCGTCACTGGATGTCAGGGACAAGTCCTTGGAAAATGATCATTAAAATGCTAAGGGCCAAGCATCCCTGGAAAGCAGGCGCCAGCACGCTTCTAAGTAGTTTATATCTATCTATTGACTCATCGAAGCTCATCAGGAAAATGCAATGACCCCTGTTCTATAAATAAGGAAACTTATTATGAGGCACAGAGAGGTTCCCCGAGTTAACACCCTTGTAACCGTTGGAGCTGAAACAACCGGAAGTCCGGGTCGGTCCACCATCACTGAGCATGCCCAGGAAACGTTTGCTGAATGAGTGCTCCTTATCTCAGTTCCTAAAAACAGCTCATTAGACCACACGGGAACTGAGGTCCCACGTGTTGAGTGCCAGGTGTGGGTGCTTTTCTGGGCCTCCTGGGGAAGGCTAGACACACACAACACATCAGCGCCAGCGCAACCCACCCCCACCTCGGGGGTTGCCTAGCAGGGCAGCTCGAGGGCCGGAGATTCTTGCTGCAGACTCCAGAAGGGGCGCAGGTGAGGCGAGAAGCCAGTACTTAACTCAAGCTGAGGGTGAGGACGGTTTGTAACAAGGCGCATTAGAGCTCCAGACGGCCCAGAAACCCGTGGGGCCGCTACTCAAGCTCACGGCTACTGAAAGCCCTTTGCAGACGCGCCGGCCTAGGTGGGCCACCGGCTTCCAAAACTAGACTGTGCCGGCTGTGGTTTGGGGCGGGCACACCGGGTTCTGAGGGAAAGGGCTCCCCGCGTAAGCCTGCATCGCTTGGGAAATGGTTCTTGAGCCTTCCGTGATGAGCCCGAGGGTCCACTGAAGGGGACCATGAACCAGCAGCGAGTGGTCTCACGGCTTTCGGGGAGGAAAGACACTGGGCTGTTCCGAGCACAGCGACCTAGATGGAGACGGGCCTTGACTCAGGCCGACTTGGGCCCAGTCACGCTAACCGGGAGGCCTTGGGCACCCTTCCCCGAGGACGACATCGGCTCTGGTCGCCGCAGGTGAGTGAGGATAACAGCTCCTTCTTGGCTCCCAGGCACCGCGCTGGACTGCGCCCAAGCCCCGCGCTCAGTCCGCAGGGGCGCGCGGAGCAGGACGCGCGGGATTGGCTGTGTCCGTCGCAGCACTTGTCACGCCCGCGGACTGTCCGCGGCGCTGTGCGGGTCCAGCGGACGCCCAGCCGAGACCCTCCGCCGACCCTGTGGCTCTCAGCTTCCGCGGAACCAGCCACCACCGCCCCCTCGGCCTCCATCCCTCTCCCCGGCCGTGGTGGGGACGCTTCAGTTTTCGAGTTTTCCCTGTGGAGGAGCCTTTACTCTTCCCTCCCACGAGGGGGTCGTATACGCGGTGTGCACCACGGCTCCCTGCCTCTGGTGGCGATTTTTCTCTGCCTCGAAGGTTCTTCTCTCCCTGTCGCCTCTCTCCGGGGCCACGGGATCCAGGGGCGGCCGCAGCCCGGTGGAGCCCTCCTCGCCCGGTGTCCTGGGGCCCCGCGCCGCGGCCCCAAGGCCCATCCAAGCTGTTCATCATGGGCTTCCCGCCCTCGGAACCTTGCTGGCCTGCGCTCTCGGCCCCGCTGCCCCAGGGGCGATCGAGGCTACTGTAGTTGTGATGGGAAGAGTCAGAGAGACCCCAAAGATCAGCAACAGAACTGGGGCGGACCCTCTGTGTTTACTTATTTTGAGCACGTGGTTAATATTTGGGGGAGATTGGACATGTCCAACCAGGGAAGACAATCCCCGCTGGTGAATCTAGCATCCCACGAGGGGAGGGTGGGAATCCCGGTCCTGCTCTCCCCCCACCAGATTCACTGGTTAATTGAAAGTCTTTGCAGAGACCTTGGAGAGCCCGCGTGGGTGAAGCAGGGAGAGTGGGGACAGCCAGGACTCCGCGTTCCAGAAGCCGCGTCCCTCCTGGTGGCAGGGTATGGCAGGAGCATCCAGTCCCATCTCCGGCCCCCGGATGCCAGCAGGAGAAGACTTTTAGGGAAGGTCACAAGAATGAGAAGTTGGCACGTGCCCTGATCGGGAAACATGAATTGCACCTGGCCTGGGGGCTGGTCCTGCATCCTAACGCTCCTGGGGGAGGGGAGGCTCCGCGTGCCAGGAGGGGCACCGGGACCTTTCAAGACCCGGATGGCGTGCTTTGTGCCATTGCCGACCCTTAATTGGGAACTGTCTCTAATAATCTGGCCTCAGCTTGTTAAGCGTACAATAGTGGGCAGAGTTAACGACTCATTAGTGATTAATTTCTTAACTGTGCGTTAATTGCTCACTGTACAAGCCCATTGGTAAAACTGGATTAAATCATCTAGATCCTCGGTCAGGACTCACAGCCCTGGAAGATGGGAAGAGTGCGGGGTTCCCCCACCTTCGTGGGTCAGCTTCTTCAATCAAGGTCAAGAGCAGCGGCGGCCCCTCGGCCTACAAATGGGAAATCTGTGGCCCAGTCTCAGCTGTGACATTGTGTGACCTGTGACCTTAAATAGGCTCCTCTCTCCAAGGTCTCCCCTCTTCCCTCATCAGCCCATCACAGATGCCTCCAATGTGGAACACCTCGTGTTAGAAGCTCCTTCCCTCTGCTCTGTACTTGGTGTAGGCACATGTGTTTGTTTATCTTAGAAGGTCCTGAACAAATTGTATACAAGACTGCTTTTCTGTAAAGGCTCTTTCCAGTGTTCATAGTACCTGGGTTCTGCCATTTGTACCTTAAAAAAAAAAGTCCTAAAAAGATAGCCTATAGTTTTTTCCCCTTCTCAGTCTTCCTGGGATCTTTATCCATTCTGGAGACCCTCAAGGCATGGTGGATGTGTAAGGATGGGCAGACATGAATCTCCACCTTCGAGGAGCGTGGCCCAGGAAGTGGAACTAAGAACGTAACTGTACGTATGTTTCCAGATGCCTTTCCCCAAGCGCTCCCTTCCACCTGGAATATCTTCCCCCACAGCGAGTACTGTGAGGTGAATGCAACCGAAGTTACCAAAACTTACGAGATGCAGCTAAAGCAGTGCTTATAGGGAATTTTATAGCTTTAGTGCCTATATTAAAAAAAAAAGAAGAAATCTCAAATCAATAACCTAACCTTCCACCATAAGACACTAAAGAAAAAAGAAATGAACAGAAGGAAGGGAATAGGAAAGGTTAGAGTGGAAATCAATGAAGTGGAGAATAGAAAAACAATAGAGAAAATCACATGAAAAAATACTTGATATAATTAGTCGCCAGAAAAATGAAAAATGAAACCACAGTGAAATACCACTTCACACGCGTGAGAATGGCTAGGATCAGAGTCAGTGGCCAGGTGTGTTGGTGAGAACACGGGGAAATTCAGAACCTCAAACACCACTGCTGGAAATGGGACATGGGGCAGCTGCTGTGGGGGAAAAGCTGGCAGTTCTTTAAATGATCGAATATGTAGTTACTATGTGACCTCTCAACACTGACCAAGAGAAATGAAAACAAGCCCACACAGAAACTTGAACGTGAATGTTTATGCCATCATTTTTCATAATAACTAAAAGGTGTCAACCATCCAAATGCCCATGAACAGTTGAGTTAGTCAACAAAATGTGGTATAGACACATGATGGAATATTATTTGGCCATAAGAAAGGATGAAGTGCTGATACACACTACAACATGGACGAATCTTGAAAACACTCTGTTAAGTGGAAGACCACATAGCATATACATGGGAATTCACATGAAAGCCCAGATAGGAAATCCATAAAGATGGAAAGTAGGTTCGTGGTTGCTTAGTGCTGGAGGACAGGGCAATACAGACAAAGAAGATGACGGATAAAGGATGCAGAATTTGTTCTGGAAGTGATGGACATTCTCCAGAATTGACTGTGATGATGGTGGATGGTTGAACTTGTCTTTGACCCAACTAAATGAGTGTACTGTTTTTTAAAAATTATGATTATTTATTTATTTATTTATTTTTGGACAGAGGGGAAGGGAGGGAGAAAGAGAGGGAGAAAAACATCAATATGTAGTTGCCTCTGGCATGCCCCCTACTGGGAACCTGGCCTGCAACCCAGGCATGTGCCCTAGACTAGGAATCGAACCGGCAACCCTTTGCTTTGCAGGCCGGCACTCAATCCACTGAGCCACACCAGCCGGGGGCAAGTGAGTGTACTTTAAATGAGTGAATTGTATGATATGTGAATCATATCCCAATAAAGCTGTTAAAAAATAGTCTTCCCACAAACTCTCGCTGCTTCCATCCATTTCAAGTATTCGTATTGGGATGATTTTTCTTTCTTTGTTTTAAATTAAGTATATTTCATCGATTATGCTATTACAGTTGTCCCATTTTTTTTTCTCCTCCTCATTCCCCTCTTCCCTGTACCTCTCTCCCACCATCATTCCCCCACTTAGTTCAAGCCCATGGGTTGTGCGTATAAGTTCTTTGGCTTCTCCATTTCTTATACTATTCTTAGTCTTCCCCTGTCTATTTTGTACCTACCATTTATGCTTCTTATTCATGGCACCTTTTCCCCCATTTTCTCCCCTTTCCCAACCCTGCTGATAACCCTCCATGTGCCTTCCATTTCTATGATTCTGTTCCTGTTCTAGTTGTTCGCTTAGTTTGTTTTTGGTTTTGTTTTATTTTAGGTTCAGTTAGCAATAGTTGTGAGTCTGTTGTCATTTCACTGTTCATAGTTTTGATCTTTTTCTTAGATAATGATTTTTCTGAATACCAGTCTCACCGGGCTGCTCCCTTGCTAGATGACACTCGTCAGAGTTGGTTAAGTTGTTATCAAGTCAGCTGACATACCTTGCACGCCTACTGTCTTAGGCAGCAGTAAATACACCCACTCCTGCAGTTTCAAATCCTAACTCCTCTTTCTGCCTCCAGGCTCACCTGCAGGACTCACTCGTTCCCTTTCCCATTGACCTTCTCAGAAATAGAGACCCTCTGCTCTAAACCAATGATCTTGACGGTGCCTTGCTCTCCCCAATTCCTCCTCTATACTCTTGCTCAAGGTGAACAACACCTTTTCATCCAATATGACAGAACAGTCTAGGCACCTGCTCTCCTGGGAAAGACATAGTCACTTAGACTCACACTGTAAGGTTTGAGCCTGGCTGGAGAATCTTTTCGGCCAGTGACAGCTTCGTGAGTTGAGGATAGAGTGCAGGGCCGGCCCGGGGTAGGGGGGGGGCGTCCTATGCGGATCAGCTAAGGAAAGACAGAGGGCTCCGGAAGAGGGGAAGAGGGCAGCCGGCCTTACCTGCTGTTGGCACAGGACCAGCCAGTGGTGGGCCTGTTCCTGAGGTCTCACCTGGGCAAGTACGATGTGTCCTCTGTCTGGGACACCTTTTCTTCTCTCCTTGAAGTGTTCTATCCCCAGTTCAACGTTCATGTCCTTCCAGAAGCTCTTGTGATTTTACCTGCCCACTGTTTTCTTGCGTTTCCCAGATCTGTCTGTGAATCCTTCCCTCGTCCCTCCCCCATGCCCTGCTCTTCTTTTAGAGCAAACAAGCCCTCGGTATATGGGACCCCTAACAGTTGACCCAAACCTGCTCAAGCCTCAAGGGTTAGCCTGTGGGGCTTTGAACTCAGACTCAAACAGCAGCCCCTGTGTCTTTTCTCTGTTGTGTTTCATTGTGGGTGAGGAGCACTCCTTTCAGATTACTATGATAGATCATTGGATCCCTTGTCGGGAAATCACGGGAACCTCAGTTCTGCTCAGGGCTTCATATGTGGCCTCAGGCAAAGGACTCTCACTCCGGGTGAAGTTCTTTGCCTGTAAAACGTAGGGGCTGGGCCAGAGAACCTCTAATATCCTCCCAGCTGCAGAATGCTGATCCTCATTCAGTAACTTGGCTGCGGGTGCCCCCTGATGGCTGCTTTGAGAACTGAACCTGCCGATTGTGCACTGGAAGTTTTCTAGTGGAAGGCCTCCTCCCGGAATCGCCCGAAATGACTGAAAAGGGCCGTCCCTAAGCCCAGGAACGCCCTGCTATCTGAGTCCTTCCAAGTCCAAGGGCTTTATGCTGCCCCTTGGGTGGAAAACCCCTTCCTCTTCCATTCAGATTCCTCCACCCCACCAGGTCAACCCAACCCCGGGGATTCTTACAAAACCACCCTAAGAGAAACCAGGAAGCCAAAAAGCTTCTGCTTCATTGTTCTTGGGCCAACCCCCATGACCCACGTTGGGAAGGAATTGCTTCTAAATTATGTACATGAACCAAACGTGACTGACCCGACCTCTTCAACTTGGCACGAAGAAATACTTGCATCTCAATCAGGTGAGCCCAGAAGTAGGGCAATTCTTAACTCAAATTTCATTAATTAAAAAAATTACACTAAGGGTAGAATTTTAGATGCCTGGGCAGTAGAAGTGTTTGATTACAGGGTATGCTCTTACTGACTTCCTTCCAAACACCCCAAATAGGTGCTACCATCAGACATCACATAGCATATGAGCTCTACTCAGATTAGTTTCCAATACCTGGTACTTAATACCCAGGTGTAATGGTTTAAATAACCTGACATGCCAGCCATTTAGAAATATTTACATTGTAAGGGTATATTTCTGGGGGTACATAGACCAATCCAAAGAATAAATCTTGAAGCGTGTAATGTAGGTGTGTGAGAACTCCGGTGGGGACATACTTGGAGGCTCAGTGACCTTTGCGGCCACCCATGAATGAACACAGGAGGGACTTAAGGCTCATAGGCAGGAGAGGACATTAAGAACGGCCCTAGCCCTGGCTGGTGTGGCTCAGTGGATGGAGAGCTGGCCTGTGCACCTGGTTCAGTTCCAGGTCAGGGCTCAAACCTAGGTTGCAAGCCAGGTCCCTAGCTGAGGGTGTGCAGGAGGCAACCATTCGATATTTCTCTCTCTCTCTCTCTCCCCCCCTTTAGTCTTTAAAAATACATAAAATCTTTTTAAAAACTGCTCTAAATTTGCTTGCATCCTAGACATTCCCCAGAAAGGGAATTATCTTTTTGGTTCTGAGGTATTTGTAGGAGACAAAGTGGAAATGAAACAAAACTTGCCTAGCAATGAAAAGAATGGGTTTTATTCCTGTCCGCCCCCCCCCCCCCTATTTGTAAAGCAAGTGTCCCTGGTCTTGTTCTTAAATTACAGAACTGAGGTTACTGGTCTGTACAATGTGCACAATACCTATCTTAACCGTTGCTCTGAATACTAAGCAAGGCCATCTATTTGGAATTCCCGCGTGCATCTTCCGTTCATGCTAACGCGGGATTGCCTATTTTGTTTATGATGTACCCCACGTGGAGAGAGTCAGCCCACATGGTCCGGAGGACAGGGGCTGTATCGAACATGCAGCCCAGCCTCTCAGCAGACAGGCAAGGGTTGGAAGGGATGGCGGGAATCCCCTCGGCCTTCCCTGCCCCAACAGGGTTACACTGGACACAGGCATTTACTGGGGTCTTCAAATATGACAACGAGGTCTCACTTCACCTTTCTCGCTCTCTCTAATATTTCACCTGTCAAAATCACACAGAATCATTTGAAGATGCAAGGTGTATCACTCAATGTCATTATTCAGAGAACATTGGAATGTTTTTTAAAGATTTTATTTATTTATTTTTAGAGAGGGAAAGAAGAATTACTGTGTGGTTGCTTCTCGAGCGCCCCCTACTGGGGACTTGGCCTGCAACCCAGGCATGTACTGGCACTGGGAATCAAATCAGCAACCCTTTGGCTCACAGACCGGCACTCAGTCCATGAGTCACACCAGCCGGGGCATGAAATGTCTATTTGTGACTTTCAATTCTCTAGGCAATGCTCGGCCAGCTCTGTGAGAACAGTACCTTCCGTCTTCTCACACACACGCAGCCAGGTGAAGCAGAGCGGAGAGGTCGAGCCGGGGCTTCACCACACAGGCCACAGGAGCTGGGCAAGGTTCTACGGAGGGCCTGCTCCTGGGCTTGCCTCAAGGGACAGTGGGAGCCTCAGCCAATGTGTGTCTGGGGACAGATGGACTGATCCCGCCCCCTGCACCAGACTCTGTCCCAGCTCTGTAGGTGTGTCAAGGACGGCTCTCCAGCAGCATTTCGGAGTGCATGGCATTGCCCAGAAATTTTGCCTCTTCTTTAGCAGGATTCCTTCCTTATTCCAGTGACCAGCCAGGGAAGGGGCGAATCTTCAAAGTGAGCCAGCAGAGCAAACATCATATGGCAAACACCCTTCTGAGACATGGCGCACACAGGTAAGGAATCACAGGTGTGAGCAGGACAGTAAATACTATTGTTGAACAAACCGTGGAACAGTCAGTCTCCTTTTCCCTGGAGTATGGAACAGTTGCACAAGGATCACTTCAATGCCCAGAGAGGGCAGACAGGTAATGTAAGCAAATAAAGCAGGTAGGGGCACACTAGAGTGTGGTGGGGACTGTGGCAAAGTGGAGAATGTGGGCCAAATCCACAGGGTCAATGCCAGGCACTGGTTGTCTTCAGGGAAAGCAAGCCCAGGAGCAAGTTTCCCAATTTTGAAAAAATGTGTAACCTAGATTTGTGTGTGAAATCCCTTGATTTTGAAATGCCTGTGGCGAATTCTAGTTTTTAAGAAACTGTCCAGGCAAGCAGCGTGCCCACAGGCAGAATCTGACCAGTGGGCTGCCAGTGCCCAATGACTAAGAGAAATGGTTTTTCACATTACTCACTTTTCTCGTCTCCCTCCATCCTCGGGAGTTAAGTGGGAAGAAAGGACTGCAATCAGGTCTGGGCTTTTTGTTTTCTTAATTCAAGTTCACACACGTTGTCCATGTAGGCTGTCTACAGCTGAGGCATCTTGGGAAATTGCCGGGCAAAGGAGAGCACAATGTGAAGCTATTTCCTTTTCATTTCTGTTTATTTCAGCGGTAGAGTCGAGGAACAATTATGTTGTTACATAGGAGTGAAGGATGAGAGAGGCCCAGATGAGAGAGGGGAGCGGCCTGCCGACCACAGTCACCACAATCGCCGGTGCTTCCAGCAAGAGGAACACGCAATTGCTTGCTCCTAAGGACCCACGGTCTTCAAACCATCAAAAGGACCTGACTCAAGCATCGGAGAGCAGATAAAACCCAGTATGTTCACACTTAATAGCGGTGACTAATTTTTGAAATGGCTGCGCTGACAGATCCGGGACCGGGTGGGGTCGCAAGAAAAGACTTTCACGCTCGTGGCAGATGCGGTTGGACGCCCATCCCAAATCAATTTCTCTCTCCTTCCTGACTCTGAGAGACCTGATGTGGCTAAAGTTTCTGTCCATCCTCCCACAGGACTCATCGGTCAATCCCAGTCGGGTGCCATCAGTGCTCTGATTCGCTTTCATCAGTGGTGGGTTGAGGGCAAGCCTGTGACCTGGCTGGTCACTGAGGGGTGAGGGACGTAGAGGCCTCCGGGAAAGGACTGAGAGCATTGATAAGGTGAAGATGCAACACCTGGAACTCCAGTAGCCGCCCGGTGACTACAAGAGCAATTGTTGGCTTAGGGACAGATCTGAGCCACTGGTGGCGTCTGGGAAGATGGACAGACCACCCCACCTGGAGATGGACGTGTGTCACTGGATGGAGCTGAACCACACAGCCCTGAGTCCCACCTCCCTGTGGGTTCCTTGTATATGAGACAGTAATTTTTTTCCTCTTTTGTGCTAATTTGAGTTGAGGGTTTTCTGTGGCTAACAGCCAAAGGTGTCCTTCCTGATACAATGTTCATTCCTGAAGGTCTACCAAATAGTCCCTTTCCTATCCAAATAACCACACTTCAGTCAACTACGGACCTCCTCTACGGCAGTGGTCCCATTAATATTATAACGGAGCAGAAAAATTCCTGCAGCCTAGTGACGGTGTCGCCGCCATAAACTTGTGGGGCGGCGCCTCACTCACGTGCTTGTGGCGCTGTGGGTGTAAAAACCTCGGCTGCAGCCGTGTGAAAGCAGGGAACACACAACGATGGGATCATTGACGGGGATAAGAAGTGACTGTGCGACTGGTTCGTGTATTTACTCTATTGCACATTTTACCATGATTTTGGAGTTGTACTCTTTCACGTTTGCTGTAAAACAGGGTGCCAGGCCACACCAGCAGCAGCGGCGTACCTCTCGTGTTCACCGCGTCCCTCGCCTGCCTCATTCTCTGGCGTTTGGTTCAGTCTCACATTGTTCTGTGCACTGCAGGCTGCACAGGCCTGCAGCCCGGGAGCAGCAGGCTACTGTTACAGCCGAGGTGCATGGTAGACCATAGACCATAGACCGTACCCTCTAGGCGTGTGTGAGTGCGCCCTGCTGTTCGCACGAGGGTGAGATCACCTAAGACGCCCTTTTCAAAAACTTAAGCAGTACGTGACTATGTGTAGGAAGTATCACATCTTGTGTTTATTTTAGAAACTAAAGACGAGACCCTGGCCAGATAACTCAGTTGGTAAGCGTATCATCCCACTATGTCAAGGCTGTGGGTTCGACACCCCCCTCCCCCATCAGGGCACGCACAAGAAGCAACCAATGAATGTATAAATATGTGGAACAACGAATCAATGTGTGTTTCTCACTCTTTCTCTCTCTTCCTTCTTCTCTCTAAAAATCAATCAATAAAAAAAAATTGTATAAAAGTAATTAAAGATGACGTCTAATCAGCACAACATGATCTGGATGGCAATGCCTTGTTCTCAGAGAAGGAGGACAGACGGAGCCGTGCAGAAAGCACACTGTCTGTGAACCAGAGTTTCCTGGCACTCCGGAGACGCCGGGATGGGGAAGGTCCCATTACACACGCAGACCTATTGTCCTGGGTTCTTCCGGGCACATCAGGCGACCACCAGCTGGTCCCAGCTGGGTTCTTTCCCAGGGTTGATCTCATAGGAGCTGACATGGCAAACACTGCCCACCCAACATCCATTCTTGTCTTTTTCTCATTAAGAAGGACGTGGGTTTTTCTTTTGCGTGCATGAGGAGCAGGGGTTGAGGAAAGAGGGGTGGCTAGCCATGTCCCCAGCTGAGAAACTGCATTTCTCATCCTCTCCTGCTGATGGAACTGATCATGTGATACAGTTGTGACCAAAGACAAAGGTTAAGGGCTTCTGAGAAAGCTTTGTTCTCGTAAAATAGGTGGGCCCCACCATTCTCTGGTTTGCCTTTCTTTTTCCTGGAGGAACTTCAGGTGCGTTGGCTGGACGTACAGCGGTCAGTCATCCTGTGACTGATTATGAAGGAAAGGTTAAGAAAATCACACAGAAGTTGGTTCTGAATCCATAAGTTATTGCACTGGCTCCGAACTTATAGCCCCTAGACTTCTTACGATATGAGGGAAAATTATATCTCCATCTTCTTTAAGTCATGGACATTTCATTTTGTCTGATTTGTGTGTATGTTCAAATACAATTTCTAATAAACTTAGAACTCAAAAGTGCCCCCGTCTCCCCAAAGGAGAAGGGCTGGGTTGCCCACCATCAGTATAAGTCAATAGGGGAAACCCCATATTTGGAAATAATAAACCAAATATTATCAGGGTAGATTTTTATATTTAAACATACACATCAAAAAAACTCTTAGAATCAAATAAGTTAGGGGACAAAAAAGGATTTTTCAAAAACAAATGATATGGCCTCATGCTCAGAGTGTCATTTTTTTAATTCTCGCCCTAGGATATATTTCTAGATTTTAGAGAGAGAGGAAGGGAGAGAGAAACACTGGTGTGAGAGGGAAACATCGCTGGGTTGCCTCTCGTACTCACCCGGACAAGGGATGGAACTCACTACCTAGGTACGTGCCCTGACCAACAACTGAACTCAGACCTTTTGGTACACGAGACAGCGCTCCAACCAACTGAGCCACCTGGCCAGGGCAACGTGTAATTTTAATATTGAAGTATCTCTTACGAGATGAACTTAAAAAGTCCAGACCACACGCTTGGGAAACATGTGAAAGAGCAGAAAATTCATGTTTACCTGGATGACACTGAAGAGCAACAGATCTCATTTCTTGTTGTAGAAATGAAACTAAGGCAGCAGGAAGGAGATGCATCAACCCCCATACCACCTCTGCTCTTAGAGACTAAAGACCCAGCTAACTAACTAAAGGGAGCAAAGCCTTTAAGACGAAGGAGAAAAGGCCTAAGAAAGGAACCACCTGCTGTTGCTTAACTGGCCTTACAAACATTTCTTTTCCCATGGATGCAGGCTCTGTTTTAACAGTGTAACAATGAAACAACAACAGGACTTGGACCCTCCCCGCTCAGCTGATTCCCACACCCCGGCAGCAAACTAATCTTTGTGAAATCGTGGGGGAGTCCGGCCTTTCCCAGGAGAGAGCCGAGATGGAGGAGGCTGGGATGAAAGGCTGGCTCTTCCACCTTTGCCCCTGGAGGTGCGGCCTGAAGTGACCCCAGGCAGCCTCCGTGTCCTCTTCTCTGCTCCCTCCCTCCGCCCCACCTACCATAATAATGTTATCACTCCTTTGATATCTCCAAGTAGGCCGGAAGTGGAGTGTTCACCGGAGTGATTTGATGATGTCAAGAACACAACAGCAAATTCAAACCTCAGGCAGGGCGTGCGTTCTGTGCTCTGCAACCACAGCCACCAGAGCCGCGTGGTTCCGGCGTCAGGGTCTGAAACACGCTCCTGGAGGCCCCCTCCGTCCACCGGTGCTTAGACCCACCTCTGCGCTTAGTCAGGCTGCACCGCACAGGCAGTCTGTGGGCTGAGCAGAGTGGAAGGATAATCGGGGGGCAATAGATGCTTCTGCGCTTTGTTCACGTCTAATTAAGGGAGTGGTTAACTGGAAACCACGAAGCCCCAGGAGAGGAAGCCGGGAGCGGCTCCCGTGTGCACAATGACCTTTTACACTCGGGCACGGCAGTGGTGCATCCTCGTCGTGGGTTTCCCTGGAAGCGCTGTTTCTCGGGGTCTAATTAAAGTGGCCCGCGGCTGAGAAAATGACTGTAAACCCCACGTTTTGTTTCCACGACTCCCTGCACACTAGAGCTAGGTAAAAAAAAAAAAAAAATGCTCTGGAATCATAAATAACTCCAGTAGGAACTGAAAGGTGGGCCTTGTGGGACTTGAAATTATACTGCACGGCGTGAAATGCCTGCTCAGTGAGTCCCTGAACCTCGGATCATAAGAAAAGACGGCCAAAGGGCCCATCAGCACTTAACAAACTAAGCCACCGTGCCTTTAAGGAACAGGTCTGAAGGCGATTATTGCTTTCTTCCCTTTTGGATTCTCTCTCCGGACTACTCAGCTTGACTGCAAGGATTTCTAAATATTGTTACCTCTTAAAACCAATCTTCTCTTCTCGCTGTGCGCACACACCTGGCCCTGCCTTCCCCCCAGTCCCAAGCTGGGTGTTAACTGTTCTCGAGAAAAGCAAAGGGGAAAAAAAAAATCAATGAGCAAATTCTTTGAGGGGGGTGCAGCAAAAGGGGAAGAAGGCATCTGTCCTTTGTGGCTGACCGCGTTTTTTAAACACCCTGTCTTCTTTTTCATAGGGTCCCACAGCTTGAGTCCTATCCTCCCAAAGTAGAATCTTAAAAATGACATGTCCCACCCTGGCTGGTGTGGCTCAGTTGATAGGAGGGTTGTCCCGAGGACTAAGGGGTTGAGGGTTTGATGCTGGTTGGCACACATGCCCAGGTTGCAGGGCATTTGAGAAGGTGGTCAACAAATGTTTCTCTCCCGCCCCCCCGCCACCCAACTCTCTCTCTCTCTCTGAAAGCAATGGAAAAAAAAAGTCCTCTGGCGAGGATTTGAAAAACTACATTTCCCAACTTTCCCCAAGCTAGATTCAGGCACGTGATCCAGGTCCCACCAATTAGACACAGACTGAAGGCTGCTTTGGAAGTAGGCCGAGAGAGGAAGAGGGTTTGGGGGTTGTAATGCTGTGGCGGAGGCCTTGAAAGGCCGCGCCAGCTCCAGTAGTCACGCGGAACGCTTTCGTCGTGGCCGTGCGCGCAACTGCCGTCTCATCAACCCAGTCAGAGGCCTGGTTCTGAGCACTGACCCTGCAGGTCCCGCCTTGAGACCTCCTCCCTGGTCTGCCCCGCCTACTTCCTCTCCTAAGGTGCTCTTTCCCTACTTGACCCGAGGTGATCGACCCTGCAATCTGCAGCTGAACACAGCCTGACCCAGCCGGCACACACGCATTTGTGACTGGACTTCGCTTGCAAACAAGAGTTCGAGAAAGCTCCCCGATAAAGGGATGGTAATCGTGACCTGGGCTTGGAACCCAGCAGCTCCCTGAGGTCAGGTTTCAGTGAGCGGTTCTGGGCTCTCAGGACTCAATGGAGAAATAGATGGTTGCATCTAAATCACAGGGTCACATCAGCTCCCATGAGACAATCAAACAAGTGGAGGCCTAGAGGGGGTTATTCCAGACTGCTGGACATGCCACCGCCATGCCTGTCCTGTTGGAGGGCAGATCCTTCGGATAGGGATTACCCCTTCCTGATCGCCTGCATGGCAGACGTAACTGACACAGTTCAGGGCTGAGTTCTTGGGAAAGACACCCAGGGGGCCCCAGAAGTGCACGGTGATCAGTGAAACACGTTTCACGTATTTCCCCGAGTCTGGCTCGGTATCAGATGCAAATCAACGTGGTTTTAGAAGGAACTAGATAGAACACATCACATCTCATGTGGGTCTCTGACCATCAGAACAGGAGCAAGATCGATGTCTTTACAGTTTCTCGTGTGATTTCCCCAGACAAAGGAAATCCACGCAGGTGGCAAAAAGCTTTTAGATCTGCTAAAGTGTGAATGCCACGGTCAAAGTGGAACTAGTGAGTGTCACGAACCACAAGGCCACATTCTCTGAAAACAGAAGGGAATCTCTTGAATTCATCTTCTCCTTTTGCCACGGATCTAAATCTGGCTACGGGAATTACTTAAGACCAGAAATGAAATATTGAAGAAGCACTGCTACTTAAATATACTCAAAGGGAGGTTTAAAATATGGTAATATAGAAACTGTTAAATGGTGCAGAGAAATCTGGTGGCTTTAGGTGTTTGAATCTCAGTTCCATCTGCTATGTGACACATGGACAAGTCACTTCTGTAATCCTGTGTTTTCTTTCTTTTTAAAAAAGATTTTATTTATTTCTTTTTAGAGAGGGGAAGGAAGGGAGAAAGAGAGGGAGACATAATGTGTGGTTGCCTCTTGAGCGGCCCCTACTGGGGGTCTGGCTGGCAACCCAGGCATGTGCCCTAGACCGGAAATCAAATGGGCGGCCCTTTGGTTCTCAGGCCGGTGCTCAGTCCACTGGGCCACACCAGCCAAGGTTGTTTCCTTATCAATTAAATGATAATGCTTATTCTCAGCTTATCAGACTGTTACGAGGAGAATATCAAGAGCCTTGGCAAAATATCTGGTCATGGCTGGGGCTGAAGAAATGGGAACCACTAAGTGATGCATCCAGCCAGCCTCTACCTTCAACTCAGTCTGTAGTCCATCTGATGGTCATCACAGAGCATGAGCGTCTCGCAGTAGCCTTTAGAAAGTCTGTAAGTCACTACCAGGATTCAGTCAGTGGCTTTCCCATGGGAGAACTAAAACTTCAGCCTGCCCTCTTCCATGAGCATGCAAGTTCATTATCAAGTTTCTTTTATTACTCTCTGCCACACTGTCCTCTCATCTGAAATTGAAATAAGAGGACCACCTGCCCTTTGGACAGTGTGTTTAAGCATTTATTGGGAATGGTAACAGGTCAGGGGACTGGAAGATAATGGACACATAGCCTAGTGCAGAGAGCATTAACTAGAAGACTCTTTACGGACAATTATTCACAGCAAACAAACTTAAACCCAAAGATGCTGCTGGAAAACCACGGGTTTAGTCAAGGTTGAAAGACACAGGAATGGTGAAGGACTTCGCACAAAGGAAATCCTGTGGCCGATCCAGGGGAATCGTTGCCCATGGAGCAAAGTCTCTTAAGGGGTTCGTTTTGCTTCGTTGAGAGAGGCTGCCGTTGTCATTGTCGTTCCGCTGGGGTTTCCTTCCTTCCCATTGAGAGCCTGGAGCAGAGAGATCTGCAACTTAAAAAAAAAAAAAAAATGTTAGCCCTGGCTGGCGTAGCTCAGTGGACTGAGCACGGGCTGCGAATCACAATGTCGCAGGTTCAATTCCCAGTCAGGGCACATGCCTGGGTTGCAGGCCATGGCCCCCAGCAACCACACATTGATGTTTCTCCCTCTCTTTCCCCCTCCCTTCCCTCTCTAAAAATAAATAAATAAAATCTTTTTAAAAAATGTTAGAAAGAGTTAAGCAAATGTAGTTAGCGACGCCGAAGTCCGACGCCTGAAGCAAATCCATTCCCAACAGACTGCCAGCACCACGTGAACTAGTCAGAAAGATAAGCTCCCAGGTCACCCAGACCTACCAGGCTGAAACCTGGCGGCCAGGGGGAGGGCGGGGGTGGGGGTGGGCAGCAATCTGTGCTTGAACAGGCCCCCAGGTGATTGCGACTGAGTGTGTGAATGCTTGAAGCCCGCAGCTGTCCCTGAGAGAGAAATGAACCTCCTCCTTTTAGGCAGCCACTAGATTTGGGGGCCTTTTTTTTTTTATATGAGCTTCACTTGTACTCTGATATGACTCAGGTATATTTTGACTAATGTTAGCAATTAAATATATTATCCCCAGGAGGTGTTACTAAAGTAGGAGTGGGGTAGGGGGACTATTAGGGAATGTGGGGTTTTAGTTCTCACTTGGCAATACCTCATTACACAAATCAAAGCTCGTTTATGAATTACACAATCACACACCACAAACCCATGACTATAACGGGTAGTAGAATGGGCAACTTGGGAAGAGAAGGTAATTTGGGTTTCTGCCAATGCTAAGTGTGTTGTCCAAATTAACTAAGACTGAAGAAAGAAGGAAAGCTATCATTTAAAAATACTTCTTTGTTCTCACACAGTAGCCTTTGCCCACTGAAATGAGGAGACACTTCTCACCTAGAGCAGAGCTTAAATTACACTTTTCAAGAGCACAATGCTGGAAATTCAGTTTCCCCAACATCCAGACTAGCCACTTGTTCCTAAGAAAGGAACCGCTGATTTTTTTCAAACCGGTTATTATCTGCTTTGTGGCTCAGTTGTCTTGGCCAGGTGCTAATGAGGCCAGGGCCTGGGGTTCGATTCCCACACATGCCAATTTTCTTCACTCTCCTCCACGAGCCCAGGATGCACTATTAAGCATTGCCCACCTGCCTGTAAATGCTGCCATGCTTCTGGCATTATGAGATGCAGGTCGCAAGAGGGGTCAGCTGACGACATAGGAAAGGATCTATAGAAGTCCTCCCCCTGGCAGAACATATAGAATCAGAGCAGTTTGGCTCAAGGGAGGGGAGGGGAGGCTGCAAGGAAAAGAAGAAGCCTGTATCCCAGGAAGATCAAGGACCTAGAGGCAGGAGGGGGAGGAGGAGGAGGAGCCAGGGTGGGGCACATTCCTCTGTTCTTTCACGGAAACTGTCGGGGTAATTAGAGGATTGTCAGTGATTCTGGGTTGCATGTTGCTTTTCCTGTATTCAGAGCTTCCTTTGGAGAAGTTCACGTATTAATAGATAACCCCTTTCTATTCCCCAGCCTGATGTGATGGGACAGTGGTAGCAGTCCCTGAAAAGTGAGGGCGAACTTGCTCATTTCCTTCCTTTCCATGACGACCTCGGCAACACATCCCCCAGACCTCGTTCCTGTCCACCAAGTAAGAGGAGGAAAACCTAAGGCTGCAAAGAACAATGAACTTCGTCAAAGGACAAGAGGAACCCAAAGGCCACCTTCAACCTCTGTTGAAACTCAGCACAACCCACAGGCACATGCAGGATTCCAGAGCTCATCGGCCTCATTGGCCTAAACGCTGGCCCCTGTCACGGGAACCATGGGGTGGAGTTCCATTCATTTTTGTGAGAAGGGTGCAGTTCACAGAAAGCTAAATGAACCTTGAAAATGATTGGTCATAAATGCTGGTAAAGTTCTGGAGCTTGTTTGCCATGACATCACAGGCTAGATTCAGTGCACATTTGCACAGATCTTTTCTGAATTAAGTCAGTATCGCCATCATCAAAACGCAGGAAGACCCTCGGCGTTTCTACCTACAGCTCCAGGAGAGTCGGCAACCAGACTCGATGTCTTCTGTCTAAAGTGGGAGAGGCAAGCGTATGTGGATAGTTCTTAATGTTAAGAAAAGCTCTTCAGCCTCTGAAAAGTCCTGTTGCTAATTCTGGCAATGCCTAGCTAAGTTATTAAACTTCTTTCAAACACCCAGAGATACGTGAATTCCTAATACAAACTATTCTTTCGGTATGCCCTCTTTGTGAACAAGACAGCTGGAAGATGTTCTCAATTTTTAGGACAACGTACTTTCACTGGGGCGGGATTTCCAAAGCCACGGGAGTGACAAGGTGTTTGGGTCTATGCCGATACAAAGCTAACTGTTGAAGTTGCTTTTCATATTAGCAGGGGATATATTCCAAAGGATATATACCAGTTAGTACCAATGTTCGCAATAGCTAATTATTCAACTTGAAGAGGAATGAACCAGGATGGGCTTCCTAAACTTGTAACAGGAAGAACAAGGCGTAACAAGATACAGTAGAAAAGCAAGGCCTGATTATATAAAGGTGACTTTTCAGGTCACGTTAACGACCGATAAATATCGTCCCCTCACAGCATTCATTGTCTGACAGTCCACTCAGTCCATCCCCCGCTGCTGCCGCTCAGAGACCTCGTGGGAGTTGTTCCCTTGGACCCGCCTCCAAGCTTACAGAACGGCCTTCTGAACACGGCGGGGAAGTCTCCATCCTTGAGGAAGGAGTTGAATTGTCCTAACGACCCAAAGTGAGGCAGAGCCAGGTTCGGGATAGTGCTGTCGAGTTCAAGGTGAAGCACTACCGATTAATACCATGATTGTGTGTGTGTGTTTTATGAATGAGCTGTGAAGGTAAGTTCGTGTCAGTATTTGTAAAATTATTTTAGAGGGCTTTTGGATGGTGATTGGCATTATTCTTCAGACAAAAGAGAAGGCACTGCTGTTGGCCATCCATCCACAGGATGTCCCAAAAAGCACTTGGTCAAAAAAAGGCTTGGCCGGCCAGAAGCTAAGAAGTCAATCACAAATTCCAGCCCTGTGATCCACCAAAAAAGGGGGGAGCTGATCATACACCACCTGTGATCCCTATCGCACAGGTGTGGGCAAGAGACCCACTCAGGGCTTTATATGGAATTGTTATCTATTTCTGTGTTGGCTGATTTAATCCAGATTTTTTTTTCCTTCTCAATGTTTCTTGTAGAGACATTGCCTAATGCAAGAAGTGAATTTCGAGTCTGAATTTGAGTTTAGCCTAAAGACTCCACAGTGGAGGCACAGACCTCCCTCCGGAGGAGAAGCTGAAGGTTGGCAGAGCCAGCCCGAGCCTCTGGAAGGGATGCCAGTCAAACAGTCAGCCCCGCCCAACAGGAAGGAGCCAGCTCCCCAGGCCCCGTGGGTGAGAACAGTGTTGTTTCTCATCAGAAGTTCAAGCAGCAAGGTGCTACTGCGCCCTGTGTCCTCCCCCTGTCACGTCACTGCGGACCCGGCCCCAGCAGATGTCTGTCCTGGTGGCACGCTGTCCAGGCAGGCAGCACAGGCTCTTGTCCCAGTGTCACCAGTGAAAAGCTGTGTGACTGCCTTGGTTTCCTCACCGAGACTCTATGGTGGAGAGAACAGCAGAATCTTCCTTCTCAGACTGCTGTGGGCATTGGCAGACAAAAAGGAGGCAAGCTGCTCTTCCCAGTGCTTGGGGCATAGTAACCGCTCCCTAAAATTAGGTATTATTATTATTATTATTATTATTATTATTATTATTTCTAGTATTCCAATTGTTTTTGCCTTTTATCATAAATGTCATGAATACTTCTTAACAGGTCATGAGAAACACTTAATTTTCAGCTGCTTCGTCTTCTTCCCATGCATTTTATTCTTTGTTGTAACTTGTTTACTGTCCTTGTGTCTAAACAATGCCAGTTCGGTAGATTGTTTTTCCCAATCTTCCGTAAAATCACTTACAGGACAAGTCAGCTGCCCTCAGGTATGTGCACCAAGTTTTGCCACATTAGGATGAAATCCAGACTTGGGACATTTTGCATGAAAGGTCACCAACAAGAACCCTGTCTTTTAAAAACATCCACCAAGAGGCCCTTCCCCAAGTGCCCATCAAAAGTAAACCATATCTGCAGGCCCACGGGGATTTACTCAAATATGGTCTCACTGTCAAAATGTTCTGGTCGGGCCTGGCAGAGTCCAGAAACATCCGTCAACACTCAGTTGCGAATACACACAATTGCTCGCAAAACCCCTGAACTGGGTTTCTGGACCAACAGCGCTGATGTGCTAAGAGGAAAAATAATCTATTAACGTTGAAAAGCAAAGATGGTGTGGCAACTGTCTCCTGATTTCCTTAGTGTGCACTGGCGTCAGGCTAACGTAGTGTGGTGGCTGTGAAGGCTTGCATGGTAAAGAATTTTATTCTTCCCTGAGGGACTGTCTTCTCCTTTCAACTCTCCCCAAGCACCTCCCACCCCCAGCCCCAGCCCCACCCCCTCCTCCCCAGCAGGTTTTTGATACCTTTGGGTCTTGAACTTACATCTCTCAAGTTGCTGCTATCCTCGGAATCCCAAGTAGACTGGAGAATACCCAGGGGCGCCCCCTGGAGGCGACTGGTGGCTTCTGGTCCCCTTTCCTTCCATGAGGCTTAGCAAATTCCTTGCAGCCTCTTCCCACAGAATGTACTCCCGCAGCCGGTGCCTCGGGCTCCCTCCCTCGTCAACATACGCCGCGGACTCCGCTGTGCTCTTTTTCCCCATCAAGTGCCCTGTAAAAACCAAGAAACACAAACAGAACGCCACAAATGTAACCCAGAGGAATAAATGAACGAGAAATTTAAAAGGACTCCAATTATGTTTGTGCTGCTTCCTCTTAAATGCAGAATAAATAGCATTTTATTACGAAGAGTTAGTTCCGAAATGGCTGGTTTTGCTTTCTGTTCAAAACGCAGAATGGGCTGGGCAGAATTCAGACGTGCAACTCTGGAGCCCTGGGTTTGGTCCCAAGCCCTCTGCTAATGAACGGGGTGACCTCTGCCCAGCCATTCAGCGCCCCCAGACTTCAATTTCTCCAGCACAAAATGAACGGGTTGGACGAGGTGAATTCCAAAAGGAGCCATCCGCATCTGAAATTCTGTCGCCAACTCTGTGTGCGCCGTGTCCCATTCCCAACTGAATGGTAGAATTCAAACGCCTTCCCCCAGCCAATTTGAAACTGCTACTGAAAAGAAAGGTCTCAATGCTTTTCTTTGTGCAATTAAAAAAAAAAAAGAAAGACAGAAAGAAAGGTGTTGCTTATCTCCTCTCTGGAATACAAAGGCACCAAAGGAATTTTTCATTTAAACTTTCTCAGAATTTAGCCCAGGTTGAATCGAGGCAGAGCATCACCTAGAAATTACAGTTTTAAAGCAAGTAATGAAAAACCAGTTGAAGACAAGTTCTGACCGGGCAGATCAATGCAGAATTTTCTCTGGGAGGTCTAAAATGGGCAGGGAACGGCTGTCAAAGTTCCCACGTACGTGAATAAAAGTTGCTGTGCAGAAGGTCGGACCACCGGAAACACAGACTCGTGTATGCGGTGGAGACAGCCACCGAGTCGAAGGAGCTGGGGAACTCAAGGTCACACGTTAGCCTGTTGCTTAAACAGACTCACGTTATCTTATACACTTTCTTCCATTGATTTTCCCCATGTTTCTATAATCAGCTAGTATAGTATCTTCACATTTCTGATAGTAATAAAACTATAGTGCTGTTGATTTAAAGTGCACACAGTAAGAGCTCTCTGTGGCTCCAGCATTGACTGGCATGAGAAGTATTTAAGGCAAATATCATGGGACCGACGTTTGACAGACGTCAGGCACACAAAATAGAAAGGGGCTCCTCCCCGGCAGCTCTCGGCACCAAGGGAAGCCCTCGCCGTGACCTCGTTGCCGGCAGGGGATTGCAAGGTACTGTTTCCGGGACGTTTAAATGCAGACCATCATCCCATTGGATCCACTCTGTAGTAAGTCTGATGGCAACGAGACTCGCCCAGGGTCACATACATAGAAGCAAAGATACTAGGGTTAAAATCAGCTCACCGTCCAGACTCGACTATATTATGATGCCTTGAAGTCTTTGAACTTCCTAAGAATCATTGTGGAGTCTGGAAATAAGGATAAGGTCCACAAAAGGCTTCCTAATGTTATTTTTTTAAATAGAGATCTCACAGAGGCCAGTCCTGGCTGGTGCGGCTCAGCTGGCTGGAGGATCCTCCTGTAGACTAAGAGGCCACAGGTGCAATAGCCGGTCAGAGCACATACCTGGCTTGCGGGTTCAATCCCTGGTCATGGCACATAAAAGAAGTCAATCTCTCTCTCTCTCTCTCTCAAAGCAATGAGAAAAATGTCCTCAGGTGAGGATAAAAATATTTTAAAATAAGGATCACATATCCATATGCCATGACTCATTCATTACGCGACTCAGATAACTAATTCTGTGAGTACTGGGGAGTCTTAAAATGACATTTCACTGCATAGCAGTGTGAGAGCTTGGTCAACTCGGTGCCCGGATATCCGCCAAATAAGCTGGCATGTAGCCATAACAGTGATTATGTTGCACAACTTCCCAGGAAGTAACAAGGCACTTGGCTTTATTTATACGGAGGAAATTGAATCATGACAATGGGAGAGCAAGATCAGAACCTGATGCTCCCAGTAATCACCTCGGTGGCTCTTGCCTACCATCATTTCCTATCATCTTGTTAGCATGCTAGGAAGGAGAAAGGCATTATGGCAATGAAACAGAGGGGCAATGGAGATGCTTTTACAAAAGAGAATTTCATTGTCGTCATGCCTGAATAATTTTGTGGACTTTGCTAAAAACCATTCTGTGATTGATTTAACGTAGATCCTTGGGACATTTTTTTTCATTGTTAACATTTGCATATTTGGTGGGTGGGTAGTGTTCAGGCTCCCACCCCCAGATTCATAGACTAGTCATTAAGGAAAGGGCACCATCTATAACGTCCCAGGGAAGCGTGCATTCCTGGGTCCTGTTTCACTGGTGAGCCGGCAACTGTCAACCAAATAACCATCTCCATGGCAACATGGATGATATGCCCACTTCCACCTCTTTTCCCATCATCTTTTTTTTTTATCTGTCCATATCATCATAATGGAGACCTCAGCATAGACAAAGACAGGCACTTGAAAAAATAAAATCATGCCCAGAGAGAAAAAAAAATGCTTTTGTCCTTTATAATCAGTTAAAAAATAGCACTAAAATGGAGCATAAGTGATTCTCTTCAACTCAAAACTTGAAGACTACCCTCCTAACTCAGGAAACGACCCATTAAGACAAAGTGCTGAGTACTTCTGGGAGCTAGTTTTTCTAAGACCCTTGAACCGTATTTCAGTTGCTGGAGTGGTGCTATGATGTCAAGCCATTCCGTGCTGAGTGCAGGTATTCTAGGTCATGCCTCACATCGAAGTAAGAGCCACCACCAGGGCCGGCGTCGACCGATGCTTCCGTCATCCGCCCCCACATACCCATACACACATTTCCAAGAACTTCGAGCCAGGTAAGAATTTGCTAAGCTTTCGATCTGATAACTGGCATGCCATTGCCACACCACGCTTCTCTCAATGGACAGAAGTAATTCACTTAACAAACCTGCAAATTTGTGCCAACAGCAATATGAAGCTTTAGTTTGAAAATAATTAAAATGAAACGGCATGTCCTTCATGATGGAGGATGACAGGCATTTACTTAGGACAGTGGCAAGCTAAATATCAAAGCGAACACTATTCAGGCTTGTGAGCGCTCTCCCCAAGGCCAGCTTTTCCTCAACCACAATGTCATTTTAGACCCCCGTGTGAGTTCCTCCTTCTCCTCCCGCTTTCCTCAACTCCACAGAGCCAGCCAGGGGAGAAAAGGGAAAAAGAGTGGGTTTGAGAGCAATAAGAAAATTTAAGGTTCTCACAGGTCCATGTGCTTTCGGTAAGGAATACCCAAGCACCACCAAGGGTGATGACAGGCCAGACACGCTAAGTATCTGAGGCCAGGTGTGCTCTGGAACTACGGCAATCAGGGCTGGCTTACCCCGGGAACAATATGGCTGCAGTTCCCCAACTAACTCTCTTCTCCTCCCTCTGACCTGCAACGGTTACCTAATAACAGAGCCATTTTAAGAAAAGATTTCAGTTAGTTATTTATGTTTAGAGAGGGAAAGGGAGGGAGAAAAAAAGGGAGAGACACATCAATGTGTGGTTGCCTCTCGAGCACCCCCCACTGGGTACCTGACCCACAAACCCAGGCACGTGCCCTGACTGGGAATGGAAACAGTGGCCCCTTGGTTCACAGGCTGGCACTCAGTCCACTGAGCCACACCAGCCAGGGCAATAGAGCCTTTTTAGTACAAAAAATATGGATGAGCCAAAAGAGGTTGGAAATCCGGAAGTTTCATTTCACCTTCCCAGCCCAGCAGCTGGTGGCCAGACTGGACAATGGCCACTAGCTCTAAGGCCCCAAAAGTTCTTTCAAGTATCAAGTCTAGGTTCAGCTTCTTTAACATCTTGTAAGTGTCCTCTCCTGAGGATGGGTTTTTGCTGTTGTTGTTGTAACTTCACATCCCCCCCTCCCCGCTCTGTGCCCCCCCCCCCGCCCGAGTTCCCATGTCCCTCGGAGATGGAGAATGCTCTCATCCCTGAGGCTGCTGGACTCTTCCAGCAACAATGAAAACTACTGCCGCGATCAGGAGCTTCCCAGTCCTCTGATGGAAGCGTGCACAGCCCGGAACCGCTGAGGGGGTGACAGTTCCAGCCTCCCCCTCTCCCATGAGTCCGTGGGGACACCACACAGAGAAGCTGTGTGGCTGACAGGGTCACAGGTGTGGCTGACACACGCGGACTAGCAAGTATCTTTCCAACACACCTCCCCCACTCTTAAGTAGATGACTAAGGAAACAGACCCAAACACCACCACCACCACCACCACCACCACCCTTAAATCTCCTCAGGGATGAGCAGCACCCCAGGAAATGTTGGGGTTGCTGTAGTTGGCTTTAGGGGGAGGTTTCTGAGTACATGAAGCGCTTTGCATTTGCCAGAGGTTATATTTGGCGTGGGCGGAGAGCCCCAGGGTGACGCTGGGTGAGCGCGAGGCTTCAGAACCACTACCTGCCTTCCAGTTGCGCGCTGGGGGCGCTGGGGGTCCTGGGGCCAGGAGGAGCGAGCCGTCAGCCTGTGCCTGGGGGGGCAGGACTTGTGGGCAGAGGAAAAGGGAGAGGAGCCAGGGGAGCGGGTGAGGTCGCGAGTCGAGAGAGGTGGGGAGGAGTGGGGCTGTGGGAACAGAGAGGCCGGGATCAGCGTGGAGAGCAGGCGCCATCCCCGGAGTACCGCGCCTGCTGGATAGAAAGATGGAGGGTTGGGCAGAAGGGCAGAAAAAGAAAAAAAAAAAAAAACAATCGCTGCAGAGACAGAAGAGGGACTGAGAACATTCAGAAGAGCCACAGTGGCGGGATTCGGGCACTGCTCCCTGAACACATTTGAAACCCAGAGCGGGAGTGCGCGCCACGGGTCCCCCACCTGTGGCTTGGCCAGACGCAAAGACTCAGCCTGGGTTCACGCGGGACGGAGTTGAGGCCCTGGGTTGGACCAGGGCTCCGAGACGCGCTCGAAGACCCAGCTCCCCTAAATTGTTCAGGGAGAGAACAGCGCAGGACAAAAGGAGGGCTTGGGTAGGTGCGGAGGGAAGGTCATCTCCCTCGCCTAGAGTTGGGAGTTTTTGGAGAGCTGCGCTCTGGGTCGGTTACCCTGGGGAAGAGGGAAGACCTGGGGACCAGGACGGTCCTGCTGCTGCTGAGAGACGGACGGCTTCCCAGGATGGGGAAGGGTGGGGTGGAGTTTGGGAGAAAGGGGTTCGTGTTTGGGTAGAAAGATCGGAGCAAACCCAGTCCCCAAAGCCGGGCCCCACAAACGCTGAGAGATGGAGAGGCGGCCCCCAGCTCTGGCTGGTCCCGCGGAGGACTAGTGCGCGCTGGACACTCACCCACCGCCCAGTGGTTGCCTCGCGGGTACATCTTGGCCAGCACAGTCTCTCCGGCAGCCGGCACCGGGGCGGCGGACCCCCGGGGTGCCTGGCACACGACCAGCACCAGCAGGACGAGCGGCAGCTCGCGCATGATCCGGGCGGGACGTCCTGGGAGCGCGCCGCGAGCTGAGTGGAGAGTGCGCTCTCCCCGCCGAGGAGCGACCGCAGGACCAGGACCCGCAGGAGCTCCGCCGCCGCCGTCCGCGCCACTGCTGCAGCCTCCGCCAGGCCCCGACTTTATACGCGAGCCGGGCGGGGGGGCCCCGGGGCTCCTCCACCGTGGACCCGAGCGCTCTGACGTATCCCTACAGCGAGCCGGAGCGCCTGGACAATAGTCCCCGAAACCCATCCATCTTCCCGCCGGGTAATGAAACGGCTGAGTGTACATTGTCCCTCCGCCTCCCCCGCATTAGATTCATTCTTCCCATCCTCGACGCCTTCGCTCCAACACAATTTAGAGAATTCCTCCCTGTCTAGCCTCACCTGGGCTCCTCCCCGTTAGCTGCCTCCCGATCCCGCAACGGGGGAGGGGGGGGCGGGGAGGGGGGTGACCCCGGGGCCCGATCGCAGCGGCGGGGGCTGCAGAGAGGTGAGCTCGAAAGATGAATTGCTTTGGGTTCAGCTCTGCTGGAGGAGGGTTGGAGCTGGGACTGCAGAGACTTCGGACTCTCAGGTGTTTTCCACTCCGTGGACCCCGGCCCTGTTCGCAGTCCCAGCCCACAAACCTCCAGGTGCGTGTCTCCCCCACCCCCAGTGCCTCTCTCCACCACCACCACCACCAGCAGCAGCCGGGTTTTCCAGGTGCCCCTGCCCACTTGTACGTGGATGGAGACGGAGGACGGGACAGGGAGGATGGCTGTCCTACACACCTGGCTCCTTTCGCCAGCATATTGCATCCATGCAATAGAGGAAACGTTGATGCCAATGTCCCTGGCTGCGTCTCCCAGAAAGCTCCCTGTCCCTCAGCTGCTATTCACACACGCGTCTCCAGAGTTGCCCACCTTCCCTCTGCTCCTTCAGTTCTGGGATGTGAAGGGGGGTCACAGGCCCTGCTCCCTGTGTTCTCAGTGCCATGGATACCAAGGGACGGGCACCATAGCAATGGCACAATAAACAGAAGCTGGTAGGATGCTGCCGCGCCTTGGGCTGCCAGAGCTGGGGGTGGATTTGCGCACTCCTGCAGGCCTGTTATTCCTCACCAGTTCTGGTGAACTGTCTCTCTGGACGATCCTGGGTACTGCATGTCAGTGCTGGTGTTGATACCGGTGAGACTGAAATCGCACGCTTTTTTCAGAATATTCGGCGATTGGATGCCTGTGTGCCATTCTTAGATGGTTACACGTGCACCTTGCACGTCTGAATACTCCGAGGTGTTTCCATGCCCATGCCTGGCTAAAATGTTAAAAACAAAAAAACTGCCGATTTCAAGATCACTGTGAGTAGCCGAGGAAACACAGTAACACACGCAAAAATCAAAAGGAAAAAGTCCTCAGCCAGCCTCGCCTCCATCCTGCTGGGATCTGGCCTCTGCCTCAGATCCCAGGGCTGGGGAAGCAGGTGCTGCCCTGTCCGGAGACCGTCCGCAGGCCCTGCCTCCCACTTGGCCATGAGCTTGCCTGAGCACAGGGACTTGGCCTTGTCTCTCTGTGTGCCGGCAGAGAGCCTGGATCAGAGGGGTTCTTGGTGAGAATTGGACGAGGGAACGTCTGACCCAAGAAACGCTCAGGTCTGAACACCTCCTATTATACAACCCCGGTCTTTAGAGGGGCATTAAACCCGTGCCTCTCCAGATTAAGTTGTAGAAAAACACGTCTTTTCCCCTTAGTTTAATCAACATTATGTTAGAATCTTTAAATTTCTGCTCCATGAGGCTGAGGAAAAACCCTTGTCAGTACGTTAGCGGGTGGGAACAGTGCTTCGGAGAACGCAATTCTGCTAACCCAGGCAATTCACCATGTATGTCCGTGTATGTGTGTCTATGGCAGGCCAGGAGGCACCCCAGTCCCTCCACCGACCTCAGCTCTTGCTCCAAGCACCCCAGCACCCAGGCTTTCTGCACCCAGCCTTGGGATGGCCTTTGACTTGCTTCGGTACCCTGCAAGGGCAGCGACTGCAGCCATATTGCACAAGGCTGCGTCCACAGTGCCTGGCCCAGTCCTAGGCCCAGAGAAGGGATGCAATAGATGTGAATGGCTGCAGTGGCCCCTCCCCTGACCGGACCAGACCAGGTAGTGAACTGTTACCAGTTAGAGAAAGAAACCAATGCGTGTTTGACTCGGCCAGCATTGGACAAGCCGCAGGAGACCCTGGCTGGGTGTCCTTTTCTCATCGCTTTTGAAATCTTCACCACAGCCCTGCCAGAGAGGACCTGCCCACTGGCTTCGTTAGCAGGGAGCTAAACTGCCATGGGACAGAACGCTCACAATGCAGGGCCACATTCAAGAGAGAGGGTTGTTTCCCTCTTTCACTGCGGTCCGGGGCAGGTGTTCCTGGCTGGCAGGCAGCTCTGTCCCAGAAATACACGCATACTCAGAGACCTGAGTTCATTCCCTGTTCATTCTTGTGTCTCTACTATTTCCCGGGGTGTGCTCCTCAAAGGGCTGGGCCTTGAGAAGACAGGGAGCTTGCCCCAGCATGTACATCAATGCACCGCTTTTTTCATTAAGGACCCGTTCCTTCAATAGGGACCCCTTACGATGGAAACAAACCTCAGTGGAACTAAACAATGATCTCAGTGACTTGCGCTCTGACACAAACTCCTTTGTCTTGCCATGGGGGAGCCCCAGAGCATCGGAGAAGGAGCCGCTGGTACACGGGCCACACTTAATTAGCACTGCCCTAGTGTGCTGTCCCCAACTGCATGACATGGCCAAGATAGCAGCTGCCGGGAAGGGGAAAGTGACACATACCAGCCGAAATGTAGCACTTAATCTCTTCTTCTCATGTTTCAATGGTCAAAAACCCAGCCCCATGGTCACAGGAAATGGGGGACCAATCCTTCCGTCCATCACAGTGCGGAGAGAGCAGAGAGAAAACAGATGTGAAGAGCAACAGCCGGCAGTAGAACCTGGCCAGTAGGGCAGTGGTTATTCATCTGGGGGGGCGGGGGGGGGGAGACTTCCAGGGCCATGCCCCGCGGGCCCTTCTCTCCGCTCTTGGGTTTTCCTGGACATCCCATGGCTACTTCCCCTGTGGGCTTCTGACTCCACCGGGCGTGGAATACACATCATTTTAGATCTATAAAGAATTCAGGCCCGTTTCTATCTTATCTCTTCTGCAGGGAATGACTCTGTGATGTGATTTTTTAAGTATTTGTTTTATTTTTGATTTTACAGAGAGGAGAAGGGAGAGGGAAAGAGAGGGAGAGAAACATCGATGGGTTACCTTCCGCATGTGCCCCAGCCTGCACCAACCAGGACCCAAGCATGTGCCCGCACTGGGAACTGAACTGGTGACCTTGCAGTGTGTGGGACAAAGCCCAGTCAACCAGGCCACACCAGCCAGGGATCTGTGATGTGATTTTTAAGGGTGTTTCCCCAAAGGCTCGGAAGGTCTGGTCTAATCGGGCTCGCCTGCGTGCCGGTAAGAGAGACCACTTAAACTAGCTGGAGCAGGGTGGGATTTGTCAAAACACAATGGGAGTTCCAGGAAACTCAAAGAGAAGGACAGGTGCGGTTCCTCTGGATCTCACAGGAGCTAGGGCTGGCCCTGGACCCCCAGAGGTGCCCCCCGCCATGCGCTGTTCCCTCCCGTCCATACCCGCTCTTCGCTCTGTGGGTTACTGACTTCGCTGCCCACCGCTGGGTTTTCCTCCCCACTTGACTCCAGCCACTCCGTGGCCACTGCGTCCTCAGGGGGCTTTTCACACGACTTCCCGTCCTCTGCCTCCGCTGAAACTGCCGCCCCCTCTCGGTGCCCCGATCCTGGTTTCCCGGAGAAAAAGGCCTCGGCTGGCCCAGCTCCTTCTGTTGACCCAGTCACACAAGTTAGAGGTTTCTCCGCAGCTTACAGAGGAGGGAGTCTAGAATGTCGCATGAACTCTTGTCCGGGGCTGGGAACACATGTGACAGATGCGGCGCGTCCACTCCACAGGGCCCTGGGCAGGGCAGCCTTCCCCTACGAGCAAGGGGCAGGGAGGGCCCACGTGTCTCTGCGCAATGGCCCTTCCCCCCAGATCCTCGGGTGCTGGTCGTTTTGTGCCTGACGGTGTAGGATTCATGCGGTTTCCTTCTCACACAGCGGTTCCCAGACTTTTTGTCACGAAGGGCATTTTTTATTTCTCCCATGGAGCTCGGGTTGGACCTTCTACTGTGAAACAGGCCGTCTTGTTTCTATTTCCCACTTTTGTTCATCAAAGACGTGAGGAACCACCCATCGGAGTGTCTCCTTACGTTGAAATAACCCGTGTTACCATGGAGGGTTGAGGTGCACAATTCCAGCTTAAATCCACGAAACCCTGCCTTTTAGTTCATATTTCAGGCTTCATCAAGAGAAAATGTATGTTTTCAGGGTGGCTTTTTGAAATATGGAAAATGACTCGTGCGTCTCTCTCCTTGCCCTAAGGGTATTCCAAGTTGGGAGTCACTTTTGCTGTAACTGCTCGTTTATCCACTGGCGCCTGCAGAGCTCTGAGGTCAGGCCTCGCTGCAGGGAGATGCCCCGGGTCCAGGCAGAGCGAAGACGCAGGCTGAGAAAGACAGGCAGGGCAGAGAGGAGGGTGCGGGCGGGGGACAGCGGGGTGCTGGTGTCCTGCCCATGCATGGGTTCTAATTCTGCTTCTGCCACAAGGAGCTACTGTGATAGGACCGCAGACCAGCCACTGAGCATCCGCATCACAGTTTCTTCATCTGTAAATGGAGTTGGCAATACCTCTCTCCCTAGGGTGTTAGGAAGATTATGTGAGGTCATGTGTAGCTACTGATGGGCAGCTACTTATTTATTTTCGTCAATAACAATAGAAAACTATAATGAGGGCTAGCTAATTTTCATCTTAGATTGTGAGGGGTTTTTTTAAGGATTTTTTAAAAGATTTTATTTATTTATTTTTAGAGAGGGAAGGGAGGGAGAAAGAGAGAGAGAGAGAAACATCAATATGGGGTTGCTGGGGGCCGTGGCCCACAACCCAGGCATGTGCCCTGACTGGGAATTGAACCTGTGATGCTTTGGTTCACAGCCCACTCTCAATCCACTGAGCTACGCCAGCCAGGGCAGATTGCAAATTTTAAGATGACATGATTTTACTGATGAATACCTCGCCCAATGGCACGTGCTACTTAGATCCCCTAGGGAGATAACCACGCACATAATAGCTGCCACTTAGTGAGCATCTACCATGCACCAGGCATGGCACGTGGTCATGCCTGCACTTGCTTGTGTAATCTTCACAGCTGTCCTACAAAGGAGATGTGATTGGTCCTGTTTTATAAATGAGGAAACTGAGGCTTAGAAAGGTTAGCTAACCTCTGCCCTGGGGTAATAGACAGAGCCCAGATGACCTCGGCTCCATCGGATTTTCCAGCCCTGCTGGTGGTGCCTCTGGTGAAAATGCAGTTCTTCGTACTTCCAGGATTTTTCTGGGAGTTGGTACATTTCATCACCCAGAAGGCACGAAAAGTATATTTAAAATAATCAGGGATAATTTTTAGAGGCCTTTGGGTGAAATCTCACTGTGGATCTCTCTGCGTGTTTTCAACTATTCTCCCCCCACCCCCACCCCTCTCTGCCTCTAGATTTGTGCATGTCGCTTCCAATTTATATGTGGAAGTCAGTGGGAGCCCATAAATTTGCTTTTTGGAGGATTAACAGCCTCGTAGTTTTGGCTTCAGTAGGGATGGCCAGAGTCCCAAAATATAGCCCATGATGTCTGAAACTGAAAATATATTTCTGAGATTTGTGTACTTGAATATCTTACTGCACAGTCCTTTCTGAAACTGGGTATTCCTGACATTTCAACAATTATCCTCCACAGTCTCCTGCATTGCTGGATGGATTGGAGGGGCCGTTACCCCAGACTCCTGACTTATAGTTTACTTCCTTCAGAGCATCTCAACCTGCACGCTGTTATAATTTGGGTTGGATAATTCTTTGTCGTGGGGTCTGTCCTGGGCATTGTAAGATGTTTAGCAGCATTACTGATCTCTAGTTAAAGGTGCTAATAGCACCGCCCTGAGTTGTGACAACTCAGATATCTGCAGACATTGGTCATATCCTCTTGGCATGGGGTTGGGGGGGTTACCCCACCTGAGAATCTCTGGTCCAACCTAACTGCTCATCCTCCTTAGCTGCTTTCTTTCCCGGTTCTCCTTGTGTCCACACTTGAATACCTCCAGTACTGGAGAACTCACTCATTCTCATCTTTGGAGAACACTCATGTTTGGAAATTCTTCCTTATATTGAACCTAAACGTGTCTTTCTAGCTTCCCCCCAACATATGGTCCTATTCTGCTCTGTCGGGTCCTTCCGACTACTCGCTCCCTCCCGTGTTGGCAGACACCGCCATGCCCGCCCTCAGCCTTCTCCACAGTGGGTCATTTCTGTCTCGTCAGCCCCGCCTCGAGCGCCATGATGGGTCCTTTGCTCCCCATTCTGACTGATCTGAATGTCCTCCACCATAGCTATGTCTTCTTTAACATGCAGAAAGTGAGCCCTGGCCAAGTGTCTCAGTTGGTTGGAGCGTCATCCCTTACACCAAAAGGTTGTGGGTTTGATTCCCAGTCAGGGCACAAACCTAGGTTGTGGGCTCAGTGCTCGGTCTGGGCTCGGAGAGGCAACCAGCCCACATGTTTCTCTCTCACATCGACACTTCTCTCTCTCTCTCCTGCCCTCTCCTTCTGGTTGCCTCCCTCCCCCTTCCTCTCTCTCTAAAATCGATAGACATATACTCTGGTGAAGATTATTTTTTGCATTGTTTTAAGTGGAGAAAGTGAGAGACAGGAGTGTTGCGTCTGACCACACAGGAACCACTTCCTTGAATCACGCTCTGAGGGAGCCAAGTTGAGAGGTTCAATCAAGGGATCTGGTGAGCAAGGGGAACTCTTTTCTAGAACTTTCCACAGTTCTATGCCTATGTCACCTGGCCTCCTGGGGAAATGAAAGCCACTGTACAAGCAGCCGCCTGCTCCAGGTCAACCCTGCCTGGGAGGCTGGGAGGTGTCAGATGTTACCAGCACCCCTCAGGGAGCACAGAGGCGCATGCTGATGCAGCTGGAGGGCCAGAGCAGAGTCAGACTGGGGTTGGCACAGTCCTGGGCTGGAGCGACGCTGGTCCTGTCTTCTAAGAACCTATCCACAGAGGCTATACTCCTTCTCTTGCCTTTTTCCTGGGATATGTGTAAGGGCAAAAATGTAAAAAGACCATGCGTGTGAAATCACTGCGTAGACTCCGTGTGAAGAGCTGACAGCACGCGCAAGCACCATGATCTCGGCTGCGGCACCCCTCCCCCAGCCAGCTGTCTTCTCCTGGCCGCGGCCGCTCCGCTCTGGCCAGGCAGAGACGCAACCAAGTGTAGCAGTGAGTTCCTAAGAAAAGAAAATTATTCAGAACAATCTCTGAAATGCCATTAGTTTAATCTGATTTGACTTATCAAATCAAAATACAGCTATCCATCTCTCTCGTGGTCCCTCACGGGGACGCCTAGCACTGCAGCACCCAGGTATCGGGGCGGGCGGATGGCATCACAGAGGAAACGAGGGTGTCTGGGGGGTCCAGTGCACACGCAGAGCCTCCCACACAGCCTCCCAGGAATGCTGGTCGCGTCCATGGGTGTTTGGTCATGCAGAGGGAGGGTTTTCCAGAAGCTGTTTCTACAGACTGTGCTTTACATTTCCTTGGACACACTCTTCTGAAAATGAACGACAGGAACGGGCCCCTCTTAGCCCCGACTGGCTCACACTTGAGCCAAAAGAGCAATTTTCTACCTTTTCTCATCTCGCGGCACACATGAACTAACGGCTAAAATTCCACGGCACACTGAAAAATGTATTTTTTGCCCCTAAAAATGAGTACAATCTCGATTCATTCACATTGGAATGGCTATGGGGTTGGTTGGTATCATTTTTTTAAATTTGACAATCTAAGGAAAAGGAGTCAGGTATGGCATGTTTTAAAAATTCTCTCGGCATGCCCATTGAAAACCGCTGAGCTGGAAGCACTGCTGCTCAGATCTAGGCACTGCCGGGTCGGGCGCTTGGTGGGAGGGAGGAGAGAGGGAGGCTGGCGCGGGGGCACTTAGTCGCTTCCCCAGGACCCACTTCTCCTTCCTTCCGTCCTTGCTCATGCCAGGCCCAGTCTGGCAACAGTCCCAACTGCTTCGGCTCCACCATAGCAATCCTGTGCCCTGCCTTCCCTTCTCTTCCTGGGCAGGAGGGGCCACGCGGCCTTTGGGCCCAGGGGACCTAAATGAAAGTCAGCTTGTGGTGACTTCTGGGAAAGTTTTTGCCTTCCAGATAAACGGAACAAACTTGGATGGCACCACCCTTCCATTGTCTTCCAGCCTCGAATGCAAGGAATCTCCCCCCACTCCCCCACCCCACCCCCTTGCCCCGGACCTGGCTGCTGTCTTTTCAGAGAGAAAGGCCGAGAAACACAGGGGCATCAGCCCCGGCCTTGCTGTAGCGGGAAGTTGTCACCAGTGCCTGCCCACCTGTCTTCTTGTTACCTGTGACAAGGAAACCCCTATTTGTTGAAGCCACTGCTAATAAGGTTCTTCTTAGAGCCAGATAAATCCCTAACGGGGACAGGGAGGTTCTGAAAGAGGAGGAAGAAGCATGTGGAGGGCAAATGTCACAATTCCTTGACTAGAGCCAACAAATAGAATTTGCCTTGTAAATAGGATTCACCACTTCTCTCAGATTTGCTAAGAATCTTCTAGGTTTTCCATTTCTTTGTTTTTATTATTTTATAATATGTTTATTGATTTTAGAGAGAAGAAGAGAGGGAAATATCGACTGGTCACCTTCTGTACATGAGCCAAGCAGGGACTGAACCCAAAACCTAGGTATGTGCCCTGACTGGGAATCGAACCACCAACACTTTGGTGAATGGGACAATGCTCCTCCAACCAACTGAGCCACACGGGGCAGGGCTCTTCCAGGTTTCCTCACCGATTCCCCTACTGCAGTCCGTTCCCCAAAGAATATGGGTTGATAATCTCTTCTCTGCCATTTATTGTGTGACCTTCGGCAAAACACAACCTCTCTGTGTCTCAACTCCCTCATTTGTAAAATGTGGGAAATAGTACCTGGTTGTTGTGAGGATTTTTTTTCTTTTTTTTAGATTTTATTTATTTATTTTCAGAGAGGGAAGGGAGGGAGAGAGAGAGAGAGAGAAACATCAATGTGCGGTTGCTGGGGGCCGTGGCCTGCAACCCAGGCATGTACCCTGACTGGGAATCGAACCTGCGACACTTTGGTTCGCAGCCCAAGCTCAATCCGCTGAGCTACACCAGCCAGGGGATTTCTTAAAAATAGCTTTAAAAAACCACTTAAGCATTTTCAGACGTTTTTTAAATATTATTCTATGTTCTCTTGTTTCTGAAGGATTTTGCGGCAGGGTAGTGGAAAGTTCTTTCCACTACTCTGATCTTTACCTTCTAATTGCATATTTTGTTATGAGAACTCTGTTCTTTAATATGCATGCATGTGTTAGAGCCACAAATAAATGTTCCTCAGTCTTTGTTAGAGTTTTATTTTTAAGCTAAAGTTTTTGTAATAGAGGTACTGTAGGAATTCAATAGGTGATGATGATGATGATGATGATGATGATGATTTTGGATAGGACGATGCTCTGCCAGGCATGGAATCACCTGTGGCCACAACTAGACTTTCAGTGTCACCAGAAAGCTCTTTCCCTACTCTAACCAAGGATTGCGGGGGTCCCTGGTTCTTATCTGCCACTTCCCATTCCCCGCTGGAAAATCTCCTTAAAACACAAGACACTAAGTTATCAAGCCAGCCTCCCAAAGCGTGTTGGAGGAACACCAAGTTTCCCTTTAGCTTATCTCCCGCGACCCCGACGTCCCCGCCCCCCCACCGCCCGTGCCCTCTGATTACTCAGACCGTCAAGTCTCATCAAACTCAACCACGTAACAGTTTCCCTTTTTTCATTCAATTCCATCTTATTTTGCTCTGACTAAGGTTCTCAAATGTCCAAGGTCCTTTGGTAATTTTAACTTTAATTCATCTTCTCTATTTGCCATTTCTCATTCGTTTTGCATTTTCTGCAAATTTAATCTAAGTCGAATTTACTTTCTCCTCCAGGAAGTTAATGAGCGCCGTGTATTGGATGATACGGTTTCCTGTTCCGAGCCCTACGGGATCCGTCTCGATTCTTATTCACATTCAGATCTAATTTAAGATGCCACTAATTGTTACTTGTACTGACCATTCGTCAACAAAACTCAAAACTACATTAGTGTCAAATCTTCCAGACCCTCCTTCTTTAATTGCTCTATGAATTGCTTGGGTCAGAGGTTTCACATCAAATAAATGTTTCAATAAATTCCCCTGCGGGGTTTCAAATCCTTAATTGTGTTCAAAAATGGCTGTGCTGGTATTAGGGAGACGAATTGAGGCTTTTGAATCCGCCTAGTTTGGTGCTCATTAGATTCTCTTTTGCCATATGTGGGCAGATCGGCTTTCTGATTAAATTTCTTAAATTCTTACCTGGAAGGACAGGCAGACCATGAGAAGGCTCATTTCCTGAGTCATTATGTTGATGAATATTCCTTTGCTGCTGGAGTTTGGAACCCGCCCAGACCGGAAGATGGCGGTTCTCTCTACATCGTGTGCAATGGCTTTGAGTGCCCCCAAAGTCCAAATTGCCACCACTTCTGTTCAAACGCTGGACTTTAATGACTCCTTACCTAGTTAGTAGCCAGTCATTAGGTTATCTTCTAATCCAGTGTTTCTCAACCTTGGTCAATTTTCCCCCACCTCTCACCCCAACACCCCCAGCCCCCAGCCCCAGGACATTTGGTGATGCCTAGAGACACTTTTCGGTTGCCACAACATTGAGGCAAAGAGGGGGGAGATGGGTGGGGGGTGCTACGGACATTGAGTGGGTAGAGACCAGGATTTGGCTAATCCTCTTACAGTACACAGGGCTGTCCCCCATAACAGAATTTTCTGGCCCCCAATGTCAACATTGCTGAGACTGAGGAATCTTGTAAAACCTAAGCTATTCTCAAACCTGCCCCCTCCTCCCCCCATCACCAGCCCCAAGAAGGAGAGAGCAGTTAACCTTGTTGAGGAGCAAAGAGACCTGCTCCCTGCTGGCCGGTCACTTACCTCGCTGAGCTGCAGCCTCCTCATCACCAGGTTTGGGTGAGAGCTGGGGACTGAAATAGAGACTGTATATATTTGTTAATTGTATTTTATTGATTATGCTATTATGGTTGTCCTGATTTTTCCCCCTTTGCTCCCCTCTACCCCGCACTCCCCACTCCCTCAGGCAATCCCCCCACCCTTATGCATGTACACAGGTCATGTGTGTAAGTTCTTTGGCTGCTCCATGTCCTACACTGTACTTGACATCCCCACGGCTGTTCTGTAACTACCCATTTGTACTTGTTAACCCCCTCACCCCTTCACCCATTCTCTCCCACACCCCCTGCCCATCTTTTCAACCTTTGGCATTTTGATTATGGTGTGTCTTGGGGTGGGCCTTTCTGTGTCCGTCTTTGTGGGGACTCTCTGTGCTCCCTGGACTTGCGTGTCTGTTTCCTTCACCGACTTAAGGTAGTTTTCTTCCATTATTTTTTCAAATAGATTTCCAATTTCTTGCTCTTTCTCTTCTTCTTCTGGCACCCCTAGGAAGTGAATGTTGGATTGCTTAAACTTGTCCCACAGGCTGCCTACACTATCCTCATCTTGGGGGTTCTTTTTTCTTCTTACTCTTCTGATTGGTTGTATGGGGTTTTTTTGTATCTTTATGTTCCAAATTATTGATTTGATTCTCAGCTTCATCTGTTCTACTGTTGTTTCCCTGTAAATTCTTTATTTCAATTAGTGTATCTTTCATTTCTAGCTTGGTCTTTTTTATACTGTTGAGGTCCTTACTAAGTTCCTTGAACACCCTTATAACCAGTGTATTGAACTCTGCATCTCATAGATTGTTTATCTACATTTCATCTAGCTCTTTTTCTGGAGTTTTGATCTGTCCTTTCATTTGGGCCATGTCCTATGTTTTGACAGCCTCCCTGTGTTTGTTTCTATGAATTAGGTAGAGCTGCTTTGATTCTGTGTGTTAGTAGCGTGCCCTAATGTAGTAGGTGTCCTGTAGGGTCCAGTGACACAGTCTCCCCTATCACCCAAGCTAGGTACTTGAGGTGTACCCTTCATGTGGGCTGAGTACACCCTCCTCTTGTAGTTGAGACTTGGCTGCTGTTGGCAGGTCCATGGGAGGGATTTATCCAGGCCAATCAGCTGCAAGGACTGGCTGTGACCACTGACCACCGATCTCTGCCCTCCATGGGGGATCAGTTGTACAGGGACAGGGTCGTGGTGTTCCAGCCTGGTCTGTAGCTGTCTACTGGGTGCACTGGCCCTGGGGTTTCCCAGGTGGTACAGACCAAGATCAGCCACCATCTATATTCTGCCTGAGCTATAAAGCAATTAGAGATAGCTGCTACTTGTGCTGGGCTTGGAGATTTGCAGGTGAAGCCAAGCTGTGATTCTAGGCTGCTGTCATAGTTCCAGGCCTGGGGCTCACTGAGGCCAGCTATTGCTTGTTGAAGAAAATATAGGAAGTTGTGCAGCATGAGACCAGCCATTCACATGGAAAAGCAGCTTGGGTGGGCATGTAAGTTAGGTGGGGCAGAGTCTCTGGGGATCTCCAAGGGAGTCAAACAGTACTAGCCAGGTCGATGGAGTTTCACATAAAGCACTGTGAGAGTCTGCCAGCTCTGTGGCGGGAGGACCCAGGAGAGGGACAATGCCCTCTGTTCACCTTGATGCCGGACACCTCAGCATCCCCCTGCATACCACTGGTGCCCCTCAATCTGCCACCCTGGCACCAGAGCCCAGAGGGAGTGAGTCTGAAGAGGTGAGTCTGTGTGTGGGTTCTTTAAGAGGAACTGCTTGGGATTCCAAAAGTTTCCTCCACCAACTCAATCCCCACTGATTTTTGCAGCCAAAAGTTGTAGGGACTTACCTTCCTGACATTGGAATCTGGGGCTGGGGGCCTGGTGTGGGGCTGGGACTCTTTGTTCCTGAGATATCCTACCCAAATTTTTATCTACCACATGTGGGTGTGGGACCAGCCTGTTCCATATCTGTGTGCCTCCTACCAGTCTGGGTGGATGTGGTTTCTTTAATTCCATAGTTGTCTGACTTCCATTCAACTCCATTCCTGCCGGTTCTGAGAGATGGTGGTTCTGTATTTTAGTTGTAACTTTGTTGTGGTTGTGCAATGAGACAAGCCATGTCTACCTACACTGCCATCTTGACTGGAAGTCCTCCGAGACTATAGATTTTTAACTCCATTTCAGTTCCCTTCCTCCCCTCCTTCTCCTCTTCCTTCCTCCCTTCTTTCCTTCCTTCTTCCTTATTTCCTGCCTCCCTCCCTGCCTTCTTCTTTCTTTCGACAAATATATACTGGGGGCTAACCATGGGCCGAGCACTTTTAAAGACACTATCTGTACAGATATTAACAAAACAGATGAAATCCCTACCCAGAGGGAGCTGACATTCTAGCTAGAGAGTGAGACAGTACTCAAGAGAAGACATCTCAGACACCAAGAAAAGAAGGCAGGGTTTTGTGAGCTGAAGTATGACTACCCATTTCAGGAGCCAGAAACCTGATTATGAAGGGAGGAGACTGAGTGTTTTCCCCAGAGACGAGTGTTGTTGTTATTATTTTGGTAAGGCTATTTTTGACTACGTATATTAAGGCTTAGCTATTTCCACGGAGAAGAAACTTTCCAGCATAAACAGTGAATTTAAGCTGGACTGTATTTGCACAGCAACGATCAAAGACATGCAAAATCTTATGGAGACCGAGACAGGGGAATTGGATACCTGGGCTTGCTACTTATGAGCTGTGTGAACTTGAGCTAATTTCTTCACCTTTTTGAGGTTTAGAAAATAAGGACACCTACTCAGAAGGCTGCTGGAAGGATTTAATGAGATGCTGTTTCTTGAGACTTTCGCATATTTTCCAGTACTTTGCAAAGCTCTCAATAAAGGACTTATTATAATGTTCGCACTGCGGGTGGGAGCCTCATGCCTATTTCAGTTGTCGTTGGAATGGTGAGCCACCACTACTACCCTCTTCTTCCCCCGGCATTTACTGGGAGGCAGAGACTTAGTAAACACCACCAGGGTGAATGTCAAGGCTTCTCTCCGCCATGGTCATGGCTCCCCCCGGACCACAGCTCCCCACACCACCAGTGCCGAAAAGAAGCAGAGGCAAACCACTGTTAAAGGCAGCAGGCAGACCTTGCCCAGACTACTGCAGTAGAGGGGAGTCTTCAGCACCGAACGGAGCTTGACTCTAGCAAAATAAAGGGCAGGGGACTTCTTAAAACACTGGGTTGTGCCCAAGGGAAGTACTTCAGGACATAAGGGAGGGGTGGTCAGTGTGACCAGACCATCTGTGTTTGCTAATTGGCACTGAGCCGGAGGAGTAACAAACCTTAAATCCTGAAGTCAGGAGATAGTTTTGCAAACTGGGGCAAGACATCCACCAAGTTAGGATCCTGCCCGCTCACGAAGGTTGAAGGTCAAGGGTCAAGAGTGGGAGAGGAGGGAGCCATCCCCTTCCATGTTTGCATTTCATTGAGGTGCCCCCAGACCCCTGAGGAGACAATTCTGAGTGAGTGGTAGAAGATTTACATCTCAAAGGGGCAGAGAAAGTACTGATTATTGCAAGTTTCTAAAGGAAAGGGAGGTCAGGGAACTACCTATAGTCACGTTTTAGCTGAAACAAACAGTAAATCCCTGTGACAGTGTCAAGCTTTCTTAGATGGGCATGTGAAGGGGGCTGAGTTCATAGTGACATGGCCTTGGGCTGCCAGGAACCGTGCCAGAGTTTGGGCCTGCCTCCTGGTGCAAGGGGCTGGGCAGAGGCATTCGAGAAGTTTGCGCTTCTCAGTGGGCATGGATCTCCTGTGGACAAAGCAGGAGGAGAGTCTTAGAGTATCTTGAGGGCCTCATGGGACTGATAAATATCTTCACCCTTCATTAATCCCCATCAACCAAGTGTTTGTCCAGTGTTATCTGTCAATAAATGGCTCCCAGTTCATAGAAAACAGTGTCTTTAAAATCCATTTAGCCCTGGTCGGATAGCTCAGTTGGTTACAGCATGGGTCCGCTGAGCCAGGATCGCAGGTTCGATCCCCGGCCTAAGTGTGTACAAGAGCCAATGAATGAGGGCATAGGTGAGCGGGACAGCAAACCCCTCTCTCTTTCGCTCTTCCTAACTCTTTCTCTCTCAAATCAATAATAAAAAAATTAAACTACTTAAACATGCTTGCAAAAAGATATAAAATAGTCTGGAATGGTGAAAATGACAGTTCCCCTCCTTCCAACCCCAGCTTCAGAGTCGATCGTCACTCATAGTTGGTCTGGTATTTCGTCTGAAAGCCTATCACGTGGCTGTGAGCTAGTGACTCTGTTGTTCCCGTTCAACAGATGAGGAAACCCAGGTCTCGTTCACAGGCCCATGCTGGCCAGCCAGTGAGCAGAGCTGGGGTTTGAACCCCGGGCAGTCTGATTGCAGGGTGTATGTCTTTTCCACAACGGCCTTTGTCGGTGCTTTTATTTCCTCCTCTTTGCTTTGGGAGCATATTCTTTCCTGAAGCACGCTTTGCTCATTAGACAATATGCCAAGGATGTTTTCCTGCCACTACTCAGAAATCGACCTTCTTCCTGAGAGAATATTACCCCTTTGTGTGAAGGTAGCATGTATTTAACCTGCTGTGGATGGATGGGAACAGATTAAATAAATATTTACACTATTGCCCATTTCTTGCTCTTGCAAACAACCCTGTAATAAGCATCCCTGCATGACCTTTGCACGCATTTGTGAGTATCTCCTTATGGTATAGTCCTAAGAATGGACTTGCCATATTGGAACATGTACAAGTGTGCACGTGTGCACGTGTGTGTCATTCCACATTTAATGATTACTCCTGTGGTTCCTACTACACAAACACAAACACACTGCCACCTCACTACCTCTCTGCCTCCTACCTTATTTCTACCTTTGCCCAGACATTCCTCAAAGGGCAGGCTGCCCGGCAGCACAATGGGCTCATTAGCCGAAGAACCTCGGCCTCTCCCTGGGGTACCCGCAGCAGCAGAGCCCAGGAGTCGAGTGGGAGTCAATGGCCCCACCACGCCACTGACCGCCAGGCTGGGGAGAGCAGGGCTCTGCTTGCTACTGGTTGCTAAACATCCAACCTCCACACAGACAGCCTGAGGTCCACAGAGAAGGAGGAAAAAGCCTGAAGGAAACACACGTATTTATCCCACTCAACCGGCCACAAGCACAGCGAGCCGCCATCCTGTCCCCAGCCGCAGTGCGGGCCAGGCTCCCCGCTCTCGCTCTCAGCCGCCCTGCGGGCGCAGCCGGGAGAACCGGCCCCTGCCTGGCGTCTCCAGAGGCTCGGTTTCTGGGTATCGATGACCAGCCTGGCAGCCGAATAACTTTCATTTCTTGCCTGTCTATAAACACCATCTGTTTGAGAGAAAGCAGTAACAGGAAAAGGAGAGTGTGCTCAGCAATTAGAGAAAGGCAAGCCGAGAGAGTGTGTGTGTCTCGGGGAGAAGGGGGGGTCCACTTTGGTTAAGAACAGGCTCCAGAAGGAGGCAGATGGAATGAGATTTTTCCAAGCAACTCAGATTCTACCAACGAGGCAAGGGTGGGCAGAAGGAATGACATTGAATAGCCCTCAGTGTGACCTTGAGCACCGTGTGTAATCAATGAAGAGAATGGTTTTGTGTCAGAAGGATGTGGGGGATGCTCACTCCTCCCAAACCCATCAACCACCCCCCACTCTGCTGCATGCGGGAAGTCTATCTCCAGGAGGCTTGCTACGGACGCAGCACCCCCGCCACACACCCACCGCAGTTGTCCCGGGCATTGATTCCCTCCTCTGCCGCCGTATTGCTTCAGGCCACCGTGCTTGGGATTCACCCTCGGGCTCAGTGCCAGCACTGCGCTTTCCCCCGTGGCCCCAACAGGTCCATGAGGAGGGCAAACAGGTGCCTGTCAAGCATGTCAGGTACCCGGTTCCTACGGGAGCAGCTACTATGCTGGACGACACGGTAACAATTCAAAACACTCTCCCAGGCTGGAGGCTGGGACTGAGCCCACTGGGTGGAGGAAAGAGGGAGTTTTACAAGGATGGATGTGAATTCAACGGCACAAAGAGAGGCTAAGATGTCACAGCACTTTTGTAAAGCAGACAGGAAGATGTGGGGGGCCACTTACTGACCATCTACATAAGGCAATAAGTGCCATACGGCTTCTGAAGACGCCAAGGCCACTTTAGGCTCTGTATGCATAATTCTGATACTTTACTCCAGATTACCCAGAGGTGGGGGCAGGCAGCCCTGTCCTTCATGCTGGTGAGATTCTGGATCGCCGAGAGGCTTCGTGGTGCAATAGAAAGGACGATGATGAAGGTGAAAGTTTGGGTCTGCACCCCAATTCTTCCCTCCATTCTGTGGGGTCTCAGTCTCCCGCCCTGCAGTGCCTGAGCACCGATGCCTCCGTGGCGTGTTCCCAGGGTCGGCGAGAAGGTCAGACGCGGGAAAGCGTGACAAAGGGCTCTTTGCAGCCATGGTGTCATGTCCGGTCCTCAGTAGCGCGCGGGGAGCAGGAGAAGCAGGCTGGGCCCTGGTGTCCTACAGAGACCGCACGTCCTGTAAGCAGCATGGGGCCGCCAGAAGTCCGTGGGTTTAGGCGCCCTTGACTGGCTTTGCTCCTTTGTAACGTGACCAAAGGCTACGTTACTTGAATTCCCTGAGCCTCTGTGTCCCTACCCGTGATGCGGAGAACCACAGGGAATTTGAAGGTTAGACAAAACCCTGCACAGCAAGCACTTGGCGTGCATCACATTCAAGGTTCCCTTTCTGAAGGAAGCGAGGATGTGTCACTAGAAGAAGGGAAGTCTGCAAAGGGACCAGATTGTTGTTTTCAAACATTTCAAAGGCTGTCACGCAGAATGAGTAAGCCTTTGATGTTTTGATGTAGATGCTAAAAGCAGTGGGTGAGAGTCCCGGGGACTGCTGTTCCAGAGGAGCCGAGCACGTCCCATGCTGCTCGAGAACACGGCACCTCGTGAAGGAGAGAAAGCCGGGGTGAAAGCTGGGGTGAAAGCCTGCGGGGACACCGTCAAAGGCCCCCTGGCGAGCAGGTGGCCGGGAGCTCCCTCTCCACCTTAAAATTCTGTGAGCCTAGCCTTACATTTCTTTAATTTCCCTCCTATGTGTTTTCACTCACAGAGATAAGATCTATAAAAGCAATCCCTTGGAGAGTTACAAACAGCTACGTCTGTGTACAGGTGGCTTTGGAAAATAAACTCCCTCGGCTCCGCTTACCCTTGATTGATTGCCAGGGCAACTTGGAGACGTCCTTCTGCCACATGGTCTGTAGCAAGAACAGCATCCCTTCCCAACTCTGCTGAAAAGCTGAAGCCCAGACAGGTTAAATAAAGCGTCAATGGCCAACATTAGACTCTGCCATGAGAATTTGGAATAAACTTAACCTTAGCAAAATTGTTTTCTAGGCTAATGTACTTTTCTAGTGCCCTCACCCCGAGTATTTTAATTCTCTTTTTAAATGTATAGAAAAGTGCCAAATAGTATAACATATACTTCATGTACATACCAGGCTGAGTGAACAAATCCTAATTACATTCTTTTTATGACTTAACCTCAAAGTCATGTAACATTTCCATTGTCCACCATTGGCCAGGGGAGTTCCATGTCCCTTGTGTATGCTGACCAACCAAAGGGCGGCTTCTACTTATTTGTTCAAGTTGTGTGGATGTGGTCTCTCTCTCTCTCTCTCTCTCTCTCTCTCTCTCTTTCTCAATACTGGATAGCATTGTACTCACCCTTCCTACTGGGATGCTGTGAGATGATCAAATGCCTACGTACAGAGACAGAGGGAGGGGAATGATGCTGGCATTGCGATGTAGTGTTAGCTGCTGTCACCCTGCTGACGGCACATCAGAAGAAGGCCCGCCTGCCGCAGGGGATGCTGGCTCAGGGAGCCATGACCATGTCGGTGGCTGGATGGCAGGGGCGGGTGATGTCGATGGTTGGGGAAATTCACCGTCTTCAAACTGGTCGGCTGTGGGTAACTGAAGTCGTGCTAGCACCACTGTGGGTAAATGGGGACTACTATAGTAATATTTTTGCTATAAAATTCTCCATAGCAGTCACGAATACTTTAAAAAGTTTCTACTACATCTGTTTTCATTCCCTATATTGTTTAGTTTTATCTCAACTTTATACTCTATTATTATGTCCATCTTGCCAGAAATGTTCTATTTCGTTTTTCTAAAGAAGTATCTCTGATTTTGTTGACCTTCTCTTCTATTTCCTTGTTTCCAATTCTACTAGTTTTTTCCTCTTGAGTTTTATTATTAAGATTTTTCTATATTTATTGGGTTTTCTCGGCTGTCCTTTTTCAAGATTCTCAAATACAAAAATTCGTGTATTTTTACCTTCTTTAGTTTCTTCATTTGAGTGTAAGGCTATAAAGTCACCTCCAAGTATCACAGCGTGTGGCTCCATTACTGACATCCAGTTCTGAGGGTCTTGTCACCCCCACTGTGACCAGCACACCCGAGGAATGCCCGCGACCGTCCCTAGCCCACGCATTCTTCAGGAACGCGGGCTTCACTGTCCAAGGATGTTAAAAGTTTTATTTGCTCTGGCTGGCGTAGCTCAGTGGATTGAGCACGGGCTGCAAACCAAAGCATTGCAGGTTCAATTCCCAGTCAGGGCACATGCCTGGGTTGCAGGCCATGGCCCCCAGCAACCGCACATTGATGTTTCTCTCTCTCTCTCTCTCCCCTCCCTTACCTCTCTAAAAATAAATTAATAAAATCTTAAAACAAAGTTTTATTTGATGTTTCACTTCATTGCTTTTAATAATAGTAACTCGCTTAAAAATTACACCCTAATATATACCCTTTTCTTAATGTTTTGTATGTTCTTTAAAGGAGTACCTGTTACCTATTTTTACTGGAGGCAGGCCTCTGAGTCTGCATCTCCTATGCCAATGTTTTTATCCCGTGGAACAAAATTTCCACACACTGTTCAATTATTGTTTACTTGATCTAGCAATTTCTAATAGAAGGGTATTAAAACTTTCCTCTCTTGTTGTGGTTTAGTTAATTTCTAATTATTTTAGTTTTTTCCTTTATATAACTCAGGGTTTTCTGTTGAGTGAGTAAATGCATGCTTGCTGTATCTTGTGGCTTGTTTTATAACATGTTTCTTTATTCTTAGTAATTCTTTTTTATTAATTAACTTGTATTTTATTTGTCAATAGTGTAAAAGCTTCAGTAGATGAATAGATGCCTTCACTGTCAATTCTCAAACTTTCCTTTTTAATCTTTCACCCTTCCAGAAATTTTCTGGGTCTGGTTTGTTGTTGTTCATTAGTTTCCATCCCATTCAGTGGTTTCTGCCCTTTGATAGATTGATCCAATTATATTTATTGTGATTACATTTGAACTTAATTCCACCATCTGGTTTCTCTTTATTAGCTTTCCACTGGTATTAGGGATATTTCCAGAGCCGGGCCCAGAGTCAGGCAGGGCTGCGCTCAGGTCCTACTGGGAAGGGTGTCTGCGTCCTCCGACCCTCCCTCCTGGGCACACAGCTGCGGGAAACCAGACGCCTAGTCAACGTCGTGGCTGTCCAGTTTTCACATGGGGGAGCCCCACCCCAGCTCTGCGTTTAGGCGGAGCCCCTGGTTCCACTTCCCTACCGCACAGCACACTTGCACCCCGTGGTTCCCAGACCCCTCCCCCACCAGCGCTGCCCACTCAGGACTGAGAGCCCAGCAGGCCCGCTCCTGCTGGTGTTTAGCGCGGAGGAGGAGGTGGTGAGGAGGGGCAGAGCATTCCCAGCGTGCGTGGTCAGTGCCACCCAAGTCCAGCCACCTCCCCGTGCTGGCAGCCTCTCACCAGACACTCGGATGGGGTGACGACAGCTGCAAAGAGCACGTCACATCAGGTCTTCCCTCCCCACCTCCAACATATACCCTTCTTAGCATATTGAGTGGGCCAAAAAGTCTATTTAGTTTTTTTCCATAAAATGAAAGATACATTTCTCATTTTCACCAATAACTATATTGATTTGAATATTTTGAGTATGTCAGCTCTCTCCTGCTATTGGCTTCCAGTGGGTAGAGGCCAGGGTGCTGCTACACATCTCCCAGTGCATGAGACAGCCCCACAGCAGAGTTATTTGGCCTAAATGTCAACCGTACCAAGAAACTTCGCAAACCACTTTTGACACGTTCAATCAGTCAGCACCTCCTCCATACACTGCACAAATCTTTTTTTCACTTCAGTTGCGTTTTTACCTTTCTTGAAATAATGAAGCATAATACACTGAAACGTTGCACGTTTTCTTCCATCTTCAGCATTCAAATGGCTGCGCAAGAATTCACCAACTTTAATATGTTTTTTTTTAAATGCACGCTGAAATGGGAGCTGTCACAAGACGATCTAACAAAATTGTTTTGAATGAAGTGAAAGACAACTAAGCGCTCCTAGAGCCATCATACGAAAAAAAAAAAAAAAACTTTTTGGCCAGCCCAATCCACCCTTCTGCTGGAGCCCAGGTCTTCTCTGTGTGAAAGTTACCTGGACTGCCCGAGTGCCGCCCGCCCCGCGGTGTGAAAGGTTATGCTTGGGGAAGGAGCTGTCCCTCTGAACCTGGTGACCGGACTGGGCTGTGGGTTCCCTGATGGAGGACCCCATTCTTAAGGACCAACGCCAATACCGATGAGACAGAATCGCCGATGTCGTCGTCGTCACTCCACAGACATCTGAGTTGCCATTTTATTGTATTCATTCATTTGTTTCATTTACACATTTAATTTCAGATACTTAAATGTGTTGGGGTTATCAACATTAGCCTTTGCCCGTGACTGGGGGATTAAAGGACTACATTCACAAATTAACGTCTTTTTTTTTTAAGATTTTATTTATTTATTTTTAGAGAGGTAAGGCAGGGAGAAAGAGAGAGAGAGAGAGAAACATCAATGTGTGGTTGCTGGGGGCCATGGCCTGCAACCCAGGCATGTGCCCTGACTGGGAGTCGAACCTGCGATGCTTTGGTTCACAGCCCGTGCTCAATCCACTGAGCTACGCCAGCCAGGGCCGAATTAATGTCTTATTCAGACAGTCCGACAAGGGTACTCATACGCCTTAAGCAAGAGGTTTGGTGTTTCTTAAAATCATTTGCTACCCCTCAGCAAGTGAAAATAGATTTACATTTCCCCAGAGAGGTTCACCTTGGCCCCTACTGCAGGGAGCAGGATCACATTCCATGGAGTTCTGACCTTGAATTAATTCACAAGGTCACACAAAAACCATCTAAAGGTCCTTTGCCCTTGATAAAAGCAGGACATGACAGATGGATTTGTTTAACTTAAAATAGCGGTGTCTTTCACTGTTATCCCCACACCCCGTCTTTAGCTGCGGTGGGTCAGCGTCAGGTACGCACATCCCAGTGGCACCCAACCGAGGTGGGCACAGGAAGTGCGCCTCCGGCGCAGGGGGCCCGGAAGCCTCAGGTTGGCAAGCATTACACAGTGATTCTGGTGTAATTCTAACACTCCCTAGTGTTCTCCGTATTCTCAACCAGCCACGTCTATTTCCCCCACCGGGGCTTTTAATACGTAAACACTAGTTACACTGATGTGCGTTTCATCTCCTTTCATGTTCCTCCTCTTACCTACATCAGCCAGAAGCAGGCAGGAGGAAAATTCGAGTGTTTGGACCACCGACAGACTAACTGTGCTGTGACCTGTCTTTTCCCATCCAAGCACGAACCAGGCCCGACCCCGCTCAGCTCCCGAGATCACACGAGATCGGGCGCGTTCAGGGTGGTGTGGCCATAGACAGACGCTCTGACCTGTCTTTGTGCAGAGCTTAAAGTGGAGATGAAGCCAGTGTCTCCGAAGGACCATAAAATAAGGAAACAATTCTTTTTTGATGTGTTGACCTGTTGTAATCAAAGAACTCCGACACAGTCGGTGGAAACCTGACACGCTTCTGCAGATTCCCAGGGACGAAGGCCGTTGACTTTGCTGCAGGCTCTCAGTCCGGTTTTGCAAGCCCCAGTTTACCACTACACCTCGGCCTCTGATGCCTTCTATTAATGTTCAGTTTTATCCTGGCACAGGAACGCCACTCTGTCATACTTAATATTTTTGCTGTGCTTGGGGCTGTCACTAGTAATTTCCTTGTGGTTGGAGATGCAAAGAGCGTCAGCCTTCCTCCGCCTTCGTCCGAGGGTCACCAAGGCCCTGCCTAATTCCTCTGCGGGGGAACAGGCTTAATGAAGAGACGCTGGGGTGACGAGGAGCCTGGAAGCTTGGCAGCCAAGAAAGCTGGTGTTTGGGGAAGAAAGGAAATCAAAGGAATCCTCCCAGTGGTTGCTATTGCAGTGATGTTTGCATTGCGGGGCCCTGCTTAATATTTCCTGTTCAATGACACCGCTGCGCCCTGAGGCTGGTGCTTTGGAGGTGGGGAGTGGAATAGTCAGCGGATTATTTTGTTCGCATGCAGGCAGCCCATGTATTTCGGGAGCACTCACTCTCAGCTCGAGGCTTTTATGTGCATTGCTTCCTGCCATCTCTCCGGGAGTTCTAGGAAAACGGTTGGACGGACAGGCGGCAGCGGGGGATTCCGGTGGAATCAGGACAGCATGAGCACAGGTGGCCGTTCTCAACGAGCAGACAGAGGGCCTGGGCAGCGGAGGGGCTGCCCTGCCGCGTTGCCTGGAGGTGGAAATTGGTTTTCTGTGGAGAAGCCACATGCCTCGGTTAACTGGCCAGGAGAGAACACATCTTCCCACGGGGCTCCAGCCTTAGTGTGGCATCGGGCCCCCAGTCCACTGGTCTTTGCCAAGTCGGTACACTGGCCACATCCTACCCCCACGAAGGCTTCAGGTCCCCCGCATTCCTGGTAGCCTCACTTAGGAAGCCACCTAACCCAGCTGGTCCAAATGTAAACCCCTCCACTGAACTTCCAAGGACGGGGTGGAGGGAAACAGCATTCTGGGGCCTTGCTATTCCAGGTAGGGCCGGGAGCATCAGCCCACCTGGGAAATTGTTACTAGAAATGCAGACTCTCGGCCCCACTCCGAGCCACCAGCATAGGAGCTGCATTTTCACAAGACATCCCACTTGAGGCCTAGGTACAGTCAAGTTTTTTAAAAAAATATTTTAAATCCTCACCAGAGTATATATATTATGTTTAAAGATTTTGTTTATTTTTAGAGAGAGGGGAAGGGAGAGAGAAAGAGAGGTAGAGAAACATCAATGTGTGGTTGCCTCTTGAATGCCCCCTACTGGGGACCTGGCCTGCAACCCAGGTGTGTGCCCTGACTGGGAATTGAACCAGCAGACCCTTTGGTTTGCAGCCCGCGCTCAATCCACGGAGCCGCACCAGCCGGGGCTGTATTTATTGATTTAAGACAGAGAGGAAGGGAAAGAGAAAGAGGGAGAGAAACATCGATAGGAAAGAGAAGCATGGATCGGTCGCCTCCCATGTGTCCCAGCCAGGGATCAAAATGCAGCCCAGGTGCGTGCCCTGACTGGGGATCAAACCCGCAGCCTCAGTGCATCGGTACGACACTGGAACCAACTGAGCCACCTGGCCAGGGCTGCGCAGCCAAGTGTTGAGAAGCAGTGACGTAGGGGCACTTATGTGAGTGGGGAGCAAAGTGCCGACCTCTGTCCCTTCCCCAACATCCTCGTGTGCGCCCCAGGTACCTCCTCACACACGGCATGGCTGCTGGCAGAGGTGGATTTGGGGAGGTCACCCAAGGAGGTGTGTGCAGAAAGGAAGGGCCGGCCCCATAGTGAAGGCCAGGTGCATAGGTCAGGTCCTCGTCATCCTGGCAGCCGAGAGGGCTGGGGACGCGGGATCTCTTCCCGGGAAATACCCTCTGCATGAGCGGAGGATACAGCATAATGGAAACTCTTCTCCCATGCAGGGGTGAGAAAGGTGCCCCCGCGCCACCAGGCGTCATCATCCATCAGCGTCACCTGGGAGCTTTACAAAAAGGCCACGTGCGATCCCACCTGCAGCCTCTCTTTCAAGTGGTGTGGGCTGGGTCCCAGGAACCCTGACTATTCAAAGCACCCAGGGGACTCTAGTGTGTGGCCAGGGCTGAAAACCACTGATGACGGAGACCCTAGAAATGAAATACAGGAAATTAGGTTAGAAGACCCTCAGCCTCCTCTAGCTGCTTTCCCCCACTGCTGGTCCTGTCCTCCCGCTCCCCCACCCTGCTGTCCACGGCCGGAAGTGGCGAGAGCTGGGGGGAGGGAGAAAAGCAGTGACCAAGCAAATGTAGCCTGGAAGATTTAGACCCCAGCGGCAGGCAGGTCCCGTCACACCTGCCCTGCTGCAGGGGAGCCACCTTCCCGGTGGGAAAGCCCACGGAAGCCCTCGGCGGGGGGTGGGGGGGGAGGCGGGTGCCTGGGCCGGCTCACCTGTTGCACGAGCCCCAGTTGCCAGCACGGAGCCGGGAGGAATTACAGGTGCCATCGGGCTCCACTTGCACACAGCTTGTTACTTGTCTTCTTTATCTGCAGCTGTTTGTTTTTCAAGTTTCCTCTTCGACGCCTTAATCTCCATTTTACATCTTACCTGCCAGAATGCCCACTGGGAGTCTCATGTGGGAAGTTCCTGTCAGTTGCCTGAATGATACAGACCCATTATCTGAAAAAAAATTTTTTTTAACTGATTTGGACTGGAATTTTAAACTAGGCAATCCATCAAAAAACGGTCACATGCATGTGTGTGCCGGCATGCACACACATGTGCGTGTGGCAGCAGGGGGTTGGGGGCGTGGCAAGCGTTGGCCTGAGTCCGCTCCCAGTCCCTAGGAAAGCAGAGGCAGTGGACAGGGGCGCTCCTGTGACTGGCACTGCAGACACTCCGTCGACTAGACCCGGCCCCCGGGGGACCGAAGCGAATGTGCGATCCGACACAGTTGAGGACGCACACCCCCCCGCAGCCCCAGTGTTCCTGCCGTCTCCCAGACAAGTGCTGTTCTGGTGGGAAGAGAATCATTTTCTGGTATTTACAGCTGAGACTGGACAGATATGCTGCCTAACACTTTTTTGACGAGTTAAAAAAGCTTAAGTAGAGCCCTGATTGGTGTGGCTCCCTTGGTTGGGTGTCGTCCCATAAGGCAGAAGTTTGCAGGTTCGATTCCCGGTCAGGGCCCAGGCCTGAGTTGCAGGCCCAGTCCCTGGTCAGGGCACATTCAAGAGGCGACAGATCGATGTTTCTCTCTCACATCAATGTTTCTCTCCCTCCCTCTCTCCCTCCCTTCCCCTCTCTAAAAATAAATACACTCAAAAATCTTTTTTAAAATATTAAGAGGCAATAAAACTAGGATTAAAAAATAACATCTACTGCTAGCTGAATCGGGTCAAGATTTATCTTCCCACGTGAAGCAACTAGAAAAGGGCACAAAACAGAGGGAATGACGATTCTCACTCCCTGGCCGCCGGCAGTGCAGGCCTGGGGTCCCAGAGAGAAGGGAGATGGGGTGAGCCCCACGGTTGCCAGCTGACTGACGGGGCGCAGTTTCCAGACCACAGGGGAGAGCATTTTTCTGGGAGAACCGTCTTATTCCACTTAGTTTTTTAATAGCCACGATGACTCACGACTGCTTCTGATGCGGCGGCCACCTCGCTCCTGGGGGCAGGTGGGCACATCACAAGCCAGCACTTGAAACACTAGAACGTTCTATGTACATGGAAGGAAGCTTTTTTTTATGGGCCTTTGCTCAGTTTTAAAATGTTTCACAGTGTTTTCCTTTTCAGCGAGTCATTAAAAATTGGAATGTATTAAACCGTTCAAGTATAAAAAGGTGAAAAATGATCTTTTAATGCTGTTTTTCCATTTCCGTGTCCCATGTTGAGTTGGAAAGACATCTGGTCTGTGGACAAGGCGTGAGGCAGGACCCTGAGCCAAAGCTTTGCAGCCGCAGGGATCAAAACATCCCCTCGTCAGGATGCCTCGTTAGATGTGAGGATCAGCAGGCCCCCTTTGGGTCCTTCATCTGCTGCCCAGGTCCAGCGGCTGCTCCCCGCGCTCCCAGGTAGGAGCTGTCGGTGGCGGCCTGATTCTATTAGGGCCCGTTTTCTCCTCCGTGAGCGGTCACAGCCAATCTCTCTGTCTTTTAATCACCTGATCTAATCAAGGGCTCCTGAAATTGATGACGGGGGCGGGGGGAGGGGGGATGCATGGCCATGCACGACTGATACACCGGATGCTGTGGAGGATATCGACCACGTCAGCACAGACAAAAATAACAGAAGACGTGCCGGTGAACCTTGAGGGAGAAGGAGGCGGCTCGGATGTTTCTGAACCAATGTGTGGACCAGGGACCGTCGACAAAAGTCGATTTGAGATCTCAGAGAAGGCACGAATTCTTCCTCATCAGTGGGCTGAGGACTGCCACTTAGACAGGAATGTAACCATGGAAGGTCGTAGTGTTTTTCCAAATATAAACATCTAGTAAAAATCCTGCAGTCTGGATATTGACAAAGTGATTCTAAATTTTATATGGATGAGCAAAACAAAACAAAACAAAACAAAAAACGGAATAGCCAAGTCAATGTTGAAGGAGAACAAAATTGAAAGGCAGACACTCACGACTTCCAGACTCACCCCAGAGCTACAGTCACCAGGGCGTGTGATACCAGGGCGGGGGGCGGTGGGGGACAGACAGATGGATCAATGGAGAGGACAGAGGGCCCAGAAATGGACCCTGGTAAATAGTCAACTTATCTTTGAAAAAAAAAAATAAAGGTAATATAATGTAGCAAAGACAGTCTTTTCAAAAGAGTGTTAAAAGCAAACTGAATAGCCACAGGCAAAAATATAAATCTAGGCATAGGCCTTTCGCCCTCTATAAAAATTAACTCAAAATGGACCGTAGACCTAAATGTACAATGCCAAACTATAGAAGTCCCAGAAGTTACTGTAGGAGAAAAATCTGGATGGCCTTGGGAATGGCGATGTCTTTGTAGGTACAACACCAAAGGCATAATTCGTGAAAGGAATAAACAGCTTCATTAACGTTAAAAACTTCTTCCACGTGAAAGACAAAGTTGAGAGAAGTAGGCAAGCCACACTGGGAGAAAATATCTACAGAAGGTAAACAGGATAAAGAACCGTTGTTCAAAGTATGAAGGGGGGACCAAAAGATGGGATTATCTTCCAGAGGGGGAGTCCTTGTAGTACAGGTTTCCCGGACTAGGTGAGTGTTTTAGGAACCCGTCTGTATCAGTGTGCCAGCAGGCGTTGTTGTGAGAGGCTGCGTTCAGCTTCAGTTATTTTTTTTTGAAGACTCATCATGTTTGCCCCACTGCATGATGAGTGATTTATGAGTGCACCTGCCCACACTGCGCTGAACGCTCAGCAGTTTTTGACAAAAAAATGGCATGACCCCCATAGCCCACCCTCCCTACTCACCCGATCTCACCCCAAGCACCTTTTTTTTTTGTTTCCCCAGATAAAAAAAAAGTCCTCAGAGGGAAACCTTTTGCCAGTGAGGAAGAGCTGAAACAAAAAAGCTCAGAAGAAATAAAAGGCATCAACATTGACAAGTTCAAAAATGATTTAAGCAGTGGAAAAAAGTCTCAGTAGGTGTATTGCATCAAATGGAGAGCACTTTGAAGGTGAGTGAAGTTTAAACATGTAAGAATAACTACACTTTTTTAAGTAAAGAAATTCCAGGGTTTGGGGGGTTCCCCCCTCTCATATACAGAGAGCTCTTAAAACTCAATAATGCAAACACAACAGCCCAATTTTAAAATGGGCCAGAGACCTTAACAGACCCCTCACCAAAAAAGATATACAGATAGCAAATCAGCTATGAAGTGTTCCACACCACATCCTCAGGGAAATGCAGATTGAAGTAACAATGAGACACCTCTACGCATCTGTCAGAGCGGCCAGAATCTGGAGCCCCGACAGCCCCGAATGCTGGGGAGGGTGTGGAGCAGAGCCGCAGGGACTCTCACTCGTCGCCGGCGGGAAAGCAGAGTGGCGCGGGCTCTTTGGAGAACGGTTCGGTGGTTTTTTACAAAGCTAAACACGCTCTTACCATGTGATCCTTACTATTTACCCAAATGAACTGAGAACACATCTACACAAAAACTTGTATGACGATGTTTATAGAAGTTTTATTCACTATCAAAACTTGGAAGCAACCAGAACATTATTCAGTCGGTGCGTGGATGAACTGCGAGAGACGGATGATTGGGCAGAGCGGAGGGTTTTAGGGCAGTGGGGCTGCTCCAGGCGGAAACCGTTCACCTGACAAGAGGCAGGTGGTGGGTGGTGCGTGGTGACGACTGAAAGGACGAGGACGCCCCGAGAAAACCCCACAACACAGGGCGTCACCGCAGATGGCAGGTAGAGGATGCTTCCCAGGCCCGCCCTGGCACAGGCTGTCCCAGAGGCAAGGTCAAGTGTAAGGCCAACTTCTGCTCCCAAAGCTTCAGGTGGCCACAAGCAGCGCCTCCGGGAGAAAGTGCCCCTGCCGTAGATTTGTCTGCAACAAGGCAGGGAAGCAGGTTAAACATTGAGGTAAAACATAGGAGTCATTTCATGGCCGAAGATCATAGAAAAGAATGTTCAAGAGGATTACGAGGCTTAAAAAATAAATAAATTCTACCCTGGCTGGTGTGGTTCAGCGGACTGAGTGCCAACCTGTGAACCAAAAGGTCGCCAGTTCAATTCCCAGTCAAGGTACACACCTGGGGTGCAGGCCAGGTTCCTCGTGATTGCAGGTGTATGGAAGGCAAGTGATTGATATTTCTCTCTTTTTCTCCCTCCCTTTCACTGTCTCTAAAATAAATAAAATCTTTTAAATAAAAAAGAAAAAAAATAAACTCTAAGTATTAAAATTCAAGTGATCTTGAGGAAGAAAAAGGCAAAGCTCAATTTGATTAAAACTGGGCATTTAATAACTTCCTGACCCACCTTGACACTAACTCTGGAGATAAGGCAGCCAGGTTGAGTTCGTCACAGACTGCATTTCTGGTAGGGGGAGGCAGGGCTTAAACCTCAGCGAGACCCCAGTCCCAGTTTCCACTGCATGCCCCCCCCCCGCCCCACCCCTCCCGTGGGAAACCGAAGGGAGCTGCTTGGCTGAAGGGGTGGAGGAGGACGGACCTCTGCCCGGAGCTCCGGGGTGAGACTCAGCTGCGTGTCCCGTGAGCCAGGCCAAAGGCAAGTCCACGTGGGGATGTCGGTGCTCAGGCAGAAACCAGATGTTCTGGTTTAGGAGACGTTCCCATCAGCCTGGTGTGGGAAATGGTGGCGGAAGGGTGGCACACAGATACAGCACGTTTCTGATTTTTTTTTCTTGTGGTACACATCTAAAAATGATTTCAGGAAAAGGAGAAGGCAGCTGCGAACAATCGAGCATCCCAATCACATTCAGTCCCAGCTGACTTCAGTGCAGACATTTCTCGGCGGGTCTCAGCGCTGGCTGCACTCGAGTCTCACCTGGAGCGTGTTCGCTAAGTGCGGAGGTCCGGGCTCGCTGCCCCTAACTCGGCGGTTCTGCCCCTTGCTCACCCGAAACAGCCAGACCTCCGTCACTTCGCAGCAATACTTCCTCTGCCCTGCCGTGCTGGGGACAGAGGCAGGTCCTAGCTTTTCACAGAGGGGCGGTTGGAGGCCGCAATGTGGCAGTTGCAGTGTGTGTGCGTGTGTGCACACGCACGCGCACACGCACTCCAGACAAGCTGTGTGTGTCTAGTGCTTACAGAAGACCCACACGTTCATTGTCGAAGGGGAAAGAGTAGGACTAAAGCCTATGGGGTTGGGAAACCAGATGCTCCACCACCAACCTATTTAAGAAACGGAAGCTTACTCCCACAGTAGAAACTTTCCAGTTTTCTGTGGAAACCTAAACCGATCTTAAACCCAGCAAACACCATTGAACTTCGTGAGCGTCCTCTCCTCCTGCGCTCACCTGTGGGCTGTCTGCCCCTACACCAGGTGGCGCCCTGAGATCCTCGCACCTGTTCTTACTCAGGCTTCCCCTCCTCAGGGAGCCTCACTCCTGTGCGCGGCCAGTGACTGCTGAACACCTTCTTCTCGGGTGCTGCTCCAGCGGCGGCCCAGCCCTGCGACCAAGGGTGTCCCAGGAGCACAGGAAGGGTCCCCGCGTGAGGTTCTCCCTGCGAATCAGCAGGCAGCGGCTGGGACAGAGCGGCGCTGACGTGGTCGGCTGGGTAGGGGGCTTGGTTTTTGTTGCCGTGCTGCAGACAGGTAGGCCGCCCCGGGGCCCCCACTCGGAAGGAGTTGGATCCAGCATTAACTCCCACCACTTTCATTTTCTAAAAACCAAGAGGATCTAAGAGGCCGAAAGAGACGGTGCTTTCTAGTGGCCACAATTAAATGGCACCGGCTGAGCCACCCTAGGGCTCCTCGGTGTCTTTGTAAAATTTATTTTGGAATGTTAGGCATGTTCAAAGGATTACCAAAAAGCTCCGCCACCTTACGAGCTCCTTAGAAGTTTATCTTAACCGACTAGAGAACCCCAGGAAGATAAAATAATAAAGTTTTGACCCGACATTTTTAAATGCCATTTTTAGTTAAGGGAAGAAAAATCTATTTTTCGTAAGAAAAGAGTTTATTAAAAGGCACAAGAGAATGACGTTTTTAGAAAGTATCCTGTCAATTTTTTTTTTCTTTCACTTTGCTGATTTGGACGGGATGAAGGCCATTATTGCTGCAGCAGCCTATTTTCGTAGAGATAAAGGCTGACCTGCCAAGCCGCCCCCCGCGGGCGCCTCCCGCGGCTCCCTACCCAAGCCCGGGGCTCCCTGGGAAAGCCGCCGCCCAGGGCTCCAGGCCGCAGGTGCGCACTGCAAACGGGAGCGCGCGCGGCAGTGGGTGACGCAGTACCGGCCGAGCACTGCGCTGGGAGCACTCGGTGAATCGCGTGCTTATTACTCAGGACAACCAGGGAGCGGAGGGCCCTTCGTATCCTCTGTCGAGGCCTCTCAAGGCCCGTAGGCGGCTGGGTGACTGACTTCCCGGGATGTCCAACTCTTCTTACATCAGGATTGGACAGCCCCCCACGAGGGAGCGCCTTGACCAGTGCGGACGGCCAGGAGGCCACCATGACACTGTTGGGTGAAAAGAGGCCGTTTTTTGTAAGAGGGAAGAGTATGTTCGAACCTACGGCGCTGGCCGCCTCTGCGCTCCTCGTCCCTCTGCCGCTGGGCAGCAGCTGCAGCCCCAGGTGAGCTGGGAAGGTGGGACCGGCCCGCTCACCTCCCACGAGCACCTGCGCTCGACCGCAGCCAGGCGGCCAGGCACTCTGCACGAGGGCCTCGCCGAGGCTTGAGGACATTACCTTTGGGGGGCGGGGGGGGGGGCTCCCATTTGCTGCAACGCTCTTCCCCGAGATTTGGGCGCCTCATTCCCTTTCAGTTCTCTTAACTCGGCTCATGTCCCCTCTGCGTGTCCCCCGGGGGTCTCCCCTGGCCTGCTGTGAAAAGCACGTGGTCGTTCACCCTCTGCCTACCCTGCTTTATCTTTCCTCACAGCAACTGTCACTCCTGAAAAATCACGTGTCGGTTTACTGTCCCTTCCTCCCACTGGGCTGCACACTCCCTCCGGGCTGGGACTTTGTGAAGACGGTGGCTGGGGCCTAAGGGCCTGACAGATCCTTTAGGGAAGGACACGGTAGGATGCAGATAAATTAACCCTGGAGACGCCCCACTCGGAGATGCCTGGGAACCGGCGGAAAGGGAGGAGCCCCTTCCAGCCTTAGGTACTTTTTGCAGTTTTTTAAAGGAGTGTGCACTGTTTTATAGTTTATTAAATGCTTTCAAATAATTTATCCAACCATCTCAAGATACAGCAAACCACCAAAACAAAGCAGATTACACGTTCCTCCTACAAACAGTTTTCGGCTCTACTAGTTATCAGAGGCTACTTTAATAAATAAGGAACTATCGCTTTTCGAGGGCCTGTTTGTTTCCCCCTGAAATGCTACTGGGTTATGCAAAGAATTTTATTTTGGAACATCAGATGTTACAACTGTATCTTGTGGACAATGCACTGCCCCCACCCCGCCCCGAGGGCCCAGAAGTGGCGGCCGGGACTGCGGCAGGGGCAGACCGCCCCTCCCCTCAGTGTTGGGGGACTCCCCCGGGGGCGGGCAGACTGAGCGGAGCCAATCAGAGCGCAGCAAAGCAAACAGTCTGTACCGAGGAGTCGTTTATTTGGACAAGACACAAACGTCCCCACATTGTTTCCCTTTTATACAGAAAGTGGAACATTTCGAATATATTAGTTTTTCTCTTTTTCAGTAGAATCCATTTCAATCTGGTCCCAGGAACCGCTTCTCCTTTTAGGATTCCCGTTTCAGTAACACGTATGCACCCATCACGGCCAAAAGAGCGTACTGCAGAGAAAACAGAACGGAAAATTACTGCGGGGCCTACAAACCAAGCTCATTTGCAAATGTGCTCAGGTGAAGTCTGTTTGATGCTGGGCCGAGGACAGAATGGAAAGGTGGCCTCTTCCCCCACGCCTTGTTCTCACATGAGCTGTCCGACGCCCCATTGTGGTCAGAAACCCAAAAATACACTGAAGGACTAAGGATCAAACGCCCAAAACACAGCTAATGCACCACTCACTCCTGCGTAGGTTTCCTCTTGTTTTTTCAAGTGTTTTTTTTTTTTTTAAATAGAGACACCCTTTTCATTGACAATTGTAAATTGACATTACTGGGTTTATTGTACTACTTTTTTTGTATCTTTATATGTTTCCATAATAAAAAGCAACAAACACAGGTGCCATTTTAGAACACACTGTGAACACAGAAGATGAAAGCAGGTACTTTAAATACATAATAGAAACGATTCTGTTAATTTGTAGTCGATGACAAATTGCAGAAAAAAAACTAGCAAAACATTTTAAACAAATGAGTCTTTATAGCTGTGCATGTAAAAGCTCCAATATATTTTTTAAAAAACACAACCACACCGCCAGGATCTGAGGTGGGCCACCGCGGTCCAGGGAGGGTCTGGCTGGAGCCCGGGGCTGCGTGTGATTTGAGGACCAGAGCGTGCACCAGAGAGAAGGCCTTCAAAAGTGCACTTCCGTGAGCAGCTTCGCTACTACTGTCATGGGAAGACTCAGAGGGGATGTGTCCCAAGGATATTTTTTTGAAGAAGCCTTTGAATATAAGGCCAAGGTAGAAAAGCACAGGGGTCCGTGACTGGTGTGGCTCTCAGTGGGTTGAATATCAGACTGCGAACCAAAGGGTCGCAGGTTCGATTCCCCGTCAGGGCATGTGCCTGGGTTGTGGGCCAGGTCCCCAGTTGGGGGTGTATGAGAGGGACAACCGATCGATGTATCTCTTGTACATTGCTGTTTCTCTCATCTTTCTCCCTCCCTTCCCCTCTAAAAGTAAATGAAATCTTAAAATAAAAACAAAAATACAACAAAAAAGAACCCCACACAGATACACATAAATTCCTACCTTGAATTTTGGATAGTCATTCATTATTATGGTGACCATACCAACATACGGTAAAAACCTGTGAGATAAAAAGCCAGAAATATCAAAACTGTTTGCAATATGGTTGCAACCTTTGAAAACAATATACATCAGCATTAGGAAACAAATCTTCCTTGGGAATGCCTCCGATCGGGGCCGTCCAGGCGACTGACACTCCTGTCCCAAAAGGCTTGCTCAGTGCAAAGCATCAGAGCTGACAGGACAAGTTTCTCAGCAGGCCCGTGATTTCAGCTAGAGAGGCTACCTGTCCCACTTGCTGCATTTCCAATAACAAAATGTACTGGAGCCATTTGTATAGATGGAATGGGCAACCTTCATCAACCTAGTTCTCCGTTTTTTAGTACCTGAGTGAGACTCAGACCCGCTGCTGTTAGGGAAAGCATCTCAAGTACCTGGACAGCCTCCTCTAGAATCATCGTCGTCGTCATTCCACAGTGCTTTTCAGACATAACGAACAGTGTATTGGGCAGTGAGTACAAATCAATGCGAATCTCGTAACTTCCACCCAAACACGATTATGACCCCAGAGAGAGGAGCTTCCAAGCACTGGCAGGCTGGCAATTACGCTGACAAAACTAACGGCGCTCACGGGAAACAAGGTAACACACTCTTGGTCCCCTCCGGCCTTCATTAAATCAGTAGCTTCAACCTCCCACATGTACAAAGCTTACAAAGTTTCTAAAACTACAGGGCTGACCCACTGGAGCTCTCTCTCATCTCCCCGCAGGCATTCAAGAGGAAATGTCACAGAGTGAAAACGGTCAAAAGGTGGGCAGAGAGAGAAAAGGGGTAGAAAGAGGCCCTAAACCAGGGGTGTCGAGCTCATTTTCACTGGGGGCCACATCAGCCTTGCTATTGCCTTCAAAGGGCCGAATTAATTTTAGGACTGTGTAAATGTAACTACTCCTCAACTAGGGGCAAGGAGCTCAGTGCTGCCACCGGGTAGAAACAAGGTGCCAGGCCGGATAAAACAAGGTGGAGGGCCGGATTTGGCCTGTAGGCCTTGTGTTTGCCACCTGTGCCCAAAACTATAATTTGATGAATAAAAGCTGAACCTTAGAAAATGGTAACCAGTGTTCTCCAGCCTTACACAGCTGGTGGGACTGCGATACGGTTTTTAAAAAGGTTTTTCTAACAGGGTTACACATAAAAGGGTCACCGAAGGAGAGGAAGAGCCGCCATTCTTTGGTTTTCTGATATGAGGATCATATCAGAAGCAGAACTCATTGCTGGAACAACTACGCAAAGATAAATATTGAAAGACCTGTCGCAGAACTGTTTCTAATAGTGAAAAACAGGAAATCATCTAAGTAGCCACCAAAAGAGGAAGTCGTGATTCTCAGGGGAATGGCATGTAATGTAGCCATGTAAAAAGATAGAGATGCAGATTTGGCACTAAAAGCTATTTCCAACTTCCTGTTGGGTAAAAAAAAACATTTAAATTCGTCTGTGTAAAATTGTTACATATGCATTCATATCTGCATAAGACACAGCAAATATCTAGAATGTTCACTAAAGTGTTCAACAGTGGCTATCTCTGAGGGGATTTACTGTAACTGTCATTTAAGACCCACAAATAACTGATCTCTAGGAGAGCATTTATTTCAAAAATGGAATCAACCCCACGACGTAGGATAATATACTTGCATTCAGCTTCAGGGTTCAGGTCCTCGGTCGGGGTGCGTTTCATGCGGTTACCACGACACAACCAGAACCACCTACAGCCCTCCTGCGGCACCCTCCTTACAGTGAGTGCTGATCCCACCACCGCGCTCTGAGCCTTCTCGGTAACGCAAAAGGGCGTCCTCACCCCCGGGCTCTGCCCACCACGTCCTTCTTCTCCAGCCAGTTCTGGCCCTCCTTGTACAGGCCTCTGTCGTCGACCTCGTTGTTGTCGCCTTTGGTCAGAAACTTGATGTCCCCGTTATCTCTGGAAAGCAAAACATGGCCCTTTCAGAAATTACTTTCGGCACGGCATCGTCACAGAAATATTAGCGTATGCACCGCCGCCCGGCCAGACGTGAGCATTCAGAAAGGCGGGCCAAGGCGACCTGATCTTCCTCGGTCTGAGATGACTGTTCACAGATAGCCATTCACCTGAAGCACAGATCCAATGAGAGTTTCATAGACTTACATTCTGAAACACCCCGGTTACCCTGACGACCAAAAAGCAGGGCCAAGCGCGAGGGCACCAGTGAGGCACTGATGAGCTTCCAGCAGCTGTCTCCCTCTCTCGGTCCCCACGGGCCAACTTGCGAACGTGGGTTGCATCCCTCTTCACTTTAGACGTGAACTTGATCTACGATCACACCGACTCGAGCACAGGGCAAGCCAAATGCAAGTGTGCTTTTCCCTTTCCTCAGACTTCCGCTTCCATGCCCAGTGCAGAGTGGCGAATGCATTACTCCCTTCACCACTGGGCAGAGCGGCGTCAAATCCAGTTTGCCAAGAAGCAGGCATCACAAGCGGCACAAAACCAGCGTGTTCGACAGACACGCGAGATTCGTTTTCAACACTCGCAACCGGTGCTTACAGAGCCTTGACACCAGGAGCACAATATTACAGCATTATAGAGCCATAAAGAGTGTTCTCTTTCAATAGACAAATAAAAAAAGGCACTATTCTAATTTGATAAAAGCTTAGAAGCCCTCGAGGATTTGAAACGACACCGAAAGGAGCGAGCTGACTTGCGGCCCTGGCTCTGAAGGGCCTTTCGTCCGTCCCCCGAGGGGACGAAAATCTGGGCGGGCTCTCACAGTCCGTGCCAATCACCGCAAGTCGTCATTATGTCCTCCACTCCGAACAGTTCCTCATCTTTAGAAATCATTTTTCAATCAGGGAGAGTGTTGTCACACCGTGGCTGAGCACCCTTCTCCATCAGTTCACCAGCACCGATCAAGTGACATTGGTGTATTAGCCCAAACTGAAGCGGGATCATTCTGATGTTTGCAGTAAAATGAAGTGAGTGTTTCTAAGTATCCACATCTTTGGGGAAGCTGGAGGCAGTGAAGGGAACGGGACTCTAAACGCCAGAAATGCACACACAGGACGGCACGCCCCCCCATCCGCCCACCCGGGATGAGTAATGTGCTGTTCAAAACACAAACACACAAACCTAAATTTAATTCCACAGCTCATGCAGGTAAAAATGCTCCACTAAGCCCGCACAAGGGTAAATGGATAACCAAGTATATAAAATGCAACATTTTCACTGATCATGTGATTGTAGTACCTCATGGGAACACAATGTATTTGAGCTAGAAGTAACTGTTCATGGTTCTCAAAGAGTGTGTTGCATGTCTTATTCAGTAATCACTGGCATTTAAAGGAAAAGCCAGGCTCTTTGGGGGGCAGGGGAGAGAATTAATGCGGGATATGCAAGCACCAAACCCTGGGATGAGTTGGGGAAAGGGGTTTCTTTCCACCCGGGACTAATATTACTGTCGACAATGCCAGCTGGTCCAAAGTAACACATATAAAACAAATGGTCACTGTCTGCATTTCAGAAAATAATTCTCGTATCAAAATAATCCTCAGTTGCGATGGAATTTGATTTTCTTTGGGACCCCTTCAAATAGTCACAATTGTGCCATAACACATGCCCCCCCCCAACCATCTCCAAGTTCTCCAGTGCGTGCCAGCTCACCTACTGCTCGCGATCACCCACCCCCCCCCATGGGTGCCTGTGGGCGAACTACTGCACTCCCCCCGCTGAACTGAGTAGCAGGTCCAGGGTCGCCCAACCAGCAAACGGCAGAACTAGGAACATAATTCAGTGCTTCTGCCCTTTCTAATCAACCAGTAGAACAGTCTGCCAAAAACTCACAGAACACCACCAGAAAGAAGTGAAGTCTCTTTACTTTTCGTGAACTTTGATCACTCTGTGAACTATGGGAATGTCTCGGCCCTCCACCTTGAACACCACGATTTCGCCGGCCCTGATGGGGTCTTCCTGGAAGTTCGTGAGGAACAGAAGGTCGCCCCTGTGGAAGGCCGGCTCCATGCTGCCACTAGAAAGAAACAAAGTCACACCAAATTACCCCGTGGCCACGAGGGAAACATTTCAGCTCGGAACGGATATAATGATAAACGTGTGAGTTCGAGTTTCAGCCGCCACCCATAGCCCAGTGGGTCTCAGAGCTACAAAACAAGCTGCGGCGCCTCCCTCTGACCACGCAGGGTGGCCACACGCAGTGAGAAAGCACATGACGTCTTCTTAGACTGAAGTCCGGGAAGGGCGCTCGCAGGCCCTTCCGCAGTGTGTGTGTCAGAAAAACAACCGAGAAACAGTGGACTCTTTGAAATAAAAGCTGCCGTTGTTTAGCCTTAAGAAGTCCACATCCACACACACAGTATGTTCACTCGGAGCTGCAGGCTGCAGGCTGGTGAACACTCGAGGACAATTCTCCCACCGTATGGTGCCTCCCCAGCGCCCCGGACACGACGGACGTGTCCCAGGAATGAGAAACAAACAAACGAACACACTGAGGAAGGTGAGCTGTCCGCCGGCCAAGCTCAGGGTTGGGGGAAAATGCGAACAAAGTCTTTGGACTCCTGCAGTGTCATCCTTTCGACCATACTCTACAGAAAGCCAAATTCTAACCAACGTTTTTGGGGTGGTCAATAAGCAACCCCACGTGACACCAGTTTAAACCCACACCAAAAATCTTTGCTGGATTCAAGTGAGCCGTAATCTACAGGAAGCTGAAACTATCAAAGCAGAATTCATTTTACATATACTTGCACATTGTTTAATACATGAGAAAATAAGTATGACTAAGCCACATGGCTACATAGGGCTCGTGCAACCAATCATGAGTGAGTTGTCGAGGGCTGGAAGGGGAGAACGAGCCACGTTGGTGGCTCCCCAAGAAATGGGGAGCTTTAAAGGGAAGCGTGGGTTCACAGTGGCAACAGCTCAAGAAGCTGGGCCGCGCCCCTCCAAGCCCGGCCCCTTAAACTTGTCCGCACGGAAGGCACCAAGGAGAAGCGCAGAGGGGCCGGCCGGCCACTCAGTGACAGAAACCCCTGCCCTTTTGGTACAAAGAAAATCAAGAAACAGTTTTACACGAGCTCTTTAAAAACCAGTTTGTACACAAATGATGCATTACTACCATTCTATTAAATTGCCGTTTTACGTGGATTAACACATCAAAAAACAAAAGCAAATTTTTTTCAGTGGGGCGTTGACATGGACATGATAAAAGCTCTACAATGTCTGTTGTAAAAACTAAGATTTTCAACGAAAAACAGAAAAAATAAAATATTCTCATACCGGCAGCAAAAAAGACGACTTTTATCCCATTACAATGCCGCGTCCGGGCTGTCATGCAGGCTCCCCGCAAGGCGGCGCTGCTGCCCGTCCCGGCGGCGGTGCGCCGCCCGTGGCACCTACCTCAGCACCACCACGATGGGGCTCTCGCTGCCGGTGAGGACGATCAGGCCCTTCCAGATCATGAGCGCAGAAGACACGATCATGGCGAAGTTTAACACCTGGTAATAGAGCTGGGACGAGAAAAGCCAAACCAGGGTGAAAACCAGCGGCAGAGTACCGGCTAACCCTAAGTGCACGTGCTTGTTTGAAAAAATAAAAACAGAAACACAAAGCTGTGATGACATGAGACTAATCCATGCAAACTACAAATGGAGGGAGTAGTTCCACTTTTGTCCTCGGAATGAGCCTTCCTATTGTGTCTCTCCTTCCACGCGAGAAGAGGGAGGGGAAAACCAGGGCATCCTGGGCGACCTGCCTGGTTAGAGCTTCGCTGAGACCCTGCTTGCTCTGTGGGACCTCCCAGCACCTTCAGCCCAGGGAGGGTCCTGCCACTCAACTCCTGCTGCCAGGGTCTCCGCTCTGGTGCATGGCGCACACGTCTGACCCGAGCACCTGGCACACGCAGCATGATCACCTAGAACCACCCCTCAGCTGCCGGGCGAAGAGACCCCAAATGACGCAGCAGTCCTACAGTTCCAGCAACGAGGCGCTTCGCTGCCGGAAAGTACACTGCGGAAGTCAACAGAACTTTAGCACCTGCACGGTTGGCTTTTCCACAAATGGAAAGTCACACGAGTCAATGTGTAATTCTAAGCTGACCTCACCCCACCTGAGACCACTGCGTTAACACACACAGGGTTTGTCCTTGTCCCTTCTTGTCCCTCGTGTGCTGAAACACAAGGCTCTTCCTTGCTGACACGTGCCTGCCACACTGCCCACCCCAGGGGCCTCGGGGACAAGGCAGCACCTGGGCACCTCACGAAACCCTGTGGCGCTGTGGCTGGGCTGTCGGCCCAGGTGTCCACTGTCCTCCCAGAGGCCATGGGGACAAAAGCCACTCTGCCCAGTACTACTGGAAATGTAAGCCCCTCCTGTCCTCTGCAGGGCTCCTTACTCCCGTCCCTGCCTCCGTCTTCCTCCTCACTGCACCTGCAGTGGCCCACAGCGATCTGAACAGCCATGGGGTGGCCCACCCAGTACTCCAGCCTCTCAATGCCTGGGCGTCCTGATCTCCAGTGACCCTCTCCCTCCACCCGAGGCCCCCAGCCCTCAGCACCATTCCTGGGACTGTAACTGCCCGATCCCCGGGTCTCTAACCCCCTCCACCTGACCACCTAGCCTGTCTTTTCCGGAGACACAGGCCCGGCCAATCCGTGAGTGTTGGAGGACTCTGCAGCATCAGTGGTAAAGGTGTGCCTCAGTTTCCACCCCCCCCCCCCACACTCTGCTGGCTTGGGATTTGGGCTTATTCTGGCTGTCAATGACCACTCTTTCTTCTGCTTTCTAGCTTTTACTTTTTGACTGACCTTCTTTCCTTTCCTGATTTCCTACCTTGGAGCAAAAAAGAAGTAAAATCTGAAACCTATTAGTTTTCCGGAGAAAGAATACAAGTGGTGAATGCACACTTAAAGTGTTCAAACCAAACCCTGCCTCCACCCCGGGGGAGGGGCCCCCGCCATTGTGCCTAGCAAATTTAAAGGCTTTTTGTTTGTTTTTGTTTTTTTAACACTAACATTCATTCCTCGCCCAAAGCGCACTGTGGTGGGGATGCAGGGCGGCAGAACCCTTCGGAAAGCAATCTAGTGTCTAAAGGTTGTCCCTGGCCCAGCGCTTCTGCTTCTCGGAATTCAGTCTGGGATAAAGGCAGCTAGGGGACTGCGACCCGGGGTCATTCACCACAGTCGTACTTCTAACAGCAGGGAACAGGAAGTCAACTAGCAACAATAGAGAAATGACCGAGTACCTGAGTACCTGACGGCAAGGTTCTGCACTACTTAAAGCAATGCACACAATCTTTTAACAACACGAGAAACACTCAAGGTGTGTTGAGTGAGAAGCCCCCAGATGCTAGCAGAGGCTATCCTGGTGCAGTGGAATTGTGAACGATTAAGTGTTCTTCTCTCAACTATTCTCTACTCTTTTGTTTAAAGATTTTATCTATTTATTTTTAGGGGGGGGAAGGGAGGGAGAAAGAGAGGGAGAGACACGGATGGGCTGCCTCTCAGTACACTCCCGGACAGGGGACCGGAATCCGGCGTGCGACGCCCAAGCAACTGCGCCACACTGGTCAGGGCTATCCTCTGGTCTTTAAAACTCCACCACGAGCATGGATGAGTTCCAAAGTCTGCGGGGTTGGGGGTGGGGGGGACGGTGGGGTTATAGGAAGTGCAGTTTGACAGGACATGACATGGTGTTAAAATTCTCCTTCTGACGAGTGTGGCACAACGTGAAAGTGTGTCTTGACGTGACACACAGGTAGGAAAAGCAGAGCTCCAACCTCTCCTTGCTGACATCACACCTATGGGAAAGTATGTAATTTGAGGTTATTAGGGGAGACGTGACTGAAAGTGGGGACGTAAAAAGTGAACTGAAATCACTGAGGATCTTTCAATGTCATAAATGAAAACAGGAAAATAAATGGAGCTCAAATTTTTTAAAAAAAAAAACTCTTTTAAAAACTCTTTGGCTATTGTCTCCATAGGAAATTGTGAAACTCTCATTAAATGCCCAAGAGGGCGGAAAAGGAACCTGCAGCGCCAGGCGGGTGCCGTGAGCTGGCGGGCAAACTGTCGCTTCCACAGTGAAGTCGGTCTGGCCCCATTCAGGCTAAAGCAGAAGCTCCTCACAGCCGATCCCTCAAAACGCCTTCTCCACCTGCTCTGCCGGACGTGAAGGACTTGATAAATGAACTTTGTTTCATTGTGAATTACAGATCTAATTAGGAAAGCCCCCAAGCCAGGGTTTTAAACAGAAATTGTCATTTTTAGAGAGGGTTTCAAACCATCAGGCTGCACCCTGGAAAAAGGCCCATTATAAAAACCTTGCCATTTACCTAATAAAGACTGGGGGTTATGAATACATTTTCCACTATGATTTCCTGTGCTTGAAATAGTCATTCAGGGGAAGTAAAATCACTTCTTTAAAAAAAAAGTTCTGCCCTGGCTGGCATTGCTCAGTGGATGGAGCACGGGCTGCGAACCAAAGTGTCCCAGGTTCGATTCCCAGTCAGGGCACATGCCTGGGTTGCAGGCCATGACCCCCAGCAACCGCACATTGATGTTTCTCTCTCTCTTTCTCCCTCCCTTCCCTCTCTAAAAATAAATAAATAAAATCTTTTTTTTTTAAAGTTCTTTGAGCAAGACATCTATTCGCTAAAGAACTGGGCAATTATCCAAAGACCAACACTCAAGCGAATGGCAGAAGCACAGGTCACACTTCCCGTACCGTGTCTTTAAGGGACCTACTCATCTGAGTCTAGGATTGCAACCCTGGAATCTAGAAACATAATGTTTTTATTATTGACACTATGACAGATGTCCCCCATCCACCCCTCCTTGTGAGCTGCTGACAAGCTGACTTGAACAGAAACAAAGGCACTTTGTTGCCATTCAACTTTGCCTACCGACTTTGTATGCTTGGCACCTAATAACCCAGCAGAGTCGAGAAGCAAGCCCACACTCGGGCTTTGTCAACCAATGATGACACAGCCAGCGTCTGCGGGTTCAAACAAACATTTGAGACCAGATATTCTGGCTGAGAGAGCAGTAGAAATGCCGGTAGCTGACTCTCTTCCCCTCTTCCTCACTGCAGAAAGAAAGAGGCCTTGTTTTTTTGCATGGGGCTCTGGCCTTAATTAAGAGCAAGCAGGGGCAACAGAAAAAGGAGGTCCCGCTTCCAGGACCGGTGGAGCATGCATGGCTGACAAGGTGTCACGGCATGCTATTTTGGAGGGGAAAAGAAGCAAGCTAAAGGACAAAGTTGAAACAAACAGGCAAAATAAAGTACCAAGAGGAGCTGATCTGAGCTTCCGAATATGAATCAGAAACTAGCGAAACTCAGGCAATACAACAGCTACTAAGAGGCCTCATTGCTGAGAGTGGGGACTTACAGCTTTCAAAATGGCTTAGGGACTGATACATTCCAGGCCTTCTCTGATGGTCTGCAGCTATAACCATCCATAATCATACTAATTTTAGAGACCCTTTTAAAACCCAACCAAGTCTAGATTTTTAAATAAAGCTCCATTTCGGGGAGGATTTGGTGGGGGGACAGTATCCATGCCAGACATTAGCTGCTGGTTTTTCAAGCTAGTGACAACCACAGCCACAACTCATCTCAGTCCCTGACACTCCCACTCATCAGCTCTGCACACCTAGCAACACCCAGATTATACACAGGCTTGTGCAATGCAAGTCACCAAACTCTCCCACGTGACTGCACTAGTATGAAATTCTACTTGGGGAAAAAAAAAACATGCCCAAAGGAACAAGTTCTGCCCTGCCATGGGCACCACCAAGTCAGCCCTCAACACAGCAGGGCCAATGAAACCAGATGCCACCAAAACCAGGAGAATTAATGCCATTTTCAAAGACAATTACAACTTCCCAGGAGGAAGGTTCCATTTCTCTCAGCACACTCTATTATTAGTATCGATAGAAGTATTAGGGTCCATTAACATCCATCAAGGTATTTGTGCCCTACAGGGTCCCTAAATTCTGTATCTAGAAGCCTAAGCAATCTCATTTTTCTTGGAGGAGAGAGCTTCCTTTCCAGTCCCCTTTCTTTATGTTGAAGAGAACGACCAGAGTCAGTGACACAGCCCACGCGCTCACTAAGGAGAGAGCAGAAGGAAGTTTCCTCCGAAGTCACAAAAGAGCGAGAAATCAACCCGAGCCGCCGAGAGACCCCACGCTAATTGCCTCCTATGCACTCTAGGTGCAGTCAGAAGGCAGAATCTGCGGCAGGAGTTGGAGACACCTGAAAGTAACCTAATATCGTAAGTCAATTACACTTCAATAAAAAAAGCAAACAAAGAGGAGTTAGAGGCTTCTCGAGTCCCTTCTGGAAAGCTGATTCAGTCCACAGTGATTGGAGCACCTCCTTTGAGCCCCCTTGGCACAAGGAGCTTTATTCAGTGCAGACGCGCGGTCGGGAAAACACTTCGCAGAATGGCGAGAAACTGCTCTGGGAGGCACCACCGTACGGCTCCCATCGTCAGAAAGTTCATCCCCTTCGCCCAGGCAAGCAGCACTCCTCTGGGCGTCAGGCCTCAGGAGCCGCTCAGAGAGATGTTCCCCCTTCCACCGGGTGGCCCTTTAAATACGGGCAGACAGCTGTCACTCACGGCCCGGTCAACTCTCCTCGCTTTCTCGAGCACAGGGGAAATCCACTGGACTAGATTCCATTTTCTTCCCCTGTCCTGGCCCCACTCCCCTAACTGGGCTCTTGTCGGTGCAAGAAAGCACACACACGTGCCCACAGGTGGGTCGGTGCAGATTTGAACCCAGGGCCTATGAGAGCCTGGCGCGAGAGTCGCGGGGCGCTGTCCTTGCCAGAACGCTACCCGGGATGCCCGGACTCCCCGCAACTGCAGGCGGCCCCAGTCCCGGCCCCCAGGCGCGCCCCTCACGCCGGCCTCCGTTACCTGGCGCTTGTTCATCTTTCTCAAGTCCCCGAACATGTCCAAGCCTGATGCGGGGAGAGACGACCCCACCGCGGCCGCGCGCACCATGCCGGGGTCTCGGGGCCAAGGGGGGCCCGCGGGCTCCAGGGCACACTGACAGCTGCGGAGCTCCGGCTGGGCCCCCGCCCACCAGCCCCTTGGGCTTGCTGGCCACGTGACCAGCGATTCGCTTAGGCTTCTGGGAATCGTAGTCCCGCGAGTCTTGGCCACCAGTGTACCTGAAAGAAACAAGGAGAAAGAAAACTGCCACTCCCAGAATTCCGCGGGGCAAGAACCTAGTCCTGTGAAGATCTAGGTTCCTAGGAGGGCTGCGACAGGGCTCTGGAGGCTTGTCCGACCCCTCCGAGGGAACCTGGGGGAGGGGGTGGGCCTGCATTTCGCAGAGCTAACTCGAAGAACTGACTACTCAAGAGAGACGGGATTTCCCAAGTCTCTGGTCAGGCGCCAAGAGGGCACCTAAAGCTCCCTAGCATTTACCTAGCCGTGTACCTTGGCCATTGGATGACTCCACGAGGAAGGCGGGGCTTTCTCCACCGGCCAGCGGGCAATACTGAATCTGGGAGGAGCTTAAAGATGGTCTCGCGGGTGGGCGGGGTTTGGAAGAGGCGGAACTTTTGAAACCTCTGGCTTCCTTGCTCTGCAAGGGTTGTAGGACTTGAATGTAAAGGAACAAGAGGACATATCTTTGTATCCTCTTGATCATAGCTGTGTCGTAACGGATAGTAGTTGAAATAATAAATAACGAATTAATTTCATATACGAGGAAACAGAGGCCCATAAAGATTATGTGACATGGTCAAGGTTAAGTGGCAGAGTCTGGAATAAAATGCAAATTTTAAAATGTGTAAATCCTGAATGTCTACATTCCTAACCCTGTATTATCTTAGTTCATTCACTCACTCATTTATGCATTCTTTATTTCATTCATTTATGCACGAATCTTTTTGGAGCATCTATTATGCACCTGGCCCTGTTTTAGGCATCTGAGAAACATCAGTGAACAAAACAAAGATCCTTGCCCTCATAAATCTTACATTCCAGCAGGAGGACACATAAGGAACTTATACAGTACCCAGAGGAAATAAGAAAAGGCAGGTAAGAGGGATAAGAAGCTCTGGGCGGGGGGGGGGACAGGTTGCAATTTAAAATATCCCAAAAGCTGACTTCCATGAAGCTAATGAAAGGTGAGCTTCGAGATGCTTCATTTGCAGGGCCCCTTCCAAAGCCTAGAAGAAAATGGTCACGTGGTTTTGTAAAACTTCAAAGCAAGATATTTGAATTGCTATTGATCGAGTCCTGTTTCTTTGTATTCCAACTTCCTCACCATCATACTTTCCCTCAGGTTGGAGGACAAGGAGCATTTTGGGAATCTAGCTAAGAGAATTTGAGCTAGAGATACATTTAGTATGAGTTTACTGGATATATTTATGTGGTTCATGGTCATTTCCTGACATCCTAGTGTAGGAATGGCTTCTGAGAACACTGCCAGGCACTGTGCCAACTCACCTGATGTCCTGGCCGGAAATCGCACTACAGGTGGTTTCCTGATCTAAGGGTGCCTGTCCTATAGCACCCGGCCCTGGAAGCATGTGGGTAATAAAGGAGAAGCAAGGTTTTAAAAGTATGGAGCCAGAAACTAATCTGTGTGAAATTCTTTCAAACATCAGCTGTATAAAATGAAAAGTGGAAGATACAGTTCTCTTCACTCCATCAGAACAATACAGTGACAGTTAAAATTAATACTAAGAGGTGCTTGGCTGGCGTAGCTCAGTGATTGAGCACAGGCTGTGAACCAGGCATTGCAGGTTCAATTCCCAGTCAGGGCACATGCCTGGGTTGCAGGCCATGGCCCCCAGCAACCACACATTGATGTTTCTGTTTCTCTCTCTCCCCCCCACTTCCCTCTCTAAAAATAAATAAATAAAATCTTTAAAAAAAAAAGAGTTGCTTGAATTATTATAGGTGGTAGTGAAGTTGTTTAGATGTGTTCAGATTCTGGATATATTTTGAAGTCAGAGTTCTCAGAACTTTTGAAAGATGGATATAGGGTACAAGAGAAGAAAAGCAGTTAAGGCTGACTCCAGGGGTCCCCCCTCACCGAGCAGCTGGAAGGACAGAGTGGTCCTCAGCTGAGACGAGGAAAGCTATGGGCGGAGCAAGTTTGTGGAAGGAAAGTTAAGAGTTCCCATCGCTGTGACTGAAAATCCAGCCCAGTATCCTCAGGCCACACCCTCTGCACTGTCTCCATGCTCCTGCTTAGGCTGCGCACTGCATCAGGAATGATGCAGAAAGACACAGGGTGGAAACCCCTGCATATGGCCCAAGCTGGGGTGAGTTGATTAACTTCCATGAACCCTTTTCCTCACCTATAAACTAAAAACTAGTATGGTAACAGCCATTTTGGAAGATAGTGTGGCAGTTTGTTACAAAACTAAGCATAAGGTCCAGCAGTCATGTTACAGACCTTCACCTATGCTGATCTGGAACAGCTGTGGGGTCCAGTTGCCCACCACCAAGAAGCGTGACTCCCGATGCAAGAGCTTGGTGACAAAGAAAAGGGGTTATTCATTTAAAGGTTATACAGACTCAAGATGATGGCAGATTTCAGCTGTTAGGCCCCACTTCCCTTTAAAACACCCCAAAACACATAATTCTGCCTCCCTTTGCTAAACCAGGCCCGTTCCAGAACATTCCAGTCAGAGGTACCATCTTTCAGGAAGGCGGAAGTCTGCAGCTCGGCATTTCCAGGCACAGTTCAGCATTCCAGGCATCTTCCACTGACTTGTGTTTGGTTAGGCAGGTCCTTGCAATCCCCAGCCCCCATAGCCGTGCTGCTGTGTTCTTCAGAGGGGCTTCCCAGCGGGTCTCCTCTTTCTTACTCCAGCTCTTACTCCAAAACCTCATGGCGCCTCCTTTCACACCAGACCTCGTGGCAGAGTGGGGAAGAAGAGGAGGAAGGCCCTTCTAGATCCTGCAACCCGCATGGTAGCTACCCTCATGGCTGCCTCCCTCATGGCCGGCTCCGTTCATGGCTGCCCACCCTTATACTTACTGTTGACCCAGAGCTTCCTGTGTGACCTCACACGAGGCACTGTATGTTCTCAGAGTGACGTAGGCCTCTTACCTGGGGGACAGCTCAGTTCCCCTTCAGGAAAGACTTGTCATAGTTACACAAAGTACCCTAAATGCTGTATGGCCTGCTCTCCCTTTCCCTATCCAAGGGCTGCAGGAAATATGCTCTATTTTGGGGTCCCCTCGCTATGCACCCCGTTTCAGTCATGCTCCTAGGTATTTACCCAGAGCAGTTGAAAACTTATGTCCACAAACCTGCACATAAAACTTGGAAGCAACCAAGACGTCCATCAGTAGGTGGTGGATAAGCAAACCATGGCACAACCAGACAGTGGACTTACACAGTGCTGAGAAGAAATGAATTGTGAAGACATGAAACAATGGGAAGGAAACTTAAAAGCATATTACTAACTGGGGGAAAAAAAAAGCCAATTTGAAAGGCTAGGTACTGTATTATTCCAACTCGGACATTCTGGAAAAGGCAAAACTACGCAGACAGTAAAAAGTCTGTGGTTGCCAAGGTTAGTGGGAAGGGATGAACAGACAGGGCACAGGGATGTGTAGGCCAGTGGGACCACTCTGGGTGATGCTATCATGGCGGAAACATGTCGTCGTATGGTTGTCAAAACCTGTATAGGGAGCCAAGAGTGAACCCTAACGTACAGACACACCGGGGGTTACAGTAATGTGTTGAGACAGGCTCATCAGTTGTAACAAATGCACCCCGCCAGTGGGGGCTGTTAGCAATAGGAAGGCTGCACCTGTACAGGGGTGAGGAGTATAGGGGAAACCTCTACTTTCCACTCAGTTTGCTGCGGGCCTAAAACTGCTCGAAGAAAATAAAGATTACTTTCAATGAAAATAAACGACGTCGGTAGGATCTGAGCTGTTTGTTGCAACAGTTGCAGGTAGACAGTGCCCTCAAGTTAGAGCAGGGGCGAACAGCGGTCAGGTAGTAGATGCAGTTCTGGCTCACGGCTGATTCTCAGGGGGCCGGCTGGGTATGGACCCCACTGCGGTTATCTCCTCCGTTCTTGGGTATAGATTTGGAGTAGATATCCTTGTCACTCTCAGAACCCCCGCATTCTCTCTCTCATCCACTGCGGCGGGAAGCGAGAACTGGGGGAGCGCAATACAGGGCCCCCTCCCTACCGAGAGAGTAAACCAAACCAGTAGCCCATCCCTGGGGGAATGACAGGAACGGCTCCTCAGTGTCTCACGATTAGCTAAGGCTGGAGGCAGCAGAATACTTAAATTGTGGGACGAGGCTTTAAGGAATAACATTTCAAATAATGGCCAGCAATTTACACCTCGTCAACCCGAAGTGAAGTGGGGAGCGTGTCCCATGTTCCAAACAAAATGATCTGTGTGTTTCCGTCGTGAGTGATTCCAGCGCCTGAATCACTCCGCTGTCGGCCACTTTCTCTATTTAGAATCCTAATGTCTAACGCTTCCAGGGGATCTAGCATCCACCTGGGCCAGGTTTCTGCCCACAGCTGCCATCTCCTCCGAAGGGTGGACAAGCAGAAAGCATCTGTTGACACGTTACTGAACGGCTCCCACACTCTCCAGCAGGAATAGAGCGGGGGACATCCACTTAGCAAAAATTATGCTCCACAGTTTCAACTGCACTTCCTCACCCGGGGTGCCCTACAGACCAGAAGAGGAGCTCATGCTTGGAGGAAAAACGCAGAGAGCGCAACCAGCCATCCTTCCCACCACAAAGCCCAGCCACAGGCAGGGTCCTCCTCCCTCGCATCCACAGGTTCCCTCCGCGCCACGTGGCTGTGACAGACGTGATCTCGGAGACCCCTTGTGGACCAATTAAATCTTGATGCTACTGGGCGCCCAGTTTTGTCTGTGTGACTTGTTCTCACCAAGGAAGCCATGCAGGTCAAGTCTTAAAAGACCACCGAGCCTCCCAGAGCCTCCAGCCCCACCCCGGACAGAGGCTCAGCCTTTCCGCCTCTGTCCGCAGCAGCTCACCTCTGCATCGCGAGCCCTGCTGTGACATCAGGTGCAGGGTCTTCACTCCTGCCGGCCTGCTCCCTCCAAAGACCAAGAACAGGAACGGGGTTTAATGAGCATTGTCTCTACTGCCGGTATCTGGGGAGATCCGGTTTAGCTGGTTTCAGAAACCAAGCACTCTTCTGCCGAGGTCTCCATCACTACACGGTTGTCTTTGGTTTATTGTGTATCTTAAACCAAAACATAGTATTGCTTTATTTCTCTTTTTTTTCCATAGAGAAATATGCGCATTGATTTTCCATATGAAATCCCTTAAATACGGGTTGACCGTGCACCCCCTCCTTATTAATTCCCAGATACCCTCGCTCCCCTCCAGTGAGATCATCAGAAACAGAACTTGGAGAAATCCCCCACAGGACCACTGACTCGCCCACTCATGGACACATGAGCCTCAGGGGGCATCAGGCACCAGAGGTGCCTCAGACGCAGTTCTCAGATCCAGCCGAAGCTGTAAACACGCAGGCATGACGGCCACACAGTGTAACTGGCGGAGGGAGTAGGCCGTCGTGAACGGTGTGCACCCTGGCATGGAAACCCCTTCCGCACAGCCCTTAGGAGGAACTGCCACCACGTGACTTTCAGAGGCAACGCCAGCTAACATTTCTGCAAGCTTCTTTTGCATCAGTTACGTGGTCTTTTATATTTAGTAACCATTTCATTCTCATAAAAAAAATCTCATTTACAGACAAGGAGAAATAAGTCTCAGAGATGATGAGTAACTTGTCCAATGTCACGGAGCTAAGAGATGACGGAGCCAGAACTTGAATCCAGCTCTGCCACAACTGAGGTCACACTCTCATTTGCTACACCACAGCCTCTCCTCCGCCCTCTTCTGTCTTTTGAAACCCCCTGGAATGCATGAGCACACACCGGTCCAGGTGTGAGTTTCAGCTTCTGGTTTCAAGTTCAAGGTACTGCCCAAAGATGGGTGGTGCTGGAGGCCAGCGTCAGCCCAAGTCACGGACGCCGCAGTCTCGGGGACCCTGGTGCACCTGTGCTTGTCAGGGGGAGGCGGGACTCCTTGTTCAACGGAGCACAGACAGGAAGACACCTGATGGATGACTGGGTGCTGGGTCGGCCCTCGTGAGAGCACTGGAACCTGCCCGGCTGGGTAGGAGGAGGGAGTGTCGTCTCACACGGTGCCAGACGCCAGCTCTCTGAGTCACTCTCTGCCTTCGCTGTCTTCTGCATCTGTGGAAGGGTGTGTGTCAGAAGAGCCCCACTGCTACCCAGGGTGGAAATCGGGGCTGCCTCTCCCTCCTCCACAGTCTGTCCCCCACTCTGCTGCCTGAGCGCTTTTGTCAAAATAAACCATTTCTCCAGCTACCGCCGCCGTCTACCCCAGCTGACTCTTCCAATTACCTCCCTTTGCCTTGCAGCTGTTACAAGCAGCCACAGGGAGTTTCGTGCTAAGAAAAGTGTCAAGAACAGGGGAGGGAGGGAACGGCGGAAGAGAGAGGGGAGAAAGAAGAGGGAGAGGAGGAGGAGGACAAGGAGGAGGAGGGAAGGGAAGGAGGGAGGGAGGGGAAGTTGACATTCATTAACCAAAGATGTTCATTTCGATGTACATCCCACACGATGTGACTATCATGAGACAGTCAAGAGCTTTTCAAATCTGGCTTCTGAGTGTAACAGAATGCTCCATTTAAAAAAAGTCCAGGGAGACATCCTCTCACATTAACTACTTTCTGCAGGAGTCTGACAGACCCAGGGGGGACCCCCCGCCCCCGTGGAGCTGGGTGGCCTGGACCCACACTCAGGAGATCTGGGCTGTCCTCCTGGCTGGGCCCCCACAGGGCAGTGTGGCCTTGAACCACCCATCTTTTTCCTTGGGCCTCAGTTTCCTCATCTGTAGAAACCAAGTTGCGACCTGGAGTGTTCTGTGGCGAGTATAAATTTTACAGTCATGGCAGAAAAGTAACTATATTTTCCCGTAACTTAGAAGAGTTATATTGAAGCCCCCTCCTGCCTGGTTTGCAGCAACTTAATATAGCCCATTCCCGTTTTAAAACTGGGTCAACTTGGGATTATTTAAACACTCTCCCACAGCCCCTCCCTCGCCTCCCCAGATGGCAACTGAGTTGAGGAGCGTATCCCGACTTTCATGGGCCGCGTTTGCATCTGCTTCCCCCCCCCGGGTCTGCCTCACTCAGGGTCCAGCATCCTCGCGAAGGCAGCCTCCCTTACCTGGTCCTTACAGGTGGCCTCGCCCACGGCTCGATCATCATAGGCTGCAGTCCTCGCTGCCCTCACTGGAGTGCCCGAGTCCCGTCACGGCCTCTGTCTGCATACCCACACGCAATGCTGGTCCGCTGACCTCACGTCCCAGACTTGTCTGCAGCCCCCCAGTCCTCTCTCTCTCGGTCCTTTCTTGGTGAACTGCCTCAGTGTTTCTGATTCCTGGGTGAGATTTGGTACCCTCCGCTCATCCCTATACCCGACGCCACTGGGGCTCAGGGGGCACGGACGAGGCACTCGGGGGTCCAGGTGATGCACTTCTGCTCTGGAACGATCCATCTGAAAAAGAGTGTGCGCCTTTATACCTGGCTGCACCTTCAGGACTCAGCTGGAATGCAAAGATGGCCCTTATCATCTCTACCAATTCTGCTCTAACTACCCCCCGCCCCCGGCACCCTGGCTTAGGGTTTTGAGTTGGGGGGTGGGGGGGGCAAAGAAAAACTGGTTGTGCTTGGTTGTGTCTCCCTTCATATCTTTTTGGTTTGACATCTGAATGGTATTTTCAATCTTAGAAATCAAGAATTCACCACCTCAGCCTCAGACCTTGATGTGACCCCTGACCCCCCACAGTGGGTGGCTTGTGTTTGGCTGTCTGTGCTGGGGCAAGGACAGAATCTTGGGGTACAAAGGAAGAGATTGAAAGGAGGACATGCAGAGGCAGAGCAAAGCCATTACTAGTACCTGTGACCATTCTATGGCTGAATGATTTCACCCTGCTAAGGGTGAATTCTAAGTTTAACATCAAGGGGTTGCTGTTCTTAAAGAAACTGATTAAAAATTCATACATTTATTGAATTCTTATGACCTGCATTGTTCTAGGACCTAGGAATTCAACAGCGCACAAAACAGATAATGTTCTTGCTTGCATGACATTTTATTAGGAAGATGGACAATAAGCAAACAAACAAATCAATAATGAGGATAATTTTAGCAATTACCAATGTTATGTATCATGATGAGGAGCCAGCTGTGCCATCTAAACCCTAGGAAGACTTACATGAGTCTGAACTCGTGTCTATGCCCCGGGGCTGGGCAGCTCTGGTGACCTCAGACCCTGTGGCAGGTCCCAGGAGACAGCATGGGACAGCACAGACCTGGGCCAGAGCCCCACGCGGTGGGGGACAGAGCTGTGTCCTGGCAAGCCCTCCGCGTGGGGACCAACATCTGAGAGCAGGGAAGGGAGACAGGTCAGGGAGTCAGGGAGGAGTCAGGAACGGGTTGGCCAGCCACGTGCAGGAGCAGCCCCCACATCCCAGTGCGTCCCTGAGCGCAGGCACGGGTCCTCGCAGAGACGCCCAACTGCACTGGGCCAACCACAGTGCCAGCCCCCCAAGACCTTGGCGGTCCAGTCCAGGGGTGGGTGGGCGCCTGGCAGCCTGCACGGTGAGTCTCCCCTCAGTGCCTGTGGCTACCTGCAGTCAGGTGTCCTCTGCGAGCCAGAGAAGAGATGCTGTGTTTGCAGAAAGAGGGAGAGAACCCGACAGGATGCGGGGCAGAGAGGAAAGATGGAGAGTGAGCCCTGACCACGCTGGAGCTCCACGCTGCAGAGCATCCAAGCATGGCGCCATGCCTGTCCTGGGCTCCAGCTGACCCCTGGTGTCTTTGTCATCAAGTCCCTTTTGGGTTTAAGCTGGATAAAACTAGGTTTCTGTCGCTGGCTACCAATACAGTCTTATCCAATGCGTAACACTCCCACAGCTGCATAGGTAAGACTCTGATGCAAACAGTGGGCGTGACAAGTGCTGGCTCCGGGAACAGGAGAGACCCACACGCTGTAAACTTTCGCCTGGCCTTCCCTCCCGACCCTCCTCCCCACGAGGCTATTGCAGCGGGGCTGAGGATGTTGCCAAGAGCCCACGTATTCACAGGCGGGTAAATGGGCCACAGAACAGATGCCAGGCGGGATGTAACTTAACTTCATGAGCAGTTTTGCATTTGCCACACTGTGTCTCTGCCAGATGTGCCAGCCCATCGGAGTTTTCTCTTTGTCAAAGTTGAACGAGGCCCCGGGGAGTCACAAGCCACCTGGCAGATTGCTCCTTCAAGTCCCCACAGTAGGGAGGAGACACAGTGAGCCCCACCCACAATGCTGGGGCTCCCTGGAAGCCTCCAAGCCCCTCCCTGTCCACAAGGAGCTGGGATCTGCCACAGTGATGGCTTTTCATCGATGAGTGACAGCCCAGTGGGCTCCTGTCGTCCACACCGTCCTGGACCTTGTGCTCCTCACTCTCCTCCCCTCCTCCGAACTCACCCTCCTCCTGCCTACCCCGCCCTCCTCCGCCCTCCAGGCCTGGAGATACGCTAGATGCACAGATGGTGGGAGACATTGCCTTTGGCCAGCAAGGCCCTGGTTAGCAACATATAAGAAACATCTAATTGCTTAAAAAGTCAATTGGAAGGACTCCCACTTTAATCCATATGGCAAACTAGTCATTCAGAAGGATCTTTTTCAATACAGCATCCTGAACTCTTTCTTTTTAATTGAAAGCACAATGGAACTTTCAGGAAAGGAAAGCAGTTCCTCGGAGACCAGAAATGACAATAAAGCTTGAACTCAGAGGGCAAGCAACACTATGGCTGGTACTTTTTGGTCCCTGGTGGTCTAGAACCTGGACTTTAACAGGCCACGTGCACAGGGGAGAGGAATGCCCAAGTGCACTTTTCCAAATGTTTGAAAAACGCTGTCTCATTCCGCTACACAGTGAGCACGTGTCAAAGTGTCGTGTAAGCCATTCATGAGAAAACCAGCAGGAGGCAAAGACGGTGTAAGGGCAGACACCTGAAAGGTGATTGGATAGGGAGATAGATAGGAAATATTGGATTACTGTTTCTGAATTGTATTTTTTTGAATGGCGTCATATACTACAGGGAAAGAAGTTATAACTTTCAGCATGATCTCTCCTACCAACAAAAATCACTTGCATTCATCTCATCAGCAATTATTTTCTACAAACTATTATCTCGCTTTCCAGACGCTAAGTTTTCTGGGCACTAATCGATAGCGAACAGCGTTGCATTTCCCCTATCTAGAGAGTCACATGACCTGTTAGAGAGTCCCCCTAAAGTGACAATGAAGTTCGGCCTTCTTACGGGTGACCGTGGCATACCAGACGCAAGGACATTGATTCTCAAGTATGTCTTAAATTGTGTGTCCTGCCATGGACAAGGAATGGGGTAGAAGTCACTAGAAAATCCTCTTCTATTGTAACACGGTCACCTCTGCCCTGCGTCTACTGACTGTCTTGAAGCATCTTCCTCTGTACAGCTGAAGAGTATCTGTCCTTGGAGCACACTGACCCAGGCCCTCAGTGTTTGAGGAGCAGATAGATCTCCCTGGGTGCCGCTGATCGGCTGAACTCTATTTCCATTTACAAAATAACGTATTTCCCGTCACGTTATTTGCCTTGCTGGTTAGAGGCCTTTGACCTGACACAGTCTTCCAGGTACCTCTTCAGGCGCCTACCGAAGTGCCGTCAGCAGAGCTGGGCCCCTGCTCTGAGGCAGGGAGGTTCGTGGGGACCCACGTGTGCCAACAGCAAAGTCCAGCTGGCGGAAAGCAGGGAGAACCCACATCCGCACGCACCTGTTTATCCAGAAGCGCCGTGGATGCGTCTGGAGAGCGCTCGTTTAGAAGACACTCCCCAGGCGCCTGCTGCACTTCGCGGCAGCTTTTGCCACACCTGGCAGCCACCGTGTGCCTTTCCCTGCCACTTCTCACCTCCAGGAACATAGAAGGTGTGGCAAACAAAGCCACGAGGGTCCATTAAACCAATGCTGCGTCTCCCCATTGGATCTGGGGACCCCCCAAGTTCCCAGTGGCCTCTCTGAAACACTCAGAATCACGTTCTTGAGAGTGTTTAGGACTCCGTCTTTCCTGCCCAGCAGGTTGATGGCACACGTTGGCTTCACAGTGTGAAACAGGGACATGGGAGCTGGTCTGGGTTTGCTGCCTGGCCCCACCTCATGGCAGGAGTATTGGTCTGCCAGGGCGGCCCTGCCCAAGTACTGCAAACTGGGGGCCCACCCAACAGACATGTATTGTCCCGCAGCTCTGGAGGCTGGAAGTCCAAGGCCGAGTTGACTCATTCAGAGGGCTGTGAGAGAGAACCTGGTTCATGCCTCTCCCCTGAACTCTGGAGGCTCACCGGCAAGCTGGTGTTCTTTGGCTTCTGCTGCCTCACCCTGACCTCTGCCTTCGTCTCCACATGGTGCGCTCCCTGTGTGAGTGTCTGTGTCCCAATTTTCCCTCTTTGTGAGGACACCTGTCCTATTGGATTTGGGCCGCACCCAAGGTCAGCATGACTTCCTCTTAACCAATTCCATCTACGATGTCCAAATAAAGTCACATTCTGAGGTACTGAGGTCGGGACTTCCACATATGAAATCTGAGGGACACGACTTAGCCCACAGCACCAGGTGAGCAGCCTGGACAGTCTCTCAACCTCTTGGATCCTTGGCTTCTTACCTGTAACATTAGGAGGATATGCTTACCTTGTGGGCACCCAGGAGGAGGGAGTCAGCACAGTGCCGGGCACACAGAGGACATCTGAGATTCCTTCCAATAATCACAGGACTGCAAATGTCTTAGGCTATGGCAGCTAGGTCCGCTTGGCCCTTAACAGTTTTGTCTACTGGGTTCCAGTTCTGTTTAGAGAAAAGCTCTGCTTGAAAAAGCAAAACCACATCCATACAAGCAAAGCAGCACATTATACTGCAAAGAGCCCTACGCAAAGATCCGAAGCACCAAGTCCCATCTCAGCGTGGGCAGGCTCTGACCGGCAGGGAACCCCTGGGCTCCGGGGCACTCCGATGATCAATGGCATAGCCAGTACAAGCAAGCGGATGTGTGCAAACGCCCTCTAGGACATGCTCACCGTGACAAAGGACATAGCGTGCTGTGCAGCCGCACTCTGCAGTCAGGAGTAAGCAAGGGAGTCAGCCTGCGTCCATGCCAGGGCTCCCCCGCTTGTCAGCTCCGTGTTCTATCGATCCCCGCACTCATCGCCTCCGCTGTCTGTGCTGATTTATGGGCGAGGGGTGGGTGGACCGGAGATGCCCGGCTCACTCATCACACCTCTTGCTGCCGAGAAATCAATGTCAGGGTTTCGGGAAAGATCAGAAGTCTTCAGAGTCTGCCCCGCACCAATAAACCAAGCCGAGTTCTGGCGCCCGCTGGTCAATTCAGCCGTAAGTATCAGGACGAGTGAGAACAGGAGACCGAGTGAAAGAAAGGAATCAATGTCAAGAAAAGTCGGGATAACACACACAAGGCTTTTTGACTGCTGGTCGGCAGTGGGCTCTGGGGGCTATCGGATTCAGGACCCCCAATGATCCAAGCTTCTTCCAGGCCAAAGACTCCCCAGGCGCCAGGGACAAGAATCCCAAAGCTAACACTGTTTCATTAAGTTATTTTCCTCGAACAAGGCCAGTGCAACTCTGTAAATCAGGTGTCTTTTTCGATGATGCCCGAGCTGAGGCAGCACCCACGGGAGCCTTGGGCAGCAGGAGCCGAGGCAGATCCCGTGTTCGGGAGCCCACTGAGCGGTCAGGAGCGAGAGGCACATGCCCGCACGACAGACCAGCCACGCCGCTGATCAGAAGCCAATTTCAAATGCCACCTTGGCCTCCAGAATCCACCGAACTTCAGCAGCCGTCTCTCCACCCATGCCACTCACATTCAACCCACATGGTTTCTTCCGTGCATCCACACGAGCCCCGGCTGGCTCTTGCCGTGGGTTTTTCTCAGACTCGAGCTTGGCCATTTCTCCGGCTCAGATTTCACCACGGGCTGTTGACATGCCCTTCCTGACCACGGCCCCCCTCCCCCAACCGTTTTACCCTCCTTCACCTGTCCGCCCACGGTGGACCTCAGCGCCGCTGCCCGTCCCTGGCTTCAGTACTCCTGGTCTGCATGTAGTTTCTAGAGAAACTCTTTCCTGAGCAACGGGATGACCCAAAGCAGATTAACCACCAGGACTCCACAGGCACGAGGGGCTTTGAGGCCCACCAGGCAGAACGCTGGGCCAGAAGCTAGAGAAGGGCATGGACTTCGGATAGCAGGGAAGGGCAGCCGGGGGGGTGAAATACAACAGGAACGGTGGGTACGTGGGGGGCCAGCCAGGCTTCCCTGAGGATTCAGGAGAAGTGGGTCGGGAGACCAGGGAGTGTTCTGGCCACAAGCCAACACAGGCACACTGGTGGGGACTAGATGTATGACCCCGCAAGCAAAAAAAACAAGACGACCTCGACCCTAAGGCAAATGTCTGAGCCATCAGAGGAACTTTCTAGAACTCTGTCTCAGGGAAGGGTCAAGACAATGGAGACAGGAGGTGGGTAACCGCACCCACCTGGACATGAAGACAGGGCAAAGGCAGGGACGAAGGCAGGTTGTGGCCACCAGCCTTCACCTGGGTCCCCTCCGTTCCTTAGCGCTCAGCCAGGCCGCGGGAGTGCGGCCGGGAACAGCCTCCGTGCGAAGGGAGCCCGCGGCCTTGCTCTGAATGGGGCCTCCCAGCCACCCCCGGGGTCCCCAGCACCCCTGTGTCAGGACGGGCAGGACAAGCACAGGGAAACCTCATCACCTCCGAGAAACGGGTCGATGTGTGGCCCTCCCATTATAAACATGAACCCGGGACAGCGCGTCCTGGACACGGCGCCCTTCTACTCCTCCAGCTGCGTGTCCAGGCAGGGTACCATTGGCCTTCTCGTCGGGCCGCCCCTGACGGCTGCCCCAGTGCGGCTCTCGGCTCCTCCATCCCACGACGGGGCTGCCTGGCGCGGTGCAGCCGCAGCCACCCCACCGTTCAGAGGACCATGCAAACAACAGAGCGCCGGAATTCGCACCCAACACGCAGAGGCTGCAGGGCCCTGCTGCAGCCTGCCCCCTAGTGGCGCGGAGGCCAGATGCTGAGACGGGGGCCTGACCCGCAGGGAGAAGGGCCCAGCACCTTCCTTCTGGTTTGGGGCAGACAGTGGAGCCGGAGGGAGGGTGGGAAGCAAATGCACACCGCGGCAGCTGTTTCTACCTCCTACTTCGAAACGCGCTGCAAAAATAATAGGCTTCGTGGACGCGATGCGCTCGGTTCCCGTGCCAAGGCTGGCTGGCCGCTCTAGGAGCGAAGGCAACACTGTTCTTGTGGGGACATTTTGCATTCTCACCACTTGAATGGCGGCCATCTCTCGGACAGTGATTCTAAAGTTTCTTAGATACACAGCCTCTTTCACAGTCTCAGAGAGCCTCTGGAAGTGCCTTATTAGAAACGCAAAGGTTTGAAAGGTGTATGCTTTGAAATGTGCCCCTTCCTCCCACAAACTCCTGTGTTGAAGTCCTTACCACCCCAGTACCTCCGAGTGTGGACTTAGTGGAAATAGGGTCCTTCCAAAAACAAGGAGTTAGGATGAAGTCACACCGGCGCTGGGTGGGCCCCTCACGCAATAGGGCCGGTGCCCTTATGCAAAGGGCACCCTCGCACACAGATGTGCACGCATGCGCACAGGAAGAACCAGCAGCTGCGGGGGAAGCAGCGGACAGGCGATGGATGCCGCAGAGGCCCAGGAGCGCCGCAGGTTCCCGAGCACCTCCCGAGTCCGGCGGGAGGCACGGAACAGGGCCTCTCTCTCAGCCCTTGGGAGGAAGCAACGCCCCCAGCACCTCGGTCTTGGGCTTCCAGCCCCCAGAACTGTGAGGGAACAACGTCTTTTGTCGAAGCCCCTCATTTGGCGGTTGGTTGTTCCAGCAGCCCCACACAGCTGGCACAAAGGCACGGACACCTGCAGCAGGAAAGGCCACCAGGGGTGTCGGACCCGTCGGCGTCGCCGGGCCCCGGGGAAGAAAAAGAAGAGTTGTCTTGGGCCACACGTTAAATACACAAACACTAACGAAAACTAATGAGCCAAAAAAGGTTGTAGGTAAACTTACAATTTTGTGTTGGGCCGCATGCAGACCGAGGGCTGCGGGTGGGACACCCCTGGGGGTTGAAGGAAGCTGTCCAGTGCCGTTTAAGGAATTAGATGGACTCTGGGTGCGGAGAGGGGGTGAGGAGCGTGTAATTCGGGGAGAAGAAACACTTCGCCTTCCTGAAATGTATTCTCACTGAAGAAACGAGATAGGCATTCAGAGGTCAAGGCTTGGGGCTGCAGCCAAACTCCGACTCTCCTGTCCTGCTTAAATATCATTAACGTGGTGACGCCAGAGTTCTGGTCCTAGTTCCTTCGTGCACCCAGGCTACATCCCCTGGCCGGACACCCAGTGGTCAGGTGTCCCAGAAGCTGCCCTCTGAGACCAGGGAGAGTCCCACTCTCCTAAGCAACAATCGTAAGGAAGGGAGAGGTTACGTGCATTTAGCATGTCCACCGGCTGGACAGGCCCCAGGGGCCTGGTCACCCATTGGTCACTGGCACTGCGCCCTATAGAGCTCACTGCAGGAGGGTGATGGACCTGCATCCAAGGGACAGGTATTAGGGGAACAGAGCTGCCCGGTGGGCCACAGCCTCTGTTCTGTCATCGCAGCTCTCCCTGGAGCATCTTTGTCCCCAGAGCCTGCCACTTACTGCCTGGGGACTGCCTCCAGTTCTTTGTCTGAGTACGGGAATCCACTGGCCTTGGTTCGAACCCTGCTCTGTCAGTTACTCACTGAGACCTCGGGCAGGTTATTGACCTCTCTGAGTCTCACTTTCCTCAAAAAATAGTAGTGGCTTTGGGTTGGGTTAGGTAAAATAACCCATCTAACAGGACTAGCCCACCTTCAGGCATAGGGTAGGTCATCCATCCACGTTAACTCCTTCACTGGCTCACTTCCTCACCTGAGGAAGATCTCACCCTGCTCCCTTCCCCTCCCCTCTGGGAAACATCCCCCTTCTCGCTTAACCAAACCCACCGTCCCAGTTCAGAGCGGCCAGGCAAACTCTCGGTGCTGGGATGGAGCGGCGCAGGCCACATCGCAAGTCCATTGTTAGATGCCGACCACACCCATTTCGACCAGCAGGGTGAAATTACACTGAGTTTGCCTCTCCCACCTCTAAGGTGCAAGTCTGCAGGTAAGAGCACCGGGCAGCCTGTTTCCCTGTGTGTGCAAGAGCATGTTTCCACTTTCACAAGATACCGAGAAGTAGCCGGAGTTAGCTGGAGGAGTGGAGAAACACTGGGCAATTGTCTTCTTCCCGAGCTCGTTTGCATCTGAATTCGGGAGGAACAGAGCAGCTGAGAACAGATGCCATCAGTGTCAGTGGATTCATAAGCAGCCAACACATCTCTGCCCACGCGGCCAGCTGTCAGGCCGACTCCGCCCGCGTTATATGTAACAAACACGTCCATCTCTCATCGTTGGGTCAAAAAACACTGAGTGCTTCTGGGGCGGGGCAAAAGCGAGTTTACCGTTGTCTGTACGGAAAGTAATGTAATAATCAATAAACACTAATACAAGAATAAACTCTGTGTTTCACGTACTTACAGCTGTAAGCTTACTTTCGCCCACCCCTGTATTAACGTAAATTAAATAAATAGATGTGGGTTCCTTGTCAACTATATTGAAGGACTTTTCTTAGATATCAACTTCAAATGAATTTTCTTAGATGCCTGTCATTATTGAGGGATTTTTTTCTTTCTTATGTGAACTCATTGGCAGATTTTTTCAAATACCAAAGGAAAAAATCTGTTCTCTATTAACCTTTCAGAGCTATCATTTGTTTTCTAAGGTCAAAGTCACCCACTGAAACATGCGTATGCTGAGACACAAAGTGATAAAATTACTCTGGAAGCCCATTTAAATGGCATTTAAATTTGTTCAGGAAGGAAAAGTGAGTGTGCACATGTAAAAAAAATCCTAGAAATATACACACAAAAATGTTAATACATCATCTTTTTCCCCCTTTGGGTAGCAGGATTGTGAGCAATTGCATTTTCTTTGGTTCCTTATTTTCCTTTCGCTTCCATCAGTCCCTCCAAGTTTTCTGTCCTGAGACCGCGTGCTGCTGCTTTTTTAGGACACCTCGGGAGCAGTGTTGGGTTCACGGCGTTACTGAGCAAAGGTGCAGAGACTCCCATGGGTGCTCTGCACCCCACCCCCACACCATGCAGAGCCTCCCCCATTGCCAACAGCCCACACCAGAGTGGTGCACGTGTCACTTGGCAACAACCTACACCTACACTTCATTGTATCTCTCAAGGCCCATAGCTGACGTTATAGTTCACTCTTGGTGTTGTGCGTTGTGTGGGTCTGGACAAATTTAAAATGACACGTACCCACCACTACAGCATCATACAGAATAGTTTCACTGATAAAAAAAAATGTCTTCTGTATTAGTATTGTGTTTCTGATTTCACGTTCTACTTATCCGTTGCTGCTTTTTTAGGAAATAATTTATTTTTGTATATTAAGCTTGCATCCCGCAACCCTGCTACAACCGCTTATTAGTTCTGGTGTTTTTTTTGTGATTTAGAAGAGAACGCATCTTTCACAGTTGGCTGAGATTGCTCTTCTGAGAGGGAGACAGTTAGGTTCACACTCTCCTGCCTTTCTGTTCTCTCGGGTGACGAGCGCCCCAGCATGGATGTGCTTGCTCAGAAGGCCCACGCAGAGCTGGCTCCGCAACCTCGCGGGCGGAGGGAGGGTGAAGATGGAAAGAAAGGAAGAATGTGAGGCTGTGGACAGGGGACAAGCCCAGGGGAAAGCTGTGTTCATCAGGGCCATGCGGAGCCTCCACAAGGGAGCACGTTCCAGAACAAAGAAGTTTCTCTCACTCACAGGTGAATGGTTGCAGGACGGCCCCCTTCTGCACCTGAAACAGCCCCGTCTAGGATGGGTCTCTGCTGTATCCCGTGCCAGGTTGGGGAAAGAAGGAAGAGCATCCGAGGTGGTGGCACACCCCACTTTTGCTCATTGTCTATTGGTGGGAGCTTGGTCACATGGCCATACGTACAAGGGAGGCTGGGAAACGGCACCCAGCTGGGTGACTGTGCATCCTGCTGTTAAGTGTCTGCTATCTTGAATGAAAGAGATGGTTAGTGGTGTTGGTGGACGAAGAGCAGTCTCTCTCACAAAGAGGGAAGAGGTGACAAGGTGGCGAGGGAGGGTTAAAGGGTGAATAGGGATGAGAGCAGAGAAGCAGAGAGAATTATAAGTGGAAAAGCCCCGAGGCTGGATTCCGGGTGGAGCCTGCAGCACCACGGCCGGCCGGTCACTGGGTGTCACTGCGGGGTTCCGGGAGCAGGGTGTCTGTGGCCGCAGCGGGGAAGGAGCCCTGCTGGCCTGACGGGTCCGCACTCCAGGTTCGCCTCGTGGCTCCTGTTCCTGAGATTGTGTTTCAGATTTTTTAAATTGTTTTCCTTTTGTGCCCTCTTACTGGACCCCTTCGGTTAAATGATGCGACCAGACACCTGGAGCAGAAGCAGCATCCGGACAGGCGTGAAGAGAAGTGGGGTCTCCTGCTGGCTTGTAAAAACACAGCACACTTCCTCCCCTTTGCGTGGTGGCTTGGCTTTCTCCACAGCCAAGGGCTGTGATACGGACTAAATGAGATGGTCCTGCCTGGCTCATGGTACGAGATGGGGAAACTGAGGCTCCACTCAAGTGGCCTGTCCAACCATTCAAAATCAGGTCTTCTAACTTCCAATTCTACTGGAGCTCCAGGCACAGATTTCGTGGGCTCCAACCAGACAGGCACGTGGCTGGCTGGATAAAATGAAAACTAAGTGAAGATTCTGAATGAGCACAAACTCTGTGAATTAGAGCAGGACATTCAAGGAGTGGAGATGTTGGTCATGACAGCTCAAAGATCCCTGAGAGCAAGGAGAGAAGAGAAAAGGAAGAGGGAGAGAAAGAAGGGTTGTCGGGCACACGAAGGCCCTGACGTTCTCATTCTCAGGAAAGGGGACCAAGGAGGCACGAGGCAGCCACACGCGACTTCAGCAGCTGCGGCTGCAGAAATCTGGAAGGGCTCACCCTGGGGTGGAGAAGGTGCTCACTGCGGGGAGGGGTGCTGGGAAGACGAGTCTACACCGGACTCAGCCTCCCCAGCTCGTGGTCACATTTTCAGGAAGGACTCCACAATCTTGCCACAGCTGCTCCCAGCTCCGGCCGGCCGGCTGGGCACCCCTCGTTTCTGTTTTACTTTAATCCCACTGGGATCAGGAGACAGATAACCTTTCCATAATTGGCAATCCCAATACAAAGAAACTCTCTCTGAAAAGGATGGTGTTTGGAAGGCTTTCGTGTTTGGTAGACTCGAAAGCTTTCCAGTAGCCCCCCAATTTCCCTGTGTGCTTCAGGCTGTGAGGGGAGCCCCGTCCGCCGAATAAAAGGGCGCTCCCACAAGAGCCGTTCCTAGCCAAATGAGTCTGATGTAGCAGAGGCCAGAAGCTCTAAGTCAGCGATTTGAAAACTTTTCCATCTCACGGCACACACTAACCACTCAAATTCTGCGGCACACCAAAAACTATATCTTTTCCCAATCTGACCCCCCCAAAAAAGGTATAATTTTGATTCATACACACTGGACAGCTCTTGTTGTGTTGGCCGTTGTCATTTTTTCATTTGACGGTCTAAGGGAAGAGAGGTCCGTGCCCCTGAGCAGTCAGGTGTTGCATTGTTTAAAATTCTTGTGGCGCACCGGCTCAAAACCGCTGCTCTAGGCAGGTGTTAAGTTGCTCATAACACAGCCAGCCCCTGGTTTTCTCACACACCAGGCAGGGGCAGGGAAACTCTTCCACTCTGCTCTTGCTCGAAAATGTGTTTCTTCTCTGTTTTTACTTCTCTATACTCTTGTTCTCATTTCCTATAATTCACTCAAGTTTCAGCTTGAGTGAATATTTCAGCAACCGTGAATATTTCCACTTTAATACGGCTTGGTTGCCTCTCCAGCTTGAGCCTGCGCTGCATTTTCTGAGGTCTGCTCAAACGCTGATGGCCAGCCCCACCCCTGGAGTCTGTGACCCTGGAGGTCCGGGGTGGAGACTGAGAATCTGCATTTCTAACAAGTTCCCAGGTGCTGCTGCCGCCGGTCTGGGGACCACACTGAAGAGAAGGACACTCTTAGATAAACTCCATGGGCTCTGCCTTAGCCAGTGCCATCCAATCTCACTGCACTTTTTCTCCCTGCATTTCCAAGGAGAGCTTGTCACAATACGGCAACACTCTCCTCCACACCCAAAGAGACACCAATGAAGCTCCTAGAAGAGACTGTGGCAGTCAGTCGGAGAGCAGAGCCATGCCACAGGGCAGCAAGCCTCGAGCATCCAGTCCCACAGTGGCCCCAGAAGGACTCACCCCCAAACGGGGTGCAGGTTCCATGCCCGCCCTTAGGTTCATGCCATCTCTGGGATCCCTACAGTTGGCCTTGATCTGAAGTCCCAGAGGCTCCAGAACAAGCAGGAGCTGAACGTTCTCCCAGCCATCCTCACACCCGGGAATGCCAGCACCCTCCAAAGAGATCTCCGTCACCAAGGACGGAGTCCGGCATGGTCCCTCAGCTGGCAGGGCGGGGGGTGGCGTTTGTCTGATGCACTGGGTGTTCAAGACCCAAGAACTCTGAGGTCGAGTCTGACAGGCAGTCCTCCTCTTAACTGAAAAATAAATGAAACATAAGTTCACTTGAAGTTCCTCAGAAATAAGGATGTGGAAATCACTACAAAGATGAAGCCACTTTCAGTTGAAAATAACATAGATTAGAAATAATAGTTACATTTCCCAAAGGATTGAGTGGAAGCTTATTCTGGTCCTTATGACATCCTAAATTTCCTAGGCTGGCCGTTGGAGAGGAAACCATGAATACTCTTTAACTCCTAATTCACAGTTCAACAGTCCAATTCTTCTAGGAAGTTTCCAGTGCATTTCAACAAGGCCACGGGGCCCTGCACTGGTCTCTAAGTGCTGCCCTCTAGTGGTCTGCTGAACATATGCAGCTAAAGCTCTCTGGAGTCTGCAGGCCTATTTATTTCAAATCTCCGGGAGCAGGGCCTGGGAACTGGCTTCTCCCACAGAACGGGGAACGGTGATGAAGGTTTGCCACACTCACGTATTTCCACAGGACTGAGACCTTTGTTTTGATGGCTGTTGCTTCACCAACACTCTGTGCACAGAGGAGGTAAGAGAAATTGAGACAAGTAGTACTGATTTTTCCAGCCTTTGTTAAAGAGAAAATTTGGGAAGTAAGAAAGAGAACAGTCTCATGTATATGAATATGCACTTATGCATGCATGTGTGCATGCATGTACCTATGTGCACTGCATGTGTACAAGTGCATGCATCCTGCTTTGCTCCCCCGTCCTGGCCCTGTAGATGAGCGTGAAGAACAGCCTCTGGTTCTGGCTCCATCTGCTCCAGCCTCAGCTGCCTCACTGCAAAACAACGTCCCTGAAACTAATATAAAAAAAATATATCCAATGCAAACTGTAATTGAAAAATAACTCTTTTAAAATTAGCAAAAAAAAAAAAAGTCCCACAAAAACGATGTTGTCTAATAGATCGTCTCTAAAGTCCCTCCCTGTCCCCAATTCTGATCCTTCTTAGAACAGGAGAGAAAGCCTTTCCCACCGCTCCCTCCGGGTGTCTGAGCTGCCACCCTTTGCCTGCCTGTCTTCCTTCTTGCTTCGCTTTGCATGTTTTCTAACAAAGGACTCTGTCGTTTTGGATTATTAACACGCTGCCCTTTTTTTGCACCCATCAGGACTTTCATGCTACACAGTGAAAGTTTCTTTCTTTCTTTCTTTTTTTCTTTTTCTTTTTCTTTTTTTGAATCTCAGTCCAGGGCTGCCCTCCATCCCAGAACTGTAGACTCGGAGCAGTCGGGAAAGACGGACCTGCGCCAGCAGAGGGAAACTCGAGAGCAGTTTCCGTAAGACCGCGATGAGTGCCCAAAACCTGAATGAGAGCCCACAGCGGCACAGGGTGGGTGGGGGAGACTTCTCCCTTGTGGCCTTTGCGGAGACCACTTGTGCTCTGAGTGGACATGGTGGCCCAGCACCCAGCCAGCCCGGCCCACATCCTGCTGGGAGAACTCACGGGAGAAGGCGGTGCATCTGGGAGGGTGGCTTGGGGACGTGGGCGGGGTAGGGGACGCAGGCCCCTGCAGCAGCTCCCAGCAGCTCCCAGCAGCCTGGTGGCCGAGCAGGCGTGGGCTGCGGACAGTGAGCTCCGGGTGACGCAAACAGCAGTGTCCAGGCCTTCACCAGACGAGCGGGATCGCCCCGGATGCTCCCAAACCGCGGTGGGGAGGAACTGAAGGAGGCCTGGGGATTTATAGCTCCCCGCTGGGGGGAGCTCTGTACCGCGGACGTGACGGGATCTTACCGCGGACGTGACCAGATCTTACCCGCCGGGGGGGTATGTAAAGCTGCAAGTGGGCTGCAGAATTCAGGGAGAAGCAGAGGAGGCACCCACCGACGGACGCTTCTCTGTGCTGATCCCGCTGCCTCCAGAAGCTCGTCTGGCTCTATTACAAAGTATACAAACTTCGAGCACGTACAACAAATAGAGAAAATATTATAATGCGGTCCCATGTACTTAAAAAGTTATTACTGTATCACCAATCTTATTTCCTCTACCCCACTTCATCCCACAGTTATTTGGAGGTCAGTACCAGATTTTTATAGCATTTTGTCCGTAAATGTTTCAATATGCATCTTACAGTTAAAGACTAGTCTAAAAAATAATAAAATAAAACCGCATCACCACAACACCATTATCACATTTTAAAAAATCACTAAGTCCCTTATGTCATCAACCCCCCAGGCAGTGTTCAAAAGTCTAAGGGCCCCATAAATGCCACGTGCCTTTTTACAGCTTGTTGCAGAGTCTAAATAAAGCACATACTATCTGTATTGAGAACAGTCTAGAACAAAAGTGAACTTCTCTATCCCCACTTTATGTGTTATGACATGGCCCTAGTAAGGAGGGGATTTTTTTTTTCCTTATACAAAGAACTTTGAAAGGCTCTGGTAGTCATTGAGAAGCTATTTCCAAGGGCCCCAGGTTTGTAGCCTCATAACTAGAAGCACTTGGCCATTCGAGTGCCCAGCGATGCTGGCAGGCAGTCATTTCCCGCTGGGGGCCATCTGGGACCCCTGTTCTTCCTGCACCTGCCTCCCGCCCACCAGCGAGGTCTCCTCTGAGGCTTCATTACGTCCGGGGGCTCATGTGCCGCATCAGCCACCAGGGGTCTCCCGAGGAACTCCACGAACCTCAGACTTCCCCTGAAACCCAGCTGGGTGCGTTTCACTACAGGCTGAACACGCCAGGGCGGGACTTGCCTCCTCATTCAGGTCACATTCGGTCAGCAGGAGAGACCAGACCTCAGGGACACGTGGCTTGTACCCCAAAGTTAGTGGTCCATTGCTCTGCTGAAGGATTTGAGGTTTGCAGCCCCTCCGGGCTCCGTGGTCTTCCTTGAGCATCCGCTCGAAGGCAAAGACAGCAAACTCGGAAGGGGGCGTCCCCAGCTAAGAAGCTCCTGGTCGCCCCGTGATTATGAACACATTTTCCCATTAGTAAGTGCACAGAGAGAGTGTCGTGACAAGCAGTGTGAGATGTGGAAGGAGGATGCCTGGCAGGAAGCGACACACTCGGAAAGAACCCTGGCCTCCACCCAGCCTTGTGAGTCTCTCCCTGTCCCTGGGTCTCGTTGCTGGAGACCGAGGGGGTCGGCGCAGACGCCACTGGCCGGGGCCCCCTCCCTCTCCTTTGGGAGTCTCTGTTGCCGGGCTACATTCCTTGGTAGGGCTGCTGCGACAGAGAGCCACAGACTGGCTGGCTGAGAACAGCAGAAATGTGTGGCCTCACGGTTGTTCTGCAAGGCTGGAAGTCCTAACCGAGGGGTGGGCAGGCCCACGCTCTCCTGGGGGGTCCGGGGGGAATCCCACCCTGCTTCTCCCAGTGCCTGGTGCCTGCGGCCATCCTCGGGGGTCCTGGCAGGCAGATGGGCGTCTTCTCCCTGCGTGTCTTCACATCACCCCCCTCTGTGCACATCTGCCCCTGGGTCCCGACTGCCTTTCCAGAAGGGCACCGTCAGGTTGGATTAGGACCACAGCCCCAACCAATGGCCTCAGTGAGCTGGATCACCTCTGTATAAAGGCCCTACCTCCAAATAAGGCCACACACCCTAACAGACACGGGGGTGTTAACACTTTATCTTTGTTTAATCCTCACCCAAGGACAGGTTTACTGAGGGGAGAAAGGGAGAGAAACGTCGACCGGCAGCCTCCTGTGTGTGCCCCCATCGGGGATTGAACCTGCAACTTTTTGGTGTAAGGGACGATGCTCCAACCAGCTGAGCCATCCGGCCAGGGCGGAATTTCATATCTTTTGGGGACAGATTAACAATTTAACTCAGGGACCAAGTCGTACAAAAGGTGGTGTTCAGGAGACTTGTAACAACAAGCCCGTAAATAGTGCACACTAGCGAGTCAAACCATCCTGAGCGTCCAAGAAAAAGCTAGGAGTCCGTGGAGGTGCTATAATACCCCAAAAACTAGTACAGTGAGGAAAACTACACAGGGAGGATCTAGTAAGAAAAATGAGCATTTTAAGCCAAATTACAGTTAATTCACTATATTTGATGTTTTTGTAAGGTCACAGATACAGAGAAAACACAGGATGTGACCAAAAATATTCAGAATTTTTTTTTTGCTAAAAAGTACATGCAAGGGCAATTATTCTACTACTAAAAAGATTACCCGAGAACTCTTCTTCATCGTGAACACTGAGGGCTCTTTTACAGACTAAGCACAGAGGACTTGCACACGATAACGACTGACAAAATCGGACGGACACCCCCGTGCAGGAGCACGGCGGCATTTGTGAGATGCGCGAGGCCGCCCCTGCCCCCCTCCTGCCCCACCAGCAAAGGGCCGCCGCTCTGTGGGGCGTCACTGGACCGCGCCCGGCCCTGCAGGCGTCGGTCCCAGAAGGCACCACCTCAGCTCCTGACACGGTTTCTCGATGAAGAGCGTCAGGGCCAGCCCGGCGACGGCGGTCAGCACACAGTGTCCGGAGAAAAGGTAGAACTGGAGAGAAGCAGGGGCAGAGGGGACACAACCTTACCGTCCAAGTCCTCCAGGGTGCGGACCGTCAAGTCTGCCCTCCTGGCTGCAGGAAACGGGTCTGCGGGTGGACAGCCCTGACCACTCAACGTGAAGGACATAGGGCAGAGGCAGGACGACGGGCTGCAGCCCTCCCTCCAGTGGAACGGAGAACAGCGGGCCCCCAGCCGGGCCAGCGCCAGGCTTCCCACGGAGCCAGCGGGCTGCTTCGTGGCCCCGGGAGACAACAACGGCCACGCTGCCTCGCAGAGCCGCAGACTCACCATGTTCATGTCCGTGTAGTGAAGGAGCGTTTCCTGAAGCCCGTTGTAGAGGAGGAGGATGATGGGGTGCACCAAGTAGCAGGCGTAGCTGATGCCGGCCAGGAAGCTCCAGACGCCGCAGGACAGCAGCTGGGCCACCAGACCTGGAGGGGACGGGCCTCGGGTCACGGCGCCGAGAGCCCCCCGCAGGGCCCGTGAAGGTGCCGTGGTGTCACTGCACCCTCCAGGTGCTGCCCCTGAGTCTGTGGGCTTCTCCCCGGAAGGTCTTCGTTCATGTTTAGGAGAACGCGCACACACACACAAAACAACAGCACCCACACCCAACTCCCCACCGCACGCAGGAAGACGAAAAAGTAAGAGAGGCTGATACTGAGTTTGCAGTCAGCTGACTTCCCCGGGCTGGTTTCAAACATCCTGCCTACAGAACAAGCTGCAGTCCTTTCACCAGCCTGGGTTCTAGTTCAGGGTGCAGAGCTGCTGGGCCTTGGCACGAGGCAGTTAGCATTGCCAGGCCTCGGACTCTTGGTCCAGTATTGGGCGGCTTGCATTCGATCGACTTCTAGGTCCCTTCAAAACAAATATTCCATACCGTGGATCCCGAAGAATTCTTATTCCTTCAGAACGGGCCCATCTACTATTAAAGTGTGAGGACCACTGCTGTCGGTGACAGGGCCCCACGGAAAGGTTTTAACGGGGGGAGAAACGTGGGCAACTCCGCAGAATAAGACCCCGGATAGAGGAACAAGCCCAGCGTGGTCTGCTTTGCCACCGACGGCAGGTGACGGAAATGGCACTTCCAGCCACCAGGGCCTCAGTGGAGTCTCCACCTGAAGAGGGGTAAACCGAGGCCGGCCTGCGTGGCATCCGAACTCTCGTTTCCTGCACTGGGCTCTTCTCACGCCCCTGCCTGCTCTCTCCCAACCTGCCAACCAGCTTCACTGGAGAGGCCGCAAACTTTCCTTCCAGAACCTGCCGGTGCATACACACCAGTGTGAAAACCTCAGAGTACGCGGGGTGTTTGCCCCGAGAAGACAGACAAATGGATGTTTCTGAGCCATTCACCAGCAAACAAGAGCCCCTCTGTGCACTGTTTTCACACTCGTCACCTCCCAAGGGACAGTGTGAGCACGCGAGCGTCATACCTCCGTGGCCTTCGTGACACGCGAACACGACCCAGCCCAGGGCCGCCGCCCACAGGGTCCGGTGCAGGGCCTGGTAGACAGCAGCGGCAGCTGCATGGGTGCCCGAGGTGTCGTCCACTGCGTACGCCGCGGCGACCACCGCGAACAGCGTGGCCAGGGAGCAACTCCACCCGAGCACCGCCTGCACCTGTGGGGCGGGACAGAGGCCGCTCAGGGCCCATGCAGCCACTGTGCGTTTACTCGTGTGCACTGACCGCCTCGTTCTGTATTGCTGCTGTCACTCCAGGGGCCGCGTCGTAAACCTCAGTCAACACCCACATCGGACTAAAACGGAAGGTTCGGGTCAGTGGTCACCAGGGTCGGGGAGGGCAGGGCAGGGTGGGTGTGGCCACAGCAAGGCAGCGCAGGGTGAGGGCTAGGCAGGGGACGGTAGGGTGAGGCCACGGCGAGGTAGCACAAGGGAGATCCACGTGGTGACAGAGGAGCTCTGGGCCCTGAGGACGGTGGCGGCTACACCAACCTGCACACGTGGTAACACTACGCAGAACTACACACCCACACATACGGGAGTGCTCGTGACACCAGCGTGTCTGGGGTCTATAAATGCACTGATGTCACTTCCTTGGTTGTGACTGTGCACTGTAGTTGTGTCACACGTCACCAGTGGGGAACCTGGGTCAGGGGGGGCACAAGACCTGGGCTGTTTTTGCCGCTTGCCTCGACTCTTGAATCATTTTTAAGTGAGAATGAACGAAATGAGAAATCTTACCCTGGTTTTGAGGAGGCCCGCCTGGCGGTTCTGGTGCATGTACACGCTCAGGAAGACGCCCACGAGGAACGGCCCGAGTCGGCAGTAGGGCTTCGTGTAGTACTCCGAGAAGTACAGCACAGCCGCCTTCTCGCTGCAGAGACAAGGGAACAGGACAACGGCTCTGCTCGGCCTGGGCCTGGAGAGGGAGTCTCTCAGATGCCCGCTGAGTCCAGCAGCAAATCCGAAGTGAAACTTGGGATACCTTTGTGCATCTCCTCGGTAACGATCTTGCTGCAGGCCACAGCGGGCTTGCTAAGGTTCCAAATCCCTGCACCCCGCCACCCCGGATCCCAGGGAAATAGGGCGGTTGCGTTCATTTGCAACAGTTGTTTTCATTTGCAATGGCTGCTTTGTCAGGAGGACTCCAAAGAGGTGGTTCTCAGAACTGAACCCCTTCCGAAGAAATGAATCTCCTCCGGGAGCTTGTACAAAGTTCGGCAGCCTGGGCCACACCCCAGCGATTCCACTGGTCTGAGGTGGTGCTTTCTGGGGGCATCAGGGGGAATTAAAAGCCCCGCAGGGGACTCTCGTGTGCATCCAGAGCTAAGAACCACCGGGCGAGGCAGCGGTGAGCCTCCCCTCGGTCACCTGGCCATGCCCACAGAGGCCAAGGATGTGACGGAGGTCGTGATGCTCCCCAGACTAAAAGGCCGAGGGTACAGTCATTCATTCATTCATTCATTCACTCACTCATTCGTCCCTCCCACTCACCAATACACACTGAGCACGTCATGTGCCGGGGATGGTCCCGGGCTAGTTGACACCAGGCGGTCAGCCAGGGCTGCTCTGAGAAGGTGACGTCTGTGTGCACAGACACCCGCAGGGAGTGAGGGGGCCAGCCCTGCCAAGACCTAGGTTCTAGAGGGAAGGCATTCTCGTGCGAGGGGGCACCACGTGCAAAGGCCCTGCGGAGGGAGCGCAGTTGGCGTGTGGACACAAGGAGGCCAGCGTGGCTGGTCCAGGAGTCGGCAAGACGGGGCGTGATGGACGAGGTCAGACGGGGGCTCTGCCCTGAGGGCCACGGACGGCCCCTGGGGGGAACTGGAGCAGAGGGCTGGCGGGATCTGACCTTCACCTGCATCACCGACCGCTGTGCTGAGAATAGATTAGCGGGTGAGTTGTACCGGTTTATCCTGTGTAATGCACAGGCTGGTCATGAGGAAGCCTTGTTAGACATACCTCACTGAGGAGGCAAAACAGCACCGTGCGTAAGGTCCTAGGTTCAACTCACACCTACGCCACGTAGTAGCCTGTGACCTTGAGGGGGTAACCCCAGCTTCCTCACCCCTCAGTCTCTCCATCCAACATCAGAGCCTCCCAGCAGCCGTTTGCCACTGGAGGAGAAACACAGTACAGCCACGTGGGGGCGCTCTTCTCCTCTGAGAAGCATTTCAGTGGCCAGAGGACCCCCAGTGCCAGTTGAAAGGTTCAGAAGTTTGGAAACAAAAGTGCAAAATCACCGTGTTCAACGGGGCCAAACCCTTCCCGCCCAGTGTTCCCAGAAGGCACTGTGCACGGCACAAACAGCCTGGCATTCACTCCCAGCCCTCCCTGGGAGGTCCTGGCCCCGTTCTCAGGGCAGGTGAGGGACGGAGCAGGGTGGGCTGGGAACCGCGCTCACCTGGCTTCGGATGGCGCTGCCACGGGAAGGGCATGAGCCAGCGTGAGCAAAGCCGTGGCCGTGAAAGACGCCAAGAACAGCACGGCCCCGAGGAGGACAAGGACGTGTTCACTCCTGCAGAGGAGAGAGGACAGGGACAAGAGTGTTCTTCAGTCTCCCTCACCGCACCGTCTGCGCCCACGAAGGACTGGGAGCCTTGGCAAAGGCCAGGCCGTCCTCTGAGAGAGGCTGACGTGGGGGCAGGTGTGGCTGATGGGCTGAGTGGGGCTGGGCTGCAGCTGAAGCAGCCGAGTTGGGCTTCAGACTTGACCGCTGACCGGCTGCACGACCCTGGGCAGGACTTTGAACTCGAGTTTTCTATCCAGAACAGGATGGTAAAGGCATCCTTACCTGCCTCATCCTGAGCTTGGCTGTACAGCTCAAAATGAGACCAGGCTTGGGAATGTCCCCTGTCGCCTATGCAGTGCCGTGCTGACAGAGTGGCCATTGATTTAGGAGGGAAAGGTCCCGTCAGAGGCAGGGTGGGACCCGGGTGCACAGGCACCCGCTCCAGGCCCAGGACGCAAAGTCCGAGACAAATGTCCGGGCGCGAGTAGTTCACGTGGACACGGGAGTAAGGGTGGGGCAGTAGCACAGGGAAGCAGAAAACTCAGCACAAGGAGGGGCCATCAAGGTGGCTGATGTGCAAGTCTTCCAGAATGTTCCACAGAGCCTCATGAAATACACCTGAATTAAAACTGTCCGGGGTGGGGGAGGGTGAAAGAGGGAAGAATTTTTCTACTGTCTTCTAGCCCTCGTGGGTCGAGGGTGATCCCACACTAATGAATTCCCGCACGCGCTGGGATTGTGCGTGTGTAAGGCACAGGGGGCCCGAGGGAGTCCCAGCTGCAGGGTGTAGGAGGTTCTCGGCCAGGAAACACAATCTAGGAACACGGGCTCAGAGTGAGGCGCCATCTGGTTGTACCAGCTAGGAACTCTGAGGGTTGGGACCGAGCGGCTCTGCAGTGGAAATGCCGGGCCCCAGGTACCAGCCACTCCAGGCACGGGCCCCCCGGGTGATGCCTTTGACGACCCTATTCCCTGGCCTGACATTGCCGTGGTTCTTCAAGGGGAAGAGGTGAGCTAGCACTCCGTTACCACCAGAGCGATCCAGGGAGAAAAGGATTTTCATTCTGAATGCCCATTCTAGTGCAGCATCGATGCTTGGAATGGAGGTGGAGTCTGAGCTCAGTGGTGCTGCGATCGATGAGTGATGTCTGCAGTGAGTGTGGGCGGGGCAGGTTGGCAGTGCTGCTGCGTGTTTACCGCACCTGTTGCCAGACCCCCCAGCTCCGTCCCTAATCTCTGTCCTTAAACGACTGGCATTCTATGCTAGCTGACTCTCCGAAGAAAACAGAAGCCTACCTTCTCTCCCTCCCTTCATTTAAAAGCTCAGTGGCGCTGCATGGTCACAAGCTTGGAAAATGTGGGCTTGTGGCTGAGGAAAGGAAATCTGTCTTCCCCCGCAGCTCAGCTCAGGAAGATGCTGACAACGGGGTCAGGTCTCCTCGGTCGCAGGGACACTCAAGGAGGCTCCCGCCAGGTGTGGCACAGGGAGGCCCTGGGAACTGACTGTCCTCGGTGGGGGGCAAACTGTCCCATCTGACTGCCTCACAAAACCCCCATTCGTTCAAGCACATGTTTGTCTAGCTCCCTGGGGGCCTTGAGCCCCTCCACGGCCCCTCTCAGGAGGGGTCAGACGAGACTGCACTAGCCAACGACCACTACAGCCACACTAACAGTCCCTGACAGACACTGCCGTGGGCTAGACTGTGTTGCCCCAAACCCCAACCCCCAGCACCTCAGAATGCGTCTTTATCTGGAGGCAGGGTCTTTAAAGAGATGATGAAGGTGAAATGAGGTCACTGGGACGGGTCCTAATCCAACGGGGGAAAGTTTATGCCATCAAACTATTAATAAGAAACATACCAAAGTGTATATGCAGGATCCCTTCTTGCATAAAAAGCTGTGTGGACAAGGGTCAGAAGGACAGACACCAAAATATTGACAACGAACTCACGTCTCCTTGAGGAGGAAATGGGTCTAGGGTGATCGTGACCCCTCTCTTCATCCTAATGCTTTTGTTGTTGTTGCTCTTGGGGTGTGTGTGTGTGTGTGTGTGTGTGTGTGATCCTCACCCGAGGACATTTTTCATTGCTTTTTAGAGAGAGAGGAAGAGAGGGAGAAGCATCAATGTGAGAGAGAAGCATCGATTGGTTGCCTACCATATGCGTCCAGGCCTGGAACTAAGCCTGCAGCCTCGGGTGTGCCCTGTCCGGGAACTGAACCCACAAACTTCCTGCTGTGGGACAACGCTCCAATCAACTGAGTCACACTGGCCAGGGCCATCCTAATGTTTTGTAATGTTTTTTTCCAATGTTCTTAAATTTAACAAAGGAGAAGAATAAATCTTTTAAAATATGGCATGGATAAGGCACACACTGTCCATCTCTCCATGAATTACGGAGGCCTTAGGGTAGAGCTTTCCTAACCCTAACAGAAATCCAGGCGGTAAATCTCCGACGGGGAGAAGCAGGTGTACTGACGGATGGCTCAGGGCACCGTAAACCCTTCCCTCCTTCCGGAGAGCAGTCTCACGACCTGTCACAAAAACATTCCTCCCCTTTGACCTACTAGCTCTGCTTGCATGTGTGTCCCCAAGGAAACAACCAAGGGAAAGAGCAGCGGGTTCCAGGGCACTCATTGCAGTGCCTTTCACCATCATGAAAACTTGGAAACGATCTGGATGCCCGGTCGTCAAAACAGTAGTTCACCCTGAAACCGACAAGCGTGCAGGCCACGTCACCACGTGGGAATGTTTGCAGGAACGTTGTTCCACGGGAAACACTCTGGTCATCACTCTGCAAGGACTCAGACCGGTTTGCCTGGGGCAGAGCCTGGGGAGGCGGGGCAGGAGGGGGGTGCTCAGGAGAAGGTGAGCAGTGGGGCGGGGTGGGGGGGGCGGGGAGGGTTGCACATCGTAGCCGCTTCGGAGAGGTTCGCAGCCCCAGGGCCCAAAGCGGCTCTCCCCAGAACTGGAGCGCCCTCTCGGAGTTTCGTGGGAAAGGGCACACGTGGAGAAAACGTGTCCCTGTAAGACTCACTTTCCGTGGATGAACATGATCACGGGCGTCATGAGGTGGAAATGAAAGTCGTTGGCAAGGTACCACGTCCAGCCGTTGCACTGAAAAGAGAGCGAAGGTGACCTCTCTCCGTCACTGACCAGCCACGTCCTCCCCGCCCAGACTGGAGGGCGTTCAGTGGAGAACTGGGAGGACTTCCCGCAGGAAGAGGCGGGAATGTTGGGTCACGGATACCTCACACATGCCTCACCGCATCTAATCTGTGTAACAAGCCTGGATGGTAAGTTCCCATTTCCAACACAGAAATTCATTTTTCTCTCTTGCTTAAAAAGAAAAAAAAGCTAATCCCCAAGGACAGTTGTGGGAACTAAACCCTGTATGTTACACAAATGCAAGGGTTAATTAATTATTGTTGTGGGGCGGCAGAGTCAGAAGGGACACTGTGGTCCTCGCCTCCTGGCCTCACCCACGTTCCCCAGCACCCTCCCCTCTGGGAGGAGAGAGTGTGTCCCTTTAGAGTGGAGGCCTAGCCCCAGACAAGTTACGTGGGAAACCCAGAGTTCCCACGCGTGATTGACATGGGACCATCTGGCCTGAGCCACCTCTTTCCACAGGCTGTCCACGTTGGTGCGGAAGGAGGCAGCTACCTGTCTTTCTCTTTCTGCCTGGAAGTCCCTGGGGGCAACCCTCTGGCCTCAGCGACAAAAGGCGCCTTGGTCTCCCTGCCCACCCCCTCCACCCAAGGACGACCAGATTTACCCAACAGAAGGGACAGCTTTCCTGGTGCCAGTTGGAGACAAGTTCCAGGGCGGGGAAATGGGTGAGGACTCAGATGTGACAGCCCGCACCCCTCCGCTCCCGAGGATCTAAGATGGGCTTGACCTCAGAGAGGCAGCGCAGCCCCAGGCAGCCTGCACCCTCCGTCGGCCCGCGTCCCGGACGTGGGCCCACCCGCGGGCAGCACGATGGCGACGCACGCCCTGTCGGAGCCACTGGGCACTCGTGCGAGGAAGATAGCGTGTAGTCGGGAAGTGGTTACATGTGTCATCGGCCCCACTCTAGTGACCCTCTCTGCGGCTGCACTTGCCAGGCGTGTGCGAGCCAGGGACACGATGCAGCTACCGCTGTCTCGCTCGCATTGGCTCCAAGTTCAGTGCAAGGAAGCTAGGGCTTTGGGGAAGCCGAGACCAGTGTATGCAACTGTTGTTGCTCTGTCAGATGTGGCTTGAAGTGGAACAGAATTCACGACGGCGAGGGCGCGGTGCAATGTTCCACCCCACCGTAGGCTCTCCGTGTGGAGGTGAAGAAACCGTCCTTCCCCCGGGGCGCCATGGACTGGGACAGGAACCGTGACGCAGCAGGGCCAGCTGCGTTCAGGACATGCCCCCAGGTGGCTGGCCCCTCCGTGCCCAGTCCCCTGATTCCTCCTCTGCCTCTCCCCGCTACTGCCCCCGCCAAGACTGGTGTAGTCGCCGCCCCTCCATCACCAGAGACTGGCCTCCCTGCCCACAGCCCGCCTTCCCACAGCATCACGGCTACTCCAGAGAACATGCCAGGAGAAAGGGGACCAGACTCCTCCAGCTGGCCCGTGGGAAGTTCATGGAACTGCATGACATGAGACACGGCCTTTGCACCCATCTGCCCTTGGCAGCCAACGCCCCGGGACTCACCGCATTCCGGACCGACAGGAAGTTGTTGAGCAGCAGCAAGTTGGTCCACCACGCCTGCCGGCAGTTGTCCAGGTGGAGCTCAGGCACCTCCCAGACAGGTCCCCAGGGCACGAGGGGGAACACGCCAACCATCAAGCACACGGAATACACGTGGAGAGGCTGCAGCCTGGCAGGAGACAGAGGGCGAGAGAGGGTGACTCCGCCGTGGGCCCGCTCCCCACCCCGGGTGGGCACATAGAAACGGGGGAAGATGCTCTAACACAGGTCACACGCTCTCCAACACGCGTGGGTTCAAACTCGTTCCGTGTGCCCCTATCACGTGCTGGCTCGGGGGCTGCTGACGCCAAACACTGTTCGTTGTTCACTGAGCACGTCGTCCCTGTCAGCCCCTGAGCTGGGGACTTTTTAGACACTTCCAAACCTCAGACTACTCGTATCAGGTAACTGTCACCTCCGTTTTAACGACGAGGAAACCGTAGCTCGGGGAAGTTCGGGTGCCTGGCCCCCGGGGGCTCCGCCGCACAGCGGTAGACCCGCCATCAGCCCCGTCCTTCCCATGTGGCCTCCCAGGATGAAAACGTCTTCCTCCACCCCTCTCTCCCTCTCCCCCTCCCCTGATTTATCTCTCCCTTCCTTCCCTCACGCCCCGCCTCCTTCCCAGCGGGATGTGAAGCAGCTACGAAGACGATGGATGAGGCACCCAGGGTCTAGACCAGTGCTGTTCGGTGGAAATGTAATTCCAGCCATAGCGGGCCCCTGGTATTCCGGTGACCACGTTTTTAAAAGTCAGAAGGAACAGGTACAATTCATTTTCGTGATGTACCATATTTTGCTGTGTATAATGCACACCCATGTTTTTGGCCCAAACTTTCAGGAAAAAAAAGTCTTTCGTTTCAATTTTTAATTCCATTTTTTTAATTCAATTATTTATTTATGTATATTTACAAACAAAACCGATTCTCATATATCCAGGCCATTATTTTGCATACAGATATCATTATTGCTTTCTGGAGTTACACTTTTAACACATAAGCATAAATAAAAGAACTGCAGCCCTGGCTGGTGCAGCTCAGTAGATTGAGTACCGGCCTGCAAACCATAGGGTCGCTGGTTCGATTCCCAGTCAGGGCACATGCCTGGGTTGTGGGCCAGGCCCTCTGTGGGGGAGGGGCATGTGAGAAGCAACCACACACTGATGTTTCTTTCCCTCTCTTCCTCCCTCCCTTCCCCTCTGTCTAAAAATAAATAAATAAAATCTTTTTTAAAAAAGAATTAAAAACATTTACATAAATATTGAATTAGTACTGCCCATGTGTAATGCACATCCTTATTTTTCCCTTACAAATTTGGGCAAAAGTAAGTGTGCATTATACACGGCAAAATACGGTACTTTATTTAGCCCAACAAGTCCATGATCCCATTATTTCAGCAGGTAACCAACATAAGAAACTACTGAGTAATCTCACATTCTTTTTTCTTCTACTCAGTCTTTAGAATGTGTGGCAGCAGACTCCGGGGCCCCGTGTCAGGCGGCCACCTGCGGGACAACATGGGTGTCAGGTGTTCAAGCACAGCTGTGGCAGGGAGGCACGCGCCATTCTGGGTGGGCTGTGGTCAGAGACCTCTTTTTAAAAACCACATTTGCCCTGGCTGGCATAGCTCAGTGGATTAAGCGCAGGCTGTGAACCAAAGCATCACAGGTTCAATTCCCAGTCAGGGCACATGCCTGGGTTGCAGGCCATGACCCCCAGCAACCGCACATTGATGTTTCCCTCTCTCTTTCTCCCTCCCTTCCCTCTCTAAAAATAAATAAATCCAATCTTTAAAAAAAAAACAACACACATTTAAAAGCCCAGGGTAGTGCAACTAAGGGCAGAGCACGCAGCCCGGCAGCACCTCCGTCATCTCGGTGGGGGCGTCAGGGCCCGGGGGTGGGGGGTGACAGGTGGGAAGGGTGGGGCTGCTGGAGTGCCCCCTCGGCATCATCACGGGCCAGCACCCAGCCTCTGGCCTGCACTCAGGACCCAGACCCGTGGGCTTCCATGGGCTTCCTGTCCTCCCCAGAACGATAAAATCCTTCCTAGGGAGTGTCCAGGAGGGCGGGGGAAATGCCCGTCAGAGTCAGGGAGTGAGGACACTGGACTGTGAGAGATCAGCTCAGGCAACAGTCCCGGAGCCCTCCCGGGGTGCTGGGCCCTCCCTGGGTGCTTCCACCGGCCTCCCTTCCCACGGTCTGACTCCTCCCCCTCCCCCGGAGAGTGAGTTAGCCCCTGCTCCCATCTGAAGCAGAGCTCAGGTCAGACGTCTGCAGGAAGGAGCGTGGCACAGGCTGCACCCCCCACCCGTTAACCACAGCCCTCCCTGGGGCGCTGGTGAAAATGCAGCCTCTGCATTCTTTCGAGGCTGCGAGTGCGGGGCGGAGGCTGCTGGGTGGGCCCAGCGTCAGGAGCGAGGCTATGGGGAGGGAAAGGGCAAGAAACGTGAGTTCTGGTTTTGTCTACATTTTTCACACGGAGAAAATCAGATCACATCTGTGTTTCCTCTTCCATGGAAAACACAGGTGACGATTCCTTCTATTCTTCAAAGGAGGAGGATTTCTGCCCCCTTCGATTCTTTTGAGAATTAAATGAGATCAACAAGAGCACAGTTTGAAACGCTGAAAGCATCATGTAAATGTACACGTGCTTCAGTGTTTTTTCCAAGCTTCCAGAAGACTCAGAGTCAGAGTGGGTTTTCAAAGATGCAAATGTGCCATACTGGCCACGCTGGGGAGGTCTGAGAAGCAGGCTCTCAAACCACCTGTTACACTGGTAGGAGTTTACCTGCAAACCCGCTCACACAATGGCACGGAGACGTACACACGAGCATGGCATCATTATCTGAAACAGTGAAACACTGGGAAATTTCCTCCATGCCAATTGATGGGGACGGGCTATGCGCATGATGGTCTACCCACACAGTGCCACCCGGGCCACCTTTCAAACCAGGGAGGCAGGTCCTTGCATGCACATAGCATATGCCAACGTGAAATCATGAAGTGCTATGTGGAAATAGTATATATAGCATTATATGTGCATAATCCTAGACATTAAAAAAGTGCATAAAATGCTTGGAAAGTCTCCGCAAGAATCCACAAGAAACTGTTCACAAAGGTGCCCCGTGCGAGGCGAGGCTGGCAGGGCCCCTCACAGAGGGGTACGACCATCTGTTACAGTTAGATGTTCCTGCCACAGCCTATCTTTCTAAAACCCCGTTGTTTAAATGTGGGTCCTGGTGGGAAGCGTCACATCGTTTTAAGGGTCTGGAGCCTCCGATCTACCCCCTTCCCATGAGATCGCCGCTGTGCTGATTGACCCTTGAAGTTGGGTTTTTGCATTTTCTCAGGACGTGCAGTAGCTCCGCACTGGTCCGCTGTCTCCTGCCCCTGCCCGGGTCACCGTCTGTCCTCGGCCCTGCAGCCCGAGTGACCCTTGTGGAATGCACAGGTGACCACGCCACTGCCCCACAGAATGGGGAAGACGCCCAAGGTTCTCGTCTCAGAGTGAAATGGAAAGTCCTTCGGGTGGCCCCCAGACCCTGCAGCACTGGGGCCGCCCACCCACCTGGCCCTGCCTCTCCGACCTCGTTCCTCTGGTCCCCACTGCAGCACCCTCGGGCCCTTCGAGGCTCCTCACACACACCAAGCCCGCTCTCCGCTCAGGGCCTTTGTACTTGCTCCCCCCGAATGGACCCGTCTTCCCTCAGAGCACTTTCTCTGCTTAGAACATTTCTTGACAAACGTCACCTTCCCTGACCACCTTACAGAGGAAGACCCTGTCTTATTTCCTTCTCCAGATTATCACTCTGTGCCATTTATCATCACTGACCGGTTATAAATTCACTTGCATATTGCAACCGAATGTTGCCTACTTATTTGTTTATTGTCTAACTCTATTCACCAGAATGTAACCTCCATGCCGGAAGGCGCTGCGTGGTTTATTACCTGCTAAATCCTCAGGGCTTAGCCCAGTGCCCAGCACATAGCGGACCCTCGGTAAATACAGAACGAGGGCGTGAACTAATGGTCTTACTCCCGCTCCTCTTGGAGGGAAGCAGGCAAGGAACAAATGGTAGTTGAGCGGTAACAGAGAGTTTGCCAGCATGAACAAGAACCTCAGAGGATATGGCTCCTTTTCCACTGGGTTTACCTGGAAGAGGAGAGTCCAAACAGTGGGCTGGCGACAGTCCCCTCCATTGTCGAAAGCGTTGTCCCAGGTTGGACTCCTTCTCTTCCTGGTCCGATCTGGAATTCTTCCAGACCTCCCTGTCTCAAGAATGTCACCACCATCTGCCATGTCGCTCAGGCCAGGAACGGGAGTGTCCTTCACTTGCCCTTTCTCCATTCCCACCGGCAATCGCCTCGCCAAATCCCGCTCCCCGGCCCAGATGGTGCGGCAATGTGCTCACCGGGGCCCTTGCCTCCACCTTGCCCCATCATGCCTCACCACCACCCCCCACCTCCCACCCTGAGCTCTCCCTGTCCCCCACCATGGCTTGATCCGCCTGGTGAAACACTTCTTGCTCTTCAATCCCAGCTCCAGGATTTTTCCTCTGGAGCAAGTTTACTGGGCAGAACCCGCCGCGCTATTAAATCCCCACCACAAACCCTAGCCACCCCATCTCATCCCTGTGAACCCGCAGTCCGAATGCCACTCCCTCTCCTCCCGAAGACTCAGGGCAGGCGGGGTCCTTGACCCAGTGCCACACGCCCCACCCACAGTGACAGAAGAAGCGTTCTGTCCCTCCCAGGATGAGAGGGCTAGGTTTAACAGCGCTTGGAGGGAAGCCCACAGCCCTGGCGAAAGCCAATCAATGAAGGTCTCTGCCGTAGCTTGCGCTCATTCCTAACCTATTTGCAGGAAAAGTCAAAAGGCGTACATAGCACTAACAATAGTAATAATGATACCTTACATGTATCGAAGGCTTACTGGGTGTCACGTCCTTTTCTAAGTGCTTTACACCCATTATCCCACTTACTCCTCATGAGGGTGCAAGGAAATGATGTCATTATTTTCCCCACTTTTACGATGGGAGAACTCAAGCACAGAGAGGCTGGGACACTGGCCCAAAGTCACACAGCTGGTAAGTGATGGGGCCAGAAGACAAGCCCGGCAGATGAGCTACAGTCCGTTCTTCCCCGCCCTACGCCATTAGCCCAGAAGACGGCTCCAGTATCCCCTCCTGACGTCACGGCAGCACAGTGTGGCAGGAGGGCATGGGCCCGGAGGGACGAGAGTTGGCCTCTAGTCCAGCAACTAATTGATTTGGAAAATATATAAATGGAGGGGTTGGGTTCCATGAGTTGAAGGTCGTTTCTCTCTAAACGTAGACTGTCCTGCTACATGCCTGTCACTCTGCCGTCCCACCGACTTCATGTTCTGACCCAACACTGCCGTCCTCCGGCCCCACCAACCACACACTCGTGCAGACCACCACCCGGCCTCTCCCCCAGCAGAATGACCGCTGTCCCAAGCACCAACCAGCCTGTCTCCTGGCTGTATCTTATTTTATCTTCATCATTACCGTTAACACTCCTATTTGCAGGACCCAATTACTACCCATTGCAGGGGCCGTACAGATTCTCCTGGTGAATAAGGATTCCGTGAAACCCTGACAGTACCTTTATTGGAATCTGCTGCCCATCAGCATAAGGAATAAGGATGTTTTTGCTGGTTTGAGAGAGCTCAAATTTTATTAGGACAAATACCAGGAAACTGGAATTTCCCATTGGCAAAAGACATTAAGCCAGTAAAAACCAACTATATTTAAGGAAGCAAATGATGTCGCTCCATTTATTTTACTTTAAAAATTATTTCAAAAGAGAGTTAGAGAATTTAAAGATCAGAAAGTTCTATACCGCCATAGTAAACTGAGGAATTATACAAATAAACCTACCTCATGAAGCGATTAAAGTAGTATCTCAGTATGACACGAGCAGTTATTCCTTCTTCTGGAGACCGCTGCATCTTTAAAAACGACTTCACACTCAACCAGCCACTGAGAGAACGAGAAGAGTCACAGGAATCATCTGCCAGTGAGTGATACAGCTCATCGGTTGGTTAATTTGGTTGTCTCTGTCAAGGCAGGGTAAATGACGCTGCCATAACAAAACACCTCCAAGTCTTAACACAGCAAGCGTTTTTTTTTCTTGCTTCTACCACATGCCCACGGCCATCCACTTTGGGGTCAGTGACTTCAGCACAGGGACCCAGGCTGGTGGAGTCCGCCAAGTGCACCAGAGATCATAGCAGCGGACGAGAGAGTTCCAGAGGCCTCAAACCAGCGGTCACCTGGCCTAGCCCAGAAAGGCTGTGTTTAAAGCTCTCAGCACGAGGCTAGTACCAGCTCAGACCTAGCAATGTGGCCCACCAACTGCTACAGGGCCAGAAAATGTCATGTTACCGAGTGTCTGGAGGGAGGAGAGCTGGAAATATTTGGTGAATACTAGTCATGGTCACATTGGTCTTGGCAGTGAAATAATGTCAAGGTCTTTGGTTTCTTCCCCGGTCAGGGCACACGCAAGAATCAACCAATGGATGCATAAATAAGTAGAACAACAACAACAATAAAAAAATAGATCTCTCTCTCTCTCCCCCCCCCTCTAAAATCAGTCAATAAAAAATTTTAATCGTTTATTTCTGTAGTACCACGTCATTTTCAAAGTACCTTCACTGGGGTTGCTCTTGCTTCTTGAGCCCTACCAACTACTTTGCTATGGTTTTTGAGTGAATAATCAAATAAGTGAATGAACAGTCCTATTAAGTAAAGGGGACAGTATTACTGATCCTGCCTGCCTGATACAGACATCAAGACTCCAAGACTGTTACATGCACCGCCCAAGATCCCCATGAGAATTCCCGACCAGCGCGTCCTGATGACAAACTCACGAGCGTTCAGTTAAAGAAACAGAGCTTAGGCCTTTGAGTCGTACGTAACGTGATGGACGGTAAACAAGTTTGTGAGTTTCCCCGTCCTCGGTGTAAAAATGATCCTTGTGGGCGTTTCCCTCAGGAACGAGAGCATTTCCTCTACAAAAGGCCCCGTCCGCTGGGTGGGACTTGGGAGGGATCAGGGACCGTTGGAGGGCGTCTCCGTTCCCTGCCAGCTAGAGCTCACAGAGACGTCTAAGAAAGAGCACCGCAGTGTGGAGTCAGGAAGTCGGTTCTCATTCCGGCCTCCTCGGAAGTTTAGGGGAGGAAGAACCAGGGGCCTGAACAAGCCTGTCCTTTCAGCACGACCGGCTGGCTGCCCTCGGCCAGTGCGGTTGCTAAGCAAGGCCTGCGTGTCCCTCTGTGTGCGCTGTGCAGCCTTCCAGCCCACGAGGACAGGGCAGAGGCAGAGGCTGGCAGGAACCAGGCTCTGAGTAACACAAGCGGTTCCAGGAGACCGAGAAGAGCCGGAGACCTGAACGGACTGGGAGGGAGTGAAGTCCTGCAGCAGAGAAGTCTCACCCGGAGAGGCGGAAAGGGACTCCAAAGTGTCACCGGTCACCCTCCACATCTTTGGTTTTCCCGTGTGAACCCATCAGTGACGTCATGGTTAAGACATAGTTTTGCCACGAAACAAACATTCCACTTGACCTCTGACTCTAACTTTCCCAGCTGGGGGGCTTACTTGGGCAAGGTGTTCCATCTCTGAACACCAACTCTCTCATCTGTCAAATGGGCCTGATACTGGTTGCGGCCCCATAGGTCGACTGGGAGATGCGTGCGGGATGGGAGATTGTAAGCTCTTAGCGGAGTGGCCATGCGAGCTATCATGCTTAGCAGTGTTTCCACTGTCCAGACACAAAGTTCCCTTAAAAGCCTTATATGCACTCTATAAAGTAGTAAAATAAACTAGTAATGAAAAAATAGTTACTGAGACTGGCAATGAAAAGTAAAAGCAAACAGCGGTGAAGAAAAAAATGTATTTCTTTGTTTCTTCGACAGTTCTGGGATCTAGGGTACGCGGTTCAGGGTCCGAGTCCTCACCTCGCCGGGGCTCAGTCGTGGTGGCGGCGGCGGCAGCGGCAGCTGGACGGCGTGTGCCAGCCCAGGTGTCTGATTCAGGGGGTCTGGGTGGGGCCTGAGAATCTGCATTTCGAACAAGCTTCCAGGTGATGCTGCTGCCGTTGCACAAGGGCCAGACGCTCAGACCCACTGACAGCAGGAGCAGCTCTCGCAGGGCTGCCCCCCGAGCCAGCTGTGAGGGGGCGTAGCTTTGCAGTTTCTTGGACATTTGGAATTTCAGTCACCTGGGTCTGTGCTTTGGACACCTGAGGGCTGACCCGATGGCTGCTCTGTCATCCCAGTTTCCCACTGATGGTCCGGGATGACCGGTGGACTTTCACGTCCTTCATTCTTCCCTCCCAGTGGCAGTCCTGCAGCTGCAGCTTGCCTGTGGTTCCAGCCATCTTAATGGGTCCTTGCCAGCCGCCCTCCCAGAGCTTGGAGCTCTGCCCACAAGTGCATTCAGCACATGGTGTGGGGTGGGGTTTTTCTTCTGTTTTTTTGTTTTTGTTTGTTTCTGCCTTGTTCGTATTAGCCTCCTTTGCAGGGAACAGAGTTCTGGTCCTTGCCGGGCTGTGGACAGGCTGCCCAGGCTGCCCAGGCTGCCCTCGGCGGCTGCCCTAGGCCTCCTGCAGCCAGGCTTCCCCTCCGGGTTAGACCCAGCTGTGCCCTGCTGGGACGTCTGCTGCCCGGCGGTTCCGTATCTCTGCTGGGGTCGCCGCCGACGGTGGACCCTGACCCTCGCCTGTCCGGCTACTGCCTGCTGTCACGTTGGCCACCTCCTAGCGTGACCTGTTGCCCTAGTGGGCAGGCCTCAGCTTATTCTGCACCCTGCTTTTTCTGCCCAAGAAACTCCCACACTGGAGCCTTGAGATAAGACAGTGAAGAAATCATTCCAGCAACGCTGCACTGAGCAGTGCTACGTGCCTGGTACTGCACTCCGCGCCGGCGATAGCAGCACACGGAACAGAAAACATCCTGCCTTACGTTCCAGCGGAGACGGACAAGAGGCGGGGAGGGGGATAGAGAGAAGGAGGGAGAGGCAGCCATAGTGATTAGATAGAGGGAACAAACCAATCAGGGGAAATGAAGGAGAGTGCGGGGTGGGTCATTTTAAATAGAGGACAAGAAAGGCCCCATCAAACTCCTTTCCTGGCTCCTCCTCTTACTTCCAGCTTCTCAAGGCTGGGACGTCAGAGGTCCTAGGGCTCGGCCCCAACCTGCCCTCCCATGCTCCTCCCGGCATCCGACTTGGTGCTGTGGCCTTAAAACCCCCCTGTATTCCAGGCACTCCGAATTTCCCTCTCCGGCCTTGGCCTTTCCACTGAGCTCCAGGCCCACAGAGGCACCTGCCTACTTAACATCTCTGCCTGGAGGTCTGCGAGGTCCCTAAGCCTCAGCCCGTCCGAAACGGGAAGCGGGGCTTCTGCCTCCCAGCCCTGCTCCTCCTCTGATCTCTTCCGCGTCAACCACTAACGTCACCACCACCTGCTCAGTCCCCGAAGCCAAACCTAGACGTGGGCCTCAGCTCCTCCTTCTTTCACATTTCACATCCAACCACCGACACGTTCTAACGATGCCACGTCTAAAACGCATCTGGAACATGGCCTTCTCGCGATCCCAGCCAGCAACACCCAGGCCAAGGCTTAACATTTCTCATCTGAAATTCAACAAAGGTCACCTGATTGGTCTTCCTGCTTCCGCCCCGGCCCTTCTCAGATCTGCTATTGACATGGGAGCCAGAGTGACCCCTTTAAAGTGTCAGATCATATCACCTTCCAAACTAAAGCAATCCAGTGACCTCCCATTTCACCAAGACTCCTGCCCAGACTTCTTGGCATTGCTACAAGGTCCTCCTGGGTCAGCCCCGCCCCCTCTCCTGCCTTCACCTTCGCCCTCTCCGCCACACCTGCCCCTTGCTCCAGCCTTCCTTCTGTTGTCTCCACTCCCTGCTGAGGGCTCAGGATGACCCGTGGCCTCTCGTGCCCTTCAACAGGGCTCACTCTCTCTCGACTTAGCCCTTTTGCCCTGGTTGCTCCCTCTGCCGGGACCTTTCTTGCCCTGATATTTCTCCTGGTGGGCTTCTTCAGATGGGATAGCCCCTCCTCAGACAAGGCTTCTCCAACCTCGTTGAAACGGCTGCTCATTCTATCTCCTCATCTAGTTCTTCCCTGATGTTTATCACCACCAGCTTGCTTCTTGTTTATTTCTATGCTTGTTGCTGGTTTCCTATGCACGTACACACACACACACACACACACACACACACACACACACGGAAGCACCAGGGGAGGTCCTTGTTTATTTTACCCACTGCTGTATCTCAAGACCCAGGACGATGCCTGGCAAACAGACATTCACCAGGCCGTGGCTGGCTGGCTGGCTGGCTGGCTGGATGCTTAGCATCCGATCAGAAGCGCTGCCGTCTCCCATCACCGCCTCCCTGTGAAGGAGGAAGGCGCACATTCAGCTCAGGAGAGGGAGAGGCGGGCCAGCCCCGTGGCTAAAACGTGAACTCCTGGACTCCGGAGTCCGGTGCCGGGGTTTCAGTCACGGGTCCGCCGGGACTGTGCCCCTCAGTCTCAGTTTCCTTCTCTTCCGAGTGGAGGTTCTGTGGCCTGTCCCTACAGTGGGCTATGACCCAGCCACGCAAAGACATGAAGTTCTGACACCGGCTACAACACAGACGGGTGTCAAAAACATCGCGCTAAGGGACGGAGGCCGGCACCACAGGCCACATGTGACACACTCTGTTTCCATGAAATGCCCGACCGGGTAAACCCGCAGAGACAGAAAGCAAGTTTCCAGGAATGGGGGCAGGGGCGGCTGGGGAGTGACTTCTTCATGGGCACGAGGTTCCCCTGGGGGTGACGAAAATGTTTGGAACTGGACAGAAGTGTTGGCTGTACAACCTTGTGAACGTGCTAAATGCGCTAAATTATTTACTTTAAGCGGTCGATTTCATGTTACGTGAATTTCATCTCAACTTATAAAATGGGTTTGTTTGTTTTTTTTTGTAGAATGCCAGCCCCACATCACCAGATCTTAGTGTTTTTATTTTTTATTTATTTTTAAAGTATATTTTATTGATTATGCTATTACAGTCATCCCATTTTTCTCCTACCCTTTATCCCCTTCCACCCAGTACCCCCATTCCCTCCAGCATTCCCCCGCCTTAGTTCATGTCCATGGGTCATACATATGAGTTCTTTGGCTTTTCCATTTCCTATACTATTCTGAACATCCCCAAATGGGGATTTTGACAACAGTCCCTACCGCACAGGAGCATGAGGATTCAGTGAGGTAATGTTTCAAAGTACTTCACACAGTACCTGGCATTCTCCAAACAAGTAAGAAATTTTACCTTTTAGTAGTACATTGAGATAAACATAGCTTTATGAAACAACGCCACCATTTTCTCTTTTTTTCTCCACATTTTCCTACAGCGAGAACTAGCAACTTTACCATGGATCCGCATCCATCTATGAACCATGTTTGAGAGCCACTAAAATAAACGATTTGGAGAAATAAAACCACTTTTTGTCAAAGGCTTATTTGAGAGAGCCGTCCTCGCTCATTCACTAAACTGCACATACGGAGGAGAGGGGCTCGTCCAGAGACGGCCAGAAGCAAAGGCCCGGTGAGTAAAGGTGAGCTGTCCAGTTTTTCTCTCTAAAGTGAGAAGGGCAACTCGCACACACGTCCCCAGACAAAGGGCAGCGAGCGCGGCAGCAGAAACAGACACCGGTTACCTGATCAGGAAGAACGAGTCCACCCCCAGGTAGAACGGGCCGCTCCGGGAGCACAGGTACAGCGGGTTTCTCAGCACCCTGGCTTTCCAGTCAAGCACATTGTCTGCAACAAACAGGGAAGGCGGTGTCCACTTGTTTAGGAGAAGAAAATCGTGAGATTTATCTTTTCGGAAAAAGCAAGAGGAACACCTTCAACGTTCAGTTGTATTGGGAGGGTTTTATGCTCTTCATCATTCCCTTAAAGGGACCAAAACTAAGAGGGGTGACTGAGGTGCCTGACTGTAACTAAGGCTTCACACTCTGCTGGCTTATCCCAGTGGCCTCAGCCCCTGTGGGGCTACAGCAGCATCACCCACCCGCTGGTGGGCCGGTGCGGATCTCGTGGGGGGGTTCTTCACACAGCCCTTCCCCGCCCCCATTCTGGCACCTATATTTGGCTGCTGGTGAGAGAGTCGCACTGGGGGTGCTTAAACGGGAATGCTTCGGAGGCATAGGGACTGGGAGAAGGTCGAGAAACATGGGTTTGACTAATGCGCAAGATGTGTTTATGCTTGCCTGTGTTTCCTGGAGAAAAAAAGAATGCTAGTCTGTGGCTTCACTGATCATGATGAGAGAGAACCCATCTGCCTGGACAATGAAAATACAGCACTCCGGTATCACAGTCACCTGTACCCAGGGGGCCTGACTGATACCTTGGAGGAGGTAAACAGCCACTGGACACTGGCCAGGAGAACTCATTGACGGGAGGTCACAGCCATGTCTTGGAAACAGAAGGAAATCTGAGGCCTCCCCTCCTGTGGCCCAATGTGACCCCCTCACACAAAAGATGCTCTCTCCCGTGACTGCTCCCCAAGGCTCATCGGTTGTCCGCACCCAAGGACAGCCACGCGGTCATCTGACCGGTATGCCCCGACATGATCCAGAGGAGACTCAAGACTCGGATGCCGTCCAGTGCAGAGCACGTGCTTCCTGGCGTCTTGGTAGCCCAGATGGCCGGCACAGTCTTCTGCCAAGAAAAGCATTTCAGAGCGTGGTCCACGGCTCCTAGAAACCCTGGGCGAGAGCAAAGGTGTTATTGCCTACCCGGAGGGCCAGATCCGTCCGCACGCTGCCCCACAAATGAGAGCCAACGCACATGCCCGTGATCCTGACTGTCACCGGATACTCCCTCGCCGTGACCTTGGACCACTGAACTCAGTTCTCCATCGTCCCCTATTGATCTATGAGTGGATTTTCGGACTTGGTCTCCCTCCCCAATGACCTTGACTTTGCCTAACAGACATGACTTGAGGTTGGTGCCCACACAGCCTTGCACAGAATACACTGTCCAAGTTCAGGCCTCAGGATGCTAATGCCTGACCACAGTCCTGTGTTAGAAAGGGTTGGGGCAGGGGAACCTAGACACAAGGCCAGCATTTGCTAGCAATGGCATCCCTGGTCCTCTTCCAAGGATGAACCACGTGCAAATAACATCCCTACCTGTCAAGGAACAGGTATGAAAACAGAGAGGCAGGTGGTCCAGGGCTGAGGCTGCGGACCTCATAACCAGACATTCCTTGCTGAGTCTGGCTGTCGCTTATTAGCTCTGTGACCTTCGCTAAGTGAAATTAACTTCTCTGCACTTGAATTCCCACATCTGCATAATGGGAACCAAAGTAGATCTTTAATCACAGGATTATTGTGAAGAACAAATGAGATGATGTCGCAGCTGCTCTGCTCGCCATTTTAATTAAGCCCTATTGCTTTAAGAATAGTTAATCCCTTCTACTTATTCCCTTTATTTTTTCAGTGTAATGTAGCTCATTCTGAGAGCCCATTAAGTGGCTAGAACTGTGAAACCGGAGTCTCCAGAGCTCAAGCCGCCTCCGAGAGATTCGTATTTTTCTCCTGGACGGAGCTGGGTGCCTCGAACAGGGTGGGCCCCCGAAGTCCTTGCGGAATTGAAATTTATTCACCAGGGAGAGATGGCCGATAACCCAGCCCTGGAAATCTAAGTCGATTTTTTAAACGGGAGAATGGACTTGCCGCGCATTCGGAGGCTGCAGCTGTAACTGGGCGCTTTCCCACCGGAGTCGCTCTCAGATGCACCTGCCCATCCTCTCGTTTCAGAGGACTCTTCCCTCGCCAGGCACGGGCAGAGCCGCAGCACCGTGGGGGGTCCCACACCTCGCGTCCCCAGTCCCCTCGGCTCCCCAACGAGCCACTGACTGTAGTGGAGAGACCCCAGTCCCAGGCCCTGCCCAGTTCCGCCCAGTCTCTGAGCCTCCCTGGGCCTGCTTCCTCGCTGGTCAGCTAAACACACTTCTCTGTGAGAATTCGAGAACGTTTATCAAACATCTGGCCCTACGCCTAACTAGGCAAGCAAATACGGAATGCTTTGCTGTCATTATTATTTTTTCCACCCAGCGTCTACGTGTGGGTCCACTTAACCAGCAGCAGCTTGTAAAACCTCCTGAAAATGGCCACTAGGGAAGACAGCCTGTCCAAGCGCCATTTCACAGACTTGTAAGAGGCAAGTGTTGCAAACCCCAGGAGCATGGGGAGGAGCGGAGGAAGCATGCACGTGGGCAGGGCTCAAAGTGGGGGTCCCCGGACCACTGCCTGGGGCCTAGTTAGAGACCCCAGACCTATGGAATCAGAATCTTGGGGGAGACAGGCAGCCCTCCAGGAGGTCAGGATGCTCACCAAAGTCCGAGGACACTGGCCGTGACCGGGCTTTAGAAGCCCTGGCAGCCCCTTTCGGTTACTCTCTCCACGAGCCAACTGTAAGCAACGAACACAGGGCAAGAGCCCTGGCCACCAGGGGCTGAGACCCTCAGCTGCTTCCTTCCCAAAAGCATCCTCAAATATTCACTCACATTCTTCTCATCTAAATGGCAAAGGACAGGCTCACGTAACGGGAAACCACACCAAGCAAGCGCAGTGATGATTTGGAAGATACAGAACCGGGAGTGCGAGATACCCACTCTGGCTCCAAGCCTCCGGAAGACCCGGTGGTCTGAGGTTGCTCTGACTCGCTAGGGAGTGTCAAAGCGGAGGGAAGATGATACAGAGCCTAGGGGGTCTCTGCACCTCGAGTTTCATTTTCAAACATTCAGGAATGTGGTATTTTACTTTGATGGTATGAAATACAAAAAAAATTGCTACAGCAACAGAACATTGGAAACCATGCCCCTTCCATTTGGGGGCCACAGTTAAATGTAGCTGTTAAAAACAAACTACCGCCCTGGCTGGCGTAGCTGAGTGGATTGAGCACGGGCTGCAAACCAAAGTGTCGCAGGTTCGATTCCCAGTCAGGGTACATGCCTGGGTTGCAGGCCATGACCCCCAGGCCATGACCCCCAGCAACTGCACATTGATGTTTCTCTCTCTCTCTCTCTATCTCCCTCCTTTCCCTCTCTAAAAATAAATAAATAAATAAATAAATAAATAAATAAATAACATCTTAAAAAAAAACTACCGTAACCTTACTTTCCCGATCGTACAGTGTCATTTTGGGTGAAGAAGCTAACGTTTCAGGGGCTAATTCCTGACACCATACCAGGTGGGTCTGCCCTAAATCCTACGATCTGGCCTTACCAAGCCGGACTCTTGGGATACCCTCCTATTGGTGGTCAGCAGTGGTGGATTTTGGCTGCAGGCTCCCTGTCCACATGCCAAAGACGCCTGCAGCAGGTCCCTCCCGGGGTCAGGCCACCTCAGCAAGGTCCGAAGGGCAAGAGGTCCCGGCCTCCACCCACCCCCTGTCCTGCCTTAACTGAAGAGAATGAGGAAGGTAACAACGCATTAGGATGAAGGTAAGTACATTATCTCATTTACTTCCTTCCACAAACCCCGTTGTGCGCTCCCATTCTGCACAGGTGGCAGCTGAGGCTCCCAGAGGCCCGACAACCTGACCGAGGGCAGACAGAAACCAAGTCGGGTTTGAGGGGGGGCTGCTGAGCTCGTGCTATTTTTGCCACTTTATACTCAGCAGCCAGGGAGCTGCTCACATAGGAAATAATCGAGGGGTTCTGAGCCTCGAGAGGGGCCACCATAACTGACCCCCAAATCTGACTGGGCTGTAATCAAAACAAGAAAGCAAGGTGATGATGTTCTGAGGCCCTAAAGGGCCCAACCGGGGCCCGTGGGTAGAAACTACAGAGCAGCAGGGACCGACTCTGAACAGGAGCCCAAAGTCGAGCCCTCCCCATCACCCCATCACGACGGCGTCAGGGGGTTCCGGGGCTGGCGGCCGGCTTCCGGTCTGGAGACTACAGACGTGGTTTTGGTTGTTTTTCCTGTTGTTGGGGGGGGGGGTTTTGTTGTTGTTGGCGTCACTATTGTTTTCATTTTTGCTTTGAGATCCAAACCGAATCTGATAAAATCATGCCTCTGCTCCTCACCTTGGACGTACTCCCTGGAACCACTTCACCATATACTCATGTTCTTCTGGTCCATTCATTGAAATCTGGATTTATTTTTGGCCTCCTAGTTAAAGGAAGGACAATTGCGTGGTCCCACAGGGGCGCTGCCAAAAAATTACTTCACACATTCTGAAGGCATCTGCATGACTAGACTATTCTTGCTCCAGGTTGTGCGTGTGTGTGTGTGTGTGTGTGTGTTCTCTTTGCTTTGCCATACTGGCAGGTGGAAATGAAAATCTTGATTTTTTAACTAAAACACAACCCAGCGTGACTCACTGCCACCCCACCCTCACCGCACCGCGCCGGGCTCTCTGTTCCTGGCTCCAGCGTGTTCCGCTGGGTCTGAATCGGCTGTGTTGCACACTCGCTCCCCTGGCTTCACGCGCCTGTAAATCATTTACCTTGGGGGCACGCCAGGAAGGTTCTGTGAGTCATCTGAGTTGTTGTGACACTGAAAACACACAATGCGACCACGGAATTGTTCCTCAGAGGATCACTACGGAGAAACCCAAGCTCTGTGCTGAGCTAGTCTTTCTCTGAGTAGCTCAAAAACACCCTGGATAACTGTGCCCAAGAAATAAAGCGGCATTTTTGGTGACCTCGCCTGAGCACACGGACGGGCAACAAAGACCGCATTGTGAAGAGCAGAGACCCAACCTCCGCGCTGGCGCTTGGCAGCTGTCGGGCATTCGCTGGACGCCAGTGCTGCAGGAATTATTTTCCAATTTTGGACTCATCTAAGCCACCTCCCAGGAGTGGTCTTAGTTCATTCAAATGCCTACTTTTTCCCCTGCTCGGGGTTCCTGGCAGCGAGCCACGGGACAGGCCACCCGTCCCCTGGCTTCTGCTTCTTGGTCCGCTCCTCTCCGTTTCTCTCGAAGGCAGACTCCCGTACGTGGCCGAACATGCCCCATGCGAGGGGGACGCCCTGCAGTCTGACCCCCAGCCCCGGGCTGCCACATACGCAGTCCCAGCCAGAGGGAGGGCGAGGCCGAGCAGGGTGAGGAACCTGCAGGGAGAAGACACACATGTGTGGCCCAGACTCCCCTCACCCCGGCACCCCGACACCAGGGCACCCCAACACCACGGTAAGATGCAGAGAAAACAGCCCCGCAAACGCAAAAACACTCACGCCCCCTACTGGAAGAGACATAACTTTTTAACACTTCTAAGGGTTGGAAGTAGCCGAGAATAAACAAATGAAAGAAATTACAAAGTAAAATATTAATGGATGTCACTAAAGTCCTTCTTATTTATAATTGTAAAAACTAATTATAAACAAACAGCCACAAAAACATCAGGAGATATGACTAAGGACTCATATACTTTATATAATGAACTTTAAAAATCCATGAGAACCGAAATAACACCCATGGGAAAAGGAGAGGGGAGTATAAATAGCAGATATATAAACTTAGGGGGGAAACCCTCATTAACATGTTTTAAAATGCAAACTAAACCAACTTATTTATCAATGAAGTTGGTATCACTTTTATAAAGGTCGCTTTGGATGGACATCTCCTATGGGGTGAGGAGGGGGAGAGGGTGGCGTTTTAAATGAGGTTTTCAGGAAAGCATCTTATCTAACCATCCGCACTATGGGCCAGCGATCCCATTGGTTTCCCCCAAGGAGCAACGTGGGATGCCAATGGGAAGCAACAGGCCAGATTGTGGAGATGTTTGCGAATGAATAACAGAAATTCATCTTCAGTGGCTGTAGGATAGGAACAGGAGTCTCTGGGGACAGGGCACATCTCCTGGTGACCCTGAAACCCAGTCACATTTGGGTGTGGCCCGCATTCCTCTGGAACATGTGCAATTTCTTGTTTAAGGTAAAGGTGATTTCTCTGCACACGGTATTGGCCAGACACCATTCAGTGACAGGCCAGTGACTCAGTCTAGCTGGTGAGTGGAAGGGGACAAAACAGCCCAACCGGGGACATGCACATACACATCCCAACCGGGTCCCTCGAACGCCCGTACTCACAGACACACGGCAGCAAACGTGTCCAGGGGGAACATTCCAGTAGCACATCTGGCCACACCCCCACCAGATGAGGAGGACGAATTCGTGGTAAAGAGGGAGAGAGAAGGAGCCAAAAAGGAAGCATTTCTGAATCTTAAAATATCTACCAAAAGGGGGAAAAAAGAATTATGTTAATAAAACTTCCCTTGCCAAGAAGCACTTCATACCTTTCCAAGAGTTTTCATATCTTACTTCAAAACAAAACTTTGATCTTAAAAAGGGCATCTGGCTGTTACTATGTCTGACCTACAGACCGATGGGGAAGATAAGGCACAAAGATGCTGCAAGTCACAGCAGGACGAGGAAGGCTGAGCCCCGAGGGGGTGGGCCGTGGGTCTCCTGACCCCTCTGCCCAGACTCTCGCATCCTTCCCCAGCACACAGCACAAGGAATGACAGTCCAGGAGAGGAGCCATTGCCACACTCAAGCCTATTTGCAGACAGGTCTCCACAAGAGCCATCAATGCACCGTGAGATGGAATGATGCGGTGGAAGCCCACACACTGATGGGGAAAGGTACTGCCGGAATTCAGAGCTAAGAAGCACCAGTTTAGGACACCGCTCTTGAGTCGCCTCGAGAGTTTCTAAAGAGATTAGTGGTAAGACCAGGGCAGTGGTCTCAGACTGTGCTGTGCCCCCGAATTACCTGCAGAGCCTGGTAAGCAGATTCTCCCTCCTCTCTTCCCTGCAAGCACCTGACCCAGTAAGTCAGGGGAGGGACCTGGGAATGTGCATTTCTAACAAGCTCCCGGGTGCTCCTGCTCCCAATTGAAGTGGGAGTTTAAGGGACCTCAGGTAATCCAGCCAAACTAGGGAACTAGGTAACAGGTAATTTTCTGAGTTGAATTGTGTCCCCCACCCCTCAGAAATGATTCAAACCCTAATGCCCAGGAACTGTGCATGTGACTTTATTTGGAAATACGATCTTTGCAGATATAATCAACTTCAGATAAGGTCCTATATGAGGACACGGTGGATCCTAACCTCAGTATGACTGGTGTCCTTATACAAAAAGGGAAGTCGGGACACACAGAGACCCACAGAACAGAACCCACGTGAAGACAGAGGGAGAGATTGGAGCGATGCATCTTACACCACCCAGGGTGTGTGGTGTTTTGTCCTAGGATTCTGAAGGCAGCAAAAGATGCCACCACAAAGTGCCTAAAAGGATTTAGACAGGGGGGCTTGGCTCAGAGAGCCAGAGATAACTTTTATTGGAATGGCCCATCTGTACGGCATGGCAACCATCTAATTACCAGACCTGTGTTCTTCTTGTGAATTATCCTCCCCACCTTGGAGGCCCAGGCCCCTGACCCATCCCTTAGCCCAAGAGGGCGCAGAAGCCTCAACTGCCTGACTTGTCCTTGGGTCTCATATCTGTATGGGGCTCCCATACCTAGGAAATTAAAGATTCATTTTTCTTTTTTTAACCTGTTTCATGGCAGTTTAACCATTAGACCATCAAAGAACCTAGGAGGGGAGCAGGAAAACTTTTTCCTCCCCAACCACCCCTAGGAAATGAAGCGCAGCAGGTGAGGGTGAAATATGCAGATATGGATTGTTAGGGACTGTAACTGGGTCTGTAACCATCACACCCAAATTTTCTCTAGAGTCTCAGCACCCTGGTGTTACATATTTTTATTCTCAGGAACCCACACGAAGTCTGTTCGTTGACATTTTACAACATTCTACAGAAAGCACACTGTGCAGTTTTTTGCAATATGTTCTATTCTGTCCAGAGTGTTTTTCCCTCTCTCTGCAATACTGAGCTCTTTTTTGGCTTCTCTTCCATGGTCTCCATGTGTTAACTCCCTGTCCTCCCACTCCAGATGAGTAAAGTCTGCACAAATAGCTTCCTCCTGCGATCGCTGAGCTGGTCACCCCACATCTGCAGGGGAAATATTGGCAACTCCATCAAAAAGCTGTAAGGAATAGCTGACAAATCCCTTCCAGATGGGAACCGTTTCCCCTGGGCCGAGGCCTTTCCATTCCTGTCGGCTGCCTCTGCAGAAGCTGGCGCAGTGCCTGGTGCTGGGCCGTGCTGGGCCGTGAAGACTGAAGCAGATCTACCCAGGCAGCTCTGCTCGCCCTAATCCTTTGTGCAGTTCCTCGGAGAACCATCCAAATATCTTTGTAAAAGAGAACAAATTGGTGGTCACCAGATTGGAGGGGGTTGGAGGATGGGCGAGAAAGTTGGAAGGGATTAAGAAGTACAAGCTGCTGGTTATTAAAATAGTCATGGGATTGTAGCGTACAGCATAGGGAATATAGTCGATAACATAAACCCTGGCTGGTGTGGCTTACTGGATTGAGTGGTGGCCTCGAATCAAGGGTCACCGGTTCGATTCCCAGTCAGGGCACATGCCTAGGGTTGTGGGCCAGGTCTCCAGTTGGGGGCATGCAAAAGGCAACCACACATCAGTGTTTCTCTCCCTCTCTTTCCTCTTCCTTCCCTTCTCTCTAAAAATAAATAAATAAAATCTTAAAAAAACATAAAAACTATTTATGATGTCAGGTGGCTACTAGATTTTATCAGGGTGATCATTTCATGGTGTATATAAATACCTAATCACTATGTTGTACACCTGAAACTGATATAATGTTGTATATCAACTGTAATTGAAAAATAAATAAAAACCGTATCTTTGTAATGATAATGGTTTCTAACTTCCCATTTTATTCTCATGTCAACTCTGACTAGTAAGCTTAGCACTGAGGACACTAAGCTAATTGATTAATCTCTTAAATAATAATAAACACTAACTCAGATTTAGGGAGTCATTTATTCATTTGAAATGCTAATTGAATAGCAACTCTGCAAATTCATCTTTGTTGCTAGGATATTTATGACTTATTCAACAAGAATGGAAGTTGATATTTGGCTTGTAACAACCGGTTTTCTTTTTAACAGCACGTAAAAATTTGGCTGGATAACTAGATCATATATCCGAAGCTCTAGAGATAATCATAAATTCAGAGGACAATTTAAGGTTCTTGAAAACTCATTGCAATATACACACTTAAAAGAGGACTTTTAATAATGTGAGTGATGTTGTGATATGATAAGGGATCCATATTTGGTCTTCACCCCCAGCTCCTGGTACAGAGCTCAGAAAACCCTTGGAATTTCCTGAGTGCTAGGGATCACAGGAACATCTGTTGTTACTCATAATGCGCCTTCGACCAAACTTGAGTTTATGCTAATGAGCTGACTTCTGGAGGAGGGAAGCTAGTTGCCTAAAGAACCAATCCTGTGATTAGGGGGGAGGGACTTTCAGTCCCATCCCTGACCTCTAGGGAGGAGAGAGGGACTGTGGATTGACTCAGTCCCCAGTGGCCAGTGATTTAATCAGTTGTGCCCAATGGAAACTCCAAGAAAACCTTAAGCGAAGGAGTTCAGAGAGCTTCCATGGCGACCATACCGAGAGCGAGGCATGCCTGTGCCCCATCCCACGTACCTTGCCCCGTGCATTTCTCCCACTTGGCCCTCCTGAGTTTTGCCCTTGATAGTAAGCCCATGATAGTAAGGAGAGTGTTTCCCTGAGTTCTGTGAGCCCTTAGAGCAAACTGTCAAAGCTGGGGAGGGTGTCCCGGGCACAACTGACTTGCAGCCATGGCAGAAATCAGGGTAATCTTGGGACCCACTACTTGCAGCCGGCGACTGAGTCTTTAACCTGTAGGGTCAGCAGCACTACCTACATAACGTGAGGGCGAAACCCACACCTTTGGTGTCAGAAGGGTTCTGTGCGCAGTGAAACAAAATAGCGTTTTCCTTTTAATAAGTCGCATTACTTCTTTGGATAGCCAGAATAAATGCAAAAGACACTAGTCGTAACAATTTGAGGCTTCAAAGCTCATCCTTTGACATTTTTGAAAGAGTTAGAGGAAGTCAAACCAGTTTCCAGGTGGACTAAAATGCATCTGTTCTGCGTGGCTAAGGTCCAAAGTGATGGCAAAGGCCACAGGGAGCTGGACCCGGACTGAAGTTTCCGGTCCGCCCCTCTCTGTGCAGAGGAAGAGGAGGGAGTGTGGGGAGATTAAGTGACTTGCCCAGGATCACACAACTGGGAGGTGACAACCAGGACCAAAGCTGAGCGCTTACCACTAATCCATTGCCACGCTGGCCTCACAGAATCCTAGTTCGGCTGAGCATTCTGGGTGTGGCCGCTGGCAGAGCTCCATGGACCGCAGCCCAGGACACTGGCAACGGGGAAACTAGACACCCCTACCTCCTGTCTTCGAGCGCACCAGGCAGCTGACTGTGCGGGAAGATGGTTTAAGTTTACAATTTCATTGCATAAAGCTCCAGCTCCTTCCTGTCTTTCTCCTCCTTCCTACTCTCTCCCTTCCGATGCCACCACCCCCACACCCCTCAAAACTCTGCTAGTCTCGGCTTATTGCATTTATCAGGGTGAAAGGCGGGTTTGATCCTCAGAGAGGGGCCTTTCTTGTCTCTGGGGAGTTGGGGGTTTTCCAAACTTTATACAGAGACAATCGTCTCACTAGGTATTCTTTTGGACCTACCCAGCTGAGACAGCGCAGTCACATCCTCTTCCGCACAGGAATCGGGGACACACACGGCCACACTGTAGTCAGCTCCATCCTGGGAAGCACAAGACCACAGCGTTCTTTAATGTCAGTGATCACAGACCAGACACAGGGCGGTTTCTAAGTAAGTAACACCATGAGGCTGCACCAACCAGGAAATAAGCACGCTGGGAATGGGAAGGGAAAAGCATTAAAAAGGGAAAATTTTGCTGACTTCTTTGGAGATGGCTTTCCCATAACAGAGTGCTTCCGGGGCCTTTACAGTACATCAGATGCACTCGCATTTCAATAAAAACATGCTCCAAAGCTTAATATAGCGGACTACTTAAGAAAGCAATCCCTGGGGTGGGAACTCTGCCCCAGGGCTTCTCCCACACAAAAAGTTAACTCTCCTGCACTTTTCAGCAATACTGCCAACTTGCCATTTCTTCCTAGCAGGGCAAAAAGTATCAAGGAAAGATTTTACTAATAAATCAAAGCAATATTAGCGTGCCTGTCCCAGTAAAGCAAGACGTGTGTAGGCCTGACCTTTTGCTCTGATAGAAAGACCATTAATCTGCTTTGCAAATAGAATGTGACATTTGTGCACACCGATTTTATACCCTGAAGTGATCCTCAAAGCTCTCTGAGGGACAAATGCAGCTGGGTGGTAACCTTCCTTCGTTAGACCATTTTGTGTTATTACTATCAGAGCGCTTGGGTTTTTTATTATCTTATACGATTGTGATTAGCCAACCAGCAATGTCGTGACATGCACAAAATCTATCTTTATATTTAACAGGAGGCTGTGCTTTTACTAGTCCCTCCCCCCCCTCCCCCCGCCCCGCTGGCAGTGAAAGAAGTAACGTGCTTTGAAGATAGTGAGCCCTGTGGCTTCAGACAACTGATTGAGTGATGTAGTCATAAAAGCCCCAGCCCATCTGCTGGGATAACCTCGACTTCCTGTCCTGCAGCTCTGTGTCTGGGACAGGATTATGGGTAACAGGAAGTGCACCCTCCCTTTGATATTCCAAAACCTGATGGTAAGTCAGAAGTTAATGCCCAAGGACATTGGCTGGGACTTGACTTTGGATTCCCCACAAAGGTCCTTTAGAGGTCTCGCCCCGTGTAATACCACAGAAGGAACATCTGAAGGCCTTATGTGGTTTGTGAATTTCCATCGCCTCCCATAATGTCCCATGCTCAGAACACGCAAGCAAATTTCTGCCACTGTTTAAAGCTTAGTTTTAACATTTTGCAAGACATCTTAATAGTATTGTTTTTAATCAAGAAAAGCAATCGGTGGAGCCCTGATGGGTTCCCTATCATGAGGTTTGGTTGTCCCTCAGGAGCAACCGAAGGCCCCCCAGGCTCACCTGCTGCATGCGAAGCTTGCAGTACCGCCCCCGGAAGGCCCCCGAGGGCACTCGGGTGGAGAGACACTCGCTGTAAGATCCCAGCCTGTCCACGTTCCCCCCGAGGACATTGCTCCCAAGTTTCCCGATGGAGTCGTACACTGGCGTTCAGAGCAAAAGAAGTGGGCAAAGTTAGCTTTCTTGTGTCACTTTCCAGCGAATTTATGGGTTCCACCATTGAAACCTATCAAAGTTAAATAATCGAAAGAGAGACAGACATGCCACTTCCTGATGCCACTCTCCGGGCCTGCACTCTGCAGCCCCGGCCCCGGCCCCGGCCCCTCTCCGTGCTGGGGGAGAACAGTGGTGCATGCTCCCCTGCTGCTCGACGTGCAGCCTCTCACTTGCAGGTGTTCCCGTTGTGGTGCATGTTTCATGTACGTGCGTGAGTTTGTGCCTCAGCTCCCCTGCGTCTACCTGTGCCGTTCAGTGCTACATTCGTGCTGCTGATGGTGCTGCTGTGCTCCTCGGGCCCGGGGATTCTAACTGCTGTGTAATCATTCGTCACCATCTTAGACTCAGCTGTGTGTCCCCAGGTGTCAGACACAGGTGCGGCCTGGGTCACAAGGGACGCAAACACTGGGTAGACCCCACCGGACTGCACCCAGAAGGACTGCCCATAGGATGCAGGCTCCTATCTCCTGTTTGTGTGGTCTAGCTTTCTCATTTTTTGACAGTCAGTGGGTATAAAAGAATATCCAATTGTTGTTTTAATTTTCATTTCCCTAATTCCAATCAAGCCATGATATCTTTGTCAGTTAGCCATTCAAGTTTTCTCTTCTGTAAAATGTCACTTTGTATCCTTTGCCCACTTTTTAATGGTTCTTCTCTTTTTGATTTGCAAGGGCTGCTTATTCAGTGTATTGGTCCTTGTCTACCTGAGTCATTGGGAATATTTACTCTCAGTCCCTTATCTGGCAGTTCTTTACCTGTGGCATCCTTCCTTGGACAGAAATCCATTCTTCTGAGCTTGCATTTTTGGTCTAGTCTTTGAACAACCTTTGTTCCAGTCAAGACTGCCCGCATAACTCACAGGGCTGGTGCCAAACAAAAATGCAGGGCCTTTGGTTTTAAAGTTATTAAGAGTTTCAAGACGGGGCTAGCAAATCACACTGCACGCAGGCTTGGGGCCCTTTAAAGTGTGCGTGCCACGGGGCTGCAAAGGCCACAGGTCCGGGAAGAAGCCAGTCCTGGCTCCACTACCAACACCACGTGGCTTTACTACCGCGGACCGGACCGGTAGGGGGCTCTGAGTGCTCTGCCTTCTGCCTGTGCTCCCCCTGCAGGTGAGCTGGCTAGTTGTGCACCATTAAATCATTCACACGAATTTCAGAAAATTCACATTCAGAACATTTGCAAAAATTTCAGAAAAATTCTGTTGAGCTCCTCCAAACATCCAGCTAGAATATTGACTGATATTGCTTCACATGTATAAATTATATGGCCGGGGATTGACATCGTTTTTGTTTTGAGCCACACTGGATATCACGCAGTTTACTCAAATCTTTTGTGTCCTTATTTATAATATTCCATTTTCCCTTGGTAATCTCAAAACAGGTTACACGACAATTCATAGATAGTGAATAGTTGGCTATTTTCCTTGGTGTTTTATTTTTAATTATATTTGCCAACCGATTGTTGCTGGTGTGGAAAAACACTATTGATTTTTGTAATTTGTTCTGGTATCTGGCAAATTTGCTGAACTTTCTTATTAGTGCTGCACTTATTTCTGCCTCTCTGATCCCTACACTCCTTTTTTTTTTCTTCTTTTTTTGCCCTGTTGTCACAGAAGCTGACGTGGCCTCTCCAGGCTGGTTTCTGGAGGCTGCTCCCACCCTGCCCTCCCCTCACTGTGACAGGTCACCAACCCTCTCCCAGGACGAGTGTGGCGTGAGTGCGTCAGAGCCCAAAGCACAGCCTGGCCTTCGTTCCCCCGACGGTGGTCCCCCGAGAGGCTGCAGGACAGCCCCCACCCCGGGGACTGCCTGGACCGACTGTCCTCAGCCTCTCAGGTCCCTGGTCCTCGTCTCCACCCTCGAGCTGCCCGTAGTTGGCGGACAAACTCCGCTTCTTGCTGAAGCTGCTATTCCCAGGGACCAGCCACGCAACCCCTCAGAACCTGCCCTGGGGAACACACGTGTGCACACTGCAAGGTGCTTGCAGCAGTGATGCGTGTTGAGGCAAAAAACTGGAAACAGACTCTCAGGTTGAATCACGTGAAAACTCCATTTTACGGGACAAAAACAGTTTCATGTCGGCAATTAGTGCTCCAAGAAATATTATTATGTACAAAAAAAGTTTAAGAACAATAAATATATTTTTCAATTTTACAAAACAAAATAATATCTTCTAGTGGCTAGATGTGTACAAAAATTCAAGGAGAAAGTTCCAGAAAGTTCTAGAAATAGACATACCCACTGACAACTGCCATTATGCAGGAAGGGGACGGAGAAATGAATAAGGGAACAAAAAGATGAGCTTTGCCTCTATTGTTCTGATTCCTTTACAGTGAGAATAGCTTCATATATTATTTAGTAAATGTGATAGAGGAGCCCCCCCCTTATCCGTAGGGGGATATATTACAAGACTCTCCCACTCCCAATGGATTCCTTAAACTGGAGACAGTGCCAAACCCTATCTACAGCACTATGTTTTTTTTCCCATACATGCACATATATGATCAAGTTTAATTTATCAATTAAGTACAGCAAGAGGTTAAGAGCATTAACTCATAACGAAGGAATAGAACAGTTATAACAATATACTGCAGCACAAGGTATGTGAATGTGGTCACTCAAAATACCTGGCTGTCCTGTTCTCTCTTTTCCACTGAAGGAAGCACTTCTTGGCTTCTCTCTGGCATACCCGCACCGCCAGCATCCCTACTCTCGCGCTTTGAAGCCTCATTAAGTCAGATGAGGGCCACTTGAACTCGAGCCCCGAGACACCACAGGAGTCGATCTGATAACCCGGTGAACCGAGTAAGCGACTAAGGGGCGGGCGTGTCCACAGTGTGCAGCGCGGAGACGCCGCCGGGACAGAGGGATGAGTCTCCTTCTGGGTGGGATGGAGCAGGATCTTAAGAGATTCCACCACGTGACGCAAAATGGCCCGAAAGGTAAAGCCTGTGAGTTTTCCACTTAATATTCTGTAACCGAGGTTGACCGCAGGTGCCTGAGACCTCGGAGAGCGGAACGGAGGATGAGGAGGGACTACTCTAACCGACAACGGGACGTGCACACAGCTGGGACACGGCCGTCTCTCTCACTGACACCCTGTCCTTGCTGCATTCCCAACCCGGGCGGAGCTCAGAGATGCCACAAGTCCGTTCTCGGCCACCAAATAAAGCCAATGTGGCCGTAAAGCGAGTCACAGTCTTTCGGCCGTGGAAGGGCTGGCCAGCAAGGTGTAAAAGCTGCGACATCTGTGCAGCACCACAAAGCCAAGAACAATAAAACGGGGTGCACCTGTAAGGGACCGAGGGGTTTCAACAGGGGTTGTGTGGCCCCCCAAAAGCAAAGATGTTTACTCTCTGGTCTCTTGGGAAACCTTTGCAGACCTCTTGCCTAGAGCTGATTCTCTACCCTGGGCACACATGAGAATCACCTGGGGCACATTTTAAACATCTGAATGCCCAGGCCCCACCCTCACGAAAGGTGACCGAGTTGGTCGGGGAGGGGCTTGGGCGTGAATTGTTTTTCACAATGTCCCCGGTGACCCTATGCGCAGCCAGGCTCCGCTGCTGTGATCTTGTGGGTTAATGCCAGACTCCTGAGCATCGTTTCATAGGCCCTTCATGGCCAGACCTGTTCTCCAGTCTCACCTTCCCACCCCCACACCCGTTTCCCCTGCTCCTTGTACAGGACACACTGGACCCTCACTTGTCTGTCTGTCCTCCTGCCTGGAACGTCCCTCCTTCCCGCCTGCCCGGAAAATGCTGACTCATCCTGTGACTCGGGGCCAAAGGATGCGCTTCCCCAGGAAGCATTCCAGACCCTTGCTCAGCGTATCGCCCCGTGAGGCATGTTATTGCTCACCAGTCTGTCTGCCGTGTGACAGAGCGGCCGTGTCTCTTCGCTCATGGGTATCTCGGAAGAGCTCAATAACCATTTGCTGAATTGAACTCAACTTCGAAAAAAGTTAAGTTCCAATGCCCAAAATCCAATGCCTTGACTGTAGGCTGAGGTCTTCCCCATGACAAGAAAAACGACAATTTTGAAAGCTGGGTGAACTTGTTATAAATAGACTAAATGACTTGCAAATTCCCTTCCCCATCACTGGCTGAGCACCCCAGCTCTGCAGCCTGGAACTGAAAGGTCTGGAACTCTCAGAGTTGAAGGAGATAAAAACGAGAGAGGGGCCAATGGTGAGCTTGTCTTCACCCTGACAAGTAAAACTGAAGGGTGAATACAGAGGGACACTCAATTCTCACTTGAGGAGATTAAATTCCAGTTTTCTGGCCAGCTGGTGTTTTGCTTTGCGAACTGGTTTTCTTGGATTGCATTTATGGATATTTTGTATGCTATGCAACTTTTCAATTACATTAGCTTCCTTTCTGATTAAAGACGCAAGTGGACAGGTTGCCCTTTTCCTGCCTTATCCTTAATTAGTTTCTGTCAAGGACCTGCGATGCCTGGCTGTGGGCACCGTCCAAATCAAAATCCACTGTGACTGCCCTGGAGGGAGGGGCAGGATACACTCATGATTAGTCCCACCTGCTCCTTCCAATCGCAGGGCAGCTGTCCCAAGTTTTCATTATGAAAAGATTAAAAACAACTTGTTTCATTTCTGCTGGGCTAATTGGCAGACACGTTTTCTTTCCCTCATGATGGCAATGATATACGGGTATTAAAATACACAGTTGATTAATTTCTGGGTTTGAATGGAGGAAAACAAGACCTTGGCCCATGAGTGGTCTTGACTGTTGAAATATGGACGCACAAGTACCGTGAAGTTTAAGGCTGCAAGAGCTTCTACAAGGCCAAGCTACACACAGATCCTGAATGTGACGGTTATCTTCAGCACTAACAGCAAACACACAGATCACTGTGTTATACTGGAGAGTTTTAAAAATGAAAATTGAGTCGTTTTTGCCCAGTAGTTGATGATACAGAGGATACACACACACACACACACACACACACACATATACACATATACACAAAACGCTGCCCCTCTGTTGCCAGAGGTCTCCTTGCTGGTAAGAAAACAAGCAGAATGCGCCATCGACTTGATTTGCCACCTCCTGAAGCAGGCTCTTTGCACACACCTCCTGGGGGTGCCCCTCAGGTCTGGTCAGCCCTTCATCCCGGGCTTGCAGAACAAGGACAGGGTGCGTATTTGTTTTCTGTGACTGCTGTGACAACTGTCCAGCAACTCGGTGGCTTTAAACCACGGAAACCCAGCATCATTGGACTGGAATCAGGCTGCCAGCCGGGATACACTTCCCTTGGCTCCCGGGGGGTGAATCCACCCTTTGCCTCTTCCAGCTCCCGGTGGCTGCCGGCGCCCTGGGCTTGTGGCCACATTCCTCCAGCCTCTGCTTCTCCAGTCCCATCCCCTTGTCCTCTGTGTCTCAAGTCTCTGCCACCTCCCTCTTGGAAGAATATATGTGACTGCCTTTAGGGCCTAGCTGGGTGATCCAAGGTATAGTCCCCACCTCAAATTCTTCAGCTGCATCACATCTGTAAAGGCCTGGTTTCCATACAAGGCAGCAGTCATAGGTCCCAGGAACTAGAAAGGGGATATCTTTTTTGGCGGGGTGGGGGGTGCTTGTTTCAGCCTGCTGCAGCAAGGACATCAGAATTCTGGTTAGCCCAGAAATTCCAGTGGGGCCTGCTGTGTCCCCCTTTCTCTGGGACAAGAGTCCCTTGGTTTCAGCCATTGTCTGTCCCCAACTCCAGCACCTGGCGGGGCTGGCCAGGATGACAGCTGATGAAAAAATAGGCAACTTCTGAGAAGGCAAATCAAGTATCATTAAAGAGTCCTGCACTGATGACTGGAGGAGGACAAGGGCTCAGCTGGGGCCAGTGGCCAGCCAGCCCCGTGAGAGGCTCCCTATGACTGCCTCCCACTACAGGGTTACCCACCCCAGGACTGGGCTTCTGGGACGGAAGAGGAGACACCCCCACCAGAGACATGAAATAATCTTTCCAGAAGCTAAACGATGGCACCCAAGGGAGTAGGATCGGGGAGAAGGGACCTGAAAGGTTAAGAAAATTTTGCAGTGAGCCCTGGCTGGTGTGGCTCAATGGACTGAGTGTCGGCCAGCGAACCAAAAGGTCACTGGTTCAATTCCCAGGTGGGACACATGCCTGGGTTGTGGACCAGGTCCCCAGTAGGGGCCGTGCAAGGGGCAACCACACATTGATGTTTCTCTCCCTCTCTTTCTCCCTCCTTTCCCCTCTCTCTACAAATAAATAAATAAATAAAATCTTTAAAAAAAAAAAGAAAGAAAGAAAATTGCAGAATGAAAGCAGCTGCCTGGGAAGATGTCAGGGATGTTACGAGATTTGAGGAAACAGGAAATGAACAGCCCTGCAGGCTGCTTGGGAGCCAGAGGCCCCGCCTCCCCCGCATTCGTCCCTGAGGAATAAAGTGCAGGAAACGGCAGAAATCACACGAAACCACGAGGGCCCCAGTATGGCGAGCGCAGTGTTAATTCCACAAAAGACAGCTTCGCCTGCAAGGGCCCTGCTGCAGACAGTGTCACAAACGGGTCTGGCTGGACTTGAAGGAATGGCTGTGGAGACATGTGGTCCATCTCAGGAGAAAGGAGTTCCCGGACCTGAGACTGCTTTGTTTTTTTTTGTTGTTGTTATCAACGCAGATCATAAACGCACGCTGTGTTCGTCTGTGTCTGAGATGCCGTAGCGCTCTGTGTTGGTCTCCTAGGGCTGTCTTCACAAACCTTCACACGCAGGGTGGCTCAGAAAAACAGAAGTCTCTCGCCCCACAGTTCTGGAGACCAGAAGTCCGAACTCAAGGGGCCGCCAGGATCGGCTCCTTCTGGAGGCTCCGCGGGAAACTCTGTTCCACGCCCACGCGTGACTTCTGCTGGGGCTGGTGATCCCCGGCACTCCTGGGCTTTCCCTGACTTAGAGACACATCGCTCCAGTCTCGGCCTCGGTCATTACGTGGCATTCTTGTGTGTCTGAGTGTCTCTCTTACAGAGACACCAGTCATTGGATTAGGGCACTCCTTAATCCAGTCTGACCTTCTCTTAATTCGACTAGGTCTGCAAAGACCCTGTCTCCAAAATAGGCCACACCCATTAGTACCAGGACTGGGGTTCCCCCGTATCTATCTAGAGGCCCCAGTTCCACCCACAGCACTGTCCCAGTGGGTCTCCTTACAGGGCTGTGGTCGGCGTGTGAGGCAGCAGAGCCGAGGCCCGGGGCCTGGCGCAAGGCAGCCGTGCTCACGGAGAGTGTGGCCCGTTCACGGAGAGAGGTGAGTCCTGGGGGGCTGAAGTCAGGGAACACCAACTGCAGTTCCCTCCTGCGAGGCCAAACACCTCCGCCTGCATTCTGTCCACCCTCTCTTTCCACCTTCGTGCTCAGGGCCCCACACACTACTAGAGATCCTGCTTCTCATCGTCTGCATGCTTTGGACTGGGGATGGAGGTTCAACACAGTATGCAATATTTAACAGATGAACAAGGCACAAAGAAAAAAAAATAAGTAGTGTCATAGGTTCGATTCTCAGTCAGGGCACATGCCTGGGTTGCAGGCCACAGCCCCCAGCAACCGCACATTGATGTTTCTCTCTCTCTCTTTCTCCCTCCCTTCCCTCTCTAAAAATAAATAAATAAAATCTTTTTTAAAAAATAAGAGACATCTATGCTTAAAATATAAAGCTGGAGCCCTAGCCGGTGTGGCTTGGTTGGTTGGAGCGCCATCCCATAACCGAAGGATCATGGGTTCGATCCCCAGCCCAGGCCCACATGGGAGACAACCGATTGATGCTTCTCTCTCACATCGATGTCTCTCTCTCGCCCTTCCCCTTTCTCTAAGAGCAATGAAAAAAAAATGTCCTTGGGTGAGGGTGAAGAAATAAAATAAAATTCAGTCCATCCTCTGAAACTGGATGAGTCCCCAGCTGACTTCCCCACCCCCCGCCCCCCACATGCACCGCCTGCTCCAAGGCAACCTCCAGCTGCACTGGGCGGAGCTCATTCCCAGGCATCCTCCCATCAGTAGTTCACACTCGTTTCCCTAAGCAGGAGAGCTTCTTCATTTGCATTTCTGAAAACCGAGGTATTGTACGCATTCTGCTACAACGTTTTTTCTTGGTGTTCTTTCTGTGTATTCCCTCCATACTGATACACGTAGCTCTGCCTCGTTCCTTGTGTGGCTGCTGTTTCTCACTTGTTTCTCCCGTTGCTCATCTCAGGCAGTGACGGAAAGTCCAGGCTCGGGGACAGATGACCTGGGCTCCAGGCCTGCCACTTATTTCAGGCGAAATCCTTTACATGTCCGTGGCTCGGCGTTCTCATTTATAAAACAGAGATGACAAAAACACCCTCCCCGCGGGGGTGGGGGTTGGACCCAAATGAGAAAACTCCCGCCCGGGGAACGGTACCCGTCATGAGAAAGTACTCTCTAAAGACTGACTCATTATTTTTCCATCCACGGGAAAACCGTGCTGAGAACAAAGGTCAGAACCACGCATCGGGCTCAGAAATCAGGCAAAATGTCAAAGCAAGGAAGTCGAGTGTTTTCTGTGTTAGAATGAAAATCAGTGTAAGAGCTGGAGATAGTAGTAGCCATCTATTAAGTTAAGCAATTGTCCTCTGGTCCGTTTATGTGAATCACTCAGTTCTTTCTTGGACCATTCATCTCAAGGAACTTTAAAAAAATAAAGACTTTCAATTTGCAGGCTTCTACAGGTAGAACACGGCTAGAGGAACTTCTAAGGCACATAAAGTGCTAACACGTAAAGCTGTGGCTGAGGATGGCACCGCAGGCCCCCTCCTCCCCACTGCGAGTCTGAGCCGGTCACTGTACCTTCTGGATTCCCTTGGCCAGCTCATTGGGCCTGGCTGTGTCAGAATGTTCCCTGTAAATATCATCAAGTGTTGCAGCAAAACAAAATCGGTTCCAGCAGGAGACTTGAAAATGGCTAACGAAGCAGTTGGATTTACCTTTCCCCACCATCTCATTAAATTTGAGGACATCTAATCCAGAGTTGAACAGCACTGGCTCCCAACCAGTATTAAACCCGCACTTTTATCTATCTGCATGACGTATATTGAGGCTACTGGGTGTTTTCCAATACAAAATAAAGGTGTCCAAAATGGAAATGGCAATTGCGATGATTGATTTTATGGCTTTGGAAAGAGCGAGTTGTTACATTTTTCCTTGTTAGTGGTTTCCATCGACGATGACTCACTCACCCACGGAAGTCACCTGCCCCCGAGTCTGAATCCTGCCCCCTTCTGGCAGGAAGGTACCGGTCCCTTTAGCTAAGAAAATAATTTTGGAGCCCTGGCTGGCATAGCTCCGTGGATTAAGCGCGGACTGCGAACCAAAGCATTGCAGGTTCAATTCCCAGTCAGGGCACGTGGCTGGGTTGTGGGCCACAGCCCCCAGCAACCGCACATTGATGTTTCTCTCTCTCTCTCTCTTTCTCCCTCCCTTCCCTCTCTAAAAATAAATAAATAAATTCTTAAAAAAAATTGGGGGAAACTACAAAAATAAATAAATACGGCAGCCTGACATCCATCCTTATCACACTCGAAGAGGTCTGGTGACCTTGAACTTCTTCCAGCATGAGCCAGTCTACGCACCAACACATGCCTCAGAATTCACTATCAGACACATAAAGGGCAAGACTCGTTCCCTGAACAATTCATCCTCAAAACTAAATGTCTACAAAAAGAAATAAAGTAAGCTCTCTCATACAGCAGTGAAACGTTATCAGCCTCGATGACAATAACAGCATCATATACTTTATAAACCTTTTTATCTTACTGGGAGGCTGGTCTTCATGAGATTCCTTCTGTCTTGAATTGCTACCACTTCCTCTATTGCCTTCTGGGAGAAAAATCCCTCCTCCCGCCTTGATTCCTGGTGCAGTTTGTAAATTGAGGCTCGTCTCATGTTCCCCATTTGGTTCTGTGCTTTTAATTCTCAAGAGTTTTTCTAGAACGCCCCAGCACGAACCTCAGCCTGCCCCGCGCTCCCCCACGGAACGGAGAACCTACTTACTTCTCAGAGCGTATTCTTTGGGCTCCGCTGAACTCAGATCAGAAAGGAATTGGTCAGTGTCTTGCATGCACTTGAGGGAAATGTTTCTTGCAGGAAAAACAAAGGGTAGTTGAAACAGAAAAGAAAGCAAACAAAATAGTAAAGTCAGGACCATCATTGTCCCTTCACCTGTCAGGATGAACTCCCCTCCTAGACCAAGATCCTCATATTTATGGAACACTAGTCTGTTACATGTTGGGGGGGGCAGGGGATGTGACATCGCTGGGTCCTTAACACGCAGTGACAAGCTGTGTCTCCTCGGCCACCTGCAAAGCGGCCGAGATGAACAAACCATGGAAACTGATTTACACACAACTCACTATTGTTGAGTAAAATCGTGTGGCTGTGGGGGCCGCCGACCACCTGGCTTCCTTTAGTCATGCAGATTAACAGGGATAAGGCTGGATTTTCTCTCGTTAGCCGTTCTTGCGTGTACTTCTGGGTTTAAAAAATACACACACACACACTGAGGATGTGAAGTGGCAATATTTGGGTTTTCCCCAGAATGAGTCCGAATCCAACCTCTAAAACATTCGAGTAAGTGATGTGCAAAGAAGGGCCCATCTGGGTATTTCGTGCATCTGTTCATGTGCCGGCCAGACTGGGAAGTGACGTAGGGGTGGGAGTGATGACCTGCCCCCCGGAAAGAGCCCCGGTGCGGGGGGACAAATAAATGCACGCACCGTCTCACGGGGCTTAGACAGCACGTCCAGGAAGGAAATGAAGCTGCAGATGTCCCCAGGGGTGGTGTTCGTCTACTTTAAGACAGCATAAAATAAAATGTGTGGGTCTGGATGTCTCAGGGTGTAAATATTGTCCTTCCAGAAAGACTTTCTGTAAGGAGCAAGCTCCCTAACTACATTTAAAACGGGATGCAAGCAAGCCCGCCCCTGCAGGTAGCTGGGGCTCCGCTGGACCTCCTTCAGCTCCTGGGCTTCCCAGGGGCCTGTGGTGCCCCTGCCCCACCCCCGCCCCACCCCTTTGTTGGAGTCCCCTGGGGCTGCTGAACAGAACACCCAGACCCGGTGCCTGGTAAACAACAGACATTTATTGAGCACTCTCCCGGAGCCTGGAAGTCCAAGATCAAGGTGCCAGAGCAGTCACGTTCTGATGAGGACCCGCTTCTGGGTGACTAAACAGAAAAACATCTCTAAAACCTGGATTTGTTTCCAAGTCCGTTGTTGATATGGTGTAGTCGCTGAAAACATGAAACTGCTTTTAGAAGTCAGTGTTAAATATTCCGTCTTTTGTCAACTGCGGGAGCGGGGAGAATATCGTGAGTGGAACACATCCCACATTTTAATCATTAGTGTAATAAAAGACACCGAAAGTGATTTTTACATACCACCTAAATAAAAAGGAAACAGATTATCTTACTTTAAAAAAAATCCTCACCAAGGGTATGTTTTATGGATTTGAGAGAGAGAAATGTCAACTGGTTGCCTTCCAACTGGGAATCAAACCTACAACCTTGGTGATGTGTCCTGACCAGGGATCGAACCTGTAAACTTCTGGTGTACAGGATGATACTTCAACCAACTGACCCGCACGGCCAGAGTGATCACCCAACTTTTGGAAAACTAAATATCCCAAGGCCCTTCTGCTTGTCCCAACTCTTCAGAAATAAAATCAAGACTAATCAAGTTCAAAGAGACTCAGTCACTTTGCAAAGATACTTTAAGCACCGGTTTTATGTAAGGCAATGTGCTGGGCATTTATGTAAGGCAATGGGGCGGGAAAATACGAAATGCCTGCCCTGCCCGCGAGCAGGCCTTGGTTGTTGCCCGAGGCAGCAGCAAGCAGCCTGCTGACTTTGCTATAAATGCCACAGTCCTTTTAGCCAAGGAACCAGCTCCGTGGGAAAGGAAAAAGCATGAGGCCTCCCATCCTTTGGCCATGAATCCGTAGCAACAAGGATTTGTCTTCAATGACAAGAATGAGGATCGACCAACCCGGTGATGGGAAAATGCTACCTAACAGCGGCCAAAGGGAAGACGCTGTGCAATGAGAGGGAATGGAGACTGCAGGTCAGAAAGCAGGCAGAGCCCACGGACCGGCTCAGGACACTTGTCAGGAGCACGGCAGACTGTCAGCGAGTAAGCCTACGTCGGCAGGGGTGAGTGCTAGGAAGAAAAATCACGCCGCGTGAAGAAGTGAAGGGTGGCGAATGAAGCACGTGGGTGCTGTTGGTGGGGGCGGGTGCCTTTCAGCAAGGCGCCCCCGAGAGGCTGGCTCTGCGCAGGTGAGTTCTGAGCCAACCAGGAATTAGCGGAAGAAATCCACGGGAGAAGAGCCACTCAGGGAAGGGCACTGCAGGCCGAGGAAGAGCAGGGGCCTGGTTGGGGGCGGGGGGCGGTGGGTCGGGGAGAGTGTGTTCAAGGGGCAACCGGGAAGACTGGGTAGACGGTGAGGTTGGTGAGGTGGCAGGATGCGGGGACGGAAGGTGTGCCGGGGTCTCGTGGTGACGGAAGGGCACACTCTTCCGCCCACCTCGGTGAGTCTCCTCTAGGGTAACTGATGGTGTCCTGTCACTGGGACCGTGTGGCATTCAGAGGGAGGCAAGTGTCTAAGCGCTGAGATGTGCCCCCATGACGTCAGCACTCCCTGGTCCCAGACGGTTCAGCGGATCCTGGAAAGCAGCGGGTGGCGAGGCTGAGGAAGGTCCACACTCTCCCCACCCCCGCCCCAGGTCTCGGTCCTTCCCTTTCCTGAGCACAAGTACAAGTCACGAGGTAGTAATGCTCATCTGTAATCACCACGACCACTGCCACCGTGCCTCCAGAATGAACAAACTGCAACTGCAACACTTCTTCGCATCGTCTGCTGGAGAGCACAAGCAGGAGTCCAGTATGGGCCCAGTATTGACCGTCCCTTGCCTGAGGTTCGTCTACCAGGGGTCAGGGACAGGACCTTCTGGCTCCTGGAGCAGGAGACAAAGTCCACTTCCTGCCAAGAGTCATACAATGGCTGATTCTCCAACCCTGGAAAGGGATCAGAGGCGGTACTGACAGAATGAAGACAAATGTCCATTGCCCCTGCTTAAAGAGGTATCTGCCACCCTGCCCACGAGAGGGCCAGTCCTTCCTCCCTCTGACACACGCAGCTCTGCTCCTCCTGACTTGTCAGCATCCTCTCCCATCAACTGACTCTGCCGTCCCTGCGCTTTTTCATCAGGTACCTGACGCGTGTTCTCCGGAAATAACCAGCCCAATTAAAGCTGACTAGACCCGAAGTCAGAAAGTTGCCCTTGGGCTAAACCCGCACCTCCTGGAACTGAGCTGGAGGCCTGACGTGGTGGATTCTGATCACAGAGCTCCCCCCGATAAAACCGCGGTCTTGCAGAGCGCCGTGTGGGAAGCAGATTCACCGGGGGGGTGTCACTTACCACGGGGACGAGGACGGAAGCCCCAGGAAGAGCAGCGCGCAGCAAGACAGCAAAGCAAATTGAGTCATCAGTTCCTTTAATGCTGCGGAACATTATACACAGTGCTGCCTGGAGTCAGAACTAACCTCACAGATTGAATTTAGAAACTAGCAAAGAGTGTTTTCTGGGAACTGCTGGTCTGTTTCCTTAAGTAAAATATAGCCACTAGGGAAAGGCTGTAATTCCAGGGTAAACCTGCTGAGGTAATTAGAAAACACAAGCATGGCACGCAGAGACGTTCCAGCTCACGGCCTGCCCTCGGGGATGAAATGGGTGCGGATGACAAGACAGGTCCAGAGCACACTTCTCAAAGCGTGTGCTGGGCATCTGCGATCGTCACACTGTCCCCCACTCCCGCCCGGCACCCCAGATCCACCATGCACCCCTCTGCTCTGCTCTGTGCCCGGCTTGCTAACATTACAGACCGTTTCTGGGGCTGCCTTGTGCTCTAGCTTCTATATGGCTTAGGCCCGTGGGGGACGCAGGCAGGAAATCTTTGAGTATGATGTACAGCTTCCCTGTAATTCCCCTCCTACCCTTACTTCACCAGGGCTCTGGCTCTTACAGAGAGGCCCGGGTGCACCGCTCCAGCTCCACCCCTGGGAGTGGCAGTGGCTCCCCACCATTGCTAGTCCCCATGGGGCTCAGCATCCTTCATTCCAGACTGCGGCTCTGTATACAGTTCCCTCCTTAAGTTCCGTCAAGATAAAGGTTCTTTAGTGTGCTGTCCGTGTCCCGCTGAGTCCCTAAGTCATCCAGGACCTAAGACTGGGCACCTTCAGGTCTGCCCTTCCAACAAGGGCAGCAACTACGAAGAAGCCAACTCCCAGAAAAACACAGGCGAGGATGATGAAAGTTTCATCACCCAAGGAACTGAGCCTTTATTGAAATGTTCACCAAAATCTACTGGGACCGTAGGGCGGGGGAAAGGATGTGGAAAGGGAAAGTTGTCTCTAGGTCAGCCTCCCACCCAACCCCGTGCGTGGAGGCTGGGCTACTCCGAGGAAGTGGTCTGGGGTCAAGTTGACCACAGAGTAGTAATTGGTTAGTCCAGAAGCTTCTGGTAGCTGGAAGAGGCTCCTTGCAGAAACCAAAGTCTGCTTTGTTGTATCTCAATGGTTTATGATGGCTTCTGTAGGGTTGTGGGACTTAATTTCAAAAAGAAAGTCGAAGTGAACAAGAAAGTTCAAGTGTGCATTTAAGCTAAGAATGAACTGTGCACGAGGAGGAGCCCAGTTCCTACGGAAACGAACCGAAGTTCTACATTTTATGGTTACAACTCGGAGCTGCACTGTGGAACTCCTACAGCACCTGGTGTGTGTGTGCGTGCGTGTGCATGTGTGTGTGTGTGTAACTGACACAGACGGTGTTCCACATCTGACACGCCCCTCTCTTCAGACCATTTTTGGAATAAACAAATGGTTCTTTTCATATTTTATTTTGCAAAGTTCTCCCAACAGTTTTCTCTTTTCCTCTTCCACGTAGGCATTTTACCGAGAGCTCACAGCACCATGAATATATTAGCATGAAATAACATCTTAGTCCTGGCCCAGGTTTTCAACAAGAAATGTGCCTGTTGGTCAGTGACCCCAAGGATGCAGCTGAACCGCCCCCTCACCCAGGGCAGACGCGCCTACCGGAGCTTCGAGTGGGGCAGCGAGCTGTTCTCTAGAATTTGCAGGCGCGGTCTCTGGGAGGAAGTGGCGGTCTGGGCCATGTCGCCCAAGTCCACAAACTTCCTGTTTCTCATTTTGTAAATCTGTTTCACCTTGCCGGCATTCTTTATTGCAGCACTATTCACTCCATGATGGATAAAAATTATCCAACCACACACATTCAAACAAGAACGTGTCTTGTATGTGTATCTCAAGTGCAATCTTCACCATCCTCTCCTTTTGACTTCTGCATCTCTAAGTAACGTAAAACTTGGAGAAGTCTTTTAAGAAATCACCTAGGCCTGAACTTCCTCACTCACCCTGTTTGTTTCTGTCTCCCTCACACAAAGTTACCTTGATGCCACTTCTGGAGTGCTGCTGACCACCACCGCCTCTGCCCAGGGCCACTCCCGCCCCTGGAGGTCAAGTCCTCCGTGTTAGTCCTGCCATGGTCATGGATGCCGTTCACAGATTTGCAGCTTTCTGCCTCCTGGGCATGTGGCAGGGTTGCACTTCCTGGCCACCTCGTGATGATGTGGGGCCGTAGGAATGGTTTGGGCCGATGAGTTTTGAAAAGTGGCATTTGCCACTTCTGGGCCAAGGCATTTCATTGCCCTTTTCCACTGCCACGGTAACCAGCAACTTTGGGGACAATGAGGTGAGGAACAAGCAGATTTGGAGCCGTGATTCCAGCCGACCCACCGTGGGGATGGAATGTGGGCAGGAGGGTAAGTCTTGCTGTCACAAGCCATTAAGATTCAGGTTGTGACCACAGCACAACCCAATTTATCCTGATACACTATCCCACCACCCACCCTAAACACCGTCACCGATCAGTCTGGTTACATCACTCTCCTGTCCAAAGAACTCGTCTCTGCTGACGTACACATTCCTTAGTCCATCACTCAAGGTTTTCTGCAACTTGACCTCGTCCTATTCTGCCAGCCCCAGCCACCTCTTTCCCACCAAAGAGAGGAAATGGGCTTCCGGAGAGTTCAGGAAGGAAGCCCCAGGTTCCCGCCCTGGGCCTGACTGTATCCTGTTCTGCAATGCCCACACCTACCACCTCGCCCAGCATCTACAACTAAAGAAGCACAGAAGGAATTCCCAAGTCCCAGCGTGGGTGTTCACTCAGCATTCAGCATGTTAACCACCAAAGAGTTCATGTCTTTCATTAGTGGCTTTTCCTGCAGTGGCCCTTACCAATTCCGTTCCCTCTCTCTGAACTCCTGTTCAAGTTGCTAGATCTTCTCATTCGGCTGTTCTTGACTTCTAATCTCTTTCTTGTAGTTCATCTCCTTATCTCTGCAGATTCTCCATAATATCTTCACAATCCACCTTCCAGCTCACCAACTCTCTCTTGGGTAGAGCCACCCAGTTTTCCCCCTGGGGGAAGAAACCTGTGCCGTCTTGGACCCTGGGCTTCACTTGCTCTTCCTCCTGGACCTCTGGGAATTCTAAAAAAAACTTTTCTGGAGGCTCGACTAGGCATTTAATAGATGCTAATTTCATATCACCAAGCATTTCTGGGTATTGAAGAATAGATGGACTTCCAGGTCATCTTATAAAAGCTATCGTGCCACAAACAAAAAATCTAGTATCGTGTTTTGCACATACTTTTTATTTGTTGAATAAATGAATATTTGTCCATATGTACATAAACACAAGAGAGCGAGCACTAGATGTAGGGCAAGGATATCCGGTTCTCATACGCGAAGTCACTTACCAGCTATGGGGGCACAGGCCAAAGATGAAGAAGCAGAGCTCAGCTTCCTCAACGGTGCCACTAGGCGAGAGAGCCCTGGGCGGCCCACCGCACAGATTTATTGCGGAGGCTCAAATGGAGACACGTGTGGAAGTGTACGAGTACAACGTAGGGCAATACAAGTAGAACAAGGAACAGCCATTGAATTACAAGCTGGGGAAGACTTAATCATGCCCCCAGATGACACCGATGTCCTGACGGGGTCAACCAGAAAGTGACAAAAGAGCTGCTTTCTCATGAGAACGAAAATGCCATTCTTTAGAGCGGGAAGAACTCTGCAACATCCCGTAGCCTGCCCCCGGAATCAACCACTTCCCAAACTTCATCATGAAGACGTCACAGTCCCGCCACCAATGACTCTCGCACAGAAGCACAAGGGCCAAACGTCCCACGTTTATTTACAGAGGAAACGAGTGTGATACAGTTGGGATGGATGTAGTGTGCAACCCCTGACAGCAGCGAGACCTTTGTGAGGAACCGGACGCGGACTACAGTATATCATGCAAGTATCTATATATACACAAATTTTTCTTAAAAAAAAAAAAAAAGTACAAAACATGTTTAGGGATAAATACAAGATATAAAATGCCAAAGAAAACATGGAACGAAAACCAAAAAAATAGAACTCTCCCAGAGAACTATAAACGGAAGGGACGGAAGCACGTGTCTGCTGTGTTTCCGTGGAGCAGAACCTCGGACGGTCAACGGACTCGTGGAAATGACCGGCCTGAGCCCGGGCGGCCCGGGCGGCCCCGCGCGCGCGCGCAGGGGCCACACCGGCGGGGCGGCGGGCGGAGTTGTGCTTCCCGACTCTAAGTACCAGAACGTTTGGCAGTAGCACCCAGAACAGGAGATGCCAACTCTTGAGACAGCAAAGGGGTGACGTCAACCTGGATTTCTGTCTTCCTGTCAAGAGCCAGAGAAATACTTGGTATCTTTAGGTGTGTCTGGATAATCGTTAATAAATTACGTGACAAAAACCTGACTATATAAATCTGTTGGTCTAACTACGTGTTTGTAACGTGTACAGGAGTCCAGCCCTTGCGTAACTTTATTTCCTTGTGCTCTGGGAAGCAGCCTTGCACGTCCAGCCAAGAAACCACCGGCCCTCTCCTTGCCCTTCAGGACAGACACCTTTCTTCCCCGTAAGAGGGAAATCAGGAAACCCCTTATCTGTTACTGGATTTCGGGCCCAAGTTTTTTATTCACCTGCAAGGCTGCCGCTTTCAACACCGTTTGGCATGGCCCAGAAAAGTTGCCCCGGGCCGCCGGAGCGTGTGTGCGTCCAAGACGCGCCACCCCAGACTCCGAGCAGGCACATTGAGGGTAGCGCTAAGACACTTGAAAGTCCCCAGGTGTTTTGAGACCCACAATCACCTACAATTGATGTAGTAAGTTCTAAAAATTAAAAACACTAAAAAAGGCCGTTATCTTAGCCCATTAATTAGTTAACCCTTTTAAATCTGTAACATACAAAATGGTTTATTTGAATTCAGGAACTGCCCGTTACTAAGAACTCTGCTTCAAAGGAACGATACAAAAAGAAAAATTATCATCTTCCCCCCACAAAAAAAAAAAAACAAACAAACCCCCAAAACAAAACAAAAAAAAAATCCAAAACACAAAAACCCAAACTCAAAACAGTTTCTACTAAATACTGATACAAACATGTAACAAAGAGTATAAAAAGTTATTCATTTAAATATATACAAACTCTTCTGAACTCAAATACTGCTTTAATACTTATGGAGGATATACACGAGAAGGCGGAGGAGGGACAAGGGACGCTGGGAGAGAATATATTGCAACAGCCTCGACAGCGCTGTTAACTCTGTGATACTGCAACCTTTCTGTAACAAAAACGTCTTTTTCATTCCCACGTGGACGGGGCTCTTCCTCGTGGCAGGTCTGTGGCTACTTCTCAGCTGAGCTCACGCGCTTGGACTTGATGAAGGCCATGCCGTGGGTCCGCATGTGCGCGTTTAAGGCCGCTTCCGTCTCGAACGTTTTGGCGCACACCTTGCACTTCCGGTCGGAGGCCGCGCCGTCGGCCGCCTCGTGCTCGGGGCTGGGCTGGTTCTGCTGGCTCTCCTCCCCGGCCCCGTTCTGCTGGGACACGGGCTGCGGCTCCTTCAGCTTGTGCACGATGAACAGGTGCCTGCTCAGGGACACGTGGGACGTGTAGCAGAGGCCGCACTCCCGGCACTGGTGGGAGGAGCCGTCCGATCGGTGCTGCGGGATGTGCTCGTGGAACTGGAGCAGGTTCTCGGTGGTGAAGCCGCACACGGCGCACTTGTGAACCTTAAAAACATTGATCTTTAGCTTTTTCAGCGGTTGAGTAATCGCACCCCTGGGAGGTCTGAACTCTAAAACTGGTTCTTCCAACTTCCGCTTGGGACTGGGAACCTTGGAGAAAGAAACAGACACAACTGAAAGCCATCGGGCTGGCTGGGTGGCCGGTGGCCAGCTCCCTCGGACTCAAGGCGGCCGGGAAAACGTGCACAGCGAGCTTGGGGGCGTGGGCTCTGTCACGGCTGCGAGCCTGCCACCCCACCCGAGGCTCAGGCCTTTCGCTGGCTCCACAAATCTGAGCGTCCCTGTGTCCCAGGCAGTGCTCCAGCCCAGGGGCCCAGCAGGGGACAAACAAGTCCCTGCCTTCACGGGAGGGGGGCTCCAATGGAGCGTGACAAGTGGCAACCAAGGAGCCAATGTGCAGTCACACACAGGAAAACAAAGCAACGAGGGAGGATGGGTGGGGTGGGGCTTTTAGGTCACACGTGGCGTGACCGTGACCTCTGAACAGGGACCAGACACGGGGAGCTGTGTAGGCAAAGGCCTGAGGTGGGACCTGTGCCTGGGGCACAGCAGAAAGGCCAGCGGGGCTGGAGCAGGGCGGCCGGGCAAGTGCAGAGAGGGGGCTGGGGAGACACGGGGGTTGGGTGGACTGAAAAACACCTTGTGGGAGAGAAAAGGCCAGGAATTTTGCCTTTTGTGTGACCAAAAGGGAGAGTCCCTGGAAGCCCAGCTGGTCCAGTAACTGCCCTGTCCTGCCCGCTCACCTCTGTCATACTCCTTCCTCAACGGGCCGTGCCTTTCTCCTGCCTTTCTAGATCTGAGCCGCGCCCAATCCCCGCGCCTTTTCTGATCTCCAAAAATCCAAGCCACAGGGATCTCCCTCCTCCCAGTTCCAGGGCCCCCATTTTCCACCTTGTTCACAGGGTGTCTCTCATGCACCTTGACCTGAAGCTATGACTGCGGGCACCTTGCCTGAAGCTGCCCCTCCACCTACATTCTTTTAAACATTTTACTTATTTATTTCTAGAGAGAGGGGAAAGGAGGGAGAAAGAAAGGGAGAGAAACATCCATGTGTGGTTGCCTCTCACACCTGCCCCACACCCCCTACTGGAGACCTGGCCCACAACCCAGGCATGTGCTCTGACTGGGAATCGAACCTGAGACCCCTTGCTCCACAGGCTGGTGCTCAATCCGCTGAGCCACACCAGCCAGGGCTCCACCTACATTCTTGAATCCCCGCCTCCCACTCCCCTCGGACATCACTTGAGGGAAAGCATTACAATCCAACGGGACACTGGTCTGACTACTGGTCTGATGGGCCTCGACTCCGTGCGTAACTCCTTGAAAACACACGTAGGCTTTACGCAGGCACAGTCCAGGCATGGCCCGGCACCAAAGACAGCAGGAGCTCTGAGACACACAGTCTGCTCAGCTGTGGCTTCACTCTAAGAGCACTCGGCACACACACACCTCGTGCACAGGTTAGTATTATATGCACTGCTGTCTGAGCCAAGTTCACTGTCCACCGATGTAAGAAGAAGGCTCGGATCTGCCGCGCTAGCTACTATCACTACGGAGAGAAGCTACAGGGAAGCACGGCTTTTATGAGGACACTACCACGCCTGGTACTGCTGCCAGGGAAAAAGAATCTAGTTCTATATACTCCTTCTGGCTGAGAGGTAACTTCTGTGCATGGACACCACCATTTTACATTTACTCTGTAGGTAGGTGCCTACAGCTATTTCTGGAAGGGCACAGAGGAAACTCAGCAAAGGTTCCCTTTCAGGAGCAAGAGGAAAGGTCAGAATGGGTGTAGAGGGAGACAGCCTATTATTTCACACCCCCATCCATAGTCTGAATTTTTAAAACCGTGTAACTGCAGGAGCTTTTAACTGAAAACACCAAGTCAACACGACTTCGCTGTAGAGAGGACGGCTGCAATATCTGACCTTGGCGTCCTCTTTGATTTCCACCTCCTCCTCGTTGGTGGCTTCTGTCATCTCTTTCAGGTCCGGGTCCTTGATCCCGTGCATGAGCTGGATGTGCTTCTCCAGCATCAGCCGCTTCGTGAAGGTCCTCCTGGAGTCCGCGCAGTGCCTGCAGGGCAGGGCAGGGGAGAGGACGCGGCCAGGTGACCCACCAGCAGAACAGCGGCTCGCATCCCGGGGGACCGCCGCCGCCGCCGCCACCGGCCGCACGCTCAGGGGGGTCAGGGTGATCTGTGTCAATCAACGGCCGTGGCCCAAAGTGACATGGCAAAATGTTGCCATAAATCACAGTTTCCGATTTGGGCAAAGGAAAAAAAAAAGTGTTTGCACCTTTCGGAAAGTTTTCTGCCCGTTTCTGTGTCCTCGCAGGACCAGCCTGACTTGGTTCAGATGGAGTATTTATTTTCTAGGTTTGGTTCAAGTGTCACTTAATTGGTCATTCTAGGTGTGGCTTTAATCTTAAAAGGGAGAATGCTCAATTTCAAAAGTTTTCTTTACCCTGCCTCAGAGCGTTCCCTCGGGATTTGCGTCATGAGAGACACTGTACTGTGGAGTCCCTCCCTGACTCCTTCATGCTGAGCTTAATCATTCCTGTCCACTCTGCCACAGCACAGAGGGGACAGTGTCTCGCCCGGTCCAATCCCTCACCCAGGCACAAACGCAATGTGCCCGGTCAGAGTCGCAGCACAGAATCCCAGCACTCAAGTACGTGTGTCCATCCAGACACTCACATAGAAAATGGATGCCCCAAATAGGTCAATTATTAAATTGCCCTATTTTAAACTGTTCATTTTGCCCTGGCTGATGTAGCTCAGTGGATTGACCGTGGGCTGTGAACCAAAGCATCACAGGTTCGATTCCCAGTCAGGGCACATGCTTGGTTTGCAGGCCACAGCCCCCAGCAACCGCACATTTCTCTTTCTCCCTCCCTTCCCTTTCTAAAAATAAATAAATAAATCTTAAAAAAAAAAAGAGAGAATTATCTCTTTAAAAAAAAGTGTTCATTTTATATTATGCCAAAATACCCTGTAGATGATGAATATGGTTTTTCTCTGGGAGACATGAATTCACAGTTTTCTTACTAAAACAGGCCCCAAAAAAGGTAACAAAACAAGTTAAGGGCCATGACGATGGCGGCACCACGAGCCAGACATCAGGAAGAACTCCCCTGCCGGGGAGGGGCACGAAGGACCGAATGTGCCGCCTCCAGAAAAGCTCCCGTGGATTCTGTCACAACCGGCCCCAAACTCTGCTGAGTTCAGGTCAGAGGCCCAGAACCCGGGGGGGGGCGCGGCAGGCACCCCCTCCCACACCGAGGAGCACAGGAGATGAGCCGGACAACCCCAGCATTTCACTGCCTCGCGGTGACTTCGCGGGGAAACAAACAAAACCCGTCGCGGCATGGATGCTGCCACGCCCGACTGCCCTGTCATCTTCGGCCCGGCCCAGGCCCTCCCTCCAAGTTCTGATTCTTTCTGCACGATCTCGATGCACAGATTCTATTCACAGAATGTTCTCGTCTCTCCACAACCGCTCTCAGCTTCCATTTCCCTGCAGGAGAGTCCACTCCATCCCCGTTTTTCTACCCGAGAAACCGCCCCCGGCTAACCACGCCCCAGCCACGTCCCACTGATCTGACACAGCCACACTTCACGCGTCTCTGCTGCCACCTGCCACAGGCTGGCCACGTGGCTTCCCGGTCTTTGAGTTCTCTCTCTTTTATGAGAAGTGCCTTAAAGTGCGTGACCTTGCTACACCCACTCACTTCAGGCGTGTTCTGTTTGAACACAGGAGAAAGCTTTCTCATTAGTAATAGCGTAACAAGTTCTGGTCGCCACACACTAAGCAGCTCATGGCCATCCCGAGGGGTGCGGTGTGCCGGCCCACTCAGTCCGTGCCTTTGGTCCCTTGTCCAACAGCGTGTGACGGGACAGGCCACCCTGCCTTGGGTGGCGCACGACAGCCACAGGGCCAACGGTCAGCCTCGGGCCGACTCCAGGACCGGGCCCCACCAGGGCCTCTCTGAACCCAGGAGTCAGTCAAATAGAAGTAGACAAATCCATGCACCTGGGCGGGCGGCTCACTGCACCGTGCCCCCGCAGCTGCCTCTGGGCAACAGCCAGAGCCCAGGAACCTACCTACCCGGGGGGTACGAGGAACTGTGCCTTAGAGTTCAACGGTTTTAAATGCTCCCATCCAATCGAGACACTGCATGTCAAAACTACAGGCTGTCATGAAGACATTGAATCCAGAGACTGTGGGACAGGGGTGGGATGGGACAGGGGTGGGGAGGGGATGGGACGGGGGTGGGGTGGGATAGGGTGGGGTGGGGTGGGATAGGAAGGGGAAACCGGGAGGAGCCTTGGTGAGCGCCCGTCCGGCTGAGTCCTCTCCCTGCGCCCCTCCCGTGAGAAACCACGACTTACGAGCAGGTGTACACTTTCCGGATGCCTTTGTGCTTGATCCGGTTGTGGCGGCACAGGCTGTGCGAGGAGCTGAAGGACTTGTCGCACTGGCGGCACGGGTGCTTCTTCATTTGCTTCACCGCGGTGGGGGGGGAGAGGGGGGGACAGCCCGTGAGTGAGCGCAGCCAGAAACCACGTTTGAGGCTAAGAACTCTTGCCTAAGAGTAACAACATTTTGCTTTTTCTCAAAAACACTTACGTTTTTGATTCGACACAAACGCCCAAGTGTTTAAAAGAAGAAACATTATATAAAGTTTCTTTGCAAAACAGATACAATAAACATTGTTTTTAAAAGCAGATGATACAGGAAAACGTAACTCTTCAGTCATGACCAAACCAAGCCATTATCTTAATTCCTTATGTCCAGAAAGAATATGTCACCTCATCCAATGTGCCTTTTTAAATTAAATCTCTGGCTGATTTTAAACCTCTTAACTTTCTCCCACTTAATGACTAAGTAATTATTACTTATATGAAGAAAGAGTTGTATATATTCCTTATATAAAGATAGGGTTTATATAATTCTTCCTTATGTAAAGAAAGAAGGCCTTCTGTAAAGAAAGAAGGCCTTCTGTTGCAAACAACACCCTGTGGCTGTGTCAAGAACACAGACGCATGAAACCTTGTTACGGAGACGACCCCGCTGGCAACTGCAGCCAGAGAGATGGAGAGAGAGGGTGGGGTGCGGTGGGGTGGGGGCTGGGCGAGAGCACCCGAGAAAGCGATCGTGAGTTCCACAGAAATCTAAGTTAAAAATTTCCCACTCTGGCTACGACACAATCACGTCACCTCCATGTATTTCCGTGCAGACCCTAGGGACTAAAATCAGTGGCTTGACTTGAGAACGCATCCTGCAGGTTCGACCAGCACTGCAGCGTGAGGACAACGATGCATCCATCACAAGTAAGCCGGGGCAGGAAGGAGCGGGCGGCTCCAGAACGGGGTGAGTGCCGCTCGGCCCTCGGGAAAAACAAGGCCGAAGCAGGATTACGTTCTCGTGCGAATGCGGTCTCTCAAATAACATCCCTATTTTGGGCACTAGAAAGAGACAAGCAAGCAAGCGGTTGGGAGCTAAGTGATAAAGGAATGATAAATGTGTTTTAAAAATGACTCGTACATCCCCTGACAAACATGTCCCAGTCAAATGGGAAAGCAGATGGAAGGGGCTGCGAGTTTTTAAACACCCGCCCCCCACCCCCAGCTGTAAGGCGGAGACCACACCTCAGAGGGGGCGGGGGTGGGGGGGGCGAAAGTAGAGGTTAACACAGAGCATGAGACACACGAGAAATCCTCAGTGCATGTTTTCCTATTAATAACACTCAAGTTACACATCCAAGCCTCCTTAAAAAAATACGTTTATTGATTTCAGGGAGAGAGAAAAAGAAACATTGACGACTAGAAAGAGAAATATGGATTGGTTGCTTCCTGTAGGCGCCCCAACCAGGGATCAAAACCCCAACCGAGGTATGTGCCCTCACTGGGAATCGAACCTGCAATACTTTGCTGTCAGGGCCCAAGTTTCATTTAGAAAGAGAGGGAAATACTGTCTTTTAAAGAAAGCAAACCAGTCTGGCAGGTGTTCCAAAGGGTCTTGGACCAGATAAAGGCAAAGCAGGGAGGTTCTTCTCTGTGCTAAGGATGAAAGTCGGACCGCTGTCTTTATTGCTTCCTAAAGCACATAATCTCTGGGAAACAGAGAGAACAAAGACAACAGCCAGCTGGTGCTCTGCGACGTGCTGTCCCTTCTCCCAAAGGCATTCCTCCATAAAAACTGCGGTCACGCAACGCACACACCAGCAAAACACCCCCGTCTCTCAGATTTACGTAGCCTGAGGATGAGGTGACATTCAGGATCCAGCTCTCAATAAGGAACAGCGAGAGTCATGAATGGTTCTCCTATGTTTCAATAAGGTTATTTAAATATCTACTAATGTCTAATTCCCTCTGAGCTTTGCACACATAAGATAGGCAATATTAAGATCACCCGGAAGAATCAAAACACAAGACACATTTCTAAACGCGAAGTTGCAGCAAAGAATCCTCAAGGACACAGAGAACTGAAATATACTCATATCTAAGCACACAAGGGGCAAGGGGCCTCAGAGAATTGTAAACTGTATTTTCTTTTCAGATGAAGGGCTCAGTACCCCATTCCTCTTTGTGCTGTGGTTACATTAGCAAACCAAAATGTTAACAGAGAAATCTCAATAAAGGAATCCTCGGGAGATGATAAATTAAATTCAGCTTAGCTGAATCAATAATTACTATTTTCAAAAAGAGTTGACAATATGTGAGATAGTCTTCCTTCTCAACATCTTTATTTCGAAAACGCAGGAATGAACTGTGCAAACCCCACAACAATGGAGCAGCGTTTCCGGATCGATGGGGACAAGAAAATCACAGGTTTCAACACCCGTTTCCAGGTCATCTCCGCCTCACAAAACAAACGCCTTTCTTCTTCGCTAAATTTTAAATACGGACTGACTTACTTAGAGATGCTTTAACCTCATTTATTTTCATAACTGTATCTTCAGTATTGTGATAGTTCACACTGCTGTAATTTTTGTCAGTCAATCAAAAATGGAAAGAAAAAACAGTATTAAGAAAAGCATAAATTTACCATTGTTCTATTTTCAAAAACTTTGAAGGTCGTTTACCTCCTTCTGGCTCCAGTGGGGTGTGAGCTGACCTCGGAGGAAACCATGGCCTTCAGGGGCTTCTTATATAGTTAACTAAATTCAGAAAATCCACACTTCCCCCCTCCATTGTTAGTTGTTTTGCTTGTTTTTTCAGCAGAGCTCTTTGAACAAACAGCGAATTAATGTAGTAAGCTGGCAGGTCTGGAGAACTTTGTGAAACCTTATAGTAAAATATCAAATCAACGTCTGGGTACATTTCCCAAGCCTTCTCCCTGGTCTCCCAGCTCTGACTCTTCAGCCCCAAGCGCTGAACCAGGAAGAAAAGCATCAGCTTCCTGGGCACATTCCGGGCGGGAGAGGCTGTGGCCCTGGGCTTGGGGCGGGGGGGGGTGTTCCGAGCGCTGGGGTGGAAAGTGCCCAAGGCCCCCTGCATCCGGGCGGCACCCGGTGAGTGTGCCCTGTGCTGCCGCTGGCTCTGTCACAGTCGGCCATTTCCCATGCTGATAACTAGTCCCTTCTTGTTTGGTGCCCATCGAGCTCGCTCTAAACTCCCCTTTCCCGTTCCCGAGTCAGCAGATGGAACCAGGAGCAGAGCAGGCAGGCGGCTGGGCCTGGCTCCTCTCGCTGGGCACAACACAACGGTCACACATGCCATGATTTGTCCGTGCCGCTGAGAACTCAGGCTCTGCTCCTGTTCACAGTGCAGCAGTCAGTGCTCCACGGTAGGGATTATACTTCCATTTGTTTGTTCATTTACCAGGTGCAGCGCGTCTAGGCTATGCCCGGTGTGGGGAAATCAGGAAGTACAACCCCTAGAAACATTCGTGTGCACGTTCTGGTGTGAACGCATGGTTTTATTTCTCTTGGGTGATCACCTAGAGATGGGATCACCGAGTCACACGCACGGTACATTAAGTAAGAAACTCTCCCACGGGCTCCCAGCTTGGCTGTGCCCTGCCTTTCCACCCCCAACGGAATGGACTCCGGCGGCTCCGCAACCATCCCCCCCACCCCCCCGCCATAGCCGGTGCTGCCGCTTTAATCTGTCGTAGCCACTGCAGAGGGTGGTCCTCGGGGTTTCACTGTCCTTTCAATTTGTGTTTCTCTAATGACTAATAGCACTAAGATTTGAAAACAGAACAATTAACAGATGAAACACCTACTAATACACCTCTCTTCCTCCAAGGAGTGAATTTCACTCCTCTGAAATCTCATGGGAGATGCGCCTGGCCTTTGGCACTTGGAAAACACTCGTGGATCCTCCTTGTGTGAGTGAACGAGCACCGGAAGGAGTCACTGAACACACATGTATCTACTGGAGAACTAGGAGCAGGTTCCACCACGCCATCCGAGAGGAGCACCTTCAGGATAAAGTGCTGGGCACTCAGCGGGCACTGCTGAGATTCTGCAAAATGGGGAGCCACGAGCAAGTTTAAATACCCATTAAGAAAGAGCCTATTTCAAAACAAAAAAAAAACAAACCTATGAAAATATTGGGGTGGGACAAAGGCAAAGGACTGAGGACAAAGACAAGAGATGGGGCAGAGAGCAGGGAGGGGTTCAGACAGAAGGAAGAGCCAACCAGGATTCCAGTGCGGTGGGAGACGAGGCGCCACCCACAGACAGGTGCTGCGCTTATTACGGTCCAAGGTGGGCGGGTGAGGAAAGGACCGGGAAATTGAAGGAATTCCTGCTCCATGGCCTCCGTTTCCCAATGAGGACTCTATGGAGCATCCAGACAATGCAGCCTGCATTTCCTTTCTCTCATCTTTTCCAATTGTAAAAATACTAAATGCTTATTGCAGAATGAGGGAGAGAGGGAGTAAAAATGGCTTCTTCTAATCTCACCCACTGAAGTCAATTTCTAGCTATATATAGCCTTCCCATTAATTTCGTTTCTGAATATACGTTTATGTGTATTTATAATAAGGCTAGATTATGCATATTGATTTGTATCCTGATTTCTTTCACTGATAAAACGCACAGAGCTACACACGTTTTGATGGTTCTACAGTCTTCTCAATGCATGCACAGTGTTCTCTTCTATAAATGAACCATAACTTAAATATTTTCTATTAACGATTTAGGTTGTTTCAGCTTTTCAGTAATTACAGATGGAAAATTCAGTCATCAGCCAATTGTTTCCTTTGTACAAATTTCTGGAAGCAGCCCTTCCAGTTCAGACATCGTGAGAATGTTGCAGCTCTCTGAAGCTTCTAGCAAAACCGTCCTCACGCCGGAGACCAACCACGTCAGCGGGCGCTCCCTAAGAGTCCTCTACTCCAGATCACCGCTCACCGACTGACTGCCGGTGACAGGAAAAACACTACACTGCACTGTGCTGTTCTCAACGCCCAGTGACATCTGCCCGTGCATTCCCGGGCCACCTGGGTTTCCCCAGTGAAGGACCCCACCGTATCCTCTCTGCAGTTTTCAGGGGTGTGAGGGCAGGGAGAACGGCCGGTGAGACCGGGCAGCGGACTGCTCGGTCTGGGGAACCTCTCAGCTCCGTGGTGGGCCTTCCCAGCCTGTCCAGCCACCACCCCCTTCCTCTCTCGCTCACACCCCACATGACAGCCACAGCAAGCCACCAGAAACACCCAGCTCATCCTGTTTCTCCGCCTGAAACCCAGCCTCGCGCTCAGGGACTAAGGCCTGCGGACATGCCAGCCTCCCTTCCAACACCCCCTGGTGCAGCACCCCCCACAGCGACCTGGTGGCAGTCGCTCAGCTGCCCTGCTGATCTGCACCACACCGGCTTCTTGCTGCACTGTGCCCGGCACGACCTCCCCTTGTGCGACCTCCAAGTACCCCCCGGGGGCGGCATTTCCTCTGTGGAGCCTTCCCCCACATCTCCCAGCCCCTGCCCATCTCTCCCGAAACAGGGATGTTCGACCTCCCCTTCCCCAGACCTTCGATGTCAGTCCAAGTCTCCCCTTCCATGCACCACACACGATTTTCACTTCTCATTTCACTCTGTCCTCCTCCAACCTCTTCAAAGACCGATCTCTGCGACAGATTCTACTGCTTTCTCTGTGCACAGGGCCCTCAACAAGACCTGAGCTGAGGTCGGACTTGAAAGCACCTCTCCTCACCCACCACTGAATCACACCACCTCGCGGTTCCTCTGAGACGCTAGTTTTATACCCAAACTCCTACTAGTTCTGGCTTTTAAAACATTTATGCTTTCTTTATTCTACCCACTTGTAAGCAGGGCAAGAACTGTACTTTCAACTTAATTTGTACTCCTCTGTAGCAAACTGATAAATATTTATAGATTGAAAGAAAGGTAAATACAAAAAAAATAAGCGTAGTTAAAAGTTAAACATCCCCAAAGTATGAATGAATGGGCTGCTCTCAACAGTTTCATGACTGTATTTTATTCCTATAATACTCAAGTATCCAGACACACCAAAGAATAGACTGACATCATGAACACGTTAAAAAAATCTACAGTCTATGGCTCCTAGCTCTCCTACAGAATAAAAATATGCTAAGATTACCTAAAAATTATAACTCAACAAAGGTGATGTTAAAAAAAGAAATTCCCTGGAAAAAAGTGGATCATGCCATTAGCATACCTATTTCATAAATAAAAGGTATAATTTTCACTGTGAGAATTATTGAAACTTTCACCAGGGTAAATAAAATATACTGTATTATATACCATATTTTTAGGACTATAAGACGCACCTAGGTTTCAAAGGAGGAAAATAGGAAAAAAAAATTTCAAAGCAAAAAATGTGGTAAAATATTTAATGACATAAATAACATAGTATTTCACCAATGTAAATGTAAACTACATTTACTAGGCAAGTAAGCTACATTTGGACTGTAAAACACACCCCACTCTTCCCCCCAAATTTGGGGGAAAAGTGTGTCTTACAGTCCGAAGATACGGTATATTTCAGTTTCTTCCTCTTTTCATATGTTAGATCTGGATATAGTCAGTATGTGCCTCAAAACTAAAGATTTTCACTCCCTTTATGAAAATGTTACCTACAGTTACAGATGGTAAAATCTTAAAAAATGAGGCTGGCTCACCTAACACACCCATGCCCTCTCAGAACACGGTCGTTTACACCCGGGCAGCTAGCCCGCCGCCCCCCTGAAGTGTGGGATACGGTGGCACATAAATTCCTAAGTCCTTACTGGCAGAACCCGATGCCTAGGACACTCGTGACGTTTTTGCAGCTCCTGTCTCACGACATCCAAGAACACATAAATACATGGGCACTGAGACGAGCACAGAATAGGAAACTCAGCTTACACGTGTGTGTGGGCACCAAGAAAAATAATTTCTGAGTGCTAAAACGATCCTAGTTTCTACAAATTAGAACTGAGTGCCTGGGGGAAATATTTAAACACAGAGAGTAAATTTAGACCAGTGGTTGGCTAACTTTTTCTATAAAGGGCCACATTGTAAATACTTTAGGCTTTGAAGACCATAAAGCTTCTGTTGCAACTGCTCCACCTTGTAGTTCCAAAGCAGCCGTGGACGATGATACATAAATGGATGGGTGTGGCTATGGTTTCCAAAAATTATTTACAAAAACTGGTGGCCGGGCTGTCAAACGCGGTTTGCTGACCCCGATTTAGACCACTGTCTCACGTGCTGCAGAAAACAGAGCCAGGCCCCCATCACTCAGAACCAGGTCTAGTTAAGAAAGCAGGCAATCGATCAAGGTGAACGCCAGCCATACCTCCAAAGCAAGGAGAAAGGATTCTTTTTCAGGTGACACATTCAGAATGTGTCCTGTGCTGGTTAGGTGACAGAGTGCTGAAGACCAGTGCTTGCTTGTTGCTAGACTTGTTGAAACAGCAACAAACAAAGCCAGTGTCCTAACTTTCTGGTTATGAGACCACCTGGTTTGCTGATAACACCGCACAACTGAAAAATTAAGATAGAGAACTGTAGACCTGGCTGGTGTGGCTCAGTGGATTAAGAGTGGGCCTGTGAACCAAAGGGTCACCGGTTCAATTCCCAGTCAGGGCACACACCTGGGTTGTGGGCCAGGTCCCCAGTTTGGGGGTGCACAAGAGGCAATCACACATTAATGTTTCCCTCTCTTTCTCTCTCCTTTTCCCCTCTGCCTAAAAATAAATAAAATCTTTAAAAAGATGCAGAACAGCCGTCAGCGCACAGTAAGGGAAAGCCAAGCCCAGGGCAGACGGGACAGAGGGTGCCCCTGCGCAGCTGCGGCGCTCAGGGCCCATGGGGAAAGGCAAGTGCTCAAAGGAAGCCTGGCTTCCTAGCGCAGCCGCCTGGACCAGGGCAGTGACACTCGGAAAGGCCTGCCCGGTGCCACTGGGTCACCATGGGCACATGGCTGCCCGGGACCTCGGCATCTACCCCCGATGACCAGTGGCATCATGCACCAGGGGCTGGGGGTCCTGCCACAGGCCCTAAACAGACCCCAGGGCCCCTCTGTCCTGCCGCCCACCCCACGGAAGGCCCTGCCCTCCCAGCAAACCCGATGCACTGCTCCTCCTCTGTCTCCTCCACAGCTCACAGCAGGAGACACCGGGCGGACGGACGGGTGCCGTGGGCCACCGCATCTCACTGAGTCTGAGTATTCAGGAGTCAGAGACCACACGGGCATGGGAACAAAACCTTTGTTGCCAAATTCTTCTGGGTCTGGCTGTTTCACTCCCCTTCTACTTACTTTAAAGAGTCGTCTACTGAGACTTCTTGGTCCCTAGAACACGTGCCTACAGAGGGTGACAGTATTTCTCTATCATTTCTGTTCTCAGAGAATTCGGTCCTCAAAGAGGGACCACTGGAAGGAATACAGAGAATGTTTTTCTTCAAATGTGCTTTTGAATACAATCCTCTTGCCCTTTTTAATTAAAAAGCAATCTAAAAGAAAAGAGCTCCTTGGGAATGGTTTTTTTCCCGACAGTTACTATTTTAAATATTGCTACAGAACAAAAAATTAAAATATACTGTCTGAAGACATAAGCAGATTCTTTGTGATATTATTTCTACAAATCAAGGAAACTAGTCGTTCCTTTTAAAGAGAATCACTGGGGCCCTGGCTGCCGTAGCTCAGTGGATTGAGCTCAGGCTGTAAACCAAAGTGTCGCAGGTTCGATTCTCAGTCAGGGTACATGCCTGGGTTGCAGGCCATGACCCCCAGCGACCGCACATTGATGTTTCTCTCTCTCTCTTTCTCCCTCCCTTCCCTCTCTAAAAATAAAGAAATAAAATCTTTAAAAAAATTTTTTTAAAGAGAATCACTGTTTTTATCAGACGATCTGTAAGAAATCTGTTAATAACTTTGAAACGTTAACAAGCACCAGTATAAAAAAGCTGAGACTAGATCTGAATGATAATGGTAACGTTCTCGTCTGTCCCTGTCCTGCGCGCCACACTGATTCTCCCGCCGTCTGAACCGCAGCGGTGCGGCACTGTGGGTCGGCATCATCGACCATCGGATCCAACGGTGTGTGCAGGGGCACGGGACACCGCGAGAGGTACCAGGCAGCCAGTCCGCGCCCCCGTGCGAGAACTGACTGCCCCACAGCTACTGACAGGCTCTTCTGTTCTTCTTCTCTTGCTGTTCATCCCAGTTTTGTGACAACGTGAGTTCGAGGGGTTGCAGAGGAAATATTGCCTCTCGCTTCCCTGACAACCTTCCAACTCTTTATTTGCGGCCCCTCGTGCAGCACGCCACACACACAGAACCTCCCGCCTGGCTCCGGTCTCACCCCAGGCCCCTCCCCTGCCAAACAGGCGTTTGTTCCCACTCATAACTTGGGGTGGCTGCTAAAAACCCCCACACCCAGACCCTGAGCCAGGGGTGGAGGCCCCTGGGTTCTAAGGCAGCCTTCGGCACGAGGGTTGACTGAACTCTGGAAAACGCCGGCAGCCTTTCTGGGTCTGAGGTGTTCCCATCTGTAAACCGGGTGGGGAAATCGTGACCGCTGCGTCACCTTCTCCTGCTGTCGGTGTTACGACGCCTTATTAGGTCGACCACGGCCAGAATGGCCTTCAATCTCCTTTGACATCCCAGCTTGTGGCATGTGAAATCACTGTCTGGTTTTGGGGGGCCTCGAGGCATTGTCAGCTTACAGACACAATCATGTGCTAAATTCTTAAAACCTGAAACCCTGGTCTGCCAGTTGGACTTAGGAGCCTATTTTCCTAAAGAAAGTACACACCAGTGCTGCATTCTTGGGCCAGCACATGAAAGCCTCCCCATGTAAAAACAGAACCACAGAACTGGACCGATATTCTAAAACCTGACGAGGCTTCAGCACCCGTTTAATGAAAACACCGCAGCCGACGGCAAATCTGGGTTCGTGTCATAAAAAAAGCTACTTCCCTACTTCTCCCCTCTGCCCCATGGGACCCACACTCGACCTGCCAGGGATGCAGGGCAAGCAGGCAACCTAGAGCACAAGGGCAGGGGCTTCTGGGAGCATCGGGCTGGGTCTGGGGCAGGGAGCAGGGCGGGAGGCCAAGACTTTGCCATAAGGCGAGCTGCCGGTTCTGAGCAGCATGGAGAGACAGCAGAATCAAACCTCCAACGAGCCAGGAGGAAGAGGAGGAGACAGCTGTGGAGGTGAAGGAGGAGGAGAGGGAGCAGGAGCTAGACCCAGGCACGGCAGCCAAGCGGCGGAGAAGCCGAGAGAAGGAGAACGGCTCATCTGTGACAGTGAGGGAGTCAGTCCCTGGCTGCAGGCGATGTTTTTAACAAGAATGTTCTTCAGCCAGTGAGTCCGAGTCCCGGCACATTCACCCAAAGCAGACGGGGACCGGGGCCAAGTCTCATATTTCTCCCGGCGGCAGATGGCACCGGCCCAGCCTCAGGACAGCCTCCACCTCCTGAGGCCAAGCTCCCTGCGAGAGATAAACAGGAAGGGCCCAGGGAGGAAGCGTCTCCCTCAGTCTCCAAAACAACAGCAGCTGTGGTGGGCGATGCACTCACTGCAGAAGCTGGCGTGTCTGTAAACACCTTCGTCATGGCGGGGACAGGAAGCTCCCGGCTGGAACCAGCTACTGCTTGCTCACCTTGCACAGGGCCGACTTCTCAGGCTGCCACAGGAGCTGCGCTTCGCGTGCAAAGACACAACATGATACGTCTGCAGCGCCAGCACCTTCCGTCATCTTCTGATACCTGCTTCAAGAGACTGTGCGGACCCCGTCCCTTTGGGCCGGTCACCTGGCCGCAGGCTCCCACCTGCCGGGCGGCTGGGCAAAGTGAGGGTGCACCCGCTGGTTACCAAGAGGAGTGAGCGTAACTGGCCACGCCACAGGCCCGAGAAAGCCCAGCTGACCATCTCTGGTTAATTCACTCTGCAGGATGGACCGAGAACCTCTGAGAACTCCTGGAGGCAGGCAGGGGCCTCTCTCCTGGGCACTTCTCCAGATCACTGAACTCTCTCTCTGCAGGGAGACACTCTCTGTCCCAGGGAGCCCACTCCGGCTACAATCCAGCCAGCCCCAAACACCCGCCAGGCAGTGGCCAAGACACCTATGACTCGTAAGCAGGAGGATTTACGCGATAAATTAATGGCATCACAGCACTATTACTACGATTCCAACTCACCCCTGTAAGGCTGTGGGTCCCAAGGGAGGACTGTGAGGCTGTTACACTCAACATTCTTCCAAAACCACAAACACACACTCATTCATTCCACAATGGCATAAACAACTCTAACCGACACCGACCATAAACAACCCGAACCAATTACAGCAGCAATGGATGGAAAGTCACATATTTGCTAGCTGTTCCTAATCCACGTTGAAAGATTCAATGAGGCTCGAATCAAGCAATTTTTCAAATCCTAAGCTTTTCGGCTCTGCAAGAGGAGACTGTTCGGCAGAGTGTCTGAGGAGCCTGGACAGAATCCCACGTCTGCTGCTCACGGGGTGTGGAACTGGGGGCGATGAACCACTGAACCTCTCCCGGGCTGCCTTCCTTTCCTCATCTGTGAAATGGGAGCGGCAACAGCATCCACCTCATGAGCCCATTTCAGGGACAAGCGAGACACCAAATAGCGCGTGGCGAGCCCCCAATCAGCGTTAGCCACCCTGCCGTCATCACCACACTCTACCGCCCAGTTTAGCACACGTTGCCACAATCAGCCAGCCACGAGGCGACCTCTGCCATCCACTGGTTCAGAACACTCACGTACTGCCACAGCGCACCGCGAAACCAGGTCTTTCCAGGGACGTCCCGCCTGGTGGCGCAACTACGCTCTCCCGAGGCGTTCAGCCGCGTACGCTTTCCAAACCCCTTGCACGGGTGTAGCATCTGAGACCCTGAGAGAGCTGAGGCGGCCCCTCACCTCGCAAATGGGTCCCCTGGACCGAGGTGCCTGCAACACGGAACACCGTGGCCACCGAAGCATGCCCGACACCGGCTCCAAAGAGGAAGTTCCGTCCAAGGTGGTTTGAGGTCTCCCAAATCAGCACCCGTTCCTGATCCAGCCACTGAAGAAATATTTACGGGCTTACTATGAGCTCGGGAGAGAGGCTCCCAGGGGCTGCGTGCAGGGGAGCTGGGGGAGGAGGAAGGCCTGACGGGAGAGGCGCCCCCCAGAGGGTGGTTCAAGGACACAGCAGGGAGCACACGCCGACCTGGAAGATGCAGGAAGGGGGCCTCCTTCAGTCTGACGGGACCAGGGACGGCTTTCCAGATGAGCTGATGTCTAAGCCGAGGCCTGAAGGGGTAGGAGACGTCGGCCACCTGAAAGGTGCGGTCCTTCAAATGAGTGACTGTCGCCTGAAATGCCGCAGAGGCAGATGAGCAATGGTCAAGAGCACTGCCGGCCAGCCTCACCAGGAGACAGGACACGTGACCAGAGAGAAAAAGGGTAGACCAGGGGACTCCCAGGAAGCCACTGGACTGCGGGCAATAGGGACATAACACTCTGCACAATCAGAACTGCACAGCGAGGACAACCATCTGGGCGAGAACAAAGATGAATGGGGGAACCAAAGGGTATTGAGTGAAGAGATGGGGAGAGAACTGGACAGAAGGAAGAAAACACCAAGTCACGCTGGCCACCAAGCTGTGGCTGCAGGAGCTGAGGGTGGGGGGTGGAGTGGGCTCTTTGTTCCGTGGGTTTGAAGCTTCTGTGAGTTACCCGACAAGCTGAGACACTTGGTAAGCACTTGGATTCCGGAGCCTGGAATGCAGGTGAGAAACCACAGTGAGTGGAGACAGAGGCTGGGAAGTGGTCTGCACGTTTCTGTGAGAAGTGACGTTGTAAGAGCAACTGAAATTCCCCAGGGAGAGTCCGTGAAATGTGTCCAGGACAGACACCATGAGAAAACCCAGGGGCGGGTATAGTGCTCAACACTAAAGGTGTTGAGGAAGAGTTGCCAATTGGCTGAAACGCTGCAGTGGAACTGATAGAGGTCAAGCCCAAAAAAACGTCCACTGGACTCAACAATGAGGTCACAGGTGAAGACAGTCTGTTGACAAAGGTGAAGCTGAAAGCCCAAGGTGGTCAGTGGAGGGGTGACTGGGCGTGGGAAAATGTTGCCTGGCTGTGCGAAGGGAAGAGAAAGGACAGAGTGGAGAAGATTTGAAGTTTGGGGGTTAAATGCAGCCGAGGTCACGCAAGAATTCTGACAGGAGGGAAAAAGAGAATGGGAGGAGACACACATGTGTCTGCAGGCAGGTTTGGAAGCGGAGGGCTCCAGTGGGCGGAACTCACCCGCTGGCTTCCGACTGAGTTCAGCCAACCTCGGTCTCAGCTCACCAGTTTATAAAGACATTTCCTCCCCTCCCCCACCTCCCCTGAGTTCCTTCAGGAGGCTGCCTGAACTGAACTGAAACTGTAATCGAATCTGATGTGGCTCATTCCAGAAGGCAGGGTCTCAACCTCTTCAAAGCTAATCCCAAAATCCTACTAAGCCTAACATTTCCTCCGTGATGAATGGCTGCATCCCCTGTGAGTGTATACACGCCTTGCACAGCACAGCACGCTCGCGCACACGCCAGTTCCGGGCGGGCTCCCCGCCGCCAGCCCAAAGCAAGTAGTTGAAATCAGTGTTAAATTTCATCTCGGTGTCTAGATCCCGTCATTGTCAGATGTGCGCGATAAGGACAGTTCAGCGGGGAAAATAAACAGAAGGAGTTCTGAGATGTTCTAAGACAGTTACAGAAGTCTCAAATGTACAAGAGACACAAGGACTGAACTGCTAGGTAACTGAGGTCTGCTGGTATTTAAGTATTTGTGAAATCCGGTTTGGGTGCCGCGAACAGACTTCTGGAATCATTAACACATCAGGCTCTGAAAGAACTGCTGGTATTTACACAGGAGGCTTGTCGAGCATTGACCCTCAAGCTCTACCCGATCCTTAACAATGCACATTGTGAGAGGCGCACGGTGGCCTATTCAGGGAGCCTGGAGTGGAGATGATGAAATCAACAACGGGCTCCTGAAGCCGTGTCTGTTCCATAAGTCACTAACTTTTACATGAAGAGATGCTGAATTAAGTACAGTTAGACCTGCCCTGGCTGGCGTAGCTCAGTGGATTGAGCTCGGGCTGCGAACCAAAGTGTCGCAGGTTCGATTCGCAGTCAGGGCATATGCCTGGGTTGCGGGCCATGACCCCCAGCAACCGCACATTGATGTTTCTCTCTTTCTCTCTCTCTCTGCCTCCCTTCCCTCTCTAAAAATAAATAAATAAAATCTTTAAAAAAAAGTACAATTAGACCTAATCCAATAAAAATATTTTTGCAATTTGTGATCACTGTGACTGATGTTCTTAAAGCAAGTTTATAAGATCTGGATGGTAGCCAGTTAAAACTCTAACTTCATGACTAGTTCAAATACATGATTTCAACAAATCAGATTACAAAGCAATGCTTAAGCACTTCATGTAACAAGACTCCAGTGCATACTATCAATAATTACAAACCAGTTCCTGTGCACTCTCTACACAGGTTTCCAAAGTCAACTATTTGGTTTCTTTGGCTTAAGTCAAAGCAGTAAAATGGGTTCTTGAACGTGTCATGTCTCTGAAACCCCGAATCAATCCCGGAGTCACTACAAGTGGGACAAGTTGGTATGTTGTGTCTCGGGATGCAGGGCAGAAAGAAGACCACACCTACGTCATATTCCCCTCTAAAAATATTCAACCTGAATGTAACCAAATCTCTAAGAACTACGGGATACAGAAAACCAAGTTAAATGATGCCAAAAGGAAGCCATGACCCAAACCCAGAAACTCGGGGAACATATATACACAGTTTTTCTAATCACTTAATAGCACCTTAAAAAATAAAATTACTATAGAATTCTTAAGTTGTATGCCCAAATGTAATGCAGACTCTTCTCTGGATCCTGACCAGAACAAACCAACTTTGAGATAATCATAATAATATTAAAAAATTATCTTGCTCATTCATTAAGTCTAATAAGGAGCATTTAAAATTTTTCCTTATTAGTTGGAGATGTGTGCTTATTTTGAAAAGAGAAAGACCAGCCCTGGCTGGTATGGCTCAGTTGGTTCGGCATCGTCTGGCAAACCAAAAGGTTGAGGGTTTGGTCCCAGTCAGTGGCACATACAAGGGGCAACTGATCAATGTTTCTCTCTCACATCAATGTTTCTCTCTCTTTCTCCCGCCCCTCTCCTCTCTCTACACCCTCTCTCTCTTCCTCTCCCCCTAAAAGCAGTGAGAAAATGCCCTCAGGTGAGGATAAAAAAATCTTTAACAATATACATATTGCAACTCAGGTTTTTCAGTGGTTTTGCGTTCTAGAATTTCTCCTAGACACTTGTAAGGAGGAGGCCTCCTCTCCCCACTACCAAACTCAGGAAATAATCACGGAAGTCATAAAATGCTACTAGCAGTTTTCAAAACAACCACTTTCCTTCCCTCCTGCTTTCCCCCACATTTGTCACGGGGCTGAGCGGCAAGCTCCAGCGTTTTTTAACTGTGGGTCACCTCTGCTCTCAGTTTCCGCACGAGTGTGGTAATCACTCGCTGCCAGCCCCGGCTGTGAAACTGAAGGCAACGATTCGCCAAATCACACAGGAAGACGGGGAGGACTTGGACATTCCATTTTACAGCTAAAGAAACTGAGGCTCAGAGACACTGAGGGGTGTTTGAGGTTACTAATCACGGACAGAGCCAAGCCAGGAACCCAAATCCTGGAAGTCTGTCCACCCAGGAGGTCGGCCCAAGGTCGGCCTGTCCCATGAGCTTCCTTACACCAAGAGGGAGCAGGGCGTTGGGGGCCCGGCTCTCCCTCTTACCTTCCCGTGCTCCTTCCTCACGTGGGAAATGTAAACGTCTCTCTGCGTGAACAGGCGGTCACACTCCCAACACGTCCACCCGGGACTGGCCACCTTCTTGGGCTCCATCGATTTCTTCACGGGGGATGGAGACTTCTTTTCCAATTTGTCCTTCCCGTTCATGGACCTGGTGTCATCTTTGTTTTGATTTGCTGAGTTCTGAGTCGTAGGTTTAATGCTCAAAGGCAAGTTTATTCCCAGGTTTGGGGGCCCTTCAATGCTCTTCAGCGTCCCGTGCATGGACTGCGTCACAAAAACAAAAGAAATACCCATCACAAATCGCACAGCTAAAAGGGAGCACTTGGGGACTCTCTCAATGCACTGGGCAAACGTGATTTTGTATTCAGTCAGAAGCATTTAATCGATGAAGAAGAAAACCTAAGCAAAACATATGCTTAAAAAAGAGATAAAGAAGTATATGGTTTGTAGGTCAACTAAAATATTCAATTCTAGGTCCAAATTATTTTTGAAAACTTGTTTGTGGCGTGTTAAAACTGTTTAAAGACTTCTGTGCTGAATCCAGGTTATTCCTGACACTCCAGTGCGACACAGTGCGTCTTCTCTGTAACAGGCCGTCTCTGGGGAAAGCACCTCACTTTCTTCACGTATTGGCCAAAGTAAAGACCCTTAGCTACTTCACAAATACCTGGTACCAATATGCTAACAGCAAACCTTTCTCCCCATTGTCCCACTCCTGGGAGACTTGTAACAGTCTGAGGTTTGAAGGGGCTGTAAGTGTCATGTTCCTGCACCCTATCTGAATGCATTCCTTCGGGCAGACTGGTGAACTCTACACGTAAGAAGAGACTCAAAAAGCCTTTTCAAACTGCTTAGCTGTTTATTCTCATTAACCTCAGTGGTGACCTTCAAGTTAAAAATCTCAGGATTTCAAATTCCACAGGGGTAAAGTGAGTGCATGTGATTCTAAAGACCGGCTCACTCTGGTTTTTGTTTTGTTTGTGTTCTAGAAGCACGGAGTAAAAATAAACAAAAAACCAAGGAAGCACATCGCTCTGTGTCTCTGGATACAATTTATCTTTGGATAGGGCCTCCTTTTATTAGCGCTAGGCTGTCGCTAGCCCGGGTTCCTGAGCCGGCAGAAAGGCAGGAGGACACCTTGCTCGTTTCCTGAGTTAGCACCTGCAGGTCTCCGGGGCCCCCGGAGCGCTGGGTCAAGACCCGGCTCCACCTGCCTCCCTGACCGTCAGAGTGAGAGGCTGCCCCTTCCGCGTACTCTCCAGCCTACGTTCTCACATTCTCAGGGCAAAGCCTTCTCTCAACAGTACCGAGAAGGAGCCAAGCTTCTCCAATACTGTCTCACCCAGGAAGGGAAATGGGGCTTCTCGCATCATCTCAGGAGCACAGGTTACAGCTCCACCCGGTAAACAGGGCCCGAGCTGCACGTCCCATGCTCCTTTGCAAAGAGAAATCGGGTGAGATTTCTGACAGCGAAACTCTGGGCTCTGGCCTCCTTTCTGCCACGCAGGGCAGGGGCCTCTGGCTTTTTTCAAAACACAAGCCACATTTTTACATTGTTAACTATTTAAATCCCCCCTCAAATAAACCTAAACCCCAAATCTTCTAGTTAAGCTTTCGATAAGTTTCTGGGCAAATACGTTTTTACTAACTAAAAAGGTGAAGAGAGAAAAAGTAATCCTTTATAAATAGCTTATCGTGCCACAGAAATTACAGAAAAGCAGCAAAAAAAAAAAAATTCTGCAGTAACGAGAGAGCAACAGAATGTGTGCCAGAGAGAGAGTTTCTAACTTACGCTTTTTATGTTCACATTATACATAAAAATAAGATTGTTCACTTCAAAACAAATCTTCTGAATAACAGAAACACGATTTAATGCTCTCAGAGTGGATGTTCCTTCCCCTCGGTAACAGGAACTTGAGTGACCACCACGTGGAAGTTTGCTTTGCGTGTAAAAGCCTGCATGGAGGGCGGGGCCCACAGTGAGAACACCTGTCTTTGCGGGAGCTAAGCGATGACACGGGCAGGGCCAGAGTGACCGACAGAGACCTGCCTTAAAAGAAACGTGTCTGTGGAGAAACGCCGTTCCTGTGCTGCTTCATCCTCCTTCCTTCTTCTTCCTTCCTTCCTCCCTTCCTCTGACAAACCGAACAGCACAGGTACTGGGCAAACGTAAATACACTCACAAGAGGTAAGTACGTATCTTAGACATGACAGCAGGGTGCCCCTGACACTTGACCTTCATTCTGACCCATCTCAGTGACAGGCAGGATCGTGTTTGAAACGCACAGAACATACCTAAAATGAGACCGTGAGTCTGCACTGCCACTGGTTTCATATCAGGACCCACAGAAATTCGGATGAGAAAAACAACTCTTTCCTCCTTGCGGCCACAAGATTTTACCACGCCTCTTTGGTCTCTTATTTCTCGGGACCTTGTATTCCTCCAAGTTCACAATTAACACAAGGAAGACCCTAACCGCTGGAAGGTGGAGGACCCACTTCCAGATAGAAAGAGGAGTTCCAGAATGCAATTAATTGCCTTACTTAAAACCCTCTCGAGCCATGGCTGGCGTAGCTCAGTGGATTGAGCGCGGGCTGAGAACCAAGGTGTCACAGGTTTGATTCCCAGTCAGGGCACATGCCTGGGTTGCAGGCCATGACCCCCAGCAACTGCACATTGATGTTTCTCTCTCTCTGTCTCTCTCCCCTCCCTCTCTAAAAATAAATAAAAATAAAATCTTAAAAAAAAAAAACCCCTCTCGAGGAGTGACTTTTCTTCTTGATTCCCCCGCCCCATATAAATACATTAAAATATTTGGGTCTAATTCCAATGTCCCTACATTTTTATTAGCGGTTTTTAATTTTTCCTGATCATTCATTAACTGAATATTTACTGTCAAGATAGTTTTATAATTTTGGCAGAAACCTTTAGACGATCTTAAGAGGACTGCATCTGACTTAAAGTGGCACCGGTGTGGCACTAGGAGCGTCACAGCGCCACCACCTTTGTCTGGCCTCTACTGTGCAGACCCCGAGGCACCAGACACGGCCCTTGCAACAGGCGATTACGCCATGGGAGCTCGCATCCACCCAACGCAGGAAATCCCAAGGATTAGCAGTCCATTCACTTCACTAAGATGAGAACAGGCTGCTTCGGACTTGCTTTGCTCTTTCAACCGACCTCTCAGTGTAATGCATTAAAACAGAGGGAAAACTCAGAGAAAGAGATTGACATCGCAACAATAGTGGGTCTGCCGTTTCTCTTTTTAAAAAGTCAAGTCACTTTCACCCCTTGCAAGCTAATGGATCTTCTCTCCTAATCACGGGGGAATAAAACTGCTTAGCCTAGCACAGGGGACAGCTAAGAGGCTAGGACTAAGCTCAGCCCTCAGGGAGCGTAAAGGGCTGGAAAGAGATTTCAGTGTCCCCTTTGGGGGCTGGAGAGTCGGGTCATCCAAACTGGACATTTACTCCTTTCATTAACTGAACACCCCCCAGGGGCCAGGCACTGTGCCGTATGCTGGACCTGTCCTAGTCAGTGTGCACGCTGATTAAAGAGAAAAAAAAAAAAACACAGAAAGGTCCAGGACATCTATTCCAGTGCAAACGGAACTGCTCCATCTCAAGGGAAACACCTTCATTTTTCTAAGTACTCCGATATGTATACAAATTAGACAATTTGTCAGAGTCTCTATTTCTAAACCCTACACAACCCCAAGTTTCAAAAAAAGTCAACTTCAGCCCAGACCGGTGTGGCTCAGTGGATTGAGGGTCATCCCAAAAAATGACAGGTCGCTGGTTCCATGCCGGTCAGGGCACATGCCTGGGCTGCGGGCCAGGTCCCTAGTCGGGGGGCGTGTGAGAGGCAATTGATCGATCTTTCTCTCACACATCCATGTTTCTCTCCCTTTCTCCCTCCCTTCCCTCTCTCTAAAAATAAATAAATAAAATGGTTTTTTTTAAAAGTAGTAGATGTCACGGTCACCATTTTCACCTGCAGAAGAAAAGAACCCTAATACCTTCATTCCGCTTTTAAAATCAGCACATGGGTGTGTCGCTGCGTGTTGGCTGTGCCTAGTATCCACATCAGGACTCGGGAATAAAAGGCATCCCTCAGTCAGGTACCCAGATGACAGCACCCAGCTGTGTACCCTGCTCCCTACCCACGACCAGCATCCTTCCCCTCCCTCCACAGCCCCCCATGCTCCATCGGACCTGCTGCTCGGCCGTGACTCGCGACCGATGAAGGGGGGGCTAGGATTCACGGAAAAGACAGAGAGAGGCGCACACACCTTGATGTGGTCCATCATGAGTTGCTTCTGTGCATACAAAAGAGAACAGTCTGGGCACTTGAAAACAGACACCTTCTGGTTTTCGATGTGTTGGTCAAAGTGGCGATACAACAGGGTTTGCAGGGTAAATACGGTGTCGCACATGGAACACTTATAGATTATTCTAAAACAGAGAAGTGCATGGACACGTCAGTCAGACCCCGAGGCTCCCACGAAAGGCACTCGCATCTCAGGAATTCAGGACGCAGCAGCAGTGAGCGCGCACACACACGCACACACGCAGGCATGCAGGCACGCACACACACGGTAAGGAGAACAAAATGGTTTTGCTTTGAAACAAACTTCTGAAGGCATCACTCAAGGGCAGATGCTTCTTAACATTTCGGGTAAAGATTCAGGCATATCTGCTTGGATGTCTATACTGAGGACCATTTTATGACTTAGAGATAAACAAGTGACACGTTTTTATAAAGGCTTTACTTGTTACTTTAACACTCAGCAAAGCGCCCTGGACGCTTTCTTTTTTAGTTTTTTTTGTTGTTGTTGCTGTTGCTCCTGTTTTTTAAGATCAGACGGGGAACATGGCTCCACAGTGGTACCCTAACCTGAGAAACGCTTTGATGAATGAACTCGTAAGCAGGCCTGCTCCACCCCCGGAACTGCACAAGCTCTCACTTGTTGCAAATTTTCTTTTAGGCTTGGTAGCAATTTCACACTTGAAAGTCAACATGCGGTTCTTAACACAGAAAGCCCCACGGACAAGAGAAATCCACACTTCAACACCTGAATGCCCGCTGCACTTACACTGGCTTAAAACGCTCACCGTGCACAACAAACCATTTCCGTCCCTAATGCACTACCTGCGCCAAGCAGCCCTAAGCTACTTCTGCAGATTCAACCTGCAGAACACCATCCGTTCCGTCCATCCACAACCTCCCACAGACGCTCAGGCCAGGGTCGTTTGGAGCAGTGAATGTCCCTAGACTCCTGGTGGCAACCTTCGCCCCCCGAGAATCACAGGCCCCTTGTGAACACATCTGCCCACACAGCAGGTCACCCCTTCTTCAACCGTCCCAGGTCGACCTGGTCCTTAGGGGAGGCCCTAGAAGACCTGTGTCTCCTTTGAAGAGTGATGAGAATCGGCACAAAGCATCCTAGGGAGCAGCTCGGGAAAATGTCAGAGAAGCAGTGACAGAAGATGAAAGTCAGGGACGCAAAAGGCGACACACACTGAGGTCCCACCTGGTACTTCAGCTGCGAAGCTCAGGAAAGGACTGCCTCTCGCAGCCACTTTCTTACCCCTTGGGGTCTTTTCAAGAGAGCAGTTCTCGGGTTCCTTCGAACCTCATTTTGTCTTTTTCTGTCCAGCAATGACTAATGTAACTATTTTCTTTTCTCCCCCAGAAGATTTATCAATTTAATCGGACCGAGTGACACATGTTTTTACAAGGTCCCGATGTGTTATTTCAGCACAGAGCACAAGCACCCTTGGCAGGGGCGGGGACCAGTGTTTAGGTCACACCGCCGTCTGGTTAGACAGGCTGGCACACTCCCGTGTCCTCACGAGCCTCACGAGGTGCAACAAAGACGTTCGTTCCCTCGCCGTGGGACACAGCTTCGCTTTTTAAACAGCCCAGCGACATAAGTAGTTAAACAGCAGCAACCGTGTGAAAAATTTAATTACGTTGCAGGTATATCCCACAGACGTGGAAAGACTTTAATGAAAATTAAAATGACAGGACACCAGACAGTATGTAGGACATGGCCACATTTTTTAAAGGAGCGCAGGTACCTGTCATCACTGCAGGGTGATAATCTACGGATCCGCTTTATGGCTTTGCTTGTCTAGGTTTCCTGTTTTTTTTCTATAATTAGCATAGAGCAATAAGGGGGAAAAAAACAGCCTGAAGAAAAGAAGTAAGATTTACTAGGTAGGCTAAGAACTTTCTCAGGATTCTATTCTTACTTTTTCAGAAATAACTATTTATTTCATGAAAAGACACAGCACGGTTCCCTTTATTCCTGCTACATTCCTTTGGAGTGGGGTTTTGTTTGGTCCGATTTGTCGCCTTCTAGAACGTAACAGCAAAGAAAAGTGTAGAACAGCAGAGCATGCATGTACTCGGGCATCCTTCGGAGGAACAGGGTGCTGCTGCAGTATCCGAGTTCTGCCCCACAAACGGCTCAGACTATAAAGGGGAAATGGGGGTGCTGAGTGCACTAGAGGTCGAAGGTTAGTGACGGCAGCATGACAAGGACAGGCAGGCACAGCGTGTCCCCAGTGGGAAGCGATGGGAAGATTCGAGGGCCACCCTCCCAATGGCAGGCTGGTGTCCCCGGCAGGACGGCCAGAGACCGGAAGGGGAGAGACCGAGCAGGTGCTCCAGGTGGAAGAGCACCGACCAGACAGGACACTTCAACGTAAAACGGGCTCCTGGGTAGGATTTTGGACCAGAACTTTCCAAACGGACCACCAACGGAGAAATGTCCGAGGGCTCTATGAACTAACTGGACCGGAACATGACCGATCCCGGCTCGTGCCCAGGACGGCGAGCGTCCTCACGGGGGCGCGGCAGAAAGCCCCGGTGCCCCAGGGCGCCCCACTGGGGGCAAGACAGCTGCTGACAACCGGGGGGTCTGGGCGAGGGGAGGCACGGGTGCTCCAGAGGGCTCTTCCCACGCTTCCATGGAACGGAAACGATCAAACCATAAAAGCTGGTGCTGAAGTTAAGGCAAGGCCCAGACGAAGGTCCCGGGACCCTCACAGACACAGGGACAGAAGAACATGAAGAGGGAACCAACACGACGGAGAAACCGCAGCAGCACGCCCGGCAGGGTGACACTGAGACCCAGGTGCAGAGTCTCACCGGGCGCAGCGTGGTGGGGAGGCGGTGAGACACTCGGTGTGCTGGGTTCCTGGGGGTGTGGGGACGGCAAACCTAAAACTGTGACTCGGTCCTAGACGTGACAGCATTTGATGAATGCAAGAGCAACTAGACCACAGCCAAGGGGGGAAGGAAGCAGAGTAGGCAGGAAGGGGAAAAAAAGAAAGAGAACGCTAGAACCCAACACCCACACTCGGCTCCAACTTGCAGCAACCAAAACTCTGCAGAAGAGAGCGCTACCCCTGAAACGGATGTGAAAACAAGCGGATAGAGGGTCCCTGGCTCTGCCATCACGGCCACGGAACTCCTGCATCACAAACTGAACCCAGCCAGGTGCAGAGCACTGTCCTGAGCACCCTGCAGTCCCCACGCCTCAGCCGCCACTTTGCAGAGGGACTGGAGAACAGGCTTGGGGGGGTGGAAACCATGGTAACCCCGCAGTCGTGGTTCAAACTCCGCTTCAGCCAGCTCCCAAGACCTCGACCGTGCCGCTACTGTAATTTCACACATTTCACTCCTTAGGAACTTGGTTAAAAACTCTCTCTCTCTCATACAATTCTAAACTCCAGAGTTTTCATTTAGCCACTCAGATACATTTAGCGCTGGCAAGTGAAAGGCCCAAAGCAGCGAAAGAAACTGCTGTTCGTCCGACATCAAGGAAAATACAAAGCTGAACAGACACAAAACTGGATCGCCGTGGAAGCCTATAGTGGTCATTGAAAATGACCTCCGATCACCCAGAAAAGACTACAGCTGTTTGAAGTGTCCTCTTCCCCAGCAGGGGAGCGGGCCTGGCCTTACCCTGGACAACACGCACTGAAGCACTGGAACGACACCTGGCACCTGGTGACAGTGTATCAACGTTTGCTAAAATTCTGCTGTCATGCTTTTCAAACTGGAGGGGTGTGGGGGGGGGGGGGGTGCTGCAGGGCTTTATGGGAAGATTTTCAGGCTGCCCTGTGTTCTCTAAAGAAAATAGGGATGGGGGTTCCGTAGTTATCTTTAAAAATTAATGGAGATCATTTGCACAGTTTTGGCTCATTTGCATAAAACCACCTGTTACCCGAATACCGCCAGGAGATTTCGATGCCCGGAGTTCCACTGCTGTGGGGCTAACTGACTTGTTTTGGGCTAACATAAACAGGACAGAGATGGATTTAACGTCGAAAGGAGGCTTTGGGGTCACGTGCAGGCCCGCTGGCCCTCCAGCATGGCACGGGAAGGAGCGGGTACAGGAGCCTGAACAGGGGAGGGTGTCAGGGAAGCGTGTCCTGAAAGCACACTGCAGGACAGGCGTGACAATGACAGAGCCCCGGGAGCAACAGCCGGGCTGCGGGCGGGGCCTCCATCCCGCCAGGTGCTGGGCATCGGCCCGAGTCAACCCGGTAAAACTCAGTGTTCACTGGTTTGGGAGTTTTGTTGCATTTGCAAAGCCGTTTCAGTTTTAGAGTTGAAACATAGTCATCGATGCCCATCTTTAAGCTTGGCACGTATTAAAGAACCATGCAGAAAAAAACATGGTATAAAAAAAGTACTGGAATCAGGTTTTCCTATACATTTCTCGAAGTACTAAAATCATTGCTGCCCTGTGTTTCCAACTAACTACTGTTCCAGACTTTGTCGACACTCCGGAGAATCCACTTTTAAAATCTGAATAAAGAACCAAATCAAAAGTGTTTACTCACTGGAGGGAAATGACTACATTAGTGTCCAGAGGTCTTACTACCGTGAACACTGAAAATTAACTAAAATTCACTAGTGTCTGTCTTCAGAACCCACACGTCAAATTGTATACGGGTCCCCTACATTGTCATTTGTCTCATTTGAGCATCTACAGAAATCAGAGTGAAGATCCTATTCGAATAAAACCCCACTATCATAGTATTTAGTAAACAGAACATCTTCTCCCAAAAATGGGCAGTTATGGGCAAAAGCACCACAGATACGAGGCGGCCAAACTAGCCTCCCAGAATCATCAAATTCCACATTGCGGTAGATACAGAAAAAAGGCAGACGACCTGGGGCATCTCACCCGACCTGGGGCATCTCACCCGCGTCCTGCCTGCATCCCCTCGCGGGGGAGACACAGGGAGCTGTGGGAAGGAGCTGCTGTCACGGGGCCCCTCACGCTCTGCACGCAGGACTACGGGCGGGAGGGGCCTTTCAAACACGTCACCTGGTTTGATCCTCACGCAAACCCTGGGACGGGGGGGGGGGGGGCCGTGGATAAGAGACGGAGACAGGGTGAGTGGCAGCCCACGCCCACAGCCGGGGGGTGGGTGGGTGGGCGGTGGGACCGTGCCTCGGGCGCCCACGCGCCCTTCTCTGGGCTGAGCCGCCTCTGCTGCGGGCAGGCAGCCCGTCATCGCCGGCGGGAGCCCGCTTCATTAGGGAAGACACAAAAAAGCAAAAGTTGACGACAAGATGAAGAGCGAGGGTAAGGCAAAAATAAAATCCGCTTACTAATCAAGGACCTACACTGGCGATGAAATTAAATTCAGTAGCCAGCGCCGTAAGTTGACTTCATCTTACAAATGTCACTACGAAACGTGCACACTGTAAGAACCCACGGGAAAATGGAAGGATGACAGGTTTTTATCGTTTTCCTAGAACTTGTGAAAATCATCTTAAAAAAACAAAAAAACAAAACAAATAAATATTCACCTGCTTCCTAAAAACTGGCTGACAGGAGCATAAACACAGTAAGGGACGCTTTTGGACAAAGGTACCACCTGGGGAGGACGAAAGGTTCCGGGGGCTGTGAGCGGTGGAGCCTCATCGAGCGGCAGGGTCTGCCCGGTGGCGTCCTCGCTCCTGCCTTACACGGGACCCCACAGAACGCCGACCTCCCCGGAGGCACGCACACGGCAGCGGGGCGGCGGTCAGAGGCGCACGACTTACTTTGGCTCTCCTATCTTGATGCCCGGATGTTGTGTGTAGGCATGGGAGTGTGTGCTGGGGGCAGACTTAAACGCCATTGGACAAATAGGACACTTGTAGAAGACTTCACAGTGAGAACCTTGAATGTGAGACTTCAGGGCGGCCACATCAGAGTACACAACATTGCAATGTACACATCTGTTAGGGAGATAAACACAGAGTCGTTAGCACGAGACCATTCAACATGGGTAACTTAACTGCGTAAAAACTGGGTAAAACGAACACATTGTAATAGCCCCTCGGGGTTGCTAATAGCTTCCTGGAGGCAGGTTTCATTTTTTTCCCTAAGGAGAACAGACCAAAATATTTTTTACGTAGGTAAGAAGGAAGATCATGAAGAAGAAACATAAACCTCAAATGGCCTGCCTTTTGGGCATCTTTAAAGTGTCTAGGATTGGATGTCCAGACTCCAGACGGTGGCGAGACCAATGCATCATGGGGGCCATTGTCAAGGCCACGAACACAGCAAGACTGGATGACTCCTGGCTTTGGAGAAGACTCTCCCATGTGCCAAATTCGGACACTAGGACCCTGTGTTCCCTCCCCACCCCCCTACCCAAATAGCATTTCCAAGAGAAGAGAGCTTCGCTACCGAATCCTGCACGCCACCAACAGAGGGGCACAGAGGAACAAGTGGACATCGGTTCTCAAGCCAAGGTCCTGCTTCCTGGCACACACTGGTGTGGCCACTGGTGTGGCTGATGCACCTGTCGGCTCTGGGGGCCCATCAGGTAGGCAAGGTCAACCACCTAGACTGTCTGTCCCCTGAAGTATGAACTGAAGTCCACTCCAATTTGTTGGAGAAATGGCATGAAGAATAAACTTCTGACAAATCAACATCTCTAAATAAATCACCGGTCCCGCTAAGCTCCTTCATTCCTCGTTCAAATCCAGCCTTACAGAAACAAACTCCAAAATTCGGAGATCCATTTCCCCCCAACCTCGTCGTTAACACTCAAGGGCTGTCAGCAACGCTTAAGCGTGTGTGTGACCCTCGGAGGACCCAGCTGACCTTCTCGGCTTACGCCTGGCCTTGTGAACAGGAACAGTGATTGAGGAGAGGACTGCGGACCGGGCCGCCTTGTAGGAGGCAGTGCTCAGCGACCTCTGGATTAATCTAAGGTCCTTCTATTCTTAGATCCCCCTTCTGAATTCATGGAGACGCGCCCAGAGTCTCAGGGGACTGGCAGGCTCAGAATGACACGTGTTCTACAAAGCATGCCACGTGAGGCTTCGCAAGCATTTTATAAAAATCGTTACTAGTGCATTAGCATTTTAAATGACTGAAAGCACAAGGGTCAGCAGAGTACACACTAAGATCACTCACTAAAAACAGGACAAGAATTAAGAAAAGCTCCCCCCGCCCCATCCTATCTCCTTCTGTTTTAGGCAAGGAAGACACCCAAGCACACGGGAGTTATCTTGGGTTAACCTGAGTCTGTACTCTCTCGAACGGGTTATTATTGACCTTCTCTGGGCTGGTTGCTCATGTGTAAAATGAGATTTTTTTTTTTTAGTTCTTCCCAACCCTGGAAGCCTGCGATTCCTATGAAAGAAAAAGATTACATAAAACAAAAATAGATGGGTTACTAATGAAACAGAAGGATCCTCATGAGTCATCAACAAAAGATTTTCCCCATCAAGGCTAGAAGGGGAGCACTCAGAGGGCACAAGACCAAGGAAGGGCCGAAAGGAACAAAGCACTCATTCTCTGAAGTCGCCTGGAGGGAGGGAAGGAGTTAATCCTAAAGGAAATAAACTGGACATTAAAGAATCTACAGCTAATGAAGGAGGCAGCTGAAGGTTTGGTCCAATAAGCATCATGGAGGCCAAAAGAAAACCCTCTTTAATGTAAGGAAAGAAAGAAGGGAATTTAGAAAGAACTAAGGAAAGAGAAAGTTGTAAAATACCTGCTTAAAGTAGAAAGAACTTTCAAGGGCAACAAGAGACTGATGGTGCATGTACATAAGACAGAAAGAAGTCGGAGTTTGAAGGGGTCACACAGTATCCTAATGCTACTAAAAATCAGTCTATTCCTATTTAATACACCCGAGACCCTTTATGTTCTGGGTATCAATCGTGTTTCTCTGTAACGTAAAAAATGTTTACAGTACAGAATCCTGGAATTCCCCTTTCTAGATTCAGAGCCAATAGCTCAAGAACCAGGAAAATTCAGAGAAATATTTGACTTTTACCAAATCAACCAGAAGCTAGAAGTGACCCCCTCCTCAATATGTGGGAGATGCAATTAGATCAAGGAGAGAGAAACTGAGGCACACTGAATCAAAAAGAGCAAAAGTAAAATATGCAAGCCGTTAGACTCTTCTGCCTAAAAAAAAAATTAGCAAAAAAAGGGGGAAATATACAACATAAAGGGGCTGCTAAGCCCCAGCCAAACATTAGACTGGATAGTTATTTAAGACAGCAGGAAAAAAACTACGGTCAAATTATTTTCTATCATCTAAAAAAGGTAAACATGAACTTAACTTCAGAATATACAGACACGTAATATTTTTACATCTAGGAAAAAAAAATCTATACTAAACACAAAAAGTTTAGGTAAAATTCAAGGCCCCAAATTTAAGCAACTCTGTGAACTGGCAAAAAAAGGAAAAAAGAAGAAATAGCAGCAAGGGTCCCCAGAGCTTTTGTTTCAATTTGGGAAAGATACCAGGACTGGCTCAAATTATAGACTCTTAATTCCTGTAGTCGTTCCAAACTAAGTTTACTTTCAATGTATTAGGAAAATAAACTTAGCACCTGAAGAACGTTTGGCATCTGTTACCAGAAGAGCGCCCAGAAAATGCCGTAGGACGGCTTTCCGTCAGTATTAAACTAAGATTCCAGTAATGAGAGCTTCTAATCGTGGGATAAGAACCACAGCGACACTGCGTACAGCTTCCGGGGAGGCGAGGGCACCTCTGGTGTGCACCTGCCCCTCCAAGCTCCCAGCAGGCATGCGGTGTGACTATCCTGTTCTACTCCCCGACATCCCAGCAGAGACGGAGGCAAGCACCCCCCCGATGCACAGACAGGGCACCATGGCGCTAGGGGGAACACGTGAAGTGCCACAACACTGGTAGCGGGACTGGTACCCAGAACTCTGGTTTCTTAACTTCCAAACCCAAGGTCTACTAGGATAGATCCCAATCCATTAAACATCAGAGCATCACAGGCCTGGAGACATGAGATGAGAATATGAAAAAAGTTTCAGTGTTAGAAAACGGGCAGAGCCACCTAGGATCTGGTGATGCATTCCCCTCAATGTAACCGAAATACAACTGTCGAATCATACCCACTAGACTTTCCTTTAATAAAACATCGTAACTGTATATTACAGCTTAAAAAAAATCACTGTGTATAAAGTCTACCATGAAAGATGCTAGGCAACGAAACACTTAAGTTTAAGATAAACACAATACAGCCCTGGCTGGCGTAGCTCAGTGGATTGAGCGCAGGCTTCGAACCAAAGTGTCACAGGTTCGATTCCCAGTCAGGGTACATGCCTGGGTTACAGCCATGACCCCCAGCAACCGCACATTGATGTTTCTCTCTCTCTCTCTCTCTTTTTCTCCCTCCCTTCCCTCTCTAGAAGTGAATGAATAAAATCTTTAAAAAAAAAAGATAAAGACAATACAGTAATACCTCTATTAACAAAGACACAGTGTACCGATGACAGGTTTTCTTGGTGGGCCCTTCACTGGGTCAAAATAGAAAAGGCACAGGAATGCATTTCAGAAGGTCACAGAGTGGAGAGTCAAGTTCAAGCACATCATCAACCGCTATTAGCTAAACTAACATTAGACTTGTCAGATGTTGTAAAAGACGCATCTGAGCATCTTTGGGGACGGGAAAAGGGGTCACAGTCAAGGTGCGTGAGGAGAGGGAGGAGCCTGGGCAGAGGCAATGAAGAAGAAGGAATAGAGGAAGGATACTTGGGGTGGAAGGCTCTTCCACAAGGAGCAGTGTTAGGAAAGAACATTCACTCAATCCCTTATCGCTCCAAAATAAAAGTTAGGAACCGCTGCACCCTTTCTGGTTTAGGTGAGAAGGATCCAGAGGCCCAGACATGCGTGGTGTTCTTGCAGGGATTAAAATGCAGAGGAAGACAATAAAAGTATGCAAGAAGGGGTGCAGAAAGAAGAGGCCTGAACAGTCGATCTGAGCCAAACCTCGCCACATGCACACTTTTGCCTGGAAGGAGGGGCTCCATTTACCCTCAGGTTCGTGTGGATCAGAGGGCCAAGACCCCGTGAAAGGATTCAAACAGATCACCTCCACCACAAACGAGCTCAGTTCCCAGAGGATGTTAATCGAGGTATCACTGTGCGACCCGGACCACCAGATGCACAGACCCCTCCAGATGCTGGGCGGTTATTAAGCGAACGAGCTTTATTGGCACGTTAAGCGAACGATATACTGACCGAAAACCAACTCTCCGCGTGTAGTGCAGACAGTTCTTGGTGACGTGGGTCTGGAAGTGCACCGACCTGCAGATGGCCCCGCACTCGGGGCAGGTGTAGGGAGATTTGTGCTGATGGATTCTCTGGTGGGATGCATAGCTGCACTGGTTGGGAAGCAGCATCTGGCAGATAGTGCAAGTCTTCTAGACAAACCAAAGGGGGAGACAGGGTTGGTCCTACGAAGTACTTTCTAACACGCAAAGAAGCTTGGTTAAACCTCAAAATTATTTATTACACAGCCGTCATTTCAAATATGGCGATAATTGATTGTAAGCCCAAGGAAAAAGCAAAATTGAAAGTTACATGTTCAGCGGAAAATCCCTTCCCCTGTAAAATAAAAATAATGCATACTAAGTAGTACGGGCTCATCCCAAGGTATGAAGAGAACGCTGGCTTTAGGTAGAGTTCCAATTTTGTTACCTTTGTTAAATGTAAGGAAGCGGAATCAGACAGGTATCCTTGCAAATTATGCAAGCAAATCGACATCCACGTTCAAGTACAAGTTTATGGGGGTCTATGCTGATGGTAGTCACATTCCCACAACTCAAAAAAATTTCTTCGAAATAATAAAAAATGCATTGGAGTCTAATCCAATTTCTACGTTTTTTTAAGTCCCTTCAGTTGTTCGAAATCGGAGAGAAAGCAAAGCAAAAGAATGACCACAGCACCAGTTGTTCTGTTTTGCACATTCACTGACCTTTAAATGGATGAACTGGACCTTACCTGATGCGTAATTAAAGCCAAGGAAGTCAAGTTCAGGTACATAAATTTAAATAGTAAATTGAAACCTTATATAAAGCTTAAAATCTAGTCATATATAAAAATAAAATTAGGACGGACTCCTCTTTGGAAAAGGCCCTACATTATCAACCAACCAGGAAAAACTGAAGCACACTGTTTTCATCCCTTAGATGAAAGCACTGAATGTGGCATATTTTTAAAACTTAAAGTAAATATAAATGGAGGACTTACCGCTTCCATTCCAAAAATAAATCTAACATAGCACAAGTAAAATGTGTTTGAATACTACTTGGATATTCATGCAATAAGTGTCTACTATCTTCTAAAATGTACAATTTGCATTAAAGTCTGTTTTTTCAAAAGCCTCAAAATATAGACTCTAAGATTTAAAATGATCTTTTATGTTGATGACAGAATTATGACATTTTAAAAAGATTTTTTCTTTTAGCTTTTGAATTAAACCCAAAAACTAAGGTTTAAACTTCTGAGCGACTCAGACTAAGAAAAATCAGAAACTCACTTGGAAATTCTTTTGGTTTTCTCCTGAAAGAACTAAAATACAAATTTTATCCCACAAAATGTTTATTATAATCACAGAATAAGAACAGTACAGGCAGCTTTGATGAGGTTAGCATCATTAAAAAAATAGCATTCCTTTTCTAGTAACAATATTCCAAAGGTTAAAACAAGCCACAACAAAGAAAACCAATCAACAGATTCGTTAATTAATCGTAAGACCTTGCTGGCATCTACCTTATCACAGGTAATCATTTGTTTCTCTGAACTAAAGTCTTCTACTTACACAGTTATTAATCCCAGGCAGTGAATTATAATAACTGAATTTCCACAAGCACCATAGAATGTCTTGCACTCACTTAGGAGTAAAATCAATATATTCTATACTAAAGTGAAGACAAATTTTATTTATATAGATAGTGACCCCATTCCACCATAAGCCAAGTGATGAACTAAGCACTCCAAATAAATACATTTAAATACAACATCTCATTTCATTCTCATCATATCTCTGAAGCAGAGAATATTATGTGCATTTTACAGATGAGGAAATCAGGTGTGGAGACGTGAGGACACGCCCCCCCACCCCACAGGTGGTGGCGTTAAGAAACCAGGATTTGAATGGGACTGTGACTGCGTCCGAGGCCTGTGACGGAGGGCGTGTCAGAGGGGCATGGCGGGGGCGGGGGGGGTCACACGGATTGCACAGACCACAATACACAGGAGAGAGACGATTCGCAAATACACCTGAGGGCCCGCGGTGACCAATGCGTTAGGGTCACAGGTGACCCGCCCTCTCCACGGCTGCTTCTCTCTGAAGCGAGGTGGTTATACCGTGTTTAACAGGGAGAAACAATGACAAAAAGGAGGGTATCTGCAAAGGAGACAAAGTGTATGTGTTCCACACGAAAAACCTTTTTACATGATCTCTCACCAAGATATAGATACTTCACAATACAAATACAATTCACAATGAATTGCTTAAATGTTCTTCCCTAGTAGACATGTTTATGTTTATCATACACATGTAACTATATAAATAGCTGTGAAGGTGTTGATGGGTTTGAAAAGGCTTTGTTTCTAGCAGGTTAACAACAAAGGATCAACATGATTCAATTCAAAATCGGTTTTATAAACTATTCAGTGTTCTTTAGGGCAGAAATCTCTGACTGCAAAGACTGAACCATTTATTTTGAGAGGAACAGGGTGGCCTAAACACTCACATTCCAATGCCAACCTCTCTCCTACCATTTCTTGGAAAGGGAAGTGTTCCCTTCAAGGTGGGCTGTGGGGGCGGGGGTCCCCCAGCCCCTATCGGGCTCTGTGACAGCTGGTGGCCGCCAGGACCCCGGCCCCGGCCCCGGCCCCAGCCACTGCCTGGCTACAGGAATGCACTCACTCCACATCCACCAGCTGAGGCTCCCATCCACCTTCCAGGCAAAAGTTCCAGGAGAAAGTGGGCGCAGACGACGGCACCCACGACGGAAATGAGGGGACTCGGTCACTGGGGAATCGCGCCGCCTGCACACCTGAGGCTCAATGTATACACCTGCAGACGCAGAGATCTGTGGACCACCGCATCGGCTCCTCCACGTCCCTCTGTATCCACCTGCTTCCGCCCCTCGCGTCCACCCCACTCCGAGGGACCGCATGCCATGGGGGTGGCGGGCATCCATTCCTCCTTCATCCCCGGCGGGACAGCCATAGTTTGAAACTCACGTGAGCACAGCTTACCTAGCTGTCTGTTCTTGAATCTTCGTCACTGCACCTGTTTTAGATAACGCTGCCCTCCCCACCCCTGAGAGGGTGGGGACGCAAAGGCACCCCTTAGCTCCTCTGGGGTCCCTGGCATTTGTGGCCAGAACACACTGTCTCTGGATTTGGGGGACATATTTGAGTAGAGGTGCCGGCCAGGGTTTCTGCGGTCTAAAGGAACCTGCCTTTCCTTCCTTTTTTTTTTTAAAGTCAGAGAAACTACAACATATCTTCAAACTCGAACTCTCTACAAGTTGAGGCTATTTACAAAAGGAGAAAACAATTCAACAGGACGGTGCCTGCCTTTTGAATAGAAACAAGCGAAAGTACTTCACTGGTTTCAAGCGTCTCCTGACATTTTATTTGCATCATCTAAAAAATGGACACACGTTTTCAGTACTGAAGTAAGGAACATGAGTCTGGGGCAGACTCATATGCTCAGAGAACTGTTACTTTTCCAAAAAAAAAAAATAGTACTTTTCAAAAGTCAGGAAACAGGAGAAAGCTATAGGAAAAGAGAGCTGAATTGTTATCACGATCCGCACCTGACTATTTCTTTGTATTGCGCCTTCTCTGCCCCACCCTGGCACCCAAAACAGCGCTGCCACTGCCACTTGGGCTGTGGGGAAGGGGGACAGAGGGACAGGGGCACCTTCCGGCCCCGTGAAGGCCTCAGAGATGGCTGAGTAACAAGGGAATCAATCCTGTGTGCTTCAACTCACCGTGGAAAGGTACAAGGGGAAAGGCGACAAAGGGTAACAACATGTGAGTCAAGAGAGCATATATTTATGCTTAAATTTCAGAGACCAACTGCCTGCAACAGCCTGAAACGCCGGATCGTGAGGTCAGAGCACCGCCGGCTCCACAGTCAGCCCCGGGGCATAGAAAACTGTTTCCGCCTCACGAACAGCAGCTTCCCAATCTTCTGTCTCCAGTATAATTACCAAAACTAACAATTAATCAAGTACACTGGTCTGCTTTCTGGCGTACACTTTCATGCGGCCCACAGTAAGCGCGGAGAGAGCACTGCGTTTCAGAACTCAGTTGAGCGGGAATGAGCCAAAGCAAAAACTGCAGCAGAAATCACTCTCTGCACCTCTGCCCCCAAGGCCCACTGCTTGTGGTGGATTTTTCCTTCAGTCATTCTGCAACAGCGAAAATCCCTGATAAGAGCTGACAATTAAGTGAGCCAATTTTCAGAAAACAATATGGTCTATTCAGATGATCATCAGCAGAGAACAGAGTTAAATCAAAGGTTGATGACACTGGGACATCAGCTGGGGTGGGGCAGCCTGGACCGGTGTGGCTCAGCTGGGTTGGTTCAACCCCCAGTCTGGGCGCAAGCCTGGGGTGCAGGTGCGAGAGGCAGCAACAGACTGATGTTTCGCTCTCACGTCAATGCTCTCTCCCTCTCTTTCTCCTTCCCGTCCCTTCAAAAATAAGCAAAGTCCTTAAGAAAATAAAAAACTGGGACAGGCCTCGTCTGACTGAAATGAAAATCAAGCCTTTCAGAGAACAGGACCGACAACACAAGTCATGAGTCTTCAGCTCGTAGTGGTATTTCAGGCGGGCGAGGGACTTGCGGTAGCTCCATGGCTCCCAGAAGCTGCCTGCGCAGGGCACATCCAGAAAGTTCCTGAAACCAAGCTGAAGACGAGGACCCGTTCTGGTGAGTCACCTTCACCTGCGCTCCTGCAGCTGGTCTGGAGTCAGTCCTCGTACAACTCCTCTGATCCCCCAACCGCAGAATGCTGTGTGTCTGTACCGCAGGCCATCGGCATCACCCAGGGGAAGGAATAATGAACCAGCGATAAGACAATCTTGCCCTCAGCCCCGACTGAGCCACTCACTGGGCACCTGTGGCTTCAGGTGTAAAACCAAAGGGCTGACCACAGGACCGACACCGCCCACCCCACCCCCCGACCCTACGGCTGATGGAGCCTGCACACGAGGGAGAGGGACTTTGCCGTTTAAAGGGCCCCAGTGTGCCCTTCCAGTGCGCGCTCGGCTAGATTTGGTCACGCTTTTACAGAGAGGTGAAGCGATGACACTGCAATACGCTGAAGTATCAATTATTGAAACTAAAGTTGTGAGCTCTTAAATACACTGTGGAGAAGAGGAAAGCTTCTCTTGACCCTCCACCCACTCTTTTCCCTCAATGTGCCCCAAAGATTATTCATCAGAGGTCAGAATCCAAACCCCCCAGCCAGGGCAGGTCTACTGGTCGTGCTAGAAGTCCAGTGCCCGGGGGCTCCATTTGTATTGGACCGCTTGGTCCCGTGCAGCTGGGAAGGGAAGTGGCCCCTGTCCACCCCACGGTGTCACCATCCCGCCCTCTCCCTCCGCTGTCTGCTCCGCTGCAGGGTAAGTGGATGCAGGCAGGGCCGTCTAACCCGGACCTAAGTACGCACGGGGCACAGTCCCCTGTCGTGTACCGGAGTGTGGCACAATTCCATGATTCAGGCTAAACCATATATTCCAGCCCAGCTCTTAGCGGAGACCTGCCCCGGAGGTCCTGCTGCCAAGGCCAGGTCTCTCTAATGCAAACACGACTTTCACAGAGACTGTCCACAGAACTCCTGTAGGGGGGCGGAGGAGCGGCTGGCAAGGCAGAGCTCAGCAAATGCCACCGAAGCCTTCCTTTGTCCCATTCCACACCGGCCACGTCTCGGGAGGCTGGCCACGCAGGCGGAGGGGCCCTGGCACGGACAGTCCCAGCCACAGGCGGTGTCACCAGGAGAGACCCCCTGCTGGGTTCAGACACACTCCCTCCGACAACACTCTGAAAAACCCCACCCGCCATGAACGGGAGTCGGAATGGGAACAAGTGGGAAACGAAGGAAGACAGTGGCTGCATTGAACCGAGAAAAGGTGGTTCCCAAGAGAAAAGCCAAGGCCTCCAGGGGCTGGACCCCACCAATGTGAAAGGGGGGAGAAGAGCTGGCTTCGTCCTTTTCCCAGGCGGGGCTGAGAAAAAGGGGACCTGCAGAGCGTCAGCGACTCAGGGAAGAGAGCCAGCCACCCACCCGCCCGCCCGTCCAAGGGGCTCAATGGAATGCCGCCCTCCCAGGACCCCGAGGTCCAGCAACTACTGGGCATCGCATGCAGAGGCCTCAGGAAGAGCCCGACTGTGTCAGAGTCTCTCCTTGAAAACAGCTACTTTCTGACACTTCCACAACAGAGTGGAACTTTCTCTTCCAGGAAAACGGACCAGAAGTCCCTTACCCGACTTCTTCCAGAGAGAGGGGCAAAGGCAATCCCATGAGGACAGATGGCAAACAGTATTAAAGGAAGAGGACACGCACAGGCAGAAATGAACCACATCGATAAACCTCAACCCAAGTCTCACTCCTTATACAAAAACTAAAACCCCAAATGGGTCACAGGCTTAAATGTAAAACAGACAACTACGGCCCTGGCTGGGTAGCTCCATTGGTTAGAGCACTGTCCTGACACACTTTGGTTGCAGGTTCGATCCCCCGTCAGGGCACACATAGGAAGCAACCAATGAATGCATCAATAAGTGGAACAACAAATAAAATTGGTATTTCTCTCTCTCTCTCTCTCACCCCCACTAAAATCAATAAGTAATTTTTTTAAAAAACTACAAAACACAGGAGAAAAATTTCAGGATCTAGAACAAAGTTCTTAAGAGATGAACAAAATTTTGCACAAGCTATGAAAGAAAAAAATTGAAAAACTGAATGCCAGCAAAATTAAAAATTTTTGTACTACCAAAGACCTTTTAAAAAGTAAAACACACACACACACACACATACACACACACATCAAGACTGGGGGGAAAAAGAAGACTGACAACCAACCACACATCCAACAAAGGACTAGCATCTAAAATACATCAAGAATACTTAAAACTCAACAGTGGGGAAAATCTAATCCGAAATGGGCAAAAGACGCGAAGAGACACGTCACCAAAAGGACACAGAGATGGCAAGTAAACACACAGAAAGATGTTCGGAATCACTGGCTCCTGGGGAACTACGAACGACCACCACAAAGCGCTCTCACTACACCCGTCGGAACAGCCGAGACAAAAAAGACCGCCAAAGACCGCCACCAAACGCTGATGAAGACCCAGAGACACCAGACCACTCATACAACTGCTCATCGGACAGAAAATGGGACAACCACCCCGGAAAAGAGGTTTTAAAAAATATAAATATGCATTACCAGACGACCCCGCCACTGCACACCAGGGCATTTATCCCAGGGAAACAAACACCTGCGTTCACACGAAAGCCTGCACACGAATGTTTGCAGCACCTTGACGTGTAACAGCGGCCCCAAGCTGGAAGCGGTGCGGCCATCCATCCGTCAAGGACTGAGCGGCGGAACACCCCGCAGGCACCACCACAGAACGGAATCACTCTTCAGCGAGAAAAAGAACTTGATACATGCAATCACCAGGGCATGAAGACGAGTGAGAAAAGCCAATCCCCAAAGGTTATAAACAAAAGGGAAGGTTCCAGTTACACCGCATTCCCCCAGTGATGAAACTGGAAATGGAGAATAGATTAGGGGCTGCCGTTTCTTCACGAAGGGGCGCGGTGGCTCTAGAAAGTTCTCTGTGGTTATGGAAATACTCTGTATCAACCACATCATTGTCGACATCCTGGTTATACCACTATTCCACGTGTTTCGAGAAGTTACCATTGGGGAAGGTGGATAAAAGGTGCATCTAGGATCTCTCTATATTACTTCTTACAATGAAACAAAAATGATCTCAAAATAAGAGGCTTAATTTTAACAGTGGAATGACTTGAGAAGACCCAGAACATCGGCACAGGACCCCTCAGCACTATCTCGGGCAAGACTTTAAAATCATCAGGGTAACTGCAGGGAGACACTGGGCAGGAGGCGGGGAGTAAGGGCCACCCCTGCAGCCGGTCAGGGAGGGAGTGTGAGCCTCCCTCTGGGCCCCATCAAGTCAGAAGCTGGAAGGCAATGAGCAAGCCTAGCTCAGGCTTGCTAGGGCCCGGAAGGTCACGCACTTGAACCTTCAGGATCACCAGGGGCAGTGGGGCCAGTTCAGGAGTCCGTGAGGATGGTTCTCAAACCGTGGCTGCTGTGCAGGCCTGGGGAGCCCTGCCCCAGGGAACCCTTGGGAAGCCAGGCAAGGAGTGGGAACGGCAGGCCCAGTGGCTTCCCCGGCGCTGGGGCCCCGTTCGAGGAAGGACCGCCGGGCGTGAGCCTCCTCGGGGAGCTGTTCCAAACGAGAGACGCTCCACTCTTCCTCAGTCAACCAGCCCGTTTCCGAGAAGGTCAAGGTCAAGGTGAAGGAGAAGCAGAAGTTGTACATACACGAATGTCGTGCACAACAGGGGAAAGAAGGCACTCGGGAAAGACTGGTGCCTGGGGTGCCACTGGTTCCACTTCCAAATTCAGTAAGGAGACACTGAGTGCTCAAGTGCTGTTTGCAGGAAAGAAAGTTTACATGAGTGGATTTTTTCCCCCCATTGAATTTAAGTTCACAGATTGTGAACTAGCCAACGATCTTGCGGATGGCGAGCTGGAGAAGCTGAGATGAAGAACTTCCTCTCCTCTTCCCACTGTTCTTCCTGTCTCCGGCCCACCTCCCACTGCCATCGGTCCTGATACCAGACCGGGTGACATGGGTGGGCAAGGACCACCCCAGCTCTCACTACCTTGGAGGCTAGTCCAGCAGCAGCCACAGGCTCCCGCCAAGCCCCTGTACTATGGAAGCGTCTGAGGTGGGGCCAATGTAACTCTGCATGCTGGATGAGGGACAGTCCTTCCACGGACAGCTGGCCCGGGCTGGGCTGCTGAGCAAGAGGCCAGGCTACCTGCTGGGGTCTGCACGAGAACCCGCTGGCTGAGTGTGAAAAGAACGGGAAACTGAGGAGGAGGTGTTCTGGGCCAGATCTCAGGGAGAGAAGGGGGGACAGGGGACAGGAAAAGTGTACCATGGGGAGTATTTGTGTTGCCAGCCTGGTGATGCCTGGACACCAGCCCCTGGAGCTCACCAGATTCTCTGATGCTTAGCTGAGACACAGAACAGGGGAAGAATGTCGGTTTCATGCTTATTTGGCCCTAGAGTTACTGTATATTTGGCTGCGACTCAGTGCTTGGTATTCCAGGTGAGACAGGTGAGCTGCACCGTATCCTTGTCCCGGCGCAACGCGGGAGTCAAGGCAAAGGAGCACCACACTCAGGAAGCGATGCTAACCTCCTTCCCTGAAAAAGGGACTCACCCCTGCTTGACCCCAGTTTGCCTACTGAGCCTGAACAGGTAAACAGAGACCCGAAACTAGAGTAGTACGGGGAAGAAGGAAAATTCCCACCTTCCTGCCCATGTCCTTCCTCCTTCCCAGAGAAGGAGGGATCCCACGCAGGGCAGACACCCCTGAGGGCGGCCCGAGACGCCGGACACTGACCAGCACGCAGGAGCTAGGGGCGGGTGGGAGAGCCCACAGAAGCCGGGGCATACACACCACCAGCAGATGGGGGAGCGAGGCAACAGAAGAGACAGACTTAAAGACATGCGTGTTTTTTTCCCTGCTTCCTTTTAAGATGGAAAGAAGTACTGCCCTTTGGCTGAAGTGGGGACGAGCTAAGAGGGCACACCCATCCAGAGCCCAACCACGGTCCCAAGGACACGCTGGAAGGGCGACATAATCGCTGCCTTCTGGAACTTGTTGGCTACTTGAATCTTTCTGAGTATTTCACGATCAAAGCCAACGGAACATTTAACATCCAATTCGGCAGGAATGCTTTCGCTTCCACTTCCGCTACACTGAAAACCCGAGAGAGAAACGTGATGGAGGTACGCTTGATCTCCTGTTCCCCAAAGTCAAAACTCTGCAAAGAACTTAGTCGTTGCCCTTGGACAACTACCATGGGGATGCTGGAGTCAAACAAAAGAAGAATCGGTTTACCGTTCAGTCTTCATGAACGGAAGTTCGAGTCCAAGTACATTAGCCCAAACCAGGGGCCCCTTCCAATTTCTTAAGTTTTCAGGTTGGGATCATAAATCATATGATCTCTCTAAGCTCAAACATGTTTCATTCAACATGTCCAGCTACTTTAGATGATAGAGTATCAGGTATCTGTAAAACACATTTATCTGTTAGCCACAAACTGGCCTCTGTGGAGAGAGGCAATGATGGGGATGAAAAGCTGACTGATGCCCGTGGTGAAATGCATTTCACCAACATCAACCTACACTTTCCTGAACCAGTAACAACAAAAAGGCTGCAAACGAATGCCTTGTTGAATGCAGTATCCTATTTAATGCAGGTAGGTTTCCCACCTGTAGCTGAAATTCACTGTAGTCAAGTGTATCGCTCCATACAGTTCAGGACCAAGCAGGCAAACCATAAAATGGGTACGAGTTATGTACACTTAACTATAAAAAAGAGTAACTGTAAGTAAAAACAGGGATTTTTTAAATACCAAAACTGTCCCTAATAATTAAGGAGCGTCGGTTATGTCCACAGCCCGACTCGAACCCCTACATCAATGGGACAACACTGAACTTGGCTGGATCTCAGACTCCCTACATATATTCCAATGATCCAACACTTAAGAAGTCCGTGACTTACCCTAAGTCTAAGGTGCCATAACTCAACTAGTACACAGAGGTCCTGTCCGTCTAGAAGAATCAGCTACCCCGAAAATTTTTTTTCAAAAGTAAGATTCGCATTTCCATTCTGTTCTTTTCTACGGGAATAATCCTTCCTCCCTCGTGTACGTGCATACACATACAGCCACACACCCCCCTGCACCCCCTTCCGGTTAACTGAGCTCCTACCCGTAAAAAAGCAAGGGCATCGCATAGAGCACTCATGTCTACAGATTCATCACTGAAACACCAAAATGTAAATGATACTCTACTTGTCCACTCGTATCTGCAGCCTGCTGGAAATGCGTGGCCAGCGACGTCTCGTCCTGGAACACTTCGTTGCACTCCAAGCATTTCAGACTATGCCTGCAGAGCTTGGACGGGTCTTCGTCTAGAGGCATAGCTGGAATGATGGGCGTGCTGGACGGAGCCGATATGACGGTCCCAGTTATCCCAGACTGAATCTTGGCGACAGTGTGTGTGCCGGCCCCCACGGAGCTCGGCAGCGCGGAAGATGGAGCAGAAGTATTGCTTGACGGAGAAACGATCATTTGATCTGCTGGGACGGGCTTTAGAATCAGGTGGGAGCACTGCATCACAACCCCCTTCTCCTTATGCCCGCGGGCATGGGAAAGGAGGCTGCACTTGTTGTAAAAAACGAGGTTCTTTGTACAGTGGTTGCACGTTACTTCGATGCGCACGCTGCGTCGGTCGTAGTGTTGGGTCAGGCTCTTTTCGAGAGCAAAGGAGTCGCCACACTCCAAGCACTTGTACCCGCGGGTCGGTAACGTGATGCCTGCGTTAGCAGGGGGGCTGAGGTTGGGGATGTAAACTGGGACGGGGTTGACACTGCTCAGCACCTTGTTGAAAGCTTCCACCACAGAGCTCTGCAGGGAGGACACCACCTGGACTCGAGACACCTTCTTGGGTGGCTGCGAGGCTGCTGCATTGATTATTGCCTGCTTGATTTGCTGCTGAGGTTTGGTGAGCACTTGGCGGAGCTCAGAGGTGGCCTGGGCGCCCTGAGGCAGAAGGTTAAGGTTGGCGAGGTGCACAGTCTTTGGCACGAGTTTGGCATTGGCCAGGCTGGATGCCGGCACCACGACGGTTTGCTGCTGGATGGCGTTGGCAGCTTTAATGATGGCGCTGCTGGCGCTCTGAACAGACGCAGCAGATATGACCGTGGCTTTGACCGTCGTGTTGTTAGCGAGCTTCAGATTGATGACTTGAGAGCCCGCCGTCTTCACGGCGGACACTGGGAGGAAGGCAGTTGCCACAGGCTTAATAGTGACCTGTTTGGGGGTCAGCTCGGCAGGGGCAACTGCGTTGGTGACCATGGCGGACTGCAGAGGGGCTCTGGGGGGAGAGGAAAGGACAGCCGCGGAAGTGGGAGACGACAGGAGTGATGTCACCGATGCCACCACGGGCCCCGTCTGCTCTGAAGGCTTTTTTCCAGAGTCGAGATCGACTTCCGGCAAGACCCTCGTCACTGTTCTCTTTATTTCCCCAGATGACGTTTTGATAGTTTTGATGCGGACTTTGGGAATTGCTGGTGTCGATCCCGCAGGGGACGATGGAGATCCCTTGCTACTGTTTTCACTTGAGATGCTCCTGGGGCTGTCCGGCTGCTTCAGGGACACCTTCTTGGTCCCGTCGATGAGACTCTGGGATTCAGGAGACTTTTCAATGGCTCTAGGACTATCGTTTACTTCTTTTGGTAACGGAGAGGAATCCCCTGCATTGGTCGCTGGTTCTTTGCAGGAGTCGGAAGCAGCCTTTTTAGCACTAAGAGCTGCAATGGCAGCTATACAGGAAGAAAGCTTGGAGGATGGCTTTGACCTTGACGGGGCCATGCCGCCAAGGGAGATGTCGTTCTTCTCGGAGCCCAGTTTCCCGTCATGGACCCTATTTTCAAGCACCTTTTCAGAGTTTTCCTTCAATTTATCCTCCACTTTTCTGACTTTAAAAGGCTCATAAACACTCAGATTTATCGAATTTGTTTCTGTCTCTCTCTTGACGACTTTGTTTTTATCTGCATTGCCCGAAGCAGAGATTCCAGTTTTGCCCAAGTTTTCCCCTCCGAGCGCCTTCCCTTTGTCGTAGTCCTGCTGCTGGGGGACGGACCCCGTCAACACGTTGGACCTGAAACCCGGACGCACGTCCTCCTTGTCAGGGGGGTCGTCCACCTCTATCTTCTCGTCGTCGTCAAACTCTTCAGCACTTGAGATGGGGCTGAACTGGCTGAAAGCCGAGTCCTTTAGAGTCACCTCTGAGGTAGGCATGTCTCCTTTCAAGGACTTCGACCCGTCCTTGCCGTAGCCGTCGAGAGAGGATGCCGCGAGGAAGCCGTTGTGCAAGCCGTTGCCGGTGGGGTTGTGGCCCTCCTTCTCGGCGCCCTCGGAGGCATCGATGTTCCGCACGTTCTTCACGATCACGCTGACGCCCACGTCGGAGGAGGAGGGCGTGTGGGAGTCGTCGTCCCCGTGAGCGCTCTGCTTGACGTGGCTCTCCTGGTCGTCGTGTCCCGACTCGATCGCGGCTTTCGGGTCGACCATATCTGGGATGTCGAACGCCGCCAGGAGGTCATCGAAGTCTGGGGTCTTCATATCCCCCATGGTCATGGACTTGTTCAGGTATCCTGTGCAACAGACAGAAACAACCGCGTCAGCGAGTGGCGCTTTGTAATGGACGAGGTAAGTATCCCTGTTACGATTTGCACTGACACAGGGATGACTACCAAGAGGAGCAAGTCAATCCACTGCACAATCACTGTAACCACGGAATTCTGAAAAAGAAGTGAGCGAACATCCAGAAATATATACGTAAGACCTTGATAACTGTAGCTTCCAAGTCTTTCCTCCAAAGTGCCATATACAGCATGATCTGCGTGGCCCCTCGCTAACGAGAATAATGATGGGCAAAGCTGTTAGTTTAAGAAAGGCGGGTTTTGGTGTAACATTTAGAAACTCTGTTGTTTATGGCTGGATTCATCACCCTGTTTTCACGAAAAGCTACTTCCAAACACATTTTGATCTTGACAGCATTTATTTCCACTGGCAAAATTATCACTATGATAGTCACTAGCAGATTCAGGACATCAGGTTAAGAGAAATATATTAAAAAAAAAAAAACCCACAACAATCATAGCCCTGGCCGGTACGGCTCAGTGGTTGAGTGCAGGCCTGCGAATCAAAGGGTCACAGGTTCCATTCCCAGTCTAGAGCACATGCCCAGGTTGCAGGCCAGGTCCCCAGTAGGGGGCGCATGAGAGGCAACCACACATCAATGTTTCTCTTCCTCCCTTTCCCTCTCTAAAATTAATAAAATATATTTTTAAAAATTATAGGTAACCATTTACCCATAGAAGAAATAAGCATCCCAACCCACCACGGCACAGCCACTGTTAATAAAGTTCCACTTGGGATTTTTTTTTAAAGATTTTATTTATTTATTTTTAGAGAGGGAAGGGAGGGAGAAAGAGAGAGAGAGAGAAACCTCAATGTGTGGTTGCTGGGGGCTGTGGCCTGCAACCCAGGCATGTGCCCTGACTGGGAATCGAACCTGCGATGCTTTGGTTCGCAGCCCGAGCTCAATCCACTGAGCTATGCCAGCCAGGGCGCACTTGGGATTTTTTAAAAAAACTCCCTAAGAAGCTGATTCCATCAGTTTTTATTTAATCCTAATTTTCTCTATTATGTTAGGGGGAGAAATGCCATCCTGGCAGAAGAATGTAAGATCCCTTCCTTGTCCCACCCCAGTCTGGCGGTTTCAGTGGTCAAGGTGACTCAGAGCTGTTTCCTGATCCACCACACATCCAACACAGCTGTGCCAGAGGCTGTGGCGGCGGAGCAAGACCCTGCCACAATCTCGGTGTGCAGCCACTTGGGCCGCAGCACCGCAGAGCCCAGGAGAGGGAAGGCCCTCCCTTTCACCCCTGAGCTAGACATGGATGGAGGACATCCATGCCCACAAAGCCGTGGATGGTAGGACCCTTTTAGAAAAATGGACAGTCACTATGAAAGATGAAGGGTATATAAAGACACGAAATGCCGGGGGCCTGGAAAGGGTGCCCTTGACCCTACCTGCAGGAGATGCGTGGATGGGGGGTGCAGATCAAACTCCCACTGTGCGAGAGAAGTCTGTCTTCCCTAAGCCCCCAAAGCATGCCATCTTACACCCCTGTTAGACCCTGGTATGCGCTGCTACAATGTGTGCGCTCGTCTCCTCTTACCTACTCGCCTGTCAGCACTCACCTTCACACCATCGACGCCGCAGAACTCACAGGCCACAAGTCAGGGGCCAGAAGGCCGGACTTCTAACAGAGGGAAGGGCTAGAGCCAGCACTGAGACCCTAGGGAGCAAGGGAGTCTCTCTGGGTCGGTTCCTTCCTTGCTTACCGCAGGGAGCGAGGCAAGCAGATGGGAAGAAAAGGAAAGAGAAGAGGGAGGACGAAAAACAGGAAAGGAAAGAACAAGAGGCAACAATCCGTGTCAGAAGGGAGGAAGGGAGGGTTAGCGCTGATTTGGGGCAACTTTCAATGGAAAAATTAGCCTAACTGGTTTGCAGACACATATTCTTAACCCCTTTCTTCTTCCCTTTTCCTGTTATGCCTCCTTGAAATCTGCTTCAAATCACTAAAAAGTGGCCTTCCACATTTTGCTGATGGATTTAATCATTTATTTTCTTGTACGATCTGTCAAGGATCACACATTCCTAAGGAAAGTTCCAACACCAAGGTCAAGGTTGAACTTTCACTGGGGTGACCACATACCAATGAGAGCTCAGGCCACAAATCCGCCAGCAGCTGCTGGGACACCCTCAGCACACTCACTCCCTCTGGGCCATGGCCAAACACTTCTAAGAATCTAGTCAGGCACAGCTACTGTTAAAGGTGAAAATACACACAGTTCAGTGAGAGCTAGAGGGAAAGAAAGTCACCTTCCGTGAACATATCTCAGTTAACACAGATCTCAAGAAGCCCATGTACTTTTCTCTAAACGGTTTACTTCACTCGGAGAAAACACCCACAGCCACTCTTCTCTCGGACGGGTGTCTACAACCGGACAGAGGAGAGCATACCCTCAGCATTGAACCACAGCTCAGACAGAAGGGTCAGAGAAAACTAGACAACACTTCTAAGTTCATGTCAATCTGAAAGTACCTGTACAAGAACCCTCTGAGAGCAGAAGTTCATGAGGGATTTTTTAATCGATTTTATTTATTTTTAGAGAGAGGGGAAGGGAAGGAGAAAGAGAAGGAGAGAAAAATCAATGTGTGGTTGCCTCTCACACGCCCCCTACTGGGGACCTGGCCCGCAACCCAGGCATGTGCCCTGACTGGGAATTGAACCAGCAACCCTTTGGTTTGCAGGCTGGCACTCAATCCACTGAGCCACACCAGCCAGGGCAGGGTTTTCTTTTTAAAATGAAGTTGCACATTTAATCTGCAAAAGATGGGGAATGAAAACTCCATCTGTCGGATAATATGCCTACTTTAGGGTCCGCCTACTTACGGATAATCCGTGAATGTCACTACTTTTCCTTGTAAGCATCGCAGTGCGGTTCTAAATCGAACACTCACAACAAAACCGCAGTTAGCACAGCATCCCTGTGGCCTGTCTTCACCAACCACGGTGATGTGATCCAAGTGGGGACATTCCTGTTTTTAGAGAACTCAGGACACAGAATCAAGAGCCACTCCCCAACCCTCACCATCAGGGCTGAAGGTGGGCGGTTTTCCTTTTTATCCTCATCTGAGGACTTTTTTTTTTTCATTATTTTTAGAGAGAAAGGAAGGGAGAGAGAGAAACATTGATATGAGAAAGAAACATTGTTTGCCTTTCCATATGCACCCTGACTGGGGACCGAACCAACAGGATATGTGCCCTGACTAGGAATCGAACCTGCGACCATTCGGTCCATGGGACAACGCTCAACCAACTGTGCGACACTGGCCAAGGTAAAGGTGTTTTTTTTCTTAATGCCGCAGCTTATTCACAGCTTGTGCCCGGGCTCTGGAAGTCACAGTGGACTGGGGCTCCTCCTAAGTGCCTCCATCCTTCCTCTACAGATACACGGAATGTGTTATCTGCCCTCCCTCTAAGCAAGTGACATCATCCAGTTTCACATCATTCGTCCCAGAGGGCCATCAGTCCAGGAGCAAAAAGATCATGAGACAATTCAAGCACTCATCTGTGGCAGGTCCAAGACGCAACCACAGGAAATGCTAAAAGGTCACCAGGTGAAACCTTCAATGACTGGCAGTTCAGATCAGCAGTGCAACTGGCAGGTATTCTCTTGAACACCTGGAAGATTAACGCATGATTCTTAGTATCTCCTTCTGTTTACACAGTGGGGACCTGCCTGGCCTGTCCACGCACAGGTGCCCCAGAGCAGCTGGCAAATCCTGAGTCACCACCCTGCCCTTATCTTCTCCTGCCCGCCCAAGCGAAGCAGAGTTAAGGCTGGGGAAACACCCGCCTGCAAACCCCCAGGGGGGAGAAGACACTGCTGACTCGGGGGCAACTCCTTCTCTGTAGAAATCCAGCGACACGCCCTGCTGTGTCACCCCTCCGTATCCCCTTATGCTTTCTCTTGGGGGAAAAGGGTGGACCAGTGAGACACCCCTCGAGGTAAGAGGGAATTAGCAGTGGCTCAGAAAGCTGTGAGTCAGCCCTACCGGTTCACCTGGCGGAATCCTGACCGAGTGGAAAATGCACGGTGAGCATAAAACACTGAGCGCGGGCGGGGGACCCGTCGACAGCACGTCGCTCTGCCTAAAACCCAAGATCACGCGGGGGGAGGCGGCCTCGCCTCTCAGGGTTGTGTAATTAATGTAACAAACACCGCTCTCCGTGACTTCACACTTCTTTTTTGGTTTCTAGAAATGTTTTTCATACCCACAATCACGTCGTCCTATTACCCATGACCTTCCCACATTCGGGAAGATGAGAACAAAGTTTCCACTGGGGGGGGGGGTGTTTTAACTTTCACTTCATTGCTCAGCTATGTGAAGTACAGGAAGAAATGTTTATGTTATGTTTCTTCATTTTCCCCTAATTTCTAAGTATCGCTCTCTTAAAAATAGATCCTTTTGCTTCAAAACATTACAAAAATAAGTCTGTCTTCTCTCCTAAAAGATAACATAAAAACATGTCAAAATCCGAGCTTCTCTTGGCCTCAACAGCTTGATTTTCAAACAGAATTAGCTTTCATTGTTGTAACTATGTCTTTCATTTCATTTATTCACTGCGAAATACATCTTCCTTCAAAGGCACTAGCAGTCTTCTCATTTAAGACTATACCCATTTCGATGACCTGTAATTTACTAAGAGCAGTTGTACTTCATGGAGAATGTCCTTTTACCCAAAGGCACTGAGAATATCTCGGGGGAAAAGCTAGGCCTGTTTACTGAAAAGGAAATTGAAAGAACTCTTGCATGTCACATGATCACTGTATTCCCTCCCATGACACAGACAAAACATTTCCTTTCCTACCAAAGCCTCTTAAAATCACAGAAAGCTATTTCATCTTTGTTGGCAAAAGTCAAAAGTTATCGAGTCAAAAGAAAACCTTAAGAAAAACCTATTCACCCCTTACTCATACTTCTGCTTTGCAATTAAAAAAGAAAACCTAAAAAACTGTGTCAAGGAGCTGTTTCCCAATTTCCAACCAGAGAAGGCAGCGAGAAAGGCCCAGGGGTTACGTAACCATGGACGCCAACTTAATCCCAGACACGCCTGGACCCGGCCAGGGCTCCGTCTCCAACACGTACGCAAGGTCAATCTGAACAGTGAAAACACATCAGCTCCCCCACTGAAATCCTAAAGAAACGAACATTTTCTTTAACAAAAATCATTAAACTCTAAATTATAGTAATCCTGCAGAAAAACACATCAAAGTCTACTGACTACCTGGACAGCATTATACACACTTGCCACAAAATAGTGGTATTAATACAAGGTCTGTTTTTCTCTTTGGGGACTATTATTTATCACCATTTTGTAGCACTATCTGGCCATTGAAGCCCCTCTTAAAGAAATAATTCCCCCTGGCTGGTGTGGCTCAGTGGGTTGGGTGTTGTCCCACAAAGCAAAAGGTCGCTGGTTTGATTCCCGGTCAGGGCACATACTTAGGCTGCAGGTTCAGCTCCCAGTCAGGCAAATAGGAGAGGGAACCAATTAATGTTTCTCTCTCGTATCAATGCTTCCCTGACTCTCTTTCTCCCTCCCTTCTCCTCTCTCTAAAAGAAAATAATAATTCAACAGACTAATGGGTCTCTTTCTCCCTCCCTTCCCTCTCTCAAAAAAAAAATAATAACAATTCAACAGATTAATAGATCTCATTTATGATCCTTATTGTCTTTCCTTCAAATATGAAATGTTATGACATGTTGGTATTACGCAATGTTTCCCGTTTATTTTGTTCCTCACAGAAAGTGATTCCAGTGCCCCCACTTTTTTTGAACGTCTTCCTGGGATGGGCTTCTCTTGGCCTGGGACCTGGGAAGTTCTCGTTTTTCCCGTCACACCAGTACGGAGACCTTTGATCGTTTCCACCTCTGGCAGCTCCAGGCCCCCTATCATTACATCTCTCCAACTACAAAAAGAAAGGAGTGGGGAGGGGAGGGAGGAATCACATCTTTTTTTTCCAAGCTGACCTTTTGCTTCTACTCCGCTTCCATCCGAGCTGTTCCTAAGGGCAACCGCTCTGTCGCCGTGACTGCCTCCAGGTACACGGAGCAGGTGCAGTGGGAGGTCTGCCTCGTGCTTCTCCACGTTTCCTACACCAGCTGGAAGGAGGGGTTTTGTTTGTGTGTGTGTGTGTTTGTTTGTTTGTTTGAAATCGGGTCAGAAGGTGTCAGTCATGGGAGGTGTTCAGAACCTCTGCTCGCCTCTGCTTGTCTCTGAGGAGACTGGACCCCCAAACTGGCAGATGCTTACGTTTCAGAATAATAAATAACAACACAAACCCATATATGCACATATATGAATGTCCAAGTACGTATAGCTTTGAGAAAAAATAACACTAAATGGAACCACAGAAGGAATCTAAGAATTCCATGTCACTGGAAGGCCCCAAGCAAGTGACAAAGGCCAAAGAAAGAGCTCACTTCATCCTCTGTCCTCCACATAAGTCAGACCCCGTGTGACTCCAGACAGTAATCAAGCACCTTGTAGGTCTCACACTTCCTCTCCAGCTATAGGGCCTTCCGGCTCCCATGGGTGGGGGCCCTGAAGACACCGCCCAGGAGGGCCGAACTTCTGCCGGACGGCACATACATGCCGGGCAACATGCTGCGTGCAAACAGTTCATACACAGGTGAAATGAACAGAAGGCAAACATTTGGCTAATTCTGTACGCGTTAACAAGAAATTAGTAAACGCAACTGCTATGATCCAGAATAGATATTGACTTGTTTCACTAAATCCCGATGGTAGCATCTACCCATACACAGACGCTTTGGCCAAAGTAGTATGTTTCCTGCTTCGGTGAATACATGATCTTCCTGATGTGAATGTAACCTACGTGGAAGTTCAAGCTGATTCTGGGAATACAAACTTGAGTCACGTAATCAGGGCACAACCCTGGGAAACACAAGAATAAAACCAGCCCCAGACCTTCCCTGTGGTTATTCTTACCCTCCTCCCGCAAGTCCTCCCTGCCCTCCTCCACCCGTCACTCCCTAGGGACCCTGGAGACCCAGCCACCACGTGACCAGATGGTCCCCTACACACCTCGGCCTTTTCAGCTCAACCTGCAACTCCCGGCTTCCTTCTCACCCACCCCAGCCCCAGCTCCAAGCGCTCATCGGTCAGAACAAAAGCTCAGCCACAGAAAGAGAGAGCCCTTGCCTTTCCCACTCGGGTTCTGCAGCTGCCAAGGGAAGGCTGTGCAAATCCCTGCTCCGTATTCCCTGGGGGGTCCTCAGTGTCACTTAAGCTCCGCAATCCTCTTTCCCTTCACATGAACTCCCACCCTGCCAGCAGACACAGGCTGTTCCTAATCTCCTCCCCTTACCTACTCCACCACGCCTCGGCCTTTTTCTTTCTGCCGTCAGCCTCCCAGATAACAGACGTCAGGCAAACCCGCTCCCCACACCCTTCCTTCCTACAGATCTTGCCCGGTCCTGCAGTTGGCCTGGCCAAGCCGGCCCTCCTCCCCTCCTCCTGTGCTTTCGGTCACTCCGCTCCCCCCCGCCGGCTGGCACGGAGAGACCTCCCCCAGCCTTCCCCTGCGGTCTCACCAGCATGCTGCCCTTAGTCCACCGGGACACACCCTGACCACCAGCCCCCTGGCCATGCACCCTCCGACCCGGACTGGAAGAAGGAATTTCGGGGCCTGCTGGAACTGTTCTTATCACAACCATGGGGGCAGACACACGCTTCGTTGCATTTGTCTAAACCAAGGGAATTTTGCTGCATGTAAATGGAGGAAGACAAAGAAAAAGGGCAACCAGAAACGAGGGGAGGCCCAAAATGAGAGACCAGCTGCACCAGAGCACAGAAACCATGTCACCAGCGAGTGACGTCACCGTGCTGACGAGAGCAGGGGAGAGAGGAACGGGCCGGGCCACTTCGGAAGACAGCGCTGTGACCACGCGCACAGTGAGACCACAGAGAACGCACACAGTGTGTGGCCCACGTAGCAGCAGGGCGCCCCCGCCAGCTTTTCGGTTCCGCTAACCGTGCTACCATCCCATCAGGCGGTGGGAGAAAACTGGGGAAAGGGAACATGGCAACGAACTTTTTTATTTTTTGCAACTTTCCCATGAGTTCAAAATAAAAAGTTAAATGCTATGGAATAGGGTAAAGCTACTAAATGAAATAAAGCAAGTGTCTCAGGACACTCCCCAAAGTGTCCATTCCCAACCTTTGTCCCCTTCGCCTGTGCTGTTTGTTACCTGTGACCTTTCTCTGCGCCAGTGGCCTTTTCAGCCAAGTTTCCTTTTCCAGGAGTCCTTCCTCTCGCACCCGCAGCCACATTGTCTGTCCGGAGCTGACGTCTCCCTGGCTCCCTGGCTCGTCCCCTTCTCCCGTGGAGGTCCCCCTTCAGACAGTCGCCTACCTTCGTGCCGAGGCAACCTTCAGACAGTCGCCTACCTTCGTGCCAGCAACTCCAAAGGTCACGCAATCATCAGTATTCACGGAAGTCACATACTCCTACAGTCGGCCCTAATTCTACCGTATAGAGAGCCCCCTTCCCAATTGGAAAGCAGGCTGTGCTTCCCATGTGACTCCCCCGCCCGTCTGTCCCACCCACACTAAAGCCCTCCCACCCCCTCCCAACCACTTCTTCCTCCGAGTCCTGGCTGTGTGACGTCAGTGACCCTCAACCTCCTCTAGAAAAATATTAAAAACCCTCAGGCAACGCTTCACACACTGCAACACAGAGATACTAGTTCCGTAGGTCATACTAGCCTTCCCACCAACACAGGACAAAAATGCACAGAGGAAATGCTGAACTTTTCTACCATGAACAGATTGCGCTCAGGCAGATAAATCTCTGGGAAGAGGGAAGCAACAGCTCCCAAAGTTGACCTAACCATGGGTCACTTTGTTCTGATCCAAGAACACAAACGCCAAAATGACTGCCTCAAAGGCTACGCCAATTTCAGTGGCCATCTTTATACAGTAAGCAAATTATGCCTCCCCTAACATCCATGGAGGCAAAACGGTGACATTACATACAAATTTCTGCATTACTGGGCATTACAAAGTTTAAACTGTTCCCTTATGACTTGCTTACAAGGTGTCAAAGAAATATTGGTGGCCACTTCCAGCTAAGACAGAGGTGTAGGTAGATACACTTTGCTTCCTTGCACAACTGAAAGAAGGACAACCACCAATTTAAAAATAAAAAGCAACCAGAACTGCCAGAAAATCAAACTGTGTAGAAACCAGACGACCAAGGAGTCAAAGAAAACACATTCACCCAGACTGGTAGGAGGGGTGGAAAGGAGCACTGGGGAGGAGAGAATGCACAGTAAGGCAGCGGCTGGCGGACTGGGCAGTCCCCCATTCACGTGCAGATGAACAGGGAGGAACAATTGGGGAGCGACACAAACCACGCAACCCAGAGTTCCGGTGTGGGGAAATAAAGCCTCAAAATCGCTAGCCGTAAATATCTGTGGGGGTTGTGGAAGTGCGAGAAACTCCCAGCCTCACTGGACAGTCTATTAGAGGGACCCACAGGGTCCTAGAACATACACAAACCCGCCCACCTGGGAATCAGCACCAAAGGGACCAATTCACTTGTGGGTAGTGGGGGAAGTGACGAAAGTGGGGGAAGAGCCGGGCAAGCGGCACTGTTCCCTCTCTGACCCATACCCCACATACAGCACCACAATGCAGCAATGTGGTTGCCCCACCCTGGCGAATACCTAAGGCTCTGTCCCTTACAACATAACAGCTACACCGAGACAAAGAAATATGGCCCAAATGAAAGAACAGATCAAAGCTCCAGAGACAGAACTGAGCAATGAGGAGATAGCCAATCTATCAGTTGCAGAGTTCAAAACACTGGTAATCAGGATGCTCACGGAAATGGTTGAGAATGGCCACAAAACAAAGGAAGAAGAGAAGGCTATAGAAAGTGAAATACAGGACAACGTACAAGGAGCCAACAATGAAGGGAAGGAAACCCGGACTTAAATCAACGGTTTGGACCAGAAGGAAGAAATAAACACTCAATTGGAACAGAATGAAGAAACAAGAATTCAGAAAAATGAGGTGAGGCTTAGGAACATCTGGGACAACTTTAAATGTTCCAAAATCCGAATCATAGAGGTGCCAGAAGGAAAAGAGGAGGAACAAGAAGTTGAAAGTTTATTTGAAAAAATAATGAAAAAACTTCCCCAGTCTGGCAAAGGAAACAGGCATCAAGTCCAAGAAGCTCGGAGAGTCCCAAAGAAGTTGGACCCAAGGAGAAACATACCAAGACACATCATAATTACATTACCAAAGATTAAAGGTAAGAAGAGAATCTTAAAAGCAGCAAAAGGACAGAGTTACCTACAAAAGAGTTCCCATAAGACTATCAGCTGATTTCTCAAAAGAAACCTTACAGGCAAGAATGGGCTGGAAAGAAGTATTTGAAGTCATGAAAGGCAAGGACCTACATCCAAGATTGCTCTATCCAGAAAAAGCTTTCATGTAGAATGGAAGGGCAGATAAAGTGCTTCCCAGATAAGGTCAAGTTAGAGGAGTTCATCATCACCAAGCCCTTATTATATGAAATGTTAAAGGGACTTGTCTAAGAAAAAAGAAGATCCAAACTATGAACAGTAAAATGACAACTCACAACTATCAAAAAATGAACCTAAACAATGAAAACAAAACTAAGCAAACAACTAGAACAGGAACAGAATCACAGAAATGGAGATCACATGGAGGGTTATCAGTAGGGAGGAGGAGGAGGAGGAAGGAGAATGGGGAAAAACACACAGGGAATGAGATGCATAAATGGTAGGTAGAAGACAGATGGGTGTAGGTTTAAGAATAGTGACTCGGATCCCGGCCCCTGGGGTCCGAGGCGTTATGGATGAGAGGAGATAAAGTCACACAGACTACTGATTCCTGTGGAGGGAAAGGGACAGCACAGCCACTCTCTCAAGATGACAGCACCTCGACCCTTGCCTTGACAAGCTTTTACTGCAAGTTCAATTCACACAGGAATACAGGGTGCATACTTAAAGCTCGTCAGTCATTGTCAGGCAGAAATGATTAAACAACACATAACATTCCAAGAACTCTGAGGGCTTATTCTAAGTGAGGGCCAGATAGTTAAATGGCCATAAAACTTTGAGGGACAAACTCACTTTCTGCTTCCACCCTTATCATTTAAATTGAGAGTATTAGCAAAGTAGGTTTCATAGGATTTTATGCATTCTTTCTTAGGCCTGATTGCCCTAGGGAAACCCACCCTTTCCAGCACAGGGCCCACCCACCTCCAGCATTGTTTCAGGCTTAAATCAGACAGGGGAAGTAAGGCAGCCAAGAGACTAGAAGACTTCTTGCAGACAGAATGAGGACTCAGGCTATGTCAAAGCCGAGGGGCGAGGGTCCATCACCCCCTTTCTCTATAGCCCCCTATGTCCTTCCCTGAGAGCCCCTTCAAGACTGTGCCTGTCTTAGGTTGTCCCTCTTTTCAGGAATCTTACCCGTGATTGGCTAACCAGTCATCCGCCCAGGGCCAAGCAGAGTGAAGAGAAAGGGGGCAGAGGTGGTGCCCCTACAAGGAAGATAAGCTTTGTCTCCTAAGTGGCTTTTAGTCCCAAGGTCCTTTACTCAGCCTTAGTCATGGGGGATTACAGCTTCTGAAACCAGGCAGGGCAGCTCCCAACAGAATAGCATAAGAAATGTAGAAGCCAACCAACTTACATATATGACCCATGGACATGAACTAAGGGGGATGGGGAGGAACCCCGGAGGGTGGGGGGAGGGTCACGGGGCAGAGAGGGATAATGGGTAGAAAAAAAATGGGACAACTGTAATAGCATAATCAACAAAATATACTGAACGAAAAAGAAATACCAGTGCAGTGACTGATGCGGAGGGAGACGGTGAGTTCCCCACTGACTTCCTCCTCCTGCAGCTCCTGCAGTGAAGTAGCTTACTGACCTACACTCTTGTCACTTTGTGATAAGGAAGAGCCTACACAACTCATCCATACAGTTGCCGAAAATGAACGCATTTCCACAGACAGCCCCTGGGGAAGAGAACTCGGTCCCGAAGTGCCGGCCACACAGACACTGACAGTCGCTGGGAGGGCACAACGGTCCTTCCTGTACCCTTCCGGTCCAGCCCGACACGCCCTCTGCCCTCCGGCTTCTTTGCGTTGGTAGGTTTTCCACCCAAAAAAGCAAGGGTAACAGCGTACACCCAACTCCAGGCATGTGGGGGTGGGGGCTGATCCTCAGCTATTTAGAGGGAACCCTGTCATAATGAAACAGACCACAGAACAAGCAGAGAAAGCATAAAATTCAAACAAGGACTGGCCAGCAGTCAGAGAATTGCAGAGAAGGTTCCCACTCTTTTCATGCCACAACCAGCCAGGAGTCCCGTCTGGCCGAGCAGTCGGGACTGAGTTCTGCAGAGGGGTTTGTGATCATTAGCCATCCTCACTCCAGGGAGTGCGGATTTGGGGAAGAGCAGGAAAGAAGCTACACGGGCAGCACATTCCGGTGGGGCGGCCGGTACTGAGGGTCCCAGGGTGGGAGGTCAGGGGCTCTCACTGTCCATCGCAGAACCCATGGGCCGGGGCGTGCGCCTCGGTCACGATCAGAAGCAGAGGCTGAGACACGAACGACCCACAAGGGGTCAGACCAGAGGGGCAGGCGGAGGAGCTGCTCAGCCCAGAGGCACAACGGCGCCAGGCTACCCTGAGCCCACCTGACCTCCGCCACCCCGAGCGACAACAGAATTGAAAACTTACCCAGACACAGCACTGCTCGGGGCGCACCAGTCTCACAAACAGCCGCTGCGGCAGCAGCAGCAGCTCGGGCTGAGAATCACCTCCGGAAGGCCCGGCGCCCTCCAGCCCTGCAGAAGGCGGAGCTCTCTCCCGCCTTAGGTGGGCGGGAGTCGGAGCAGGTGAGGCCCGAGGGGTCTGCCTCCTCCGATCCTCAGAACCCTGGCAAGTCAGCCGTCCCCAAGGGAGCCCGAGAACTGTATCAAACTCTTAAGTTTTGAGTCTTCAGGTTAGATTTTTAAAATCAATCCATCATTAATATGCTATGAGAAACAAAAAAGGAAATACGGTGCCTCTATCTGTTCTGAGACAGAGTTAAGAGTGTGTTCATGTCAGCTTACAGTTTACTCTCACATAGCAGCAAGGCAATGGTTCTCAAGGAGGGTTTCCCATGGAAGACGAACAGGAAGGGGGGTGTGAAAAGGTAACAGGGGTCAAATGCAGGGCGACGGGGATCTGACTTTGGGGGGTAAACACACCAGGCAATATACAGGTGTATCATAGAGCTGTATAATGGAAACCTATGGGGTTTTACTTAACAATGTGACCGCAATACATTTAATTTTTTTAAAAAAGACAAGTACAGGGGGGATGTCACATCCTGAAGATGTGACTGCCACTCCGTTCCAGTTGCCCATGCAGTAGTTGATCCCCTTCGTGGGAGGGTCTCCGGGCCCTCTGCCCCTTCTGCAATCTCAGCGGCACCTTCAACCGGTGAAGATCGAATGCGCATCTCTGATTCCCAGTCCACTCCAGTTCATCTGCTTATTCCGCCTTGATGAAACCACATGCTCAGCATTGAACTGGAGTAAGTTTTTAACCATCTCCCTATGGTTCGTGAATCTGTAAAATTCTTGAAAACTGTCATCAAAGAGGCAAATCACAGACCAAAGATATCACGGAACCCAATTCAATCTAACTTGATACTCCGAGTCCTATGTAGTGTCAATCCTGGAACTCAAGCCACATAAAAAAGCCTCCTTCGTTCCCCATCTAAGGAATTGTAACTTTGCATTAATCTAGCCTTCTAAAAACCTGCCTGCTCTAGGAACCAAATCCGGGCCATCTTTACTGGAAAGAGCCAGTGAGAAAAAGAAGAGAGGGAGTCGTGTGAGAAGGTGACCCCCGAGTCGGTCCCGAGACCAAAGCAGCAAACACCAGACACTGAGGGGGCTGCCCAGCACCGGCTCTTCGTGCCCAGCACCATTCCCCACCGCAAGGCACCAGGGCTCCTCCCGAGAAAGGGCTTCTAGGAATGGACAGGAAACACACGAGGTGAGTCTGGGGCACCTTGTGGTGCCAGAATGAGAAAGTGCTCCATAACAAACAAGCAAAACAGGTCAAAGGAGCCCTGGCTGGCATAGCTCAGTGGATTGAGTGTGGGCTGCAAACCAAAGTGTTGCAGGTTCAATTCCCAGTCAGGGTACATGCCTGGGTTGCAGGCCACAGCCCCCAGCAACCGCACATTGATGTTTCTCTCTCTCTCTCTCTTTCTCCCTCCCTTCCCTCTCTAAAAATAAAATAAATAAAATCTTTAAAAAAACACAACAGGTCAAAGGGACACAGAGGTCAACTGAAAGGGCCCCCAATGGCCAACACCGACATAACTGAGCAACGAACAAAGCAGTACTGGATTATACTCCAAAGTCTGAGATAAATGCCCACGCGTGCACACTGCTATCCATGCTGGAAATGACTGGATAAATGGGGACAGGCAGACAAGTCTGTGCGGCAGAATTCCAAAGAGCTTATGGAGATGCCCCACCCTCATGGAGGCGAAAAATAATGTCCCGCTCCTCAGTGGCTTCCGTCCCAAAGAGGACAGTGTGGAAAGGGGAGAGGCGAGAGTCACTTTACAGAGAGGCTGACATACACTGCCTCAAGCAGAGGACCAAGGTCATTACCAACAGTGATGAGTCATACTGAGGGCAGGTGCCCTTGATGTGATGTCAGCACATGTCATCCTGGAAACATTACCCCACCTAACCCCAGAAAGACATCAGACAAATCCCAACTGAGGGCACTCCGCAAAACGCCTGACCAGGTATCCTCACAGTGGACAAGGCAGGAAAACCCAGGGAAGCTGAGATACTGTCACAGCCAGGAGAAGCCTCGGGAGACCCGAAGACTCGATGAGATGAGATACCCTGAATGAGGTTCTGGGACCAACGAAGGACGTTAGGAGAAAACTGAAAATCTTAAAAAAGCATGGGGTTTGGGTGTTACAAACAGTACGTAAGACAGACGGTGAATAGGGAAGAGGGCGGGGAGACTTCAAATGCAAAGAAAAGCCCTGGCTGGTGCAGCTCAGTGGGCTGGGCATCGTCCCACAGGCTGAGAGGTCACCAGTTCGCAGTCAGGGCGCATGCCTGGGTTGCAGACCAGGTCCCCGACTGGAGACGTGAGGAAGGCAACCAATCAATGTTTATCTCGCACATCGATGTTCCTCTCCTTCCTCCTCCCTCCCTTCCCCTCTCTCTAAAAAATAAATATTTTAAAAAGAAAAAATGCAAAGAAAAGAGCTGTCAGGAGCAGGAGATGGGAACTGCAACCCTTCTGCTTCCAAGGAAGGCTGGTGAATACCCACTACAAACAAGGAGTGATCCCTAAAATGTTTAAATGACAACTCTGTATACATGGAGATTAATTTTCCATTTTATCCTCTTACCAATAAGCTGCTTCAAGGTCAGCCACTGACTAATGCAAACGACTTAGCAACTTTTAAACCGAAGTTTATTAGAAACAGAGTTTCCTAAAGTTTGCGTTCTCCATGCTTTCTGGACACAAAGGGATGCAAAGGATCCTCAGCCAACAGCAGCCAGCCGCAATCTGGGGCCGGAAAGTCCCTCAGTTGGGATTTGTCTGATGTCTTTCTGGGGTTAGGTGGGGTAATGTTTCCAGGATGACATGTGCTGACATCACATCAAGGGCACCTGCCCTCAGTATGACTCATCACTGTTGGTAATGACCTTGGTCCTCTGCTTGATAAATGATTATTTGGTTTCTCTTTCTGCCCAAAGGTGGGCAACACAGCAACCGGAACACTGACAGTTTAATCCATAAAACAAGAGCCCATTAAAAAAAGGTCCCTCCTGGCCCTGGCTGGTGTAGCTCAGTGGATTGAGTATAGGCTGCGAACCAAAGTGTCACAGGTTCGATTCCCAGTCGGGGTACATGCCTGGGTTGTAGGCCATGACCCCCAGCAACCACACACTGATGTTTCTCTCTCTCTCTCTTTCTCCCTCCCTTCCCTCTCTAAAAATAAATAAATTAATTAATTTATTTATTTAAAAGGTCCCTCCTAAAGATTTGGTTGTACAGGTCGGGTGGAAGGAAATGAATCACTTCCCCCTCTCGCCATCCTTCACGTACCTTCTAACAAGGCCTGTCTTTCCTCCCACGATAGCAACGTAACTGGGCTTTGCCATTCGAAACACGAGCAGAGGTGAATGGGGACTCCTGGCTTCCTGTGTGATTCCCCAACTGCATACTAACATCCACCCACATCACCAAACCAACGTAATGAATGGCCTCCGCACAGGAAAACAGAGCAAGATATACATTTTTTTAATTATAATAAATACACATCATAAAATCTGCCATCTTAACTATATACAATCTATTTCTAGATGAAGAGTACACAAAACACTAACAGCACAAAGGCCACCTAGTATTCCTAACCGAAGAGATGCAGAGGAATCAAAAACAATTAGTTGCGCTGTCCCCAAAGGTAGGCTGAAAATTTCTTTAGAAACCTGTAAAGGGCCCTTTCTCAATACACACATTATCCAATACTAGGACTTTAGACTTCTGACATTTTTGTGTAGACAGATACTCACTGCACACCCCTGCATCATACAGCAGTCTCTGGCTTCAGAGAGGTTCCAACAAAATTCTGTTTTCCTCAAATACCTAGTTAGAGTGCCGAGGGGGTATTCACAGCTACACATCCTACAACTGTTTCAAACACCTTCCTCTGAACTCACCCGCTGTCGCTCAGAACCCGAAGTCCCTCTTTCCACACTGTTCTTCTCCGTCACTGAAACCAAGGGTTCCACCTCCCACTCCTCCGTGTCGCCGAGCCCCGCCCGCTTGTTTTCCGCGGCAACGGAGTGTGTGTCCCTCCACGTGCGACTCCTGTCCCTCCGCGAGTGTTAAACCACCACACCGTACATCTAGGCAAGTGCGACACCCTGTCCTCCATTTCTCCACCCTCTCGCCCAGAACTGCCACATCAGTCTTCCTCAGTTCCACTTTAACCACATCCATCAGGCCCCCCGTTAAACATCCTCGAATCACTTTTCAAATGAAGTCCAAACTCCTTGGCCTGAGACCCAGGACCCTACTCCGTCGGGGCCCAGCCTGCCGTGGTTTTGTCTCCATCCTCCAAGCATTTTTTGTGGGTGCCCCTTTCCTTCTTGGGCCACGCTATTTCTTGACCCAGAATGTCATATACACCCACCCACTCTCTCTCTCTCTCTCTCACACACACACACACACACACACACACACCCATGTCCATTAGCGGAGTATGAAGAGCCAGGTTTTCTCAGGTTTTTCTGAAGGAAGACCACAGTTTTTGTTAAAACGGGAACTCAAAAGTACATAAATGAAATGGGAACGAATACTTGCCATATAATAGGGTTACTGTAGAAACGAAAATAAGTAATACAGATGGACAGCGCCAAACACATAGGCATTAAAACATTATTTTCTTCCTCCATTTGTTAAAATGCTGAAACAAAGTAGGGAAAGAAAATGTTTCTGAAACAAGAAAGTGAGGTGGGTCGCCAAATTGGGAGGCGGCACGGAGCGATGGGGAAAAAGGCGGAAAGACTGAGAAGTACGAACCGCCAGCTACAAACGGTCGTGGGGATGCACAAAGTGTCGCCTGGGGAATATGGCCAACAATACTGGAGTGACTGCGTGCCGTGTCGGGTGGGCGCTGGACCTACCAGGGCGGTCACTCTGTAAGGCATATGAATATCAAATCACCATGTTGTACACCTCAAACTCCTATAGTAGGTATTATAGCTCAACTGTGACTGAAAAGTTAACTTAAAAACATAAAGTGAACTAACAACAACAAAATGAAAGTGACACCATTCGAGGCGATGATGGTTCGCCAGAAGGAAAAGGAGAAGGCGCTTTCTTGGGTTCCTTCCACAGTGGCGGCACTGGTTCCGAACGACACCTCGTTCCATTTCAAAACATGCGGCCTTTGTCCTACCGTGGCTGTGTCTCCAGGCCTCCTCGGGGAGCCACCAGCGGGAGGGTCATTGGGGTTCACAAATGGGAAGGAATGCAGTTTCCTCTTAAACAGCAGTAAAGTTTCAACTCACAATGTGAAATACTTCAATGTCTCTCTGACAGTCCCATGACCCTTTCTCTTACTTTTGAAACTTGTCTTCCCAGCCAAGCGTAACCAAGGACCAGCTGCATTCTCCACGGCTCTGCGCCTAACCCCGGCCCCGCCCACACCTCGGCAGCACGTTCACAGCCAACCGGCAGCTACAGACCAGGCCCTGGAACGGCTGGCTGCCAGCAGGAGTGGCCACAACTCCTCACCCAACAGGCCAAGAGAAGCTACGGAAAACCAGGAATAGACAGGCTGGGCCTGGAGAAAAGTCAAAGCCAAAGTGGGCTATGAAGTCCTTGTCGCGTAGGAGTATCTACCCACAGCCATCTTGCCCTTTCTTCAGGGAAAGGAGGCAGCCCCCGAGGAAGGGAAGGGCAAGACCAGAGGCTGGTGGGCTGTGAAAGCAGGAGGTGCAGTGCGGAGCAGACACAGGAGTCCTGGGGGTCCAGGAGAAACGGGGGACAGCACTCCCAGCAGCAGCCCCCAGAACGGTTACTGTTCATTCGGGACTACCATATTTTGTCGTGTATAATGTGCACCCACATTTTTGGCCCAAATTTTTCAGTTTCAATTTTTTATTTATTTATATTCAGATACTTGTTTTTTATATTATAAAGGAATTTTAGCACTTATTTTTGAACATATGGGTATCGTTGTTTTCTAGAGTTATATGTTGAAGTATAAATAAAATAATTTAAAACATTTATACAGACTACCCATGTATAATGTGCATCCTTATTTTTCCCTCAAAAATGTGGGCTCCAAAAAGTGCACATTATACTCAGCAAAATACGGTAATGTATGCCTCCACTCCCCCAGGTGTATTCATCATCACTTAGAACAGGTGCTCCTGTTTGTCTTCTCCCCCTAACTGGTTCAGTCAAAGCCCAAAAATCCGTTTTCTAAAACTGCCATGGCCACACTCTCCAAAGAGCAGGTGTTGACAAAACGTGAATGCACGCAAGTCAGAGCTGTGGGGTGACTGACAGTAGCCTCTGCTTTCTCCCGACACACAGCCCCCACCCCCTCAGTCCTCAAGACCCAGGGGCCTGGACTCAAAGGTAGGCCTTCCAGCCCCCAAGTCAACGTACAACCACCCTTCAGACACTTGGAAATTGCTAGAAGCCAAGAGGACATGATGGCCACTGCTACAGGCTTAGCAATTCCCAGCCCCAAAAGATCTGAAGTTCAAGTCCAGCAGAGATGTTAAACAAGGGAGAGGGAGGGAGAGGAGGAGAGAGGGCGAGAGAAGAGAGGAAAATCCCCATGTGTGCTCTCAGCCGGTCCCCAGAACGCGCCGGCAGAGGACAGGCACGGAGCTCTGGGTGGTTCCACACTACTCCACACGGGGCAGAAGCTCCCCATGATGCGTGCTGACCGAATTCGCGAGCTTCTTTCCCTTCCCTCCTGAAATTCTACAAAGATGATGTTGAAAGTATTTTTAAGAAGATAAAAATAGGCAAACACGTAAGACAGATCTGTGGTAGCTGAGGGCTGGTGGGGGTGGGCTGGGAGACGTAGGGAGGGAAAACAGGGCTTCTTTCTAAGGCAATGGAAAGGCCCTCCAGTTGACCGGAGACGGTCACACCACTCTGGGAGTAGAGACGGCAAACCACGCATCTGCAGGCTATAAAGAGGCCAACTGTACGGTCTGTGGCTTGTATCTCAGTTCGGCTCTTGCCACAAAACACTATCTGCCCAAAGCACAGGGTACTGAGAAAAGAGTCAGAGCCAACTTGAGTCACCGGCCCAGTTCTGAGAAAAGGAAGAGGACAGTGGCGTGGCAGCGGGCTCAGCAGCGTGGAGAAGTCAGCTGCGTCCCAAGGTCCTGCAGGAGGCGCCGCGGACACGGGAGGATGGGTATCCGGGCCTGGAGGGAGGGAGGGAGCTGGGGGCACAGGGACGGACAGGAGTCAGTCCACAGGTGTGATCCCCTACACCTGTGCAACCTGAGACAGCCACGGACAGGCAGGAGGAAAAATCTCCGGGCCATCCAAGCCAGGGAGGATTGGGGTTCCGAGCCCCCACACGGAGGGAGGAGACAGGAAGCCAGGCCTTCAGTTCTCTCCAGCCCTGAAGTCACAAGCCAAGTTTACTTCCCAGGCAGGAGAGTGGACGAGTGTCCCAAGAAGCAAAAGCTCCAGTGACACGATTCTACACGCTGACTTTGGGGGGGGGGTCCTTCAATGAAGACCACGGAGAATCACAGAGAAGTGCCTGCCCCAGCGGACAGGTCCCACCTGCGCGGGCAGAGCTTCCAATCAGCTTTTCACAGCCTCATCCTTAAGTGAGATCACCAGGCCTGCGGGAACGCCTCTCACACGAACCAGACCAAAATAAACCAAAAAAGGAAAACAAAAAAAAAAAAAGACAGGGCTGCCACAGAGTGGAAGAATATATATATGTAATTAGTATCCTCAGAGGAAAAGAAGAACAGGAAGTTATTACGAAGAAGAACGCAAAGCACAAAAAGGAACTTACAGCAGTAACATTAAAAATGAAGATAAAAGATAAAAGCGGTAAGAGAAAAAGAAAGTCAAGGAGCCCTGCCTGGCACAGCTCACTGTGCGGACTGCAAGGTTGCCAGTTTGATTCCCAGTCAGGGCACATGCCTGGTTTCAGGCCGGGTCCCCGGCTCGGGGTGTGCGAGAGGCAGTCGAACCATGTTTCTCTCCCTTTCTCCCTCTCCCCTCTCTCTAAAAGTAAATAAATAAAATATTCTTAAAAGTCAAGGAAATCAGGGTATCTCCAGAAAAGAGATCTAGACAATAGGAGAGAAAGGCATAAAAGTTTAAAGTTCAATCCAGTTGGTCCAATGTCTATCTAATCGCATTTCAGAAAGAGAAAACGCAGAGAGCACATTACCAAAGAAAAAGCACAGGACTATCTCCCAAGACAAGACGAGGGAGGGAGCCGAGTCTCGACTGAAGGGGCCCCCCCCAGGGCCGCCGGACGAAACCCAGGCTGCCCAGTTAAATCTGAACTTCAAATAAACGACGATTACGGTGATCTTTTCCTGTGTGCATGTTCCACTGTTTATCTGGGCATCTCGTATTTTTTTTTTTATTTGTTGGCTAAATCTGGCCACCCTCTACCTCTGAGAGCCCAGCACAGCAGATAGAGCAAGCCCACACCACAGTGAAACGGCACCCCCAGAAAACGCAGAGGCGCAAGGGTCAGGGCTTGCGGCACAGAGAGCTTTGCCTCTGTTACCTGTGAATCCTCACCACAGCCGGGGCCCACCAGCCACCTTTGCCTGTGCCCTGGGCCTGGGACGTAGACAACCCATTTGTCTAACAGTCCAACAGGCTAAAACACAGAGACTTTTTTTTCGGTTCCAGTCTCACGGAAGGAAAAGATCTGTTTGTTTGTTTCATTTTGGAAACTGGCTGAGTGCGTGGGAATTACAGAAAAGCAGACGGGGAGATGGTGCGGGCAGATCCCAGACTCTGCCCCAGGGTGCCAGGGCTCTCTGACGGCCCCCTGCACAGATGGCACAGGTCTGGGGCGGTGCTTACAACTGCCTGGAAGTCCTCAGTCAGAAACATTAGGTGTGGGGGAGCAGCTCGAGATCATCCTGGAGGGAGAAACCACCCACCCATCCAGCCTCCTTGGGGACCCTGAGCTGCTCAGACTGCAGCTGGGCCCAGTCCGTCCAGGCCCAGCTCCCCGCTGGGCTGGATTCCTGCTGCCCCTCAGCTCACAGGGTGGGGCCGGGGATGAGGGTGTCTTCAGACTCTAGGTTTCAAGAGACGCCTGAGGAGGAGGAGGCTCCCGGGCCCTTTGAGGGCACGGGGGCCGGGCCGTAGATACAGCTGGATTTAAACCTTTTAAATATTTAGGCATATGGTATATGCCTTTTAAATATTTAAATGTAGCTTTTAAATATTTCATTATGCCTTTTAAATATTTAGCCATCTGGTCTCCCTTTGTACTCTTGCCCCTGCAACATTAAGGGCAGGCCTGAGCCATTATTGTTATTATTACTGTTGTTTTATGTTAGGCAAAGAAAGCTTAAGTATCTTGCTCCAGGGACATATGGCCAGTAAGTGGCAGAGGATGGGACAGAACCCAGACCTTCTGCCTCCACAGCCCAGCTCACAACCGCTATACGAACACAGAGTCGGGAGACCGTAGCTCAAATTTAAAAAATCCAAATCTAGTAAAAGTACACTACTTTAGAAATAAGAATGTCAATTAACAGAAGAACGATTCAAAGAGTTGAAATTAACTGCCTGCAGGGAAGAGGACTGAAAAATACTGTTTGATGTCTTTAAAAACCCATGTACATATCATATTATGACTTCAACAAAAAAAATCAAAATTGTTAAAAAGAGATCAGTAGCCCCAGCTGGTGTGGCTCCGTGGTGGATAAGTAACCATCGTATCTATTTCCCCAATGTAAACAACTTAAAAATTATTCTGCTTCTCGAGTCTCATTTTTCCAAAACTGCCGAAGACATACTCACGGCTTTTCCTCATGCAAATGCAAATCTGTCACAGTAAGAAAATAGTTCACTAATTATAACCCTTAGGGTGTTACTGCATTTAGTGCGGTCCAAAGCTGTTTACAGGGGAATACAGCAAATCCCATTATCTGTCAGAAAATGTTACATAACTGAAACCCAGGAAGAGTCCTTTCTGACTGCAAAATTAGGCTCCATGAATCTTCAGGAAGAACTTTTAAAGTGTGTGTGTCTTTTTTAGGTCTCTTCTGCCCAACCTCCATGCAGTCAGAAGACCCTTACTCGGTCGGGGTTAAAAATAAAAGAAAAAAAAAAGGGTGAAGAAAACCTTTCAGCATTCAACTATTTTTGTATCACCTACCTATATTGAGTACACAGCTTATAAGATTATTTAACCCAGAAACAGCCAACTGTGGGGTCAAATTTGGCAAACCTAAGAGGATACATAATGAAATGTTACTAACAACTCTCCCTTAGACCAGGGCCGATATCAAAGAGAAATTCCAACCCAGAGCATTTTTTTTCTCTCTGTTCAAACCCTAGGGCGGGGGGGGAGGGGGGGGGCGGGTGTCGGGGGTCCCAGGGGGCGGAGAAACAGGAAGAAAAAAGGCTTCTTGACCCCGGGACACAGCCGCAGCCTCTGGAGAATGCGGTCTGGGCAGCCTTCTGTGCCCCCAGCGGACCGGGCTGCCGATGCCAAAACATCGGCGCACAGGCCTGGGGCCTTGGCCTCCGACCTGTTTTTTTTGCTGGTGTATCTTCCCAGGCTCTGCTCCTCACTCTACCTTCTTCCCCTGCAAAGCCTCCTGAAGATGCCTCTCTAACCTATGAATCCCAACCGTCCAATGTATTGGTCTTGTCAACAGTTATGCACATCATGGGTCGTTTTATCCATGGATATACATAATGCCTATAAAGAAGGGCTGGAGGGTGTTCGTTCGGAAGGATCGAGATGCGTGCAACGGGAGAGGAACATAAAGGCATCCACACGCAGAGGCTCATGGCTGAAAAACGTTCCAGGCGTGTGCTCCGCCTGCTTCCTCCCCTGCCCACCCCAGATGCCCGGACACGCCAGATAAAGACGTCCTATGAGGTGCCCGGAGAAGGCACGTTCATGGAGACTGAAAGTAGAAGAGAAGTCACCAGGGGCTGGGGGAGGGGGAAGAGAGAGTTATTGTTTGAATGGCTCAGAGTTTTTGTGGGGGGGTGTCCTGAATTGTTGAGGGTGACATATTCAATACCACCGAAGCATACACTTATGAATGAATGGGTGATATGAAAACTATTAGGCTGCGTATGTTTTAACAGTTTTTTTAAAAACCTGCTATAATGAAGAGGGAAGACGCATTACAAAGAATTTTAAAATGTGCGTTTCAGAAATGTATTCTAATGTCTGGGACCCTTTTGCGACGTCTTTAGGGAACTGGGCTAGTAGGTGTTGGCCGAGTGCTGGTAACCTTTAAGAACCAGCAGTCTGGGAGTGGGGAACCTGGTGCCTGTGATTCAAATACTCCCACCAGGACACATTGCAAGCCACTAAAAGATGTCGCTGGTGGGGCTGCGACAGGTACCTGCAGTGAACTGGGAGCAGGTGAAGCAGTGCCAACTCCCCCGATCACCTCTGCACCGCCACACCCCTAAATTGTGTCCCTGCTCATGGAGATCAGGAGGGAAGGAAGAGTCCAGGGAGAAATGGTTGAAGTTCTAACTGGTTTCCTTACCATAAGACTACCCCAAATCTCTATCCCCACCCCTTGTGAGACCTCTACTATAATGATATGCACTCTGAATCACCTAATGCCTACCACCACATCTGTTCCACCTCCAGGTAGAGGTGCTGTGTGTCCACTGGGGAACACCACCTGTGAGAAAGGAGTCTACTCGTTTGCAACTGATATGCAGACACTCCACGGGAACAGAGATGGCAGGACACCCGGAAGATGCTGACTCCTCTGCAGAGGGCCACCGATACCAACTGGTGCCTGTCCCGTTGAACTGGGGCAGTCCGATTTGGGTCCGACTTGAATGACAACACAGAAAACCCAAGCAGAGCCTCTGCCCATGGGCTCCTCGCCACAGGGAGGACGGGGAAAGTAGAGACATAATTTCTTTTGGCCTTTCCTCGGGGATGCTGATTCTTCGCCAAGTCCCACAATGCATCTCTTACCATTCCAGTAGCCCCCAAAACCTTACTGTACATGAACCCTAAAATATCTCAGGTAGGGCACAGTATTAACCTACGTAAAACTGCCAACATAGCTAGAAAAACTGATGTTTCTTCTGTTCACAGAACACCGAGGAGCACCTAACAGCGGAGGAAGACTTCAAGTCAGATGGAAATAAAGTGGGTAAAAAGCGAGGATCAAAACTGCAGAAAGGGCAAATGATTTACTCCTTCCTTGGGGAAGAATAAGGAGGCCAAAAATCTTAACGCCTTGCAAATGAATGCCCAACACCAGCACCAGCCGTGGTTTGTTAGATTTGATGGTAAGAGTATCGTTTTCACTTATTTAATGTTCAAACCTTCCTGAACAGAGGAAAGGCTCCCTGTGATGAAAATCACACATTTATACGTCTCTGCAAACGTGCTGAGGGCGATCAGGCACACGGTGGACACGGAAATGATGAGACCACCACGGAAATCTACCAAGGTCCTGGCTAGGCCGAGACCAGGCTAGGGGGCATCTCGCCCTTGCCCTTCTCTAAGTGTTAGAATCTGAACCAGAGGAAATGGCTCCTCTATGTCACTACCAAAGGCACTGACACGACAAGGAAAAAGCCACCTTACATGCAGCAAACATTCCGGGGGCTTTCCAGAAGGACCAGGATATTCTGGAACCACCCAGCTGATTCTCAGGTAAAGTAAAAACGAGCCACCCCTCTCCCCCACACCATCACTGCCTACACACAGGAGAAGCAGAAGCCAGACCCTAACGAGATAAACAAAATGTCACAGCCAACCCCTTCCCAGGTGAGCTAGGCCCGCAGGCAGCTCGAGTATATTAAGTAACAAGCACGTAGGTCCAGAAGGGCATACCGCTTCCCAATTATCTCCTGTCTGAAAGCTATCATTACCTTATCCCATCACAGGAGAGATTCAGCAACTCCCCGAAACATCTAGCTCTCCTTCTTTTACTTTGAAGTACAAATCAGAAATTGCTGACTTGATAACCTGGAATGACCCACTGGCTCCGTTTATTGACAAGCACTTCTTAAGACGTTCTGTGTGCCGAACACGACAGAAAGGGAAGGTCGAGAACCCCATCATCCCGTCCACCAGCAGCAGAAGTTCCGCGTGAGTCCGGCTGCAGCGACGGCATCCCAGCCGCTCTGTTTCACTCCCCCATTCAGGGGTGTCCTCTCCAGCATGCCCACAATCTCTACACAAACGCTGCTACTCCATTAAAATCACTCTTCAATGCCCATGCGGCACCGCGGGAAAGAGCGTTATTTTAGCCAACAGGCTGCCATTGATTCACAATCCTTTTCTTGTTATAGATTTTAACATTTTTATTATTAAAAATAGGATAGGCTTTCTGCTAATACTCTATACCCTAGAAGTATAAGCAACAGAAAGTAAGTCTCCAGAAGGCCCACTCGTCAGAGATTAGCTCTGATAACCTTCGGGATAGAGACTTCTAAAGTCATACATAATCACAAATTCACATACACATATGTAACTTTAACATACTAGACTTGTCTATGTTCCCCCGTGTCACAGACATCGTCCCGTGTTTCCATCATGTCCCAGACATAATGTCTACGTTCACCCAGCACACACATTCGTTTAGGAGCACCCTCCAAAATTCAGATCGTGGTATTTTCCAAAGACATTTGGAAACCAGAGACCTTCCTTCAAGATTCCTTGCAAAAATAAGAACACTTCAAAAAATAACCTTAAAGGCATACAGTGTTGAGTTTCACCCATTTGCTTTAAAATTCTGAAGATGTATTTTTAACTCATAGGATAAATGAAAGATGAAGGAAACGGGGACATTAAAATCATTTACTTATGTGCTCTTAAATCATAACTCTTATATTTAACATGTCTCAAAGAAAAACTTTGGTCATTCCACCCATCAACAGACTCCACGGCCTTGATTTCACGGTAAACATGGCTCGCCGGGAGATAGCTTTCACCTACTATCCATATGCCTGATAGTTCAGTCCTCTTCTAGCTTCATTTTCCTAAGGAATCTTAGCCTGAAGGAAATCCTATCTCGACAATAAACAGCCCTGGCTGGGCAGCTCAGTAGTTTAGAGAGTTGTCCCAATACATCAAGGCTAGGGGTTTGAACCCCCATCAGGGCATATATATAAGAATCAACCAATTCAATGAATGCATAAGGTAAGGGGAGCAACAAACCGATCTCTCTCAAGTCAATACTTTTTTTAAAATTAAACAATAAATTATTTTCTCCAACTCAAGGCAAGTGTGAACCTCAAAGTTCCTCAAGAAGGCAACCTGGCGTAGGCTGGCACCCAACGCCCTTTTGTGCTGGGATGAGAAGAAACCGGCGTGGCCAACAAGACAAAGAGGGCTGGTGAGAGCGCAGAATGAGGAAGCTGGTCAACTTTCCAAGGTGACTTTAGCCAAACTTGTTATAAATAAATTCTCATTTTCAGTGAAAAGTCTTAAAACATGCAAAATCACAGACCAAAGCCAAGTATAAGAAACCTTTTTAACCCCACTTATGAAACACAATCTGTTTTACCTGGTGACTTTTAAATGTTCTTAAGTACAAGGGTCCGAGATCCCTGTATAAGGGAAGGAAGAAGCCTTTTACCTACTAGAAGAATGGAGGGGTCCCAAGAAGGAAGAGGAAGAGGAGGGGGGAAGAAGAGGGAACAGTTGTGCTTGCAAAGAAATTCACATTTGCCCTGGCTGGCGTAGCTCAGTGGATTGAGCGCAGGCTGTGAACCAAAGTGTCGCAGGTTCGATTCCCAGTCAGGGTACATGCCTGGGTTGCAGGCCATGACCCCCAGCAACCGCACATTGATGTTTCTCTCTCTCTCTCTACCCCTCCCTTCACTCTCTAAAAATAAATAAAACCTTAAAAAAAAAAAGAAATTCACATTTAAAATCGTGGCTGCTAAGAATACAGGTAGTACTTGACATGTCATTTCTATCATACTTTTTATTACATTTTAAATTTTCAAGAAAGAGAGGAATCAAGAATTCCTCTAACAGTGCTTTTCGGAATCCTGGAGATTTCAGCAAGCAGATACTAGGTACACTCAAAGGTCAAAAAAGTAACCAGAGTCACTAAAGAGGTGATAACCACCCTTTCTAGCAGGGAGGCGACCGGAGCCCCAGGCACAGAAACTGCCCTCTGGGGAGAAGGAAAGCAATTTAGATAAACCCAGGGTCCTGACCGTGTCATCTGACTTGGGATTTCTTAAGCACCTGCTCCACTTCTGAAGAAATGGCCTTTGAAGTAGAGCGGACAAGTTAATCTGAATGCTGTTTTCTTAATGACTGGATTTTATTTTTAAATGAAAAAATATACATGAAGAGGTGAATAAGATTGATATGAAGAAAAAGCAAAAGATGTAACATGGGTATATGTTATATGGCTCAAGAAAGACAACGTGTTTTGAGGGGTAAGAAAAAAGACCACATGATGAATTTACTGCCCGGAAGGACTGGCCCAGGAGTGCGGTCACCTCTACCTGGCTGACTCTGGAGCCTGCAGTTCTCGGTGTGTTATGAGAGAGTGGGGGAGAAAGGAAGGAGAATGGAGGAAAGGGAAAACATGGCCCTCAATATGCTGAAGGGGAGGGGGGAATGAATCATATACATGCTCATTTTCAAAAAGAAAACACAAGCTCTGACTGGAACGGCTCAGTGGCTTGAGGGCCAGCCTGCAAACCAAAGGGCCGCTGGTTCGATTCCCAGTCAGGGCACATGCCTGGGTTGCAGGCCAGGTCCACAGTTGGGGGTGCATGAGAGGCAACCACACATGGATGTTTCCTCCTTCTCTTTTTCCCTCCCTTCCCCCTCTCTCTAAAAATAAATAAATATAATATTTTTTTAAAAAACACAAAACGAAAATATCTGGTTAGAAAACCTGTGATGTTGAGCCACGAGAGGGTCCATTCCAAGTGGTTCTTGACATTCCCACGGCATTGACAGCTATTTGATTTTCATTTGCAGTTTGCTAAAATCACATGCAAGTTCCAAATCCCCAATTTTCCCGTATTTTCAGTTATTAATTCCTATTAATAAATGAACTACTCAAGAGTTTTTATCGTAAGTCTGCTTATACAAAATTAAATGTCCCATAAAGACTGTGTTTTATCATTCAAGTGACTAGATTCCCTTAAAACACATTAGGCTTTCATAACTTACATCAGAGCGTAATTCCAGAAAGGTCTTAGCAGAAGACCCAAAGTCCTCTCTGTCAAGGTTCTGATTTCCGGGCGTGCAAGACACCCACAAAAGGCAACGAGAATAGAGAAGAGCGGAGAAGAAAGAAACCGTTTTTGAGAAAAACCACTAAACTAACAAAAAAGACTGTTTGTGGAGGGTTCCTTCCCTTCCAAAGCCCCTGCTCAAAGGAAAATCAATTTGCATGCAATTTCTCCTTCTCGGCCCTGTGGGACTCCTGGGTGACACGGCTTTCACAAAGGCGGCCACTTCCTCAGGAAGTGGGACTGACCACAGCTCGCCCCCTCTCCTCTGGCCTCAGCATGTCTCCAGCTCTCGCCCCCCCTCCTCTGGCCTCAGCATGTCTCCAGCTCTCAGAGAGGGGCTTGGATTTGGAAGAGGATGCTTCCATCAACAGGGGCTAGTCGCGCAGGACAGGCACTCCCGCGTGCTCGAGCGTGGGGGCTCTGCTTTGCTTTGTGGTTTTCTGGCCCAAATGGAAGATGATGGACAGGTCCCGGGGTTGCTGCTGCGGCAGACGGGACAGTTTCTTTACCGCCCTTCTCCCACCACACCCCCTCACCCATGACACGCAGGGCACATCCTGGATCAGCCTGTGACCAAACGTGCATCCAGCATCCCCAAATTAAGCAACGCCAGTCATTCCACGTGACCACGGTTTTCTTTTTCTGGCTGCAGAGTCAAAAATAGAATAGTGCTGACTTACCATGAGTGCTAGGGTTCTTGAACAGTGGGGCATCTACTTACTGAATATACAAAGCTTCCCAAAATACACGCCCCCGTGTTTTTCTTCAGAAAGCAGAAAGTAAACGTGAAGGGCAGGACTACCCTCAGGTCAGCGTGTCAAAAGATGGCTCTGCTAAAAGCCAATGAAAACAGGGGTTCATAGTTAACTCAACTCCCAGCCACTGCAGGCAGACCTGAAGGCGGGCCGAGCTCTTCCCGCCCACAGCCTCCTCTGCCCGCAACAACTGGGTGACGGAATAAGCCACTTAACCAGGTTCTCTGGCTGTGTTCTCCCTAGGGGCGTCCTTCCTTTCACCTCCAGGAATGCCTTTGGGGAGCGGGTGCTCTCCCTGAGCTGACCGTCTCTGCGGACACCTGGTCTGGGGAGGTAAAAAGGCACTCAGAGCAGGAATGGGCCAGGCCCCACCCGAGTTTGTGAGCTACTGGAATAAAACACGCAGCCAAGGAGACCACTGCAGAATTCTCTCTCTCCAACCACACCGCCACAACCAACACACTCAAGTCCAGGAAAAAAACCTGCCTTTTCCTTAGTTACTCCAAGAAAAAGGGGCAAGGGTCCTATTTGCTGTGTCTGGAGACAGTGTTGATCTTAGGGCACAAGGGGCAATGTTTCCAACCAAAGAAACAAAATCTTCCAAAGTGGGGGGCCAGTGTATAAAAGTGTGTGGTGAGGTTATTTATCTGTAACACAGCTACACACTGGGACGCATGCAAATGTCCACCGACAGGGAAATGAGTAAGGTGGTCATAGTACATTCCTTGTTTAATTATGATAAAATACATGTCATACAGAGTGTATGGACCTTAACCATTTATATTTTTGTAAAGATGTTTTTTGGTTTATTTTTAGAGAGGGGAAGGGAGGGAGAGAGGGAGAGAAACATCAATGTGTGGTTGCCGCTCACGCACCACCCGCACTGGGAACCTGGCCGCAACCCAGGTAAATGCCCAGCTGGGAATCGAACCAGCAACCCCTTGGGTTTGCAGGCTGGTACTCTATCCACTGAGCCTCCCCAGCCAGGGCACATCTTAACCATTTTTAAGTGTACAGTTCCATTGTGTTGAGCATACTTACCTTGTTTATGGTGCATCTTTTTTACAGAGTACTATGTATACACTAAGGTGTACAGAGTGCTACCTTAACAGTAAGGTACAGCTACTCTAGACGCTGATGTGGATGAACTAGAATATACCACTTAGTGGGAAAAAGTCAGGTCATAAAACTATATACACACACACACTACATTAAAATTTTTTAAAAATAAGTACACTGCATTTCAAAGGTTTATATGTATGCAGACAGATAAAATATACTGCTATACGTAAAATTCACAGAAAGACTTAGGATGAACACCAAACATTCTGACAAGGGAAAAAATGTTTTTCAAACTTCATCCACCTAAGCGCAGGTGCATATTTTCAGAATCTTGTATCTACAAGGCAGTAGATGAAGGTTTAAATTTCCCGTGGACTTCGACTGTCAAAACCATCCATCTTGGCCACTGTCGGAGGTGATTTTGTACAAGCTCCACTTCCCACTGCACAGACATTCTTTTAACTGCAAGACCCTTGTGCTGGCGATTTACGAATTCGTCAACGAGAAATTCTGAAAAGGGCCTGGGCGGAACGTGCCGCCGTTAATAAACCCCAGGAAAATTCATGACCGCCTCCGCTTGAACTGAGGTTTTCAAATAGCTTCACGATGAGAAAGGCAGAAAAAAATGTCTAAATTCCTTCACTGTTGGATGTCAATTGCCTCTTTTTTTTTTCTTTTTCAAACGAAGCATGCCTGGTGAATTCCAGTATGTCAGAACTAAGAAACTGCTTACCTATCCCTTTGAGGACGAAAAGCATAGGATTCTCAGTTTAGGAGGAAAATTCCTAAGGGTTTAGAAGCTTCCGTGGGAATGTTATCAACACCACAGTGTGTAGAAGCATCTCTACAGTTCTAGCTGGAAGCAAAGTATAGATTTCCTAAACAAGAAGTGATATTTTGACTACAAAAAAGGGAACTTCAAAGTAATTTTTCCTTTGTCACCTGAGTAAGCCCTCTACATTTCTGTGCATGAATCCTAAATCCTTTGTCCCTGAAATACTCACTCCAACCAGCAGCTCTACTTTTTACTGTTTTCTTTCTCACTTTACCAGTAATTTTTCTTGGTGTTAAATACGAAATTTAAACTATTTGCAAGCTGCCGTGGCTGGTGTGGCTCAGTGGACTGAGTGCCCGCCTGCAAACCAGGAGGCTGCCAATTCGATTTCCGATCAGGGCACATGCCTGGGGTGTGGGCCAGGTCCGAGGGTTTGGGGGCGTGTACAAGAGGCAAGCAAGCCATGTTTCTCTCCCTCTCCTCCCCTCCCCCCTCTAAAAATAAATAAATAAAATCTTTAATCAATAAATACTTGCGAGCACTGCTGAGACTTCCAACATGAGGAAACGTGGAGGAGAAAATGAGTTGCTGAAGGCACTTCTCCACTCCTCTGGGGACTTCAGAGCTCAAAGACGCTTGCCTGCATACCTGCGTGCCTGCGTGCTTGCTCGCCTGCTTCCCTGGGAGGTCTTTCTTTTGGAATTTCACTACCCAAAGTTTAGAAGTATTGTTCTTGCTCCAAAGCAACCGGGCGGGGTGGGGAGAGGGGGATTTAGCCCCTCCACCACCACTGATAATTAGCACTGTCCAGAGGCCTTTGGGGTTGTCACCACGTAGCAGGGGGGAGGGGCTGCTACCGGCATCCGGTGGGTGAGAGACAGGAGGCCAGGGATGCTGCTCCGCGTCCTACCGTGCACAGGACAACCCCCCCCCCCGCCCTCCCCCCACAGAAGGAATGACCCAGCCCCGCATGCCAGCGGGGCTGAGGCTGGCACCCTGCTCTGCAGGCACAGACTTCCTGCTCACGGTCCTGTCCTCTTCCCATCACGATAAACCCACTGCTCCCCCGGTCACCCACAGCAGGGCCTCCTAGTGCGGAGATGGCGGCCAGTCCCCGCTGCAGCTCACTGCCCCCGCCCCTGGCCCCTCCCACCAACTGCGAGTTCTCACCAGATACCCATTTCACCTCCAACACGGTTGGAATTATGAAATATGGTACTTTCTTCTATCTATTACCACTGAGAGCATCCCTCTAAGTTATCGTTTACAGCATGCGCACTGGCTGTTGATTACCAATAAGCTCCTACGAAAGTTCTCTTCCTGGAGTAGACAGAAAACAAAATAACACAGAGAAAGAGAACTAATGATGTCATTCCGCCAACCACTGCTCTCTTTGAAGGGGAAGGATGGGGGGCGCTTGCTGGTGCTCCTCCCAAGGCCCTCTCGCGGGTCATTTATTTCATCCGAGACAGCCCACCGCTTGGAGCAATGCTGGCCCAGGAATGCTCCTCCTGTTACTCAACTTCCCACCGGCAAGAGGGAAGAGGGGTGACTACAGGCTACGAATGTGGGAAATGCTGGGCTCAATACACCCACACTTCTTTCCTCGAGGTTTCCCTGAGCTTGCGACATGCATCTCACGACCGGGATCCCCGCTGAGGGCGCCACCCAAGCTTATCTGAGGCTGGATGCTTTCGGGAAACTCTTGAAACAAGGTTTAAGAAAGGGTTTCCCTTGAGAAATGGTAGCAGGAAACAGGAAATCCTTGGGAGGAGAGAGCGTGAACAATTCTACCTCTCCACGTTTTTCCTGGCGGTGCCTCCCCAGAGGTACCTCCGAGTCAGCCCGAGGGGACAAATGGCCAACTATGGAGGAAGAAGAGCACAGAGGTATTTCTAAAGGGGCTCTGCCCTCACGTGGATGCCGTGAAAATGAGTCCAAAGCCTGGTTTGGCTGGTTCAGTGAGCACTGTCGAAAGGAAGCCGTTTGTGGTGTGAGATGCACACACACAGAAGCCGGCGCACACGCATCTGGTAAAGGAAGAAAAACCAGGAAAGGAAACGAGGGGTCTCTCCACGTTCACCTATTTTCTGTCGCCACAGCCACATCGATGGCACAGTCCAAGCAAGAAATGCCTCCCAATCGTGACAACAGAGGGAATGTTGGTGGACCCAGAAGCAGAGGCTTTGAACCTCCAAGACACCCGAGCCTGCGGCCGACCAGCTGTAGAAACGATACCTGTAAACCACAGTGCACGGCACTGCTTGAAAGCGCGGGCTTCGGAGTAAGACACACCAGACTGAGTCCTGGCTCTTCCCTTAAAAGGTTGCATGGTTCCAAGCTCCTTCACTTCTTCAAGCTGGATTTTTCCAGCATAAAATGGAAATCAGATCTACCTCACGGAGTTATCGTGAGCAATAAACAAAACGATCCATCCCTGGCTGGTGTGGCTCAGTAGACTGAGTGCCAACCTGCGAACCGAAGGGTCGCCGGTTCAATTCCCAGTCAGGGCACATGCCTGGGTTGTGCGCACAGTCCCCAGTAGGGGGCGCACAAAGGGCAACCACACACTGACGTTTCTGTCCCTCTTTCTCCCTTCCCCTCCCTCTAGAAATAAATAAATATTAAAAGAAAATAAAACAATCCAGATAGCTGCTTACCACAGGACCTGGAATACAGTTAAGTACTTATTATTTGGAGTTATGATATCATCAACACAAGGTCAGCAATAGGGTTCTAACACAGAGAGAGCCCTACAAGAAACCAAGCCACAACTCTGCTCCTAAATTGGTGATGATAAGACAGATGCCATCAGAATTCCCAACAACCACTGGGGCATGACGACAAGTTTCCTTCCCCGAAGTGCCTGTTGTAGAAAGGCAGCCCGGCCAGGTCTTCTAAGATGCAGAACAAATGTGTCCCATCCTCTACCACCTGAAATTAGAGCATCCTGTAACCAAAGAACTTACAGCTAAATTTGAAACGCCAACAGAGGTCAACAATATCCTAATGCTCGAGATTAGAGGAACAGAAAGTTTTTTTTAATTCTATGAGTCATCTACATCAAAACCACTCAAGTGTAATTATTATTACTCAACTGCCGAGCTATGTGTTTAATCTTTCCCAAAATTAACATTGGCCACGTAAACCAGACTTGCATTTTGCCAGCAGGATACGTACCTGCGGGGGGCCTCGAACATACATACACACAGGCACACACAGACATATACACAACACTCACCCCTCCCTACGAGAGGCCTCAAATACACATCTGTGTATGGGCGAGACCCTAAACATTATGCATGAACTACCCCTCTCACCATCTGGCCAAATTTCCTAGCCCCAGTGTCTCAGTCCAATGCATTCCTCAGTCCATCAGCACTTACTACGCATTTATAAAACAAAAATCGAAAGCTCAACATTGTTCTCATGATTTTGAGTAAAAAAAGATTCCATTCCTACACTCACGAGAGCTCAGTTCCTTTGGCTACGACGCTGAAGAACGGTTAAGAGGTACAGACTTCAGGGTCTGGAAGACCAGGTGTGAACGCCCACCCCCACGCTGACTGGCAACCTGCCTTGGCATATCTGTTCACCTCTCAAAGACTCAAGTTCCTCAGGCACAGAAGGGGTCCGGAGCACCCACTCGTCAGGGCTGCTGTGAGACCCCACTGCTCAGAGATCAAAAGTGGCTCCGAGCCGTTTCCTCTGCTGCAGTCGCCCAGGGCGGCCGCGCCACCCTTCAGCTCATCTTCCCCGACACTTGTGTTTCATCATTTCCCAGCTCCAAATCCCTGTCCTCGCCAGAAAGCTGTGCTCAGCGTCCTCTGTACAGTTTCTCCTCGTGCCAAGAGTCTTAACTTCCCCATCGTTCCCTCCTTCCACCGTCCATCCCTCTTCTTTTCAACAGTTCTACCCCAAATTTACCTTTATCAAAATTTCTTAGATTCAACCTTAATCTTTTTTTGGATTCTTCCCCCACCTCTACCCTTGGAATCCAAGCGAGCATCTCAGAAAACAGTATAAAAACGAAGGACACGAATTCAATTCACTAAGGGGTAAGCTATTTTCTGGGCATAACGAATTAAGGCACAGCCGCAGGCCCCACCCCCAAACGGCGTGGTCATGTAGAGACGCTGCACTCCCGGCCGCGAGGGGAACAGAGGGAAGATAAGACAAACCGAGGAAATCCATCTCTCCCACGGGGCAACGATGCCATTCTCGCGTAGGAACAGGAGCACGTTCCACACAAGCGCGGCCCCCTCTTTCACTGCCTCCAGCTTGTTCAACTTCGCTCATGAACACGTACAAATCATTTCTCATCGCCTTCACTCACTCCCTCGACGGCTCTGAGGATGCTGAACGAAGGCGGCTACCAGACTTCGCTCAGACCGAGACGCCCTCCAGAAAGCATCCCATTGCAAAAGACGGGATACCTTGACACTGGAGATGGCTAAGAGCATTTGCCTGCATGACCCCTACTCTACAGACCCCCCAGGGAGTGTCTCACAAGCCCAGTGAGAACTGTCACTCGTGCGGGGTTAGGAGCTACCCTGCCATCCAAAGCCACAGCTGATTAGACCAGGACCAATGAGCTTTTCGGTCCTGAGAACCAGAAGGGGGACTGAGGCACACAGGTGATGTCTCCTCGTGCTTTCAATGAGGACATGGATACCATCAGTAACGTGGTGATTCCTGGGCACTGGACACGCCAGGGGGACACTCTGTAAAGTATGTGAGTGTCTGGCCACTCTGCTGTACATCCAACACTAACACAAAATAACACGGTGCAAACTGTAATTTTTAAAATTTTTTTCAAACATGTAAATTTTAATTCGTACAATAAATAAACAAACAAACAAATAAATAAATAAATAAATAAAGGCGGGAATGGAAATAGAAGGGCTGTGGGACAGCTATTCTCACGGGAGAGGGACCCCAGCTCTACCAAGGGACAGGCACCGAGACAATGCAGGGCACACTGGGTGACCTGTGAAGGACACAGTTCCTACTTTCCAGTCGCCGTGGCATTCCAACAGGTAGTCGGTACCAGTATCTCCTAATGACCTATTTTACGTTCTGTCTGTCGTATAAGCCTTCGAAATCCGGCATGCGCTGTGCGCTCACAACTCATCTCAGTTGGGACCAGCCATGCTGCACGTGCCCAAACCAAACGGCCCTGGGTGGCTGGCGCCCACCATGGACGGAGCAGTTCTAGACACGAAGTAATCCCTCGGGTGCCTTCTCCAGGCAATCTTCCATCACTAGCGGGTCCCAGGGAGCAAGACGGGAATACCCAGGCACCGTGGAGCAAACATGGGGAGAAAGTGCCAGGGGAAGGGTTGGATCCAAGGGGGTAGCCAACCTGCCACACTTACATGATCCAGTTGTTTAAAAAAAAAACTCAGATCAATGTAAGTTACCTTACACCAACAGACAGGCAATGCAGACTACAGCCACTCACTGACTAGGCTGGATGTTCCTAGAAGCAAAGACCACCGAAGGAGATTATAACTGCAAAATTCATGCAAGACTTCCCACCTACAAATGAAGATACTGCCAAGTAGGAAGAAGCATGCTACCCTCCTGCCCACATTTCCCCCACTTCAGCCAGATGCAGGGCAGCCGGAATTGAAGACCTGCAGACCAGGCAGGAGACACTCACTGTATGTGTTTCTATGGCGCCCCACCCCCCCCAAAAAATAAACCTACTTTTAAATGAGATCAAAGGAAGGCCAAGAGAAACAACTCACTTCTAAACAGGGAAAAAAAATGCCCTTCTCTGAAAACGGGGCTGGAGAAGACAGAATAGCTGCGATTTTACAGGACGTATACCATGTACCTGGCACTCTGCTAAGCCCTTTTATATGCATTTGATCCTAATGAACCCTTCAAGGAAAGTATGGCTTAGAATTTAAGTAACTTGCTCAAGGTCACTGGCAGAACAGAGGTCAGTATCATTGAGGACGAGGCAAAGGCAACCGAAAACCTGTTGGCCTTACCCCCCGGGTTTAACTGCAACACTAGGCACAATCCACTCTCAAGCTACAAACCTCAAACCACCTCTCCCACACTCGCTATGTGAAATCAGCAAAAGTGTTAAGGACCGGCTTATCAAAGAGCATCTACCTGCATCAGGCTTAATTTGAATAACTCATAGTTTCAGCTTCTCATGATATAAAGATTGTAATATGAGCTGACTTACAGACCATCAAAACACACATGATAAATTTCGGAAGGCAGAGAGAAAGGAATGATCCAACAGCCTTAGACTGGGAGCCCAGAATGCTGAGTTCTAGTCCCACCCGGGATGACCCCTCCACCCCGGGATGACCTGCTATCCAACCCTGGATGACCCCTCCCCCTCCACCCCACCATGGGCTCACTGTAGAAATGAGAGGTGATCACTGTAAATGTTTGACTTTTCTAACCCAGTAAGTTTTTCAGCAATGTAATTCTTACCTAGAAAGAATTTGTTCCTCACAGAAGAAAACTATCAAAATCAATACCCATTATTAGACTCTGAGTCAGCCTTTGGGAAGCAGGGGTTTAAGGAAGGAAAAGGCTGAGTTGAGAAAACATTCAAGAACTACACCACCTTGATTTTATCTTCAAGCCTCCGAATCCTTCAAGATGCCTGGAATCTCTAATTATGTCAAGTTGTAATAATGTTTGACTAGAAACAAAACAATACAAAGCCTGCTTGGTAGAGCGAAAAAGGCCACTGAGTTTGCCTAAAAATAGCTCTTTCAGTCTTCAGGTTTAGATTAAGCAGAATCAGCTCGCACCCCTCATTCTTAAATAGAATGGAGACGATGCAAAGAACGAACCTGTGTTCGTTCATTGTCAGAACAAAAGGTTTTTCTCGCCACCACTTTTCAGAGTTGCTTTGATTTTCTCATCCTTTTCAAAGAATAAATAAATAAACCAAAAACACCTCTTTGTTCCTTCTCCCTTCCAATGTATATCCTCATCCTTGTCCCGGGACAAACGTCTGTCTTCTCAGCACGCTATTCCCCGCACCGGCTCTGGTGCAGGCACAGCTTGTCTCTGCGTGACGCTCACCAGGAAAACCCGCTCATCACAAGGGCCTTCCCGGGGCTCCGACGGCTCCGTTATACACTCTCACCCCGACCACCTACCGCTTCTCACCTGGACGTCACCGGCGTGCTTAGCTCTCCCCGGGCCCTCTCTCCACCCCTGCACCCCTGCACCCCCGCACCCCCTCCGCGGTCCCCCACGTCCACCAACTGCGTTCCCCCAAGGCTGAAGAGCCTGGCGGTAAGGGGCAGGATCCAAATTCTGCCTCTATGGCCATTTGTGAGCTGGCACACCCTGGCCAGGCCAGGATCTTTGCCTCAGTTTCCCCGCCAGCACCAAGGGGACAACAGGACGCAGCTCACCTCATGGTCTCCATATAAACGACGGAACACCTGGGAAGGCCCCCCGGGCCGGGCGGCAGGCTCTGCAGACATCAGCCACTCCTTTCTGCCTTTCAGAGACGGGCCCTCCAGCTTCCCGAAGCGTGCGTCTCAAGTTCCTTGGCCACCCCTCTGCTTCACGTATGGTTTTTATCACATAAACCATTAATCTAGGAGACCCTAAACTCAACCCGTTTCCCACCTTTCCTCTGTCATCTCTGGCCTATGCAAATCCCTCCCAATCTAGACCTCTCGCCCACACAGATCTGGGAGACAAAGGCCACGCCCACAGGCCACCCAACCACAGCTGAAACTCACTGCATCCAGCCCCTCCACCACCTCCACCCTCCCAATCTCTTCAGCCTTCTGAATTCCTGATCTCAGCCACGAAACCACACCAGCAGGTCACCTCCGAGAGCCCCGAGCCACCCTTTCTTGTCGTCCCCTGTCCCTAATCAGGCACCACCGCCCGCACGCCTGCCCCCAAAGCAGTCACCGCATCCCCACTGCCCGCACCTTGGACCAGGCCTTGGTCTGCCCTCCCGGATCTGCCCTCCCTTGTCCCATCGTTGGAGCTCCCTGCCTCCAGCCTGAACCACTCCCACTTCATCCTCCCAGGGACAAACCCACAACCTTCGTGATTAGAAGTCAGTCTCTCTTTTTTAAATTGATTTTACAGAGAAAGAGGAAGGGAGAGAGCAAGGCAGAGATGGGCTTGTTCCACTTATTGATGCAGCCATTGCTTGCTTCTTATCTGTGCCCTGACCGGGGATCAAACTTGCAACCTTGGTGTATTGGGACGACGCTCTAACCTACTGAGCTCCCCAGCCCGGGCTAGAAGTTAAGTCTTTCTGCCGAGGCAGCCTAGACAAGGAAGTCCACACACAGATGGACTGTACAGACGTGACCTTCAGACGTCTGGCCCTTGACCGTCTCCTAAGCTTCCTCTATTTGCCCACACCGCACCCTCCCAAACCGCCGGCCACACCAACTCCCTCGGTGCCCTCCACACGCTGCTCCACGAGACCCTCCCCCCCACCCCACCCCCGAGTCTTGCCTGCCTTACCTGTCCCTCACTGATCGTTCCCAGTTCAGCTGGGAAGCCAACTCTTCAAGGGCTCCTCTCTGGACACATGGCATTGGGTGGCCCATTTGCATGCCTGTCACAGCACCTGGGAGGCCACTTCCCACTCACTTTCCTCTGGATCCCTCTCCCTCCAGTGCTCCCAGTGCCTAACACTCCATAAGCATCTGTTAAGTAGGTGAAATCACCCCCAATTAAACATCGCTCCCCACTTTTTTTTTCTGGGCTCCCCCCTCTACATCACCCCAACTTTGGTCTGCTTGTTCTTCCTACGAGTTCTCCCCGGTCTTTAACACTATTTTGCACACACACACACACAAATCTGCCTCCAAAATCTACCCGCTTCATTGCTTTGATATTGCACAACTATTTTCACTTCCTTAAAAGGCATAAAAGCTGAATAATAACTTCAAATATTAAAACACAACCAATATTTTGGCAGGCAGGAAGTCGGACAAATTGTAATTAAGTTGTTTGTACGACTAAGATTTCAGCAGAGATCTTTGGTACCACTTTCCACAATTCTGGTTCTATCATCATCTGGCGTCTCACTGAACCTGAAGGCAAATGTAAAAATCCTACTGCCAAACGTTTCTGGGGAGATTCAAAATAATTGCTGTAGGAAATAAAGGAGATTTTACCACTTGCCGTTTTTTGTTTCCACTTTTGGCTAATTCCGATTAGTTCTGGGTTATAAAGCATGTCATCCTGTTAGTGAGTGGTCTATTATCACGAACATCTCTCATTTGTCTTCAGATAATGTTCGCTACAATCTCCTCCTCGGAACGCCTTAACCCAGCTGACAAGGCCAGGTCTTGTTTTGTGAGCTGTGAGAGCTGAACGTATTTTCATCCAAACGTCTCATCCTTACATTCTCGCCATGCGACCCAGCCACCTCACGCCAAAGCCTTTACCCACAAGATACCAAAACTTACGTTCAAACAAAGCCCCGTGGGCAAAGGTTTCAGCAGCTTTCTTCACAGTCACCCAACACTGGAGATGACCCTGATGTCCTTGAGTCGGGGAGCGGGCAGAAAACCGAGGTCCACCCCCAGAGAGGTCCACAACTTGACCATCAAGAAGAGCCAAACATGGATACACACAGTAAGACGGATGAACCTCAGAGGCGCTTTGCCAAGCGAAAGAAGCCATGGGTACGCCCTTCTGGAACAGACACAGATGCAGGGACAGGACCAATCAGGGGCAGCCAGGGGGCTGGGGTGGGGGGCAGAGTCCAACTGCAAAGGGACAGCAGCAGGAGGACAATTCTGGGGGCAGTGGAACGGTTCCTTATTATGGACAGTGGTGGCAGATACACAGGGCTATCCACTCATCACACCCAGAAAACTGTCCACCACTGAGTCAATTTACCGTGTGGAAATTTAGAAATTGAAACAATGAATGAGTCAACCATGACTTGTTGAAAGATCATTCCCTAAATGTAATGGACACAAAAGGGTGGCTGCTGTCAGTGTCTTGTTGCTCCTGCACTGCACTGATGAGGAGGAGACACACTGGGGGCGCGAGGAGGGAGCAATCCCAGGTCTTTCCCGGATCCTTTCAGTTTCTCACGTGTTGACCACCTTGGTGACCCTCCCCCGTCCAGGTAACCTCTGCTGCAGCTGCGCGCGGCCAGATGGAGTCCTACCAAGGGCGTGCGGAGGCTTACTCAACACCAGCAGAAGACGGGCGACACCCCGCAGGAATGCTCCAGAAAGCATTTCAAGCAGGAGAAAATCCAGGGGCTGGGCAACTAGAAACCCTAAAATTCTAACCCACCCTGGTCAAAGGTGTGAGCAGAAAATTCCCTTGACTTGTTGGCTGCCTCCTTCCTAGACCCTCCTTTAAAAAAGGGTGGAGGGAGGCAGGGAATCTCTTTGTGAGGAAAGAGGAGGAAAGAGGGGAAAAAAGGAGATGGAGAGGCCTCTGAACCAGGACGCTGGAGCTCTAAAAGCCCTGGATCCCCTGTTCTTTCTCGTGGAAAAAATCAATCTCAGTAGGCAAATGACAAAAACAAGCAAAGGTGACACTTTCTTTCCAGTGCACCCTCTTCAGCCAAACCCACACATTCCTGCTCCAGAGGGAATGGTCGCCTTGGGGACTGCCGCAGGCAATGGCGACCAGGCGCTGGGCGCTGGGCTCCGGGCTCCAGGTGTGGCTGCCTCCTCCAAGGGGACGGGGGTCGGCCACACACAGGCCCCGGCCCCAAGTGTGGGTGCCACCCGGTTTGCTCCCTCCCGGGCGCCTCCAGGAAAGAGAATGCTAATGCTGTTGCTGCCCTCCGCACTCACATTCACATTCCCAAGCTCAGAAAACTCTGATCCTCTCCCCCGGGGCCCTGGGCTGCCATTGTCAGACCTCAGCGGGAGGCCGCCACCTGAGCCAGCCCTCAATCCAAGATGAGCTCCCCATGGCCGCCGCGGAGAGCCAGCTCTCCAGCCTCACACTGCATCTGCAGCTGGAAAGACCGGCCTAAATGCAAAACAAATGCTATTTTCCAGGAGCCTTCTGCTGGAGGGGGAGGAACAAAGCTCAAAACCACAGAGAGAGTAAACCAGAACGTTCTGTGACATGCAACGCTTTACAAAAAGAGCTTTTAAACATGTTACATCAAGAAAGAGTCCCTGCCAAGGGTTAGCTGTCAAAGTTAAATACAAGCCACTGGCTTTCTAAAGATGGGAGTGAAGGACTCAATTATAAAACAGCTTATTGTATCAAGCTAATGAAGGTTTATCATATTAGCCATCTGAGTTTTCGTTGGCACCGAAAAAGCCGGAGCAGCATATCATGCAACGTGGACCAGGACCTGCTTTGCAAGCAGATTCCTGCCCACACTCAGGCACAGCACCCCTGGCCGTCCAAACCGTCGTAGAACTGAAAAACCAACTGCGGCAGGGACTTGTAAAGAATTCCGTCCCCGCATGTAAGCTATGAACTGGTATACCAGCCCAAGATCACATTTACCTCTCTGTTAAATGCTACACAAAGTACTCTGAGCTAACCATGTACACTCCAGCCTCCCTCTGCCAGCTTTCCCACACACTGGACGCTCTGCAATCATATGCAACATTCCTGAACAATAAAAACCCTTGCCTACTTGTCACCCTCCAGGGCAGATACTGCGCCCACCGAATGCCTGCACACAACCAATTCTAAGATCCTGGGCATTTCTGAAAAGGCTCTGTCCTGCTGACCGCGAAGGGGAAACAAAATACCCTCTTCAAAGTAGGGGAGAAATTTATTTTCAGTCCCGTCTTGTATGGGCTCCCCTTGACTGTCCTTTTTACCAAGCCAGAAGACAGACCCAGCTCTGCTGATGACATCATATTGGATGGGATTCTGGAGCTGCTGGTTTCCTGTTTGGGGAAGTGGAAGTTCTTTTCACAAGGAACCCCAAGGCACAATGTTTAGTGTTCCCCTGTAAGCTCTCACTGCCTTTGTTCTTCCCTTGGCTATACTCATTACTGCTTCCTTCTCCCTTCTCCAAAACCTCTGCTTCTGGGGGGGTGCGTGAGAAAAGCCAGCTCAAACCGAACCGCAGTCTCGCACGGCATCAGACATTTTCTGCCATCCAGGGCTGTAAGGCTTTGAGTGAACAGGCATCTTCACAGATGAAGCCAGATTTCCCCGCTCTCCTCCGGGTGTTGCATTAGGATTCCACGTTAAAATGTATGCCACAAATAACCCAATGGCACACTCACCGTCAGCAGCCCCCCAAATCAATAAAAGCCATTCCACCACTGGACTCGGAGTGAGAAACCTGTCAGGCTAGCACAGAGAGCCCAGGAAAAGGAAGGGGGTGACTGAACAAAGGACGAATCTACCTGCAGCCCCCTCAACCCCCCAAAAGGTGGCAAGGCTGCCCTGATTTGGCAAAGTCCTGGCTTTTTTTTTTCTTTTTTGTAATCGTTGAGGAAAATGCTCCCTGTGCATTGCTTTTAGTCTTATGCAAAACAATGCATTCTCCACCAGGCCCTGGCGCCTACCATCCTCTCAATTCGCTCCTTTCCAGGCCTGACTCTCCCCAGTGACCAGACACACACGATTTCATGAGGTCATTCTGATTTCACCTGGACAGAAACACCGTCATCAAGTCGCCCTAATCCCATCAAACGTGGGTAACATTAAGAGAGTCTTTCTTCTCTTCTCCACTCCAAACCCAGTATTATCTCCAGGGTACCAATCCACTGTCAGTTTGTGTCTGAGTGGATCTTCAAATAAATACTTAAATTCATGCTCAAAATATCGTATCTCACCTTGTGAACCTTGACCTTTGGGAAAGACTTTGGACCAGTGCTCAGTTACTGTCACACAGTTGCATTCTCTGCAAACATGAAAGGGTTAAAAGCAGCCCCAGTCAACAGGCCTACAAGGGAAAAAAAAAAAAAAAAGACAGCATGTATGCCTTAACAGCATCACTGGAAAGCATTCCTGCTCATTTCCTAGAACAATACTGTTACCTTTTGGCCTTCATAATAGTCAGAAGTATCCCCAACACCCTTTAGTAGCTTCTAAAAGGAAAAGCACAACACAGAACATACCCTGCAAGAGAGAGAGAGAGAGAGAGAAAAAAAAGCATGCAAAGTAGCAATCTCCAGCAACAAACAAACTACCATTACAAATCCATCAGTTCATTTTGGTTTGGTTTTGTTAAAAGCAGAAAAGAGAGACAGAAACTGCATAAACCAGTGTCCCCACCCTAGCAAGTCACATTTTTTTTTCTTTAATAAGGGTCATAAATCTCAGCTCCCTGTCCATCCCTTAAGCAAAAGAAAAAGGCAGGAAAAGCCCAAGTAATCTCAGACCTTGCAAACCTGCACATTTTCCCCATCTTCTCTACACAGAGTCTTGTAGGACTCCATTAGCCACATACCAGTGCTGTGTGGTGTCTAGTGTGCATTCACATACTGTGTTGGGATGGCACCTTCCTGCAAGCTCCTCTGCTTTTGGCTGCCATGGAGGGAGGAAGCTGCTATCCCACTGTAGTAGCTCAGTGACTGCATTGTGTTCAGGAGCTGATCTGCCTCAAACCAGTTTCAGCCGGTTCTGGTCACCCTACATAAAAAAGCTATGGCAACCCTCGCTGAGTTGCCAACAAGTCCCTGAAAATCAGCAGCACAGGGGGATCTCGCTGGGGGTTGCCTTTCCCTTTTAGGTCTTCCTGAGGAGGGGAAGGTCATCGTGTGTCCCCCACCGCCACACAAGCACACAGTCTTGGAAATGCCCACCTCCCAAGCACCCCAGAGCCCCTCAGGGCCCATCCCCCCGCCCCTCCACCCGAAAGCCCACCGCAGACACTGGTGCCCCCTCCTTCTCCTTCCCCCACTTACCTCCCACAACCTGGCTCAGATCTTTGTGTACGTGTGTGTCAGTGTGTGTTCCCTGTGTTGGTGGCTGACAAAGAGCCCCCAAGAAAGCAATCTATGTGCCTGCTCACACTGGATGCGCCGGCTGCGGGAGCCGGCCGGCCTCGGCCTCCTGGCTGAGTGGTGCTGGCTTGTTGACCAGGCTCCTCTCTGCCTGTCACCCCCACCCCACCCAGCCCCCTCCTCCCGTCCCTCTCTCCCTCTCTCCCTCTCTCTGTCTCTCCCTCTCCCAGCCCTGTCACCACCACCAGCAACCCCCCCACCCCCAGTCTCCTCCTCCTCCAACCTTCTCTTCTTTCAAGCACCTGGGGGGAGAAGTCCAAATCCTTTCACCTCGGGGCAGAGGAGCAGAGATGCCTGGGGTGGGGGTGGGGGGCAAGCGAAGGGGCAGTGGGAAAGAGGGGCACAGAGGCCTTTAAAAATCCTCTATGCACAGCCCGCCCTGAGGGGGAGCAGGCAAGCTCCTGCGCTCACGTGGCCCCCCTCTCTGAACCTGTGGGGCCTAGCAGAACCCGCTTGTCCTCGGCCCCCCAAGGAAGCCGGCCGGGCGCGAGGGCTGGCTCTCCCCAAGGCCAGCACAGGACAGGCCACTGCAGTCAGGCGAAACGGCCTGGACCTCACACGCTCACCCCACGCCGCGGGGTGGCACGAAGGGCCGCGCCCACAGCTCGCCCCGGGGCCCCCGCGCGCCCCTTCCTCCACGGCCCTACGCCCCTCACTAGCCGGCTCCCTCCCGGCCCCCGCCCCCCAGGCGCACACCCACCCCCTTCCCGGGGTTGGCCTTCACAGCGGTCAAGCCCGGGCGTCTGGGCCGCAGCTCGGATGACCTCTGTTCAGCGCGGCGCCGCCGGCGGCTGCTGCTGAAGCTGCGGCGGCTGTCGTCGTAACGGCGGCGGCGGCTTCCATGTTACGGGCGTGTCATCTGCATTCCCGCTGCCGGGGTCTGTGTGTGCGTGTGTGGTGGAGCGGCCTCGCGCCGCAGCTGCCGCCGCCGCCGCCTCCCAGGCTCCCGGGCCGACCCGCCGCCGCCGCCGCGGCCTCGCGGTGCGCCCTCGCCGTGCGCCCGGCCCGGGCCCCGCGCCTCCCCGGGCGCCGCGCTCTAGGCCGCGCGGCGGTGACGGGCCGGCCCCGGAGCCCGGGGCCTACGGCTGGAGGTGCGTGCCCGGCGGCGGTGGCTCGGGCCGAGCGGCGAGCGAACAAAAGGGAGCGCGGGAGAGGGGGAGGGGGCGGCCGGTGGGGGGAGGGAGGCTTCGGGAGCCAGAGCGCGAAGCCCCGCGGCCGGCCGGTGCCGCGGCGCGGAGGGAAGACGAGCCCCGCAGACCTGCCAAGTCTCGCCCATCTGGGGCTGCTGGATTGCAGCTTCGCCCCGGAGAGCGGGGTGGTGGTGGTGGTGAGGGGATGGAGGGAGGGCTGCTTTTTTTTTTCAAACGACATTTCAGGCTCTCACCCAGTCCTCTCCATGGCCCCAAGCCGCAACTTACTCGAGTGGAAGGAAGCAAGGCCTCGCCAAAGATGGTTGAGAAAGACCGTGAGCCTCTACCCAGGATCTTGAAGCCAAGGTGGTGTTTTGTTATCCTCGTAATGGTGGCAAATAAGTAAGAAGAGAGCACGCTATCTGCAGATAAAGTCAATCTGAAATTCTCCCTGGAGGTGCAAGAAGGGGCTCTCTTCGGTTTAGTTAGTGGTCTGGAGCCCTCCTCGCCTTCCACTGAGCCACAAAAGAGTGGAAGACACCCCCCCAAGGTGGGCAGAAAGCCCTGGTGTAAAAGACACACATTTTGCTTGCAGAGAAAAAGCCTCTGGGGCCAAATTGAAACATGGCATGTTCTGTTCATGTGCTTGGGTTTTGGGGTTGCTATGCGGTGTTTTTTTTTTTAAATAGGGGAATGGTATTGAGTAAACAACATATAATAACCAGGTCTTTAAATTCGAGAGGGGAGGTGGTGTACAAAGGTAGCAAGCACATACTGAGCATACAGCAGGTGGTCCTAGCCTGCAGAATACAAAAGGATACATATACCCCGTAAAGCCCACAAAGATGTATCATCGTCAACACATCCGACAGAGACAATATATGACCACCACATCAGGTATGCTATTTATCCAGTCCTGCGTCCTGGCTCTGGCTCCTACCTGGTTCACGGGCCTGCGCTCAGTGGACAGGTCTTTTAAAGGGAGAGAGAACCCTCATATCACACTGATTGTGCGTCCCCTAGAAACAGCACAAAACCAAAGCATCTGAAAAATGTCACCTTAACCTCTTCAAAAGGCTCACCCCTGTTGCAGTGAAAACTCCCAGCATAGAAAGCGGTTCTGTGTTTTATTTTAAATTAGATTAATTGGTTACTATTTGCAAAGTGCTGAGAAGTTGGTTTTGTTGTTTTTTTAAATCTCAGTGTGCCTCTCCTTTGCATTAACTTGCACGGAGGAAGCCATTGTTCTCCGTTATGGGGACACGGTGTGATGTAAATTGAAGTACCATTTTTGCTTTTTAAGGCTTTTCATGTAAATGAGCCAAATGATTGCCGAACAGAAGAGCTGTTGGTCCCTCGTTTGACACAGCAACCTGCTTGGAGTGGCACGTAAATGGGGACACACGTTTCCACGTGCTTAGAAAGACCTATGTAATCTGCAAATTTTGCCAGCCACAGCCTCACGTTTATCAGTGTTACAAGATGATGAAGTAGAAACTCATCTTGTTTTAGCCTGAAAACAGTGCGGGTACTCTGTGGGTTGAGTTTCAGCTTTACCTGGGCTTGATTTCATTTGAAAGGAGGCCTTTTTTTCTTCTCCCCAAAGTGGGCCCTGATTAATATGCGTGTGAAAACATTGCATGCATTGAAAAGTATCCAAAGGCCTGCTTATCAGAAATCTTGATAACACTACACATACTACGATATATGGAATTTCATAATATGCATACCAGAGTCAATCTTAGGTTCCCTGGATTCGGAATCTTTGTTTACTGCAAACGCTCTCTTGCCCCTCCCCCATGCCCTTCTCTTAAGAGTTGAAAGCACAGCTCAGCAGCGTTTGAATGGTTAGCATTACACTAAAGTCTGGATTGCTTAGCATAAAGTGTCTTAGTGTAGAACTGCCTGGAGGCTCCATAATGCCAAATACTTTTTGAGCAGAGCTTGGTGCAAAGCCCAGTGTTTTGGTCAAACCTAGGCTGGAGGAAGTCAGCTTGAAAGCTCTATTCATCATCTGCAAAAAAGCAGCCACAGATAACAGGGCATCTACTTTTAAAAACCATTAACAACCCACAGTAAAAGATAATTTCTTGCCAGTTGTCTCAGTTCTCTAGATTTCTCCGGAGAAACCCCTCTGCCAGGTAGAGCAAGAGTTAAAAGCAGACCGTGCATCTTAGTCCATTGGAGGAAATCCTTCAATTTCACAGCAGAAAAAAAAATTTAGTGCAAGTGTTTTTTTTTAAAAATGCCACTACCCCACTTCCCCAAAAATCAGTGCAAACGTTCTTTCTGTTGTTCTGCATATGTAAAGTGATCTTGGGCACCACTCAGCTTTGGACAACAGCAGAAGTAGTAACTGGGCTAACTGCGAAATGGAATAAGCTATTATTGGCGTGCTGTAGATAAGAAGGGACGGAACAAAGAAATCATATTATTCTTACACCAAATAGAAACTAAAGGCATTCCAAACCCTTTCGGATTTGGTCCTTGCTGTTTTTATTGCTAGCTCTCTAAGTCTGGGGTTTTTTTTTTTTCCTCCAATCGGTATATTGCAAAATCCCAGCTTTTTTTTTTTTTTTTTAATCCTTTTGTGGTTTGAAGCCGGCTTTGCAGGCTATATAGATATCAGTGTACACATCACATTCCCTCCACCCTCAAATTCCACTATGAAATTGGGAGATTCCTTTGTTAGGCAGAGCACACAAAGGTGCGTTCCTTGAGGGAAAGGAATAGAAAAACAAGAAAAGCCTTTATCCCACCATCAAAAGTCCTTGAAAACCCTCCTCAACAGCCGCCCCCCGCCCCACCCTGTGACTTGAACTACACATTTTTTAGCTCTAAATGAAGCTAGGCCTAGGCGTTTATAGAGAGTTTAATACGTCCAATTTGTTGGCATGTTTTTAAGGGAATTACTACACTGTTCAACACTAGAATTATAATGTAAAGATCTGTAGCTGAGTGGTCAGCGAAGAGAAAAAAATCAATCTTCTATGTTTAACATAGTAGTTTAAAACAGTAGTATTATGGGGATTTACTTTATTTCCCCCAACTGTCCCCTTGAAAGACAGGATAACAAGATTTAAATTATTATTTGCCTAACAGAAATAAACAGAGGGGGGGGATCTAGGAAAGGATTTTCCTTTTCCTTTGTTAGTCAGTTTCATAAGGAGATTTTCTGCCGCAGGAGACTCCTCCCTGCTCCTGAGCCTCCCTTTGGAAATGCATGCCGAGGCCTTTCCCTCAGACGCCTGAAGGGGTGGGGGTTGTGTTCTGTTCAAAGATACACCGAGCACAGGAAAAATTTTAAGAGTTTATTTGAGCAAAAATCTATGCTAATGAGGCGTTCCAAGCCAGCAGTGGTTAGGAGCGGTGGTCGCCGCCAACCTTCTCGGCACCAAGGACCGGTTTCGTGGAAGTCGCTTTTTCCCAGGCCCCGGGTGGGGGGTGGGGGGGATGGTTTCCGGATGATTCAAGGGCATTGCATTCAAGCTCACCTCCTGCTGTGCAGCCTGGCTCCCAACAAGCCCCAACCTGGGGTTGGGGACCCCTGGTCTGGAGCACTCCACCTACATAAGCCGAGGAATGAAGGACGGGGAGGAGGCACAGAAACAAAGGAAGGGCCTTACTTGACTGCCTGCAGTTGAAAGCCCTGTGGGCTGTTTGTGACTGTCCTCAGCGTTTTGATTTTGTAATCTTGAAGTCTTTCCTGGCTTAGATTTTGGTTTGCCGATGGAGGTCACCAGGACGCCAAAGCCACCTAAGTCTCACAGCCTCCTCGTTTAATTAATTCAGCTGTTCAGAGTCAGGCTCATCTCAATGGCATCCTCGGTCCCGGCTGCTGGATGGATCCGGGATTCTTTGTCTCCTACTAGCTCTAGAGGCCTACATGCTGGGAAGAGGAGGGCAGAGACCGAGCAAAAGTCTCATTTTATGAACTCGGGAGAATCACAGAAGAACCAGAAAGTGTGTGTGGGGGGGGAGGGGTATTGGGAGGTCAGCAAAGGATTCTTCAGGTGCTATGGGCCAAGGACAAGGCTTTTGGAGAATTTTGTAAGGTTCTTGAACCCTCTGTGACTTTCACTTTATATCCGGGCTTCCTTGAAAGGAACTGGGGTTTGGGCTAATTTCCGACTCTTACAGTTCCAAAGAGAGGGGAAGAGAAAGCTAGAAAAGTACCTGAGAAAAGGAAAGGCAATTGGGCTTAAACCTACAAGGAGAAGGAGAGAACCCACAGGAAATGGGGGCTCAGTTCCACCTGAGAATGAATCTCACTGGTCCCCGGCAGTAAGGAGGCTGCCTGAGAGCTGCATATATGATTATTCATCCTTGCATCTGCCCCCAACCCCAGCCCCCCTACACACACACACACACACACACACACACACACACACACGAGACTGCACCAGTTAGCAAAACGCCCTGCACACCCCATAGTTGAAATGAACTGGTTGTTTGCAAACTAGGGAATGGATAATAAACCTCCAGACCCCTAAAAATAAGTATGTCCTAAGGGAAACATAAGATCTTCCGCCACTGTAGTGTGTACTGTAGTGCTTTGTCCGGACCCTCTCTTCAGGGTGTACACACCCAAGCCCCAGTGGCTGGGAACATTAGCTGCTGACTACTCACAGCTGAGCTCCTCCCTGCAAACTGGCTACTGTCTTGTGTCAGCTCCTGGGACTTGTCTTGCCCGAGTTTATACCCCTTCCAGGCAACACACAATGTCTGGCTGATGCCAAGGTACAAAAGCTTGGCCCTCTTGCCTTATCTGGGCCAATTCTGAATGGCCACCCGAGCTCTGGAGTTCCCTATCAATTGGCTGAGGTTTCAATCTCCATAGCATTGTGGGTCAACATTTTTGTTTTTGTTTTTTAGAAAGGGGAAGGGAGGGAGAAAGAGAAAGGAAGAAACATCAATGTGTGGTTGCCTCTCACGTGCCACCTACGGGGAACCTGGCTCCCAACCCAGGCGTGTGCCCTGACTGGGAATTGAACTAGCAACCCTTTGGTTTGCAGACCCACACTCAGTCCACTGGTCTACCCCAGCCAGTGGTCTCCTACCCCATCAACGTCTCCTTCTGTCTAATTCTGCCTCTCTCACAGCTGGATTTCCAGAGCCTGTTTCCAGGAAACTCAGCCCCAGACTCCACCAAGCCGATCCATCTCCCCATTGGCACCACTCTCTAATGGCATTTCCTCCCTCCCATCTGCCCTGTTGCCACCTCTGTAGGTTCCACCTCCCAAGGATCTGCTGATTCTGACCCCTTCTCTCCATGTGCATCGTCCTGACTCACCCTCTGGCCTGTCACCTCAGTTTGGAACCAGTCACTCACTGATCTCCAGGCCGCCAGCCTGGTCAACATCCAAAATATCCTCCACAGTGAACCCTCTACGAACCTCTCTAAGGATATCTTGCCAGCCCTCTGCTCAGACCTTTCCATATCTCTCTGTTGTCCTTACAGAAGGTCCAGATTCAATAACAGTGACTTAGAAGGCTCTCTCTCCATGATGCCACCCACGTGCCCGGCCACGTTCCCAGCTTCTCTCCCTCCTCACACTCTAAGATGCAGTCTGGTCGGACTTTTTGTTCTTTGAATCCCTGACGGTGAGAGCCACCTGCTGTCTCCTCTTTCTGAAAGACTCTCCCCACCCTTCCCCAGCCCCCTTCACCTACCTCCCATCTATCTCCAGGCCTGAATTTATGGCACTCGCTTAGAGAAGCCTTCCCTGACCTCATGCAAGCTGCGTGTAGGTGCCCCGACCTGTGTCCCTAAGCTGTTCTTTTCACAGAATGTTTATTTGACTCCCTCCCCATGAGACAAGAAACCTGTGAGGTCAAGGGCAATGAAGGACTTGAGCTCACTGAAGTCTCCCCAGTGCCCTCACGCACAGAAAGACATTCAAAAATTAGGTGTTCAGAACATCAAGATTGATTAAACAACTATACGGGGCTTTTTTCAATGGCGTTTGAAGATGAGAGATTATCAAATGCTTTTCTAATTTTTGCTAAATTGAATGATAAATTGAATGCCAAAAGACCAAAAGCCACATGGCACTGGGGAAACATTGGTTATTTCTGGAAAGGTAGAAAACACAAATATAAACAAATGTTAAAATATGAAAATAACCAGAAAAATGTGACTGCAAAATAAAATACATTCAATTGTCAGCAAACAGTTGGAAGACGCTTAGAAAATATTGCTGTAGATTTGAAGAAACATGTATCAGAATAAATTACACAGTGTGGGAGGATTGCCGTGCTGTTGAAAGAAAAGTGTAGCTATTTCTAACACGCCGTTGCTTAGGGTATATGCTTGATCTTGTTCCAACAATGACATACCTGAAAAAAACTTATTTTTTATGAACCACGAAATAAAAAAGTTGAGCAGAGAAGGTACATGTTCTCAACAGTAAATGGTTTTTGTACATCAGAACAATCCACTCTGTAACAATAACAACTAAAGAAGCAGCTTCTATACAGGAAGTTAACATTCTGGGATTAAATTACAAAAATTCCAACACACATAAAAAATGTTCTCCCTGAATCATTCACAAATAAGCCACTGTATTGAAGCCAGAAGTTCATAGATGGCTACAGAATTTCATCAGCGAGGCTAATTGTGTTTTTAGGGGGCAGAGGCGTAAGGACATAACAAGTCCCTTCAAGAGAAACTCGACTGCACTTTGAAAGATGAGGCGTGACCATTACGATCTTTTGTATCGCACAGTGGTTTGCTGGTTATGTTATAGTAAAGAACTTAACATTATTCACTGTCTTTTATAAGGAGTTTCAAACTTGCTGACCTTTGCTTTTGGTAAATGTCTATAATATGCTATCTGGCAGATATTTTATGAGAATAAAAAATGTTTAGTGTGTCTTTTTGAGGCAAAGATAATATTTAACTACAAAAAAAGGCTGCGTTTAGAAAGAAAGTCAAGCCCTGGCTGGTGTGGCTCAGTGGATTGAGTGCTGGTCTGTGAACCACAGGGGTTGCTGGTTCAATTCCCAGTCAGGGCACTTGCCTGGGTTCAGGGCCAGATCCCCAGCTCGGGGGGTGTGTAAGACATTGATGTTTCTCTCCCTTTCTGTCTGTCTCCCTTTCCCTCTCTCTAAAAATAAATAAATAAAATCTTTTTTTTTTAAAGAAAGCCCAGCTATGGAGAGAGCATTTTAGAAACAGATGCTGTGAAGTCACCATATTACCTTCCATACGTATCAGATACGTTCGCTCAAAATATCATAAACAAAATTCTCTAAACTGTTAAAAATAAAAAACCTTCCAGATGAAGACTTTCAGTGTATTTGAGCCTATTTGTCTAAAATATATCAATCCGATGCAACATCTTCTGGGTGACCTGGCAGGAACAATGGGCTGACATCAGGACACAGGGAGTTTTCACCCACCTTTCAACACCATTGGCATAGTTGGTAGGTGGGGTTAAAAATGAGCATTATGCCCTGGCTGGCGTAGCTCAGTGAACTGAGCGCGGGCTGCGAACCAAAGTGTCGCAGGTTCGATTCCCAGTCAGGGCACATGCCTGGGTTGCAGGCCACGGCCCCCAGAAACCGCACATTGATGTTTCTCTCTCTCTCTTTCTCCCTCCCTTCCCTCTCTAAAAATAAATAAATAAAATCTTTTTTAAAAAATGAGCATTACATAAGCAGTGAAAGGAACCCTCGCCTTCCAATGGCACCTGACTTTGGGAAGCACCTTTTCCCACCGTGACAGCATTTGAAACAACCAAAATTAGAAAAAGAAAATTCAACTTAGAACAAATCTTCAAATCACTTTATCACAATGTGATATCAAGATCCCCTCCCCCCAAAAATGCATGTTGAATATTAAGAACTAAAACAAGAGTATAGTACTTTATTTTGCTAATAAAGAAAATTACAAGTTTGATGACTTTTCTTAGTCAGTCATCATTTCGACCATCTCTGACACCTATTCTGTGTATAATTTGTACTGTACATGGGATCTTGGAATAGGCCTCCTTGTGTTTCATTTATAAGTGAATATATAGATGTGATTCATCAAGAGTCTAAAAGCTACTGAGTATGAAAAATGTCCTGGAGTGGACAGGTTCAACGTTTGCTGGACACTGTGAAAACCTACATTCCTTCCTTTCACCACACGGACGGCCCGGGTGGGGGAAATTAAACAAATGCACTGGCACCGAATGAACCCATGCCAAGTATCAGGTCAGGAAGCATCATCACACCCCTTCTGATCCTCCACCTCGGCCTCTCCCCAAATGTAACCTTGGACCAGATTGCATCACTCATGGGGAGCTCCAGCTCCTGGGTCCTCCCTTCCCGGCAGTACCTCTTCTGGGACCTTGTCCCACCCTGTCCACATCAGTCCATCCCATACAGGAGTGCAGTCAGCTCCACCGGAGCATGTGGGAAACATGGGACATGACCCACAACCGGTGAAGCTGCCTTGGACACTAGGCACACTACCCAGCAGCCAGGCAAAGAGAGCGTTAAATAGTGTGTCTTGTTGCGCGGCCCACCTGCCCAGATTCTTTTACCTAGTCCATGCTACTCTCGCCTTCTCAACACAAAGTGAGTGAGGAGGTACCAAGACCCTTTTCCTGCCGACATAAAAGACCCTCTGGCCCCTTTCTGGCTGCCTGCCTTCAGGGAAACTGTAGTCTGAAAGGTTTTCCCTACTTTGAGAGTTCTGCAAGGGGCTCCCCACACAACCCCCTCCTTGAGGTTCTCTCTTCCCTTAACTTCCACACCTTCCTCCTTTCCGTCCGTGAAGACCATTCCTTCTCAGTCTTTCTTTGTAGCTGACTTTTCTGCATCCCTCTGTTACACAGGGACTTTCTCAAGGTTCTATCTTTGACCTTTTCCAAATCTCCACTTTTTGGGGAAACAGATTCAACTCTCAGGGCTCCAAGTATCTCTCTCTCTCTTTAAAAAAAAAAAAGATTTTTATTTATTTATTTTTAGAGAGAGAGGAAGGGAGGGGTAAAGAGAGGGAGAGAAACATCAATATGTGGTGCCTCTTGCACACCCTGAACTAGGAACCTGGCCCGCAACCCAGGCATGTGCCCTGACTGGGAATCCAACCCGTGACCTTTTGGTTCGCAGGCCGGCGCTCAGTCCACTGAGCCACACCAGCCAGGGCTCAAGTATCTCTTTATTCTGGATTTCCAAATCTGGCCCTGATGTCTCCCCTAGCTGCAGATCCCAGTGAATCGCCGAGGGACCGGCAACTGCTTCCAATTCAGGAGGCCCGAAAACATACCTCCTCCCACTCCATCCTCCACCTTGGGCTCCTTATTGCAGCCCTGTCCCATCACACTGCTCCTCCCACACCCGGGGCCCAGAGGAGACGGTTGCCAGCTCTCCCTACAGCCTTCTCGGAAAGCGCGCCCTCCGTGCCTGCCCACGTGGACGTCTGAGTGGGAGCATGACCTCCCACCTGATCCCTTACAGACACTCCTCAGCTGTTCACTAACCACTTTTCCACCAGCTTCTCCCACCAAGCAGCCCTTGAGCAACGGCTGATCACATTAACTGCGTATGAACCATGCTGTTTCTTTCCACTGGAAGAAAAAGGCCGGCTTTTCAAAAGCTGCCCCTGCAAATGGGATCTTCACAACTTGGTGATACGGCAAGGTTGTGTTGAAGGCTTACCGTGGTCAGGAAGGTCAAAAACTTTAGGCAGTGTCTCAGAGGGAGGCTGGTAAGGTCAGAATTTATTGAGAATTAGACACTGGGTTTTAGGTGAAATTGGCTAGGAGATGTAAGAGCCAAGGGATTGGTAGAAACAGCGGGGTGAGGACTTCTAGGTGAAGGATTTCAAGAACCCTATAGCACTACGAACCCTATAGCATTATTATGTTTCTTCATTGAAGAGTTCATGGGTCTTTGGAGAAGTTTCTAGAACCACCAACAAACCATTTTGTTGGGCAGGTGAGTTCTGGAAGAATTTTAAAATGCTAATTAAACCCTGGCTGGTGGAGCTCAGTGGATTGAGCATGGGCCTGTGAAACTAAAAGTCTCCGGTTCGATTCCCAGTCAGGGCACATGCCCGGGTTGCAGGCCAGGTCCCCAGTAGGGCACATGTGAGGGGCAACCACACATTGATGTTTCTCTCCTTCTCTTTCTCCTTCTCTTACCTTCTCTTTAAAAATAAATAAATAAAATCTTTTTAAAAAAATGCTAATTAAGATCATAGAAGAGCAACGTCATGTTAACGTGGATCCTAAAGTGTAGTCTAGGTTTTCCGCGTCCAGGCCATAGCGCGGTGGGGGCATGGTAGCCGGTTTTGGTTGTGGCTGATTTTGCTCCTTCTGAGGCTTTGCCGACTTGACTCCAGCCTCATCCTCCAACTCACCCACCCTGCCTGAGGCCACAGAGCCAGGTGTCTGGAGAGGAAAGAGAGAACATACACACAAGTATTCCAAAGGCTGCTTCCCTGGAACTTACTAAATAATAAAGCATTGGGATGAATGAGAAAACTACTGATAAAAGTGTCCGATCCCTTGATCCTGAGCGAATCCGGTCTTGCCATGAAAGAGGAGGGAATTCTTGCCACCTGTAACCCCAAGACCACTGCAAGACGCCGTCGTGATCACACGGGCAGGGGCTGAGGGACTCACGGACAGACCCGGGAGAACAACTGCTTGGGTTTTCATCTTCTCACCCTGTCTGTTTTGTGTTAAAATAGTTCTATTGTTTCCACTAGGGAACTGTCACACAAGAAAAAACACCTTAGCTAAGATGAGAATATGTAAGCACTAAGAACTAAAAAGCAAACGCCCTCGTCTTAGAGCTGTGGCTCTCTAGGCTGCGTTTGGAAAACCATTCCTTTTTTAAAAAATATTTTAATTTATTTTTTTAGAGACATGGAAAGAAAGGGAGAGAAACAAGATCAGTTGGTTGCCTCTCGCATGCCCCCAACCTGGGACCTGACCTGCAACCCTCACATGTGCCCTGATTGGGAGTCGAACCAGAAACCTTTTGATCTTTTGGTTCCCGGGACAATGCTCAACCCACTGAGCCACACCAGCCAGGGCTGGAAAATCATCCTTTATCGGCATCCAGGTCAGTGGATGCCATGGCCGTGAGGTGTACGTGCACACGTAGAAATAACAGGGGTATTCACACTGATACCATCTTCTGCCTGCAGGTTGGGGTTTAAAGCAGACCTTCCATCCGACAGACTCACCTGCCTTTGGAGACCCCAGCAGTGCTCTCTAGCACGGAGCGATGTGATAGCATAAGGTCCCCAAGAGCCCTTGCTGCCCGGGCGTAGAGCTTGGAGGCCAAAGCCCATTCTCGTGTAGCACGCAACAATTCCCCATACTGCTCTGCTTCCTCCCCATTCTTTGTCCTTTTCCACCCTTGACCACCTAAAACCTTGATGAGCATATTGTAGAATGAGCATGTGATACGAGTGGCTATTAGAAATGTGGACTGACCCACAGTCACACCAGCCCGTCTCAGTGTTGAAGAACTAGAGAGAAACAAGAGGCCGAACATGGAGTCACTTGCGCCAAGCCACACTTCAGCAAACCAAGACTTGCGATCTAACCTGACTGTAGTTTCAGCTTCTCCCAGGAATGTGACCTTGAACTGGCGAATCTGGAATTACCTGACCAGCACTAGTGAAGTCATCTGCAGGATGGACTGCCACCCCTCCCCCAGAGAAAGGTGACCTTCCCAGACACAATCCACTCTTTGATGGCAACTTCCTTTTTCCGCCCCTCCCCACCCTCTCCTATGAGGGCTTTCCATTCTGCACAGCTCCTCGGAGCTTCTTCCTGGTTGCTGCACGGGCTGCTGCCTGATTCATGAACTGTTGGATAAAGCCCATTTGATCTTTACATGTACTCAGTCGAAATTTGTTTTTTTTTAAAGATTTTATTTATTTATATTTATTTTTAGAGAGGGAAGGGAGAGAGATAGAGATAGAGATAGATAGAGAGAGAGAGAGAGAGAGAGAGAGAGAGAGAGAGAGAGAGAGAAACATCAATGTGCGGTTGCTGGGGGTTATGGCCTGCAACCCAGGAATGTACCCTGGCTGGGAATCGAACCTGCGACACTTTGGTTCCCAGCCCGCGCTCAATCCACTGAGCTGCGCCAGCCAGGGCTCGAAATTTGTTTTTTAACATCAGCCATGGAAAGCTTGCTGGTACACAGCCCAGATTCTTAATCCTGGAATCTGACCCCGGGCTCCCTATAGCGCTGTTTCTTGCTTTCTTGGATGGTCTTTCCATCGTTACCTGCCCAGTCCCTTCCCTCGCTGCAGTCACGTCTCTGCTCAGTTGTCGGCGTCAGATGGAGCGTCCCTGACCGCCTTAACTAACAGTGCCCCCATCCACCCCTAGCTGTGCTCTGTTTTATTTGGCCCAGAGCACCTTCCACTACCCAGCATGGTAGTTAAGACTGCCAATTCAATGCGTGCCGTCTTCAGAAGCAACTTACACTAAAAAATTATTCACTGTTCATCTGCAATTCAGATTTCATTGGGTGTCTTTATTTATTTATTTTATTTGCTAAATCTAGGAACTGTGATTACATTGCATCTGTAATTCCTCTCCCTCCCATTGGAACACAAACCCCACGGGGCAAAGGCGTGGCCTGTCGGATTCACTGCTCTGGACTCCCGAGCTCTAGTGCGCTGCAGCCGTGTCAGGCACGGCACACAGTAGGCATGCTCAAGTGTTCAGGAGTGAAGTAAGGAAGAGCACAGCCGTGCAGCGCCAGCTAAGGGCTTAGCACTAACAGGGCAATGCATGCCGCGTTTCCATCTGGCCTCCGCCGTCTCCTTGGAAAATTTTCAATTGTAACGGGGATTCCAAGGATGAAAACGTTTGCTTTCTGGTCCAGATACCGGATTAAGACCACCAGGACATACCAAATTGGCAAACCCCAGGCAAAGGACAGCTTATAAATCCAACTGATACAAATCAGAATCGAGCCATAAATTTGGCAGTAACTACAATCTTTTTTTTTAAACAATTTTATTTATTTATTTTTAGACTGAGGGGAAGGGAGGGAGAAAGTGTGGGAGAGAAACATTGATGTGTGGTTGCCTCTTGCACGCCCCCAGCCAGGGACTTGGCCCACAACCCAGGCATGTGCCCTGACTGGGAATTGAGCCAGTGACCCCTTGCGTCACAGGATGGCACTCAATCCACTGAGCCACACCAGCCAGGGCAGAATCTTCTTCTTTTTTTTTTTTTTTAACATCGCCCTGTCCATTCCTTGTCTTCCCCAGTATCCTGCACCTATGGTTACCAGATTTCTTCCCCCATCTGCATTCACTCGGTTATTCCTCCACCAAGCTGTCATTCCCACAAGTTAGAAAACAAAACTATACCCATCAAATATTGTCCTCAACAGCTAGTCTTTAAAATACGTGGATGACGTGCCAAGGATGGTAGTTTGGGCAGCTTCCTTTGCTGTCCCGACAACTGAGAACGGGTAGTTTTGACTCGGGTACTTAGGGCAGTCTTTGTAATTCTCCTCCGATCACCCGTGTGTGTTTACTCAGCTAAGTGACTCTCGTGACCCATGGCATTCCTCTTACAGGTCTTTTCCAGACGCAGGAGGCTAGAAAGTTGCTTAGAAGCCCGAAAAGCACAACTTTTCTACCCAGCAGCAGAAAATAAGTGCCTTTTGTCAAGTTTTTTTTTTAATTAAAGATATATGTTTATTGATTTTTGAGAAGGAGGGAGAGAGAGAGAGAAACATCAATTGGTTGGCTCCATACGCACCCCGACCGGGGACTGAACCCGCAGCCTAGGTGTGTGCCCTGGCAGGTATGTGCCCAGGTTTATGGGATGAAGCTCCAATCAACTGAGCCACACTGGCCAGGGCTCTTGCCAAGGTGTGACCTTTGTTTTCACCCAGAAGGAAACCAAGGTTTTGTTTTATTCAGCCTGTCCCGCTTCCCATCTCGTTGGAGGAAATAAACAAACAAAAAACCTAGAAAACTTCTACCTTTATACAAATAAATTGCCATATATGCTTTTTTCTTGCTAATTACTTTTTAAATTGAATTTACTGGGGTGACATTGGTTAATAAAATCACATAGGTTTCGGGTGTACAGTTCTAGAACACATCATCTGTGTATTCTACTGCGTGTTCCTACCCCAAGTTGAGTCTCCTTCTGTCACCACCTTGCTAATTCCTTAGGCCTGGCCCTGCCTTAACCCTACCTCATAATTACAAGCCATATATACCTCACTACATCTTGAAGTAAATGACCAAATCCCAACAACACAGGGGTGAGACACAAGAAGACAGTGAGGTTAATGAGGACAGGTTGCCACTGAAAATCTACAAGAGAAAATGGTAAAGATCCAAACACCAACCACTAGAAGAGAAAAATCAAAGCAGGTGCAAGACCTAGCCAGGCAGGTTGGAGCTGAGGTGTAGAAATGAGATGCCGACCCCTGGGCTGTGAGTCTACTCTGTTCTGCCCAACACCACGTTGTTCCTAAAGCGCATAAAGCACTCTCCAGTCTTCATGGCCGAGCCGTGTTCTGGACAGAGCCTTTACGCTCTCTGGAGCCGCCCTGGAACATCGAGAAGCCTTATCGTGACTTGGGTGCACAGGACTCAGCCCCTGTGCTAATCCAGCACAATTTGCTCTGTTCCTGTGGTTCTTGCGTCTGTTTCTCCCGGTACTTCGATTTTCCTTGAGCTGCCAGGAGTTAAATCGTCCCCTACGCATGGACCTGCTGCGGGCAGCTCCTCCTTTTCCAATCAGCTATTGAAACCAAGTAACTGAAATTGTAAGAACCGTGGCTCCACTAAGAGGAGGAGCGCCAGGTTTCCGGCGTGCCCATCCATCCTCTGGCGGTTGGTGAGCCCTCCCCTCCCCTCCATTCTTCAGATGCATCTTGAATAGCTGGCCACAGGATCGGGGGCTCTTGGTGTGCGAGTCGTAGGGACAAGGACAGTGCCCAACCCTTTGGGAGCACTTACTCTATGCCAGGTAATGTTCTGCGTATTTTGCTCTGTACCCATTCTCTCATTGGACCCACCTTTTCATACAATCCCAAGAGCTGAGTCCTGCGATCATCTCAGTGGACATGTGAGATTAGGTAACTTTCTCAGGCTCGCAGCCTCTGGGACGGAGTCGGCACTCAGTTCCAGGCGGTCTGACGCCGTGGCCGTTGACCACCACTCACGTGGGGCCCACACTGGAAAGCCCTGGGGCGCCGCAGCCCTCCTGGGGCTGTTCCTCCACGCTCCGGTTTTTCTCGAGCCTGTGGACCCCTGTCTCCTAAACATCCCAGGGCCCTTGGGATAAAATCTGGCTCTTTCATGTGGTTTATTAACTTAGCCCTCCAAACCCAACCATGGCTTACCTCCCAGCCTCTTCTCAGACCCCAATCCCCTGGCAAGACACAATCCCACTGGTCTTCAGGGTCTCATGTTGGAAGGAAGTCTTTCTTGCTTGGAGAGCTCTGCACCGGGGCACTCAGGTCCCCCCACCAGGATCTCCTATAACACCCCGTATTTCCCCAGTAGCTGCCTTATTCCAGACCCTCAGGGGGTTGCTCATGAGTCCCTATGCCTCGTGGACGGTAGGACAAGGGCAGGATCCCATGCGTGGTGCTCGCCATTATGTCCCCACAGAGGAGCAAAGCACCTGGCACATGGCAAGAGCAACGATAAGCATAGGTCAAGGTTACTCCTTCACTCGGGGTTTGAGTGCCTACCATAGACCATACACTATGGTCCCCAGGGATGACTTCATCAAACCTTCACAACAACTCACTGAACAAGCCCATCCATAGATTAGGAAAGTAAAATGTGGTTGCTTCTGTTTACCAAAAAAGAAATTATCCAACGTCCCACTTGCCACTTACATATGTCTTTGTTGAATGGATAAATGAAGGGACCCTGGTCCCAGGGGGAGGTCTCCAGACTGGGAAACCCCTGATTCAGGAACTTGGAAAATAAGGGTAAGAGTTAGGCTCCTTGGAGGTGACTTGACTGGGGGTGGTGAACACACAACACAATATACAGATGATGTGTTGTAGAACCATACACCTGAAACCTGCACAATTTTATTAACCAATGCCACCCTAATAATTCAAGTTTTAAAGTCTAATGTAAAAGACCTGAAATAGGCTAAGTCCCCTTAAGAGACAAAGCCTGCCGAGACAAGACGGGATTGTAATCTAATTAAGGTATTAGCATACATAAAGAAAGGATATGTCAATCAGAAGGGGGATACATTCGTTTGGAACCTTGGGAAAATGAACTCCAGTGGGAATGCTGCTTTGCTAGCGCCTGACCCAGACAACTTTCCTGGCAGGAGGTGCCGCTAGCCTGACCCAGACAACTTTCCTGGCAGGAGGTGCCGCTAACGTTGATGTGAAAGGTGCAGCCTTGCCAGGGTGCCTAGCTGAATCACACCTCCCCGCCCCCTCCTGCTGCAGTTCCCGCCCAGCCAGCAACCCGAACGGATGGGGCTGCAGCCCACAGGGAGAACCTAATAATAGCTCCCGTGGATTGCTAGGCATCCTGTGCCAGGCACCTTGGGTACACTCCCTGTTGCATTTCAGCCTCACAGCCCAGCTTCCAGCTGAGCATCCCAGGTCTGGGAGAGGGAGAGGGCTTGCCAAAGGCCAAACAGCACATGGGGGGGTAGGGGGAGAAGGAGCTGGTTTGAGCCCAGGCTTGTCCAGCTCCTGGGCACAAGATTACCTCTCCCCTCCCTTGCTTGCACCGCCTGCAGGAGCATGTCTGGACCGAGGACAGCTCTGTTCTTCTTTGCAGACAATAACGAGCTGGCATTCTGGGGCATGCCTCCATCTTGTGCAGGGCTGATTTCATGTACCTCTTCCCTGAGAAGCGAGTTCACCTCCGTTTCTTGAGACTGAAACTTCTACACTTCCACAGCCCTCCTCCTTCGTCCATTAAACAATCCACAAGGACCCATAAATGCTGCCGCCCCTGGGTGCCTTCCCTGCTTCCCGCCACCTGCCCTCCTGGGCTCTCACCCCCAAAACCACCACCACCATTTAGGGGCACCTGGCATCCTGCTAGGGACGAAAGAAATGAAGGGGTGCTTTCCTCAAACCACTGAATATTGATTGCAACTATTACAGTTTTCGCATGAAAGGAACAATCCATCAGTAATTACGCCAGGAGAGTGGGCATAACCCAGAACTGACCAGACAAAGGAGAAATATATTCACCTATGCACCTGGGAATGCATCTGAAGGGTGGGTCTGCAGCCTTGGCCTATAGCTTGTGTGGCCTTGGGAAACTTCAGTTTTGTAATTTGCTAAGAACAATGTGTCAAGCTCCCCCCTTCGTGAAGTGCAGAGTAGGTTTAGAAGAAACAGCAAACCACTTTAGCTCATGCACGGGCAGGCACCCAGTGCATGATGAGACATCTTCCCCCAGATCTGCAACAGACCTGCAGGGAGGGGAGTGCGGTCGGCGAGAAAAATGCCCGCCGACACCTTGTGACCTGCGCTGTTCATTCCCTTCTCCCCACTCCTGCTCTGCTCTCCCTGGCTCTTCAAACAAGCCCCGATGCCTCATTAAAGATGGAAAACCATGCCATTAGGTCCGAATGCAGGGAGACATATTCATGATTATTCAAATGATCCCCCATAATATAATCAGTGTCACCTTCATGAATATTCATTTTCACCGTGCTAATCACTGTGTAATCTCGCAAGAGGGCGTGCCTCTGGAATCCTCTTCCCTTTTGCCCCCCACCCCCCATCCTCCCTCTGTCGGATACTCTTGCCCCTGCTCCTAGGCCGGGGAGGTCTTCCCAGGTCTTCCCAGGTCTTCAGGATCTCATTCCAGCTAAAGACAGCGCTGGTTCTGATCCAGCATCAGTGCTTCCCATACTTCCCCTCACCACCCCCCCCCCCCCAGTGGATGAGAGCCTCTCTTCACACTTACAGATGGGCCTCCTGGGTTGGGGGGGGCAGTGTGCCGGCCCTGGCCGACCCCCCAGAACAGGAACACCTTGCAGTCGGGTGCAGGATAATGACAAAGGAAACAACGCTCTGGAATCACATGCACCAAGAAGTACAAGGCAAAAGCTAGCTCTTCGGAGCACCTTTGCGGGGGAGGGGAAGGTCCCGGGGAGTGGGGGGAGCCTGGAGAGAGGGGCGACTCAGGCCCGAGGGGCATTCCGGGCCTGCAGTCCAGCTGTGCACCTGGACAGTTCCCCGCGAGGTCTCTTACCCTCATCTCGGTTGTCGGCCGCTCTCCTAACTTGACCATCTGCCGGCGATTGCGGCAACCGTGGGCAGAGTTAGGACATGGGCGAGAATTCCAGCAAGGCCAGTCCTGAGGAACAGCCTTTCAGGAGCGATGACTCAGGGGGAGTTAATCCCTAAATGAAGCTCCCGAGGAGCCTGTTCTCACAGTCGCTAGGACTCGGCTCGGTGGCCAGGAGGAGCCCCACCTCGTTCACGGGCACAGAGGCGTGAGTGTTCCCAGGCCCACGGAGAGCAGGGCCCGGCGGGTCCCACCCGTCTGCTCTCCCCGTCCTGCCTGGTCCGGCCGCCGACTCGTTCATCCGACGGATAGGAAGCATCTCAGCCGCTCATCTCGTTTGAGGGGGAGAGACACAAGGGAAGAGGAACATTTTTACAGCGGAGGGCTTAGGAAATTCTAGAATGGGGATAGAAACAACAAAAGATGGGGGGAAATAAGATAATAGCAGCTCATACCACCTCTAGGCGCAGACAAACAGTGTAAGTCTCCTATGTTGTATGCTACCCTGTGAGACACAGGGAAATCTCACCGTTGCCTTTAATTTTACACGAGAACCATTTTACTTTTCAAGCTTTTTAGGAAATAAGGAAAACCCACGATTGCTTAAGGTTTAAATAAGAATCCTTTTTTCTCTCCAAACGAGAAGCAAATTGCTCCCAAGTAGCAAAAATGGATAGAAAGAAAGTGAATGGAAAATACTTTCTAAAGGGACACTCGGAGTAATTTCATTTGTCTCCTTCAAGGCATGAAAGGAAGACGGCTGGTCTCAGAAAGCCTTCGGGTTCCCGGTGGAAGGGGAAACACCCAGAGAATGCTACCTCGGGAGGAAGTGGGGGTTACTGACAAAACCATTGTCAATTTTCCACGGTTGATTTGTCGGCAGTTTCAGGGAGATAAATAATATCATTCCCTAACCCAAAGAGGTCTCCTACCTGAGATTTGCAACATTACTTCTAAAATCAACACAGCTTTCTCTTCCTAGGAATTGTGGCAACACCGGGAGCCCCTCGTTTGGTTTAATGAGATTCACACAAAGGGAGTTGTCAGTAACCACAGTAACAGGGCAGGGTTTTCATAATGATTGTGCTCGAATTGTGTGCCAGTGTGAAAAGAGCCTTTTTAATTACAGGGTTTGAGGGCTGGGGGAACGGGGTGTAAGCAAGTGGAAGGGGTGGCGGGGCGGGGATGTAGTTTTTCATGGCAAGAGCCTGCAAACTCTTTTATCTATTTAAAAAGATAGCAGGTGGGCTCCACTAACAAGTCTTAACCCCAGGACTTGGCTGAGCCCTGGAGAAAATGGTTTTCATTTTCAGTCCTACGTCTTTGCTGGTTCTTCACTTCTTTAAATTGCAAGCTCTTAAAATAGAGCTTAGCAGGCCTGGGGGAGTGGAAGAAGGTTCAGCCAAGGACAGCTCAGAGGGTTTGAAATACCTCTGCACGGACAGGTTCTGGAGGTCTCCAATGGGATCTGCGGGGTCCCGGGGAGGGGACCTGAGGGGCTTGGAACCTGACGTTAAAGCCTTAGTTAGTCTCAGCCTCCTGATTTAACACCGCGGGAGCTGGGATTTTTTTTAACAAAATAGTATTAGGTAATGTCAGCCCATCTGCATTTCTCGGGTTTAGTTTCTCCCCTCCAACCCGAAGGCAGCGGTGGAACTCATTCTAGCAAGCCGCACCGTTTAGTGAACCTCACTGTCAAGGTTTGTGACAGAGACCTTCATGCAGCCGGGAATGGGGAGGTGCTCTCTCACCCCCCATGTTGACCCCGGAGCCCACGGAGAGAACTCTGTTTATTATGACTCGGCGCCGTGGCTGCAACATTGCCTTCCTTCGCTTCCTCTTCTCCTCCCTACCGTACTTCCTCCATCTTCGCCTGGGTAGGACCCACGAGTGGCCGACCCGGGCTGCATGCACAGGATTGCCATCCTTTCCTTGTCCCCAGAAAATCCTTATTGGTGACAGAATACCGAACTGGCTTTTGTTTTACCGTCGACATTGTGAACGTGCCGTTCAGGGCTAAACACCCACGGGAAAGGCCGGGGCCCAGACGCCCTCTCCACGTGGCAGCCGTGCTTGGAGACGCAGGGTCAGCTCAGCACGCCCTTGGGTTCCCCTCTCCTCAGGACCCACCCCACTGCTGCCGCTCTTTCCACTCCGTGACCCTAGTGGTGTCATGTCAGAGAGGTGAAACTAGACTTGAACCTGGCAGGAAATTCAGTGATAGCCCAGAAATGAGATGCCTCCGATTTCTTCTGTTTTGAGAGGACATCTGTGCAGCGCATTAAATAACAATCCGGCCTAAACATGCATTCTCAGCCCTGGCTGGTGTAGCTCAGTGGATTGAGCGCAGGCCTGTGAACCAAAGCATCGCAGGTTTGATTCCCAGTCAGGGCACATGCCTGGGCTGTAGGCCATATCCCCAGTATGGGGTATGCTAGAGGCAACCACACACTGATGTTTCACTCCTTCCCTTTCTCCCTCCCTTCCCCATCTCTCTAAAATAAATAAATAAAATCTTTTTAAAAATTTTAAAATAAACATGCATTCTTTGTGTGTGCAAATAATCAATCTGAAAACTCCGAAGGTACCATTCAGCAACCTCAGCACATCTGCATCACCTGGTACAAACTCATGGCAATGACTTTGAGCCTACAACAGCTCCTTACAGGTCTGTTAGGCTAGCATTAGCAGGTGGGTGTTTTTAAATGTTATTTTTATTTATTTTTAGAGAGGGGTAAAGGGAGGGAGAGAAACATCGAACAGTTGGCTCTCACGCCCCGAACCGGGAGACCCGGCCGGCAACCCAGACCTGTGCCCTGACCGGGACTCCCACCGAGCCAGGCCGCTCAGGGCTAGCAGGTGATTCATGAACTTGGGGTAATGCCTCCCCTGAGGCTGGACCCTCCTCCTCCTCCTCCACCACCGTAGCTAATCTGCGATTTGACAGAGTCCTTATATTTTTCAGTTCAAAGGAAGACACATACTTTATACCAAGGCAAATCTTATTCAACTTTAAACCATCACCAATGGGCATTAATAAAAAAAATTTTCTTAATGTCCTAAGAAATGGAAATTACTATGTGGCCACCTCCTTTGGACAATCTCTCCTCTTGGCCTCTATTATATCACTGAGTCCTCGTCTTTGTTTTAGGAGTTTCTGTTTCTCCTTCTGCCCTACTCTTCCCGTCTCCAACTTCAAAACTCAAATTCAGTTGCCATCTAAGCCACTTACTTGGTAACCTTGGGCAAGTAATTAACTTCTCTGGGCCTCGGCTTCCTTATCCGTAAGAAACTAATGATACACTCCACTACAATACAAGATTGATGTGAGAAGTCAGTGGAATGAAGTCTCGGAGAGCAGCCCAGCACGAGGGCCGGTGGTACTGGGCCTGCTTAAATGATGTCTGTCTCTTTCCTCTGTCACAATAGACATCACTGTCCTTGCAATTTAAAAAAAGAAAACAGCAGGGTTGCCCATTGAGGTAGTGCAGTCATATACAACAGCAAATTTGAAGTGTAGTAAAACCAACAGACCAGGAAACAACTGCCATGGAAAAGATACCTTACAACAGTCCCCAAGAGGAGGTGGGGGTCCTGCGCCATGGTGGGGGGAGGAGCGTGAGGAAGCCCTGGGTCAGACAGAGGGTGGGGGTGGGGCGTGACTGTGGGCGATAGCCTTGATGGTGATTTCTGCAGGCAGGAGCAGGCCAGGCAGGGGCAGCAGGTTTAGGATTGGCGAATTTGACTAATGCCAGCATGTTCAGGGGCATGGTGGGGGGGGTGTCCTTGGTTGTCTGGTCCCTGCCTGGGGTGATTAGGGCAGGTAAACGGTTACAGAGTGTGAGCCTCCATAAAGCAGGTGGCTGGGGGTGGGCCCTGGATTGGCTGTTTGGATTTGAAAGCGTGCTCACCCTCTCTTGGAAATTGACTAAGACCAGAAGGACAGTCCCTCCACACTCAGCAAGGCCCTAGGTGTCAAAGCCTCAGAAATACAGAAAATAAAAGACATCGTCAGCACACCCATGTTTAGAAATTCAGATACTTCGCATAAAATAGTTTGGACTTCTGACTTCTCAGTGTGAAGGTAAAAGAACTTGTGAAGCGAAGCCTGCAGCTGGGCGTGGCCACAGCAGGTGGGAGCTGCGTTGCTGTGTCCTAAGTGGGGACCAGAGGGCTCTAAGTTGCTACAGTCCCCACCACTCCCTGCTGCCTCAACCTGCTTTACTCCTTTACTCCTGTACACGTCTGTCTCCTGCAGACATTTGAGTCTGATGCCCTTCCCTCCAGAACGTGGATTCAAAGTCACCCGGGGGAAGGAAAGTCACGAGAGGGCTGAGCCCCTGCACAGGCCTCTTGCCCTTGTAGAATTTCGTGGCTGTGCTTGTGGAGGCCCAGGGGACTGTCCTCAGGGCCCGAGTGCTCTCAAGGGACAGCATGGAACATAAATACCCGTGCTGGGATCTGTCTCAAAAAGGAATGGTTTGTAGAAAGGGGGGTCCCCATGGACTCTCTGAAGGGAGTGGCAAAGGACAAGAACATGTCCGTGTGTGTCTACCGTTGGAACAGACTGGCGACTTGGCCGGCGAACTCTTCATGGCGGTCCGCTTGACTGAGCACTTAAGCTATTACTGGGCATGAGCACTTCGGCATTCTGGTTTATGAAGTGATCTGATGCGATTTCGCAGGGGTAAATCTGGTTGCCTTCGGATAACTTGATAAAATTCCTCGACCTGCAAAGTCAGAGCTCAAAATTAGCTTTCCCTTTCTTTCCTGCCCTATCCTGAATTTCTGGAGTTGCCAGTGTTAGGTAGGATACGGTGAAAGCTTGCAGAGTCGGGGGCTGGGAGGTAGGGGGAGAGAGACCAGGCAGAGATGACACCTAGGTTTCAGACTTGCAAGCCAGCAGGCGAGCGTGGCCACGCCCCCGGCTGGGGAATGCGGAGGAGGCCGGGGAAGGGAGGGGCTCCCGAGTGCGCTGCATTCCGAGCACAGCCCAGCACCGGGCCTCTCTTTCATCATCAAATGTTTATTGCTCCGTGAGGCCATAGCCAGGACCGGTTACATAATCTCTGGGGCCCGGGGCTAAATGACAATGCGGGGCCCCTGTTCAAAAATGCTAAAGAATGTCAAGATGATGACTGCAGAGCCTTAAACCAAGCCTGGCACCCTTGTGAGGCCCAGGGCCCTGGGAAACCACACACATGTCGCACGGGGAAGCCAGCCCTGGCCCTGGCTCCGGGAAGACAACAAGAAGAAGAGGGTGAAGTCTTGTTCTCACAGAACTCATCAACTGTGGGGGTCAGAGAAATGTAAGCAGATAGTTATAAAAGCTATCCTTATCTTCAAGAGATACGTGGTCAAATATTTGCAGATGATACGGTATCTCAGCCCTGCTTTAAAATAGTTGTAGGGGGAGGTGGAAGTGGGTGGAGGGTATATTTAAAACAGCACTACCAATATCAACTGTAATAAAAACAAAAAGAGAAAATACAGTTGAAAATGCTTTGGAATTACAAAGTACTATGAAAAGCGAGCCTTTATTATCCCCACCTTTCTTGTCTGTAGGAAGCGATCTCAGCTAAGCTATATAGTTATCAATTTTATCACTAAATGCCATCTCCTTGAGTGCTTCACTTACACCATTTGCCACTGAATTAGTCATGGTTCAGCTTGGCTGTGAGAGACAGAAAACCCGCAATGCTAGTTGTTTAACGAGATAGACAAATTGAAGATGTAAGCAATCTGCTTCAAGACATCTTCAGGGGCCCTGGCTGGTGTGGCTCAGCGGATTGAGTGCCAGCCTGAGAACCAAAGGGTCGCCAGTTTGATCCCCAGTCAGGGCACATGCCTGGGTTGTGGGCCAGGTCCCCAGTAGGGGGCGTGAGAGAGGCAACCACACATTGATGTTTTTGAAAGATGACAAGAACAGGTATTGCAGGAAACTAGGAGTCTCTATCTTACATTGTGCTCCTCCAATTCTCTGGACTTCAGCAGTTACATGAATCAATAAGATACTCTTGGGTCCTGGCTGGGTAGCTCACTTGTTTAGAGCATTGTCCCAACATGCCAAGGTTGTGGGTTCGATCCCCACTTAGCACACATAAAAGAATCAACCAATGAATGCATGAGTAAGTGAACAAGTTGACCTTTCTCTCTCCCTCTCTCCTTTCTCTCTCTCTCTCTCTTTCTCTAAAAGTGAATACGTAAAAAACAAAATAAAATAATACACTCTTTTTTTTATTTTAATTTTTTAAAAATATTTTTTTTATTTATTTTTAGAGAGGGAAGGGAGGGAGAAAGAGAGAGAGAGAAACATCAATGTGTGGTTGCTGGGGGTCATGGCCTGCAACCCAGGCATGTACCCTGACTGGGAATTGAACCTCCAACACTTTGGTTCACAGTCCATGCTCAATCCACTGAGCTACACCAGCCAGGGCAAATAATACACTCTTGAATAATCCAAGAATACAGTAGGAAATACTTTGATGGGTGCAGTTTCATATTAAGAAAACTGACTTGAACACCTTGCTTCACAGTCACGGGCATGGAGGTAGCTGAAACAGAAGAACCTGTGCATGTAAGTACAAAAATAGTATGATGACCCCATAAAAGGGAGTTTCGGAAGGCACTGATTCCGTTCTGTAGGAAGCCTCCTAGATCAATTCCTCCCTGCCTCAAGTTAGGGTGCCGGCGTTTCAAAGTTCGTGCCTGCTGAATTTTAACGCATCGAGGGGACTGAGTCACCGCAGAGGCAACACCACTAAAAGAAGATTGTTATCAGTCATGTTTCCTGAGGGCAGAGGGCACGCCGTGCCGCGCAGGGCCGCGAGGGAAGCGCCAGGTTTGGGTCCGATGGAAGACACGGGGACAGCTGAGGCCAGGGCCGTCCCTGTGTGTCTGCAGAAAAGGCAAGACAGGACAGGGCCAGCTGCTCAGGGCGGGCTAGACTGAACCATTTCAGCAGGCTCTGGGCTGGAGGGCTGCCTGGAATCGGGCCCTGGGACGACTGAGGACAGGTGACGTATTGACCCTGTGTGGGCAAGTTGGATAAGGACGTCACCGGGGCTACAGGATTGAGATTGGTGGGTTTTTGTGGGTTAGGAGACCAGACAGGGCACGGCAGGGATACCTCGGCTGCACTGTGTCCAGGCCTCAGCTGGCGGACGTGAAAACCTGTGGGCTGAAACCATCTGGTGGCCGGTCCACCCCCATGTCTGAGAGTTCACTCCCATCCATGGTGCTGGCTGTGGGCTGGGGACTAAAGGGTATTGGCTGGAATATCCACCCACGGTCTCTCCACAGAGCCTGGGCTTTTGCACAAAATGTTGGTTGGGTTATGAGGGCAAGGAGACAGATAGAAAGAGGTGGAGACGGAGACAGAGATCAAGATAGAGATGGAAACACAGATGGTTAGAGACAGGGAGAGAGAGCCCCAGCTGGGTAGTCAGATGGTTAGCGCATCGTCGCTGAGGTTGCAGATTCAACCCCTGGTCCGGGCACATACAAGAAGCAACCAATGAGTGCATATATAAGTGGAACAACAAAACCAATGTTTCCCTCTCTCTCTCAAATCAATAAACTAAAAAAAACTTTCTAAGAGAGAGAGAGCCAGGTGGATGCTGTAACTTTTTGCTACCTAGCCTCAGACGTCACATGGTGTCACACCTGCTGTGCTCCAGGGGTCAAACCAGCTAGGGGTGGAGGACGCTTTGTGTCCTCTCGGGGAAGGGGCACCAATCCAGTGGTAGGAAGAGCATGTGGTGTGGCAGAAATATGTAGGTGTGGCTGCCTTTGGAAGACATAAGCTGCCACAGGTGGAACCCCACAAACACCTATCGGGCACATCTATGAGGACTGAATGCCTGGTCTCAAGAACGTGGCCGTCCAGCTGCTGGCAAACAGCACGGAATCACAGGACTCTTGCTTAATGGTACCTAATCTAGTTCCGTGTTTCTTAGCTGTTGTTCGTATGTCCCCAGTGGTGCCCAGAGGCAGCCTGGACAGGTCACGGAGCTGTCCTGACAGTGAACACGCATTTGCGTGCCCCGCATCTCCCACCTGTGCTCACAGGTAAGATGCATCCTGTGCTGACTCCACCTGCTATGGACCCCCACCTCCGGGCCCCCAGCATGCACGTGGGGCAGGGCTGGGCTACAGCCGCACGGGCTTAGTTCCAGTCCCCTGCTCAGCTCCTCACCGGTCGTGTGTCCCTGACAAGTTAGCCCGTCTCTCCAAATTTGTGTTTCCTCCTAGAACGGGGTGACTGAAAATTATGCAAAAGCTTTGATTAAAGCAAAAGGGTGACTGCGTGTCCTCCCGAAGTCACGTGGGAGCATTGTCCAGGCCAAGGCTCGCCCACCCAGAGTTTATTCAGTTCTCTCTGAGACACACTTTTGTTTTTCTTTCTGTTCGCTAAGGACGAAGGTCCAGATTCTCTGAGGTTACAGGTTAACCTGCAGTTTCCAACACTAGCAAAGACCACTCCCAAGGCTCTCGTTTTCCCGCCCCACAGGACATGAACGAGTTTGTCTGTAACTTAGAAAACGTGCTTAGGATGCCCTTCCTGGCCGACTGCACAGGCCTCTGTCCACAGGATTCTCCTGCGGGCCGGCTTCACCGTCCTCCCGGCCCCTTGTGAATGAGGAGCACACCTCACTGACACCTGCCCGTTCTACATTTGTCTGACGGAGTCGGGTCTTTAACTCCTTGAATGTTATACTCCGACAGCCCCCAGTCCTATGCACCGTGAAACAAACAGGTAAGTAGTGTGCTGACAACTCGCTGGAGGAAGGGAGCGGAAGAGGTCCAGGAAGACTGGACAGAAATTACTTTTCAGAAAGATGTTTGCGATCTTGAGATGTGGAGAGTTACAGAACTGGGAAGGGATGGGGGGGCGGGGGGTGCTCTGTGCAGAAGGGCTGAAGAAGTGGGGAAGTCACCTGAATGGACCAGACCACCACGGTCTGGGCAGGGTCATACACAACCTTTCGGAGCTAAATACCGATAACCTCGCCACGTGACCACTCGTAAGTTACTCAGATGAAAACCAGGGGCTATTCTGTACTGAAGGTGTACGTGTTTTTGTTAGTTTGCTTTCGCCACATAGAGGAAGTAGAAATCGGGTGACTCCGTGCACCAGCCTGCGCATGGCGGCTTCTCCGAGGGAGAGCTGAGAAAGGAAATGAAACAGTGCTCTGGGTCTCCACCTTCTCATTCCCCGCCCCCCCCCCCCCGCCCCCCACGGCCTCTGCAGCATAAGCCTGGGAGGAGCGCCTGGGTCACTGCAGGGGGTACGGATTGCCAGCTAGACTTAGAACATATATAAAAAGAAGTCATTTTCTGCCTTTGAAATCTTTCTCTAGAGCTCACGAGTTTTTTACTCTGCAGATTAAAGAATGCTCAAGTGCAACGCTCGGAGACAGCCAAGCCAGTCCTGATGCAGAGAGTGGTGGAAATGGGAGCCCTGTGTGGAAATCAGGTCTTTAATTTCATCTCTCCTTTTCCTCTCGTCACCTCTGCTGCTGGCATCTCTCCCTTCGGCCAGTGCCTTTTCTTTCTCGAAGTTGTGGTCAACTCTACATAGTATTAAATCGACTGTTTGACCCATGGTTAAGTGTACAGCTCATGCCATGAAGTGCGTTCACATTGTGGTACGACCATCACCTCCGCCCAGCTTGCAAAACTGAAACTACGCAGCAGTGAAATGAAACAACAGCGCACCATCTGCCCCTCCCCCCGGCCCCTGGCAACCACCACTCTGCTTTCTGTCTCTGTGAACTTGGCTGCTTTAGGTGCTGTATGTCAGGAGAAGTGTACAGTATGTGTCCCTTTCTGTCTGGCTTATTTCACTTACTGTGATATCCTCAGGTTCCATCCACATTGTAGCATGTGTCAGAATTTCCCTCTAGTGTAAGGCTGAGTAATATTCCATTGCATGCATATGCTACATTTTGTTAGCCATCCATCCGGCGATGGACACTTGAGTTGCTTCTATGTTCAGTCTCTTGTGAATAATGCCACTATGGACATGGTGTGCCAATACCGGCACCCTGCTTCTTAAATGCCTACTTAAAAGAAATGATAGGCATTGTCTAAGAAACTGAAATGTGTTTGATACCCTCTCTGTCTCACGAGGGACTTCTGCAAACTTCTTGTCCCGTCCTAATCCTAATCAGACTTCTACCGAAGTCTATAAAGAGAGAAGCTGGAAGCTGTGGTAGCATCTCAACACAACACTGCCGTTTCCCCAGATCAAATGTTCGTGGTTATCAATCACTGGGTGCTCGGGAGTAGCCTCTGCAGTCCTCCTGGCCTGTGCCTCCACTTCCCGCACCCCCTTGTGGTAGCGGACCCGGCTGTCCCTGAGCACAGGAGGTGGGCAGGTGAGGAAGCCCAACTCTTCAGATTACTTTTCTTGGGAATTTGAAAAAAACCAGCAGATGGCAAGCTCTCTAGCAGAAGCTCGCGATGAGCCTCTGCCCCTGTGGTCCCCAGGTCTGTCCTGCTTCCTGCTTTCAATTCTGTGAGTTGCCTAATGCTATCCAAACAACATCCTCTTTTTTTTTTTTTTGCCTTAAGTTCATGAGTTAATTTCTGTTGCTTTTTTAATCAAAGAACCTTGACTGACAAACTGTCCAAAGACTGATGCTTGAATTTCTTCAAGAAACATAGGAAAACCATAAAATTCATTGGACATGAAAATGATGTATTTTATTACGGCCCATTTTTTCTCAGCACATCCTGATAGCTATTTTTTTTTCTTAAGATTTTATTTATTTATTTTTTTAGAGAGAGGAGAAGGGAAGGAGAAAGAGAGGGAGAGAAACATCAATGTGTGGTTGCCTCTCATGCGTCCCCTATTGGAGACCTTGCATACAACCCAGGCATGTGTCCTGACTGGGAATCGAACCAGCGATCCCTCGGTTCACAGCCTGCACTCCATCCGCTAAGCCACATCAGCTAGGCCTGATAGCTATTGCAAAAACGTCATAACTGGAGAAACATCTGTTCCTCTCTCTGTCTCCAGGTCTCTGCTTCTCTGTCTCTGATTCTGTTTATGTGTCTCACCTCAAAAAAGAAAACGGAGGACTAAAGAAGAAAGCAGAAAAGATACATGTTACAGAGCAGAACCTTCGAAGGTATACAAGTGTGGAAACTCCTAGAAGGGAATCTGTTTTCTGCCCCCAGGAATGCACACCCTGGTACAAGAGTGTGTTTCCAATTAAATGCAGTGCTGACTCGACTGTCCGCAGCTTCTGGAATACCCTCATAGCAAAGATTTACTTCAGTTGGAAAGTTATTCCCATCAGAGGGAGAAGGGCCGAGTCTGCATTTTCCATATTTGCTTTCTGCTTTCTGCTTTCTTAAATGCGAGAACGGCTCCAGACTCTGAAATTCTCCAAACGCGCTGAAGACTCCTCGCATCTGAGCTGCGCCTTCCCCTGCGAGTGCTTTCTTCTGAAGAGCTGCTTCTGGAAGCTCTTCCACAAAGCACTTTAAAATGTGGTGCTGGTCTCTTTTTTTCTGAACCACATCAAAGAGCACAGATTGTTTCCTTTCTGAGAACAAAACTCTTTAATGACAAGAAAGAACAAGAGACGGAGCGGCCAGCCAGCCCTATCACGAAAGACACCGGTAACCCTGACTATGACAGAGGATCTGCTTCTGCGATCTCTGTTTGAAATTCAAGCCCGAGTACAGTAATTATGTCCTAGCATAAACTTCTTCAAAATGCAATCCCACTTTTCCACTTTAAAAACGCCTTGTGAACCCAGATGCGTCATTAACCCTCACGGGGCGGTTTCGTCGTACCTACCGGATACTTAGCACGATTTTTAGCAAAATCACAACTGTGTAGCACATTGCAAATGTTCTTGTTCTTTGATTCAGCAATGTCACTTGTAGGACTTTATCCTACGTATTTATACACGTGTAATCTGCATTATATATATGCAAAATGACAGGTGTGAAAGGGTTATTTGTTGCAGCACTTTATTTGTAAGAGCCAAATATTAGCGCTGACCTGGTGCTCACAAATGCCTTTCATATTCCAGTTAGCCAGTGGGACAGTCTGCTGCTGTTTTCCTTCTCATTGAATGGTGTGGAAGGATCTGGAAGACATGTTAAGAAAAAAAGCAGGCTGCAGAAGAATACGGGTGTGCCGGCTCTGCACTGTGGGTGCACATTAGAATCATCTGGGGGATTAAAACAATACCGATGGCTGCCTTCCTCCCCCAGAGAATCTGATTTAAGTTTTCTGGAAAGCTCCCCGAAGTGATTCTAATGTGCAGCCAAAGTTGAGGAAAGCTGGTAAAGGATATGCTTCCATTTGCTTAAAGAAGAAAAAAAAATATGGACTTGCCTTTGTAAGTAAGGCCATCTCTAGAAGGCTACCCAAGAAAGTAGTGTCAGCAGCTACCCTGACAATGGGAACAGGGTATAAACTTCACTGGTGTACCTTTCAACCACTGGGATTTTAGGAGTATATGAACCTCTTTAAAAACGTATAAATGACATGACAGTTTAGCAATACTCTTCACAACTGCTAATGTGGGAAGAGCAGGTGAAACGTAGTGAGCACAGGGGTCTCCCCTGTATCTTCCTCACTCGAAGGCTGATGCAGTGCGAGACAGATGCATAAGGAGAGACTCCATGAAAGAGGAGGGAGGTGCCAGTTTTCAGGCAGGGCCACCCTTTCTGTTTAGCCTAGAAATGGAGCTGCAAATTCTGACTGTGGGGGGTGGTGAGAAAGGCAGCCGTTCATATCAACTGCTGAAAGTAAAATATTTATGCATGCACCCATGCATGCATGCACCCATGCACGCATGCAACGCTGCAGTAAAACATATGTTGAGCACTTAATACATGGCAGGCACACACAGTGCTTCTGCTCCTACGGAGCTCAGTCAGGCTGCGGAGAAAAATATTTTAACCAGTAACAATATATTGATGAGGGCTACCATACAGATGGGCACAGAATACTTTGCTTTCTTTTTTAAAGAATATTTTTTATTGCTGTTCAGTGACAGGTGTCCCCATTGCCCCCCATGACTCTCCCCTGCCCTGCCCATCCCCACCTCCCACACTCAACCCTCCCCCACTTTGCCTTTTGCTTTCTGAAACACAAGCTCTCCTCGTTTTACTGCTCTTCGCTTTGTTGCGCTAAAAGAAACTGAAGGCAAGACCCTCCATCAGCACAATGAGGACGGCTTCCTTCATTGGGATGGTCTGACACTGAATCCACAGCCTCCCTGAGGGCTGCCTGTACTTCAGATGCCCTGAGCCTCATGGGGACGTAACAGCGGAAAATCTCGTGGGGGAAAATCTCGTGGGTAGAGAATTTCAAGCTTGTTGACAATGTGTCTTCCTACCTGGGGCAGGTATAAAAAGGGGGGTGGTACCTGTGGGAAGGGACACGCCAAAAATAGACAAGGGAAATGGGTGTTACTTCTCCCTGAAACTATTTCCCCAGTTCATCAATTACTTTTACATACTGACAGGATCTCTGTATTCATACATATGGGTTGGATTAAGTTTATTACTGGTTCCAATATTATTTTTCTTTTCTCTTTTTTTCCCCCCCTCAAATTCAGGTGCCTGATTTATAATGCAGTCTCAACAATTCACTTCCATTTCGCAAACTGTTACTGTCTCCTCACTCAAGGTGCTGTGCTAGGCACTGGGATAAAGAACTAAAGAGCCCTGGCTGGTGTGGCTCAGTGGATTGAGCATGGGCCTGTGAACCAAAGGGTTGCCAGTTCGATTCCCAGCTAGGGCACATGCCTGGGTTACAGGCCAGGTCCCTGGTAGGGGGCATGTGGGAGGCAACTATGCACTGATGTTTCTCTCCCTCTCTTTTTCACTTCCCCTCTCTTTAAAAATAAATAAATACAATCTTAAAAAAAACACACGAAATAAGACATTATTTTGTAGCAGGAAAGAGAGTCAGGCACTTAACCAGAATTCAGATGCTGAGTACAACGCTCCAAGCGCCTGTTCTGCCCAGAGCTAACTCCCGAGCCAGCAGCCAGTTCCCAACCCAAAGGTTGTCCAAGGTACGAGTAGCCACGCTGGATGTCCTGAGGGGGGCGTGATTGATTTAGGGTGGGGAGAGAGTTCAAGGTAGAGGTTAATGCGGGATCAACCAAGGTGAAATTCAAATTTGGGCTTGAGCAACGTGTGATCATAAATACAAGGTACAAAGAAAGAAACCCTTGTGAGGACCTGGAGGTAGGCTGGCCAGCACATGCCTGTGACTGTCACGTAAGGGTTTGGGAGCAGGAGGCTGGAGGTGAGGTAAGCTGGAGTAATATGGGGTCAGGTTATGAAGTAGGTCTGGGCTTATTCCACGGCCGTAAGGAGTCATCAGTGCCTCGTGGGCCTGGGACTGACGTGACAGGCATGTTTTTGAAAGTCGAGTCTGGCGTCGTAACAAGGGAGGATTGTAGTGTGTGGCCATGAGGTGTGGGGAGGCAAGATTCAAGTCTGGACAAACAACTGAGCTATTGGAACGGTGTTGAAGAGCCATGATGAGGGGCCCGCCAGTGGAAATGGAAAAGCGGTCCGAGAATGCCTGGACACAGCGGAACGGTGCCAGGGAGGGGTTCGCTTTAGGATGTGGGGCTGCGGCCGCCGCAGGGGCCACAGAGCTAGGGAACACTGGGGAAGCAAGTCTGAGGGGAGAAGGAATTATATTTTGCATTGCGTCTCAAATGTTCACGAAACACCCAAGAAGAGAGGGCAATGTGAAGTTACAGACATAGGTTCCACGCCTGCGTGGGAGACCCCCCCACCACTCTGAGGAGCCTCCATGATTCTTACATTGCGCCTAATTTGAATACGCTTGCTTCTCTGCTTTCTCAGCTCACTGTAGACTTAAAAAAATAAAACAGCCATTTGAAAGGAAATGCTGACCTGCTGGGTGCAGGAAACTGGGGAGGGGACAGAGGAAAACTGGAAAACAGACTAAAGCAGTAGACAGCCAAGCGGCCTGAGTACGTGTGGTAACTTGTTCAACCGACTTGTACTGGTGACCTCAGAGGTCTGACTGCACTGCTCATTGGCTGACGATGCTGATCCTCAGGAGATGTTCAGGTCGTGACTGGTTTGTTCTGTAAGAAAGCAAGGGCAGCCCTGGTTGGTGTGGCTCAGTTGGCCTGGTGTTGTCCCGCAAACCAAAAGGTCGCTGGTTCGATTCCCAGTCAGGGCACATGCTTGGGTTGAGGGTTTAATCCCATGTGGGGGCGCATCAATGTTTCTCTTCCTCTCTCTATCTCTCTCCCTTCCCCTCTCTCTAGAATCAATAAAAGAAAAAAATAATAATTTAAAGAAAAAAGAAAAAAAGCAGGGCATGCATAATAAGTTTAAGAAAATTTCCATTAAAAATAAATTGCTTCAAGTTTTTGGCACTTAGAGAGATAAAGCAAAAAAAAAAGTTTAAAATTCATTAATTTATTGTGGTAAAATATACATAGCATAAAATTTATTTTCCTATTTTACAGGTACAGTTCACTGGCATTAAGACATTCACGATGTTCTATAATCATCACCACTATTTCCGGAACTTTTTCATCATCCCGAACTAAAAACATCCCACCTATTAAACAACGATTTTCCATTTTCCTTTTGTGCTAGCCCCTGGCCACCACCACTCCCCCCCCTCGCCCCCATCTTCATGAATCACGCACTACTCTAGGTGGCACATATAAATGGAACCGCACAATATGTGTCTTTTTGTGACTATTTTCCTTTGCACAACGTCCTCAAGATGCGCCCACACTGTGGGATGTGTGGGATGTATCGGAATTTCCCCCGAATGACAAACACGCGTACACGTAGCACAGCCGTCCGTCCGTGGACCCTTGGGTCGCTCTGACCTTTCGGCTGCTGTGAATAATGTTGTAACGAACATGGGTGTACAAGGATCTCTAAGTCCCTGCTTTCACTTTGGGGGGGTATATACCCAGAAGGGGGACTGCTAGATATAGGATAATTTTCTCTTTCATTTTTTTGAGGAATTGCCATTCTATTTACAATAAACCGTTTTGTCTTGTTCTTTATTCAATGGATCCCCATCCTTCAAGGTCCTGGTCAAGTTCTGTCTGTTCCAGGGAGTCGTCGGCGGCCTCCTCCGCCCTCCCTGCTTGCGCATGTGCACCGCACGGTCTCGCCCCTGACCGCTCACTGCCCCGCGTCATCCGGACGTGCCCCTCCGTGTCCGTCGTGTGTCCCAGATGAGACGGTCGGTGCCCCACGTGCAGGCCGCGTCCTGCTCGGACTGCCCTTCCGCTCCACCGCACGCGGCCCGGAGCAGAGAGCATGGCAGGAGCTCAGGAAGAACCACTGACTGGCTCTTCGAAGTTCCTTTAGAAGGAAGCCCAACGCCTTAAACCTTCGCATCTGACGTTTTAGGGGATTCGGTGGCCCCAACGCTATCCTGGAGTAAAAGCCAGGAGAAGCGTCCCCACAGGGCGGGAGGTGTGCATGACAGAGGCTGAGGCAAAAAGATGGGAGTCAGTGGTGGGGGTGGGGAGGGGCAACAGTGTGGCGATTGCTGGGGAGGCCTTCCCCGTAAGGGGACTAAACGTTAACGGAAAAAGTACAATAAAAAAAAGATTGGGGTTGGGTTGGCATTGGCATGGAAACAAAATTGGTTTTAATTTTGGTCTTATTGCCTCCTAGTGTGTCTTTGTGGCTGTGGACAAATTATTTAACTTCTCGGAGCCGTAGTTGCCCATCAGAAAAATGGGGTTGACATGCTATCACCTTCCAAGCTGTGGATGAAGCTGACCTGGGTAATGTCAGGAATCATAGGTCGCCTACCCTTCTCCTGCTTTCTGCCCCCACCCCCCATCTCCTGCACAGAAGAAACAGACTCTCTCTCTCTCTCTCTCTCTCTTCCTGGGAGTGTGTCTGAGAAGTGAGATGTTTTTAAAATGCAGATTGTGTTGTTATTCAGAATGGTGGGGCCAAACGATGAGGCTGACTGCCATCAGAGAGACAGTTTGTTGTGCAAAGCCCCCTGGAGACAGGAGGCACGCCATGCCACGTGCCTTGGCCCCACGGGAAACGCCGGGCGGGTCAGGTGGCGGAAAGGGCGAGGGGAAAGCCCGGATGATGGCCTTCAGTGTGGTTTTTCCATCTCCATGGGTTTCACATCCATGCATTGAAAATATGTTTTTGAAAAAAATCCCAGAAATTTCCAAAAAACAAAACTTGAACGTGCCCCACACTGAGCACTGCATGAGCCCGTACGCATGGCGACAGGCAGGACAGCCTGCTGTAGCCTAAATGCAAATGCAGGTCCCGCGCCAATACTGTGCCACTTTGTATAAGCGACTTGAGCATCGGCCGATTTGGGTACCTGGGGGGGTTGTGGGGCCAGCCTGCCGTGGACACTGAGAGACAACGGTATAGCATACACAGTACAGCTGATGAGTGGGGGGAATGGTCGTGGCTCCTAAGCTCCTGGGACCCTTGGCCCAGCCCTGCCCCTAGGGCTAGGGAACCCCGTAACCTACCACCTCAGAATAACAGTCATCAGGAACACAGTCTCTCTGTCCCCCAATGCTCCAAGGATCCTGGCTGTCCTCGGCCCTATCAGCTGTCTTCTCTGTGCTGTCTACACAGAAAGGTTTTAAACTCCTAAAGATAAACATCTCCAAGAGGTTAAGGAAATGACCTCAGTGGGAAGAAAGCAAAATCCCCACTGGAAAATTTCAGCACAGGATGGCTCCCTTTCAAAGAGCAAACTTAAGAAAAAAAAACAGGAATACTCATAAACATCGTCTTAAAACATATGTTCAGATGAGCGTTGAGACTTAGCTGTAAAACTTCACTGAAGTCCAATCTCGAAAAAGGACTTTGAAATAATAAACCCCGCTCCAAATTAGGAACGCCTGCAAATGTAGTAATTTCTACCTCAGAGGCTTTGTGTCCAAACATGTCATTCGAGAGCCCGGCAGACAAAGGGGAACAGCCAGGGAGACAAGGCCACCATTCAGCCGCAGCCCAGGGCATTGCATTTCCTCCCCGGGCTCAGTGACACTTTCAGCCACATTAGGCACCAGCTTCAAACCTGGTGGGATGCAAGTGTAAGTGTCTCTTTGAGGGAAAACAATAAGAATGTTATATTTCACCGAAGAAAGGAAGCCTAGTGCTCTCGGCTGGGCAGATCTGGGGTCTTCATGGCTAAATGTGGCAGCAGCTTGTACTCCTAGGTGTTGAATTTTAGAGACCCCCCTTTGGGCTGGCAGAGCTTATCCCAAAGCGGGGGGCAGTGCCCCAAATCCTCAGCTGAGCACAGGTTTTTGAACAGCACAGGAGAAAAATGTTTATTTTATTTATTCTCCTCTTTGTATTCCCGGGGATAAGTGCATGAATGAATGAATGATCCTATAATCAGAAAGGCAGCCCCGTGAGAGTGATGCTAAAGAAGAATATGTTTTAGAAAAGCACAGAGGACTCATTCACCAACTCATTCATTCACTCACTCGTTCATTCAGCTCACAGACACATACGGATGGCCACCAGGTGCCAGGCACCTGAGATACAGAGTTAGAGAGACCCGTGGGGAGAAATAGAAATCGTGGCATCTGGGGTGGGGAGTGAGAGGCTCTCAGAGGCTGCAGAAGAGAGGAAAAGGGGTGGAGCCCTGGCGGAGGGCAGAAGACACAACATGGGTAAAGGGTGTCAGAGCAGGGAGCAGGGAGACTGCTGGTTAGAAAAAAAAAAGACTGAGAAACTAAGGACTGAGAAACAGACAGAAGAACTTTTACTGTCAAGCAAGGACCCCAGTCCAGGGCAGGTCTGGGCTCTAGGGAAGGAGGTCGAGGGAAAAGTGGACATCTTTCGGGGCTGGAAGACCAGAGACCAGCTCCGTCCCAATTTAGGAGAGCGAGGCCGCTGAGTGTGGCTGACGGCTCGTTGGGTAAGTCCTGTACTTGCCAGAAGTGACCAGCAGTGGCTGTGGGAGACATTCAACTCTGTCTCCCATGCACGTGAGGAGCCCAAATTGGGATCGTCATGGTGCCCACTCAGCTTTCATCATCGTCAGCTGGTCAAGAAGCCAGATCGACATTCGCTATGCCCAGGAGGATGGACAGAAATTGTATGGATGGTCCTTCGACCCCAACAGTTCAGCTTCTGCATATGATCTGAGACCCTGATGGTAGGAAGAACCATACAACAGATCCCCTCTCCCACCAATTTCCCGTCCAAATCCCAGGGTCTGGGAAGATGATGATACCACGCCTTGGTTGTGTTACATTACATGCCGAAAAGGGAGTTTGCAGATGTCACTAAGGTTGCTAATCAGTTGATTCAGAGTTCATCAAAAGGGACATGACCTGGGTGGGCCTAATCAAATCCCACAAGCCCATAGGAACAGAGAGCTCTATCTAGTTGGTAGCAAGAGGGGAAGTCGGAGAGACTAGAAGCAGAAGTTCTGACATACCTAGCTTGATGATGGAGGGGGTCATGTCCAAGGACCAAAGAGTGGCCTCTAGGATCTGAGAGTAACTGTCAGCCAGCAAGGTCACGGGCACGGGCAAGTCTTGCAGCTGCATGGGGCCGAGTTTTGACAACAACCCGAGCGAAAGGGCTTCTTCCCCAGGGCAGAGCCCAGCGCAGCCGACATCTTTCCAATCCTGGGATCCTGGTGCAGAGCACCCAGCTGAGCCCGCCCTACAGAACCGAAGTGAGTACCTGGGTGCTACTTTGAGTGGCTAAGTCTGTGGTATGTGTTATGCAGTGATAGAAGCTGATACAACTTTCTGAGGATCGGATGTTGGGCTAGACCCACGGAAACATAGCTGCTGCCCTCAAAATCTTTCAATCTGTGGGGACGGCAAATGCGGATTGGTCAGATGGGTGCCGAGAAATGCAGGATTACAGGCTGGATGGCTGAGGCACGGAGCATCTCTGGAAAGTCACTCCCGAGGCGCTCTGAGAGGGGAGAAGGGTATAGGCAGCAACGATGAGACATGGTGTCAAGAAGGAGGTGGGGGCTCCAACTGTAACACGAACCCCAAATTTAGGTGGTCCTGGGGGTGCAAAGGTGCACAATGGAAGGATGAGTGTGCCCAGGAGAGCAATCCTCCCTCCCTTTGACATCCAAGTCAACGGACGAAGAACCTGGAGGTGAGAACTGAGTTCGGGAGAGGATACACTGGGCTCAGACGCCCCTTCTTGCTCCAGGTGAACGCGTTGTCCCCACAGCGTTTACCGCAGATCCGTGCACTGACTGTATCTGTTTTGCTGTAAAGGATGCTGCTACTGCCCAATCGTCCAAAACCCCGTTTCTTTTCAACTGTACTTAATAAAAAGACAGTATGTTAAAATAAAAGGAATGTTTAGGGGCCCAGGGGAGATTAAGCTGTCAGCCAGCTGAGGCAGGCGCTGTCTTGGGAACAGATTAATTCCTTTCTTTTCATCTCCGCTGACTCTTCCCCAGGACCCTGTGGCTGAGCCCGGCTTCCCCCTTCTCTGGAGGGTGGGAGGTGGGGTGGGGGGCGGGGATGGGCGGAGCAGGCTGGGCAGAGGCAGATGCGGAGAGGGCCGGGACCTGAGAACCGGTGCTCATGGAATATGGCCTGAGAGGTCCCCAGAAACATCCCTCCCCAAAAGGGTCACGGGTATTCTGCCAACGAGCTTCTCCAAAGACCTTGATGAATGGAGAATGGAAACGCCCCTCGGCCTTTGCCAGGTAGGGTTGCTGCAGGAGCAGTTGGCTTTGCTGTGACAGGAAATTTCCTTCCCACGCAGACCGTGAGGAATAATCCAGTGCAAAACATTTGCCACTGCACAAATCGCTTTTCTTAGCTTCCATTCACTGGAGCATCTGCCTTAAATATTGCTGTGGTCTGCATGTCCATGCCCCCCAAATTCATACAATGAAACCCTAATCCCCACGGCGATGGCATGGGGAGGTGCAGCATTGGCAGGTGAGGCGGTTGAGGGTGGAGCCCTCGTGAAGGGGATTAGTGTCCTTCTAAAGGAGGCCCCAGGGAGCTCCCTTGTGCCTTGGGCCACGTGAGGACACGGAGAACAGACGGTGTTGCTGAGGGGGCGGGCCCGCACCAGACACTGGGCCTGCGGGTGGCCTGATCTTGGACTCCCCAGCCTCCAGAGCTGTGAGCAATCAGTTTCTGTTGTTTATAAACCACCCAGTGCAGGGTGTTGTGCTGTAACAGCTGGGACAGACTCATGCCAGGACCACGGAAGCTATTTTGGGGTTTGGCCGTAGGTGGGACCCTGAGGGTGTTGATTCAGTCATTGCGGTATGGCTATCTATCTCCTCAAAGGGGCCAGGCCTGCCCTTCGGGGCACCCTGTGGGTCCTTCTGGCCAGGAGGTAACCTCCGCCCTTGCTGCGGTGACTCTCCCAGTTGCTGCCTGCTGGGAAGTTCCCACATGATGGCCTGCCACGAACGTTCCTGACCCCCGTCTGGTTTCCTATTTGGAATTCTCCCCTACACACTGGTCGCTGCTGCCCCCCTGGGTTCTTTTCCTCCTCCTGGATCCCCTGTGCTCTCTCTCTCTCCCCCTTCGTTACAGCACTTCTGTCTAGAAGCTTCTGGGCACCTCCTCCTCTCTCTTCTGGACAAACGCCTACTAATTCTTCCAGTCTCCATGCAAACTGTAGCTTGCTGAAGCTTCCCACGGCTCTCTCGAACACGCAGGGACTGGTTTCTCCACACTCCCAACAGCCCTCCGTTGGCCTGCGGTGTTGCAATCGCCCGCCTGCCCACAAGGCTTTGTCAGAGCTGACACCTTGAGAGAGAGATCTATTGTGCTCTGTTCAGTTTCTTTTCTTACTTGTGCCACTAACATTGTTATTACAGGTCCATAAAAAATATTCGTTGACCGAGTGATGATAGATTACGGACTGTCGCGTAGGTGGCACTGGAAAGTGCCCTGAACAATATCTACCTCGCCCCTCGCGGGTGTTCATTCGGTGCTGGGCTTTTTCCGTGAAAGAGCAGAGATCCTGAGAAAAATGCAGAAGCTTTTAGGGTGGAACCACCTGGAATGCTAACATACCTGGGCTGGGGAGGGTTTATTCCTGGCAGAAGCAACACAGTAAGACTGAAAAGTGCATCAGGTCCTCACGATAACTAACCTGCTTTGTTCACAGTCGTTTCTTTAGAATGTGGATGAGATGCTGCAGGAAGTGAGCTGCTACCTGCCTCGGTTAGTCTGGGGTAAAACTGCCACTGTCATATGTCACTTAAAGTGGCAGAACCTATTGACAACGTTACGGCATGGTGTGACTGTCCCTGTGAGATACTCAGCTGTTAAGAAGTGTGGCTGGATGATCTATTGGGGAAGGGAAAAGTAAGGGTGTGCCCGTTTCCCGCTTGGCACTCCTGTTCAATCTTACTGATTTCAAATGCTGTCTGCTTTGGGCAAGACACGCAGTGAGGTCCTGGCAGCTCCTGTCCCAGCGCCTGCACATGGACCGAGAAGGGGAGGCCCGTTTGCTCACAAAGTCACAATGCTTATGCTCATTAATGACAAGCAAATAATGTGATGGGATGTCATTTTCTCCTTCTTTTTAACTCAGCAGTGGAAAGAGCAGGAGATTTGGAGACAGAAGTCTCCCAAAGGCCCAGCCTGGACTCGCCCACTCTATGCTGGTGCGACATCACGCTCGGCGCTCCTCAGTGACGTCGTTCTGCTGACAAGAGTGTGACGATGCCAGCAGTCACGGCTCACAGGGCTGCGGTAGCGGCCAAAGGAGATGCCTTAGATGTTGAAATGCAGTATTTAAAAAGTGGTAACATTAGCACTTTAAACAACTATGACTCAGACACACGTACCCAGGATTTTATATAACTCATTAATTAATGAGGGGACCGGTCAGATGTTCAAAGCAGGTGCAGAGGAGAACCCTAAGAGCAGACACACACCGTCAGCAATGCTGAATGGATTTACTAATCCAGGCAGCACTGGCTTCTGCACGGGAACTGGAAGCGGGGGCATCGATTGCCCCTCAGCTGGACCAAATTCATGTGCATCCCTCTGTGGACGAGAACCACCGCATTGCTATCAGTTTCTGAAACTTATGCGATTGTCAGATTGCTCTTAGAGCTGGGGACATGATGTGCAGAGGGTGGCTCTCTTTTCCCAGCTCCCAGTGCCGTGTCCGGCCTAAGCAATGTGTGCAGCAAATGCTTGTGGAAGGGTGCAGGCTTTCCACCTTAAACATCATTTTAGCCCTGGCTGGCGTAGCTCAGTGGATTGAGCGCGGGCTGCGAACCAAAGTGTCGCAGATTCGATTCCCAGTCAGGGTACATGTCTGGGTTGCAGGCCATGGCCCCCAGCAACCGCACACTGATGTTTCTCTCTCTCTTTCTCCCTCCCTTCCCTCTCTCAAAAAAAAAAAAATCTAAAAACCAAAAAACCCACATCATTTTAATGTTTGTGTTTTCTTCTTCATCTCCAGGGCTCTTTATTATTTTTTTTTTTAATTAACCTGTGTTAAATTCTGATTTTCGAAAGGGTGACATCATGACACTTGTGAAAATATAAAATGAACGAGCATCAAAGATTGTATTTAACTCCTCAGTTAATGCAGAAATCAGTAAGATACCACAACAGTTCAAATGAGGATTAACTTAGGTTTTTATTCTCCATAGGACACCATTCCTCTGCATTGCCGGGAACGGGGACCTGTACTTGCCTTGGGAGGGGAAATTTGTGTGTTCAGTTTGCTGCTTAATTTCGATCCCCATGGCTTGTCCAATAGCTTAGCCAATCAAGAACAAGCAAGAGGCGCACCCTCTCAGACTCCGACTCCAGAAGGTCCACTGGAAAACCCCCTGCACTCCATGTGAGGACTCGAGGGTTCCCTTGTGCCCATCTGCAAGCCACACAATTTTTTCTGATACCCGACAGCTGGGTACTCCTGTCCGTGAGCAGTCCTATCTTGTCCTCTCGTTGCCCTGACAACCACATCACACTCGATCCCATCCCACCCTCTTCTCCACTGGACTGGATCCCAGCCCTTTCCCATCGGCTTAGTGAAAAAGCTCCTCTTCAAGGTCCTTCTCTTCCAGACCATTCTCCTTTAATTAACTTCCCTCCCTTGTTTTTTCAATGGTTCCCCTCCTCCATGGCCTCGAGGCTTAGGGAAAGATCCTCAAATCCCTCTTAACTAAAAATTATAAACAAACAAGCAAACAAACATATGAAATCGCTCACCCCTATTTGCGCAGTGATGCTGTGTAACATCACAACCTTGACATTTTGATGGCCTTCCGCAGAGGTCAGCAAACTTTCTCCTTATAAAGGGCCATGCAGTAAATGTTTGTGGGCCGCATACGGTTTCTGTTTCTCTTCGTTTTGTCTCTTCTTTACAACTCCTAAGAAATATAAAAGCATTTCTTAGCATGTGGGCAGTATAAGAAGAGTCTGTAGGCTTGGCTTAGAGAAAAAAGCATTTGTTTTTTCACTCCTGTCTCTGAGGCAGAATGTAATATCCACCCCTCCCCCCACGGGCATTGGGTGTGGCCACGTGATTGCTTGGCTGATGGCATATTAGTATGTGGCAGGAGAAGAATATACCTTAGGCACCTGCTGGTCCAACAAGGATGAAGGACAAGAAGGAGCAGACCTGGACCCCGACGCCGGCTTGGAAACGGGGTGGGGGGGGGGAGCGGGGAGCTGGGCCCAGGTTGGATCAGCCGAGCCTCAGCCAAGCCTCAGCCAAGCTGGGATGTGTTGCCATGTAGATGATTGGTTGCTAAGCAGGAACTTCCTAGACAGGGGAATTCACTAATTGCAGTTATTTCTGTTTTGCTGGTGATAGTCTTACTGGTGTTCTGGAAAGCGTGACCAGGGGCCACCTGCAAAGTGTGATCAGTATCACCCGGGGTACTTGTAAACAGCAGTTCCCTGGGGCCTGCCTGGGAGGTGTGGGGGAGGAACAAACTTTTCCCTACTCTCAAGGTTCTTCTGGCTGTTCTAATAAGCACATAGGCGTGAGACGGGTTAGCAAGAGAAAATAACCAGACTTAATACATACGTGTATCTGGGAACCCCACATACATGAGAGTCAGAGACCACCCCGCCCCCCCACTGGCCCCTTGCAGGAGAGAGAGGTTCAGAGACCGAAAGGGAACATGGGAATAGAAGACAGTCCTGGGCTGGGGATGACTCACGTGCAGGGTGGGGGCTTCAAAGGGTCACTGCAGGATGACAAGAAGAGCAGACACTTAGTAAATACAAATTTAGCCTGCCCTAAAATAGGTCAAAAGAGGTTATCTCTGATAATCTCTTATTATGGGCAAGGCCCTTTCAAGTTCTTTCGTTAAAGGAGGGGCAAAAGTTTCTTTTAAACCTTCAGCTGAAGTTGCCTTTGGCTCCAAGAGCCTCAAGAAAGCAAACATCCACAGGTGGATTGCACTCCCTTCTCAGTGCCTGGAGGGGGTGTTTAAATTGCTGGGGTTTTGCCAGGCTCCCCCCACCCCTGTATTGCTCCCCACTGGCCAAGATTGCACTCAATCCGTCTGAATCATACTCAGGGATCTTCCTTCTCAGCACACTTTCTAGTCTGGTGTTGGTGTTTTTTAATCAAGTTTTGAAAAACACTGAACTAAAGAACTGATTCACAGACATAAAGTTTTCTCTTGGAAAAAAAATCACATGACAAATATATGTAGTTTAAATAAACTGTTTTTTAAAGATTTTATTTATTAGTGTAAGTAAATTCTAAAATGGAAAACAATAAAAAGAAAAAAAATCACTTGAAATCCTACCAGTCAGGGACACTACCATCAACATGTTGATTAATAATATTCTTCCTCAGTGTCGCAGGTTCGATTCCCAGTCAGGGCACATGCCTGGGTTGTAGGCCATGACCCCCAGCAACCGCACATTGATGTCTCTCTCTCTCTCCCTCCCTTCCCTCTCTAAAAATAAATAAATAAAATCTTAAAAAAAATTAAAAATAATATTCTTCCTCGTTTTTCCTGTGTGTGCGTGTGTGTGTGTGCAGCCCATATATGGGGGGGTCATACACCATATATTACCCTGCAGCTTGCTTTTTGCATTTAACAAAACATCTGAACACACCCTTCCATGTCAATAAGTATGAATTTACATCGAATTTATGGTAGCTCTTCGGTGTCTGCGAAGACCCTTGCTTTAGGGGATGGTCTGGGAACTTGCACCTCTTCTTCAGCCTGTACTATCCTGCAGACACCTACTCTCCCCTCGGGTAAGGCCAGAACTAGGGGTTCATCTCTGAACCCCGGAATCCAGCATTCTGCTTCCCTTTACAAGATCCTCCCTGGGAATTGGGGCGCCATTGGCTGGTTCCGGGCAGGGGACTTCCTTCTCTGCCGTTCTGGGCAAATGCGCCCGAGCTTCTGAAGGCAGCCAGGGGCGTGTTCAGCCACTGTCGCCAAACTGGCGGTTTCCAACTCCAAAGCCACTGTGAAGCTGCAGCGCTGGGTTACACTGAGGCCGGTTTGGAGTCCCACCCCCACCTCCAGCCATGGGACCCCCCTGGGGCCTGGGTTCAGGGCTGTCTCAGGGATTGAAGCCACAGCCCAGTGAAGGTGGGGCGGGGAATGGCCTCTCTCAGGCTCTCCCTTCCCGTGCTGGCCCCAGGCCCCTGCAACAACACAAAGTTCAAATCTATGGCTACTTGGAAGTGCATTTGGGAACAATCAGTGGGCCCCTGACCTCTGACCTGTGACCCCAAGGCCATCCTCTCTGCCCCAGAGACTGGGCTTGAGTCCTTGGAGCCAAAGAGGGAAAAAAAAATGTGTTGTAAGGCCTGTTTTTGAGAGGAAATAAACTTAAAATACAATCACAAGTAAACTTTCAAAAAAAAAAAAGCCATTGGGATAATTAGTTTCAGTCTGAGAGATAAACAAACGCCAAAGCAAACCCTTTAACCTCCTGCTCAGGGCTATAAAGCGGTGGCATCTGTATTTTCCCCGGTGCTTTTTATGACCCGGCGGCTGGGCCTCTCTGCCTCTGGACTGGGGCGGCACAAAGCCGCGCTAATCACAGGGCAGTTTCGGAAACGAGGGTCTGGGCTGGAATTTCCTCAACACGCCCGGGTCTGCAACCTCCTCCCTGAGCCGCCCCCGCTCCCCGCCCCCGCCCCCGCCCAAGGCCCTGGGCCCAGCGCCGGCCGGCCGAGCTCGGGAACAAAGGAGCCGTGTCTCTGAGCTCTCCCTGGAGCCCAGCAAGGCGCCCTGGTACAAAAATGCAATAAAAGCCACTCTTCTGTTCCCTGCCCCATGCGAGGGCTGTCAGAGAAAATCACTCAAGGGCTGCAAATATATTTATGGCGTTTACTATGTGCACATGTCTGGGGGCGGGTGGAGGGGGAAGAATGAAGATCGCAGCTAGCAGCCTTGCCCTCGAAGAGCTTCCTGCTCAGCAGCCGAGTCATAATGAATCCTGTCGTGGGGGCGGGACGTCAAGTCCCAACTCCACATAGCAACTTAATCATTTTACAAATGAGGGTTACAGGCTTCAGAGTTCAGTGGATGTGAAATATCTGTTGAGTGTCATCTCTACCTGACAAGACAGGGGATCCCCAAAATTCCTCGGTAGTAACTTGTCTCCAAAGATGGCTGCCATCGCCCTGCAGGTGGTTCCGTTGGTTTGGCGTGTGGTCCCATATGCCAAAAAGATCGCCGGTTCGATTCCCGGTCAGGGCACCTAGCTACATTGCAGGTTCCGACCCCGGTTGGTGCGTGTAGGGGAGGCAACCCGATTGATGTTTGTCTCTCTCATCAGGGATTCTCTCTCTCTTCTCCTCTCCCTTCCTCTCTCTCTAAAAAAATCAAAAAACATATTCAGTGAGGATTAAAAAGACAAAAAAGCCCTGGCCCGGTAGCTTGGTTAGTCAGAGTGTCATCCTGATCAGCCAAGGTTGAGGGTTTGATCGCTGGTCAGGGCACATATAAGAATCAACCAATGAATGCATCAACCAGTGGAACAACAAATCAATGTCTCTCTCTGTCTCTCTCTGTCTCTCTCTCTCTCAAATCCATCAATACATTAAAAATTAAAAAACAAAAAAGATGGCTGCTGTCAATTCTCTCCTTCCTTGTGTGCTCGCTCCACTCCCTCTCAGGGAGGTGAAGTGCGTCTCTTTCCTTCCGGGAGCCCGGGCTGGCCTGTGACTGCTGCCACAAATAAATATGGTGGAAGTTCTCCCGTGGTGCTTAGCTCCAGGCCCAGCCTTTGCAAAGACTGGCACCTTCTACTGCCTCCCTTGCCCGTCCCAGCTGACGAGCTGTGAGCAAGTCCAGGAGGCCACATGGCACGTCCGAATGGAGCACACGCGGGGCTCGAGGACCACCGCCACCGCCGCGCACCTGCCAATGGTGCCAGCTGGCCAGTTACGTTAGAGAGTCGTCCTGGCAATAGACCCTCACGATCCACTGATCCGCCTCAGCTGGCGCGGCTGGGAGCCCAGAGCAGCTGCCCTGCCAAGCGCTGCCTCAGTGGCAAAACCCAGCAAATCCATGACAGCTGGTGCACTCACGCGTCTTCTTTATTCTCACACTATCCTATAAAGAAGATGCAATTGGTACTGTCCCCGTTTTGTAGACGAGAGGTGGAAATTGAAGAGTTTAAGCAAATCACCCCAAAATCGCACAGCTAGGAAGTGGGGATGGCACGAGAATGCAGGACAGGTCATGGGATTGATGTCTATACCCATGAGGCAGGAGCAGGGGATATTAATGAGGAAGTTGTATGATGTGAGACAGGAGGATGGATGGGTGGGGATGGAATTAAGGAGGGAGCCACGTTCCGGGATCAGAACTTAGCACTTCATTGGATAACGGCTGTGGAAGACTCTTGCGTAGAAGTGACCGGATAAAAATAACTTGGGTAAGTGGTTGAGTGTCAGGCAGTTTGAAGGGACCAGAGGCAGTAAGCAGATGGTCCAGCCCAGAGACAGAGTTGTCCAGGAGCGAAGTGTGGGGATCCCTGCCTGGGGTGCCAGCAACGCGACCAGAAAGAGACACATGCCAAGACCTTAAAACAACAGCAACAACAACAACAACACCATTGTTAGGGTTCTGTAGCCAGTGGTTCCCCAAACTGCGAACCTGGTGTCCTGAAGAAGGCAGGCTTAGGCGGTACCACTGAGGCACCAGTGGGTGATGCCGGGGAGTGTGCCTGCGGGGAGGGAGCTGTGTCCTGGGCCCTCAAAGGGTCCTCTGTGGAAGTGGAACAGAGTGGAGGAAGGTGAATTCTGTTTGCAGTCTGCGAAACCCAAGGGCCGACAGAGAATGGAGGTGTGGAGTCACGGCCCTGCCCTGAGGCCATTGATAATCCCTAGCGCTCTCTCTCTCTCCTGTGTACACACACAGTGACACATGCATACACACGTGTGCCCCCACACATGACCACGCATGCACACTCATCAGAGAGCAAGTAAAACTAGTACGTAATAAATAATAACAAAATAACGTATAATAAGGAGACTGAACTGCCAAGACATCTGGGTCTGAGAATAAATGCGACGCTCGTCTGGAAAGGGGAGAGAGATGGCTCAGGAGCTCCCAGTGGGGTTACAGTGGAATCGGAGGAGGGGTCCTCCTATCAGACACACTCGAGGACAAAGTCCCAGGGCGTGGAGGTGTTTCCGGAAGGGGGCAGCCCAGAGTGGTCTGCCTAGGGCCGGCTGGGAGTGTGTAGGCGCCTAACCTGGTGCCTGAAAGGTTTCACACCACGGGTGCACGGCCTTTTATAGGAGGTTGCATTAAAGACGAGGCCAGTGAGACAAGGAAGAGCCTAGGAGAGGAGAAGCAGCAGGAGAGGGACCAGGCGGGGAAATGAGCCTGGGCTGGGCTGGGCTGCTTGAAAGGGGGCCATGGGGGCAGGTGAGGGGGTTAGTCCAGGACGAGCTGCCGCTGCCCCGTGCTCACTGGTTGCAAGTCTTGTGGGGACCCTTAGAGTTTAGGAGGTGTGTGCCTGTGAGGGAAGGAGAGAGGAAGAAGGGAAGGGCGTTGGTGTGCTCCTGAGTTGGGGAAACCCGGTCCTTTGTTTTGAGGGTTTTTAAAGGCTGGCGTAGAGTGGGGGCCTGGCTGGTATAGCTCAGCGGATTGAGCTGGGGCTTGCAAAGCAAAGAGTCTGGTTTGATCCCCAGTCAGGGGCACACGCCTGGGTTGCGGGCCAGGTTCCCAGTTAGGCGGTCGCAAAGGGCAACCACACATTGATGTTTCTCTTCCTATCTTTCTCCTTCCCTTCCCCTTTCTCTAAAAATAAATAAATAGATAAAAGCCTAAAAAAAAAAAAAAAGCCTGGGTGGTTTAGGGGATTTCTTGGGGAGGGCCTCAGTAGAATATTCACCAGCTTTACGTTGATGAGCCAAAAGGAGATAGATGCCCTTATTGCCCTTAACTCCTGCCCTCCTTGGGTGTGGTTGGCAAACGGCACTGCCTGCAGCTCTGCTACCTCCCTCCCCGCGGAGGGGGATTTACGCTGTGCACCCTCTGGCTGGGGAGGAGGCGTGGAAACCATTCACTCCTAAGTGTCCGCGGCTACAGAGGGTAGGGTTTTGTGATTGGCTAGCTGGCTGTAAACCCCTTGGCTGTTGTCTGTTTCCCTATTCTGCGTGTCCTGGCTTTCTAGCCTGTCTCAGAGGGCCCGTGGGGGTCGGTGGTGGGGGCGGGGGTGGGGCGGGGGTGGGGGGAAGATCCTCTGAGCCAGCACACGTTCTCTGAAAACGTGATGTTCGACGACTGCCTAGTATTCCATCTGGCGAACAACCACAGTTTATTAAGCAGCCCCGGCAAGAGTTGTACGTTTACGAGGCTGATAATTTTGGCTATTACAAACAACACTCAAAGGAAAGCCTCCGTAAATAATTTTTCTTGGCGTGCGCGCATGGGATCATTCTTTGAAGATAGATTTCTAGAAATGGAATCAGTGGGCCGAAGGGCGACCGTTTAAAAATATTCTTGGTGCTCACTGCCAAAGAGCCTGCTGAAAAATGGCCAGTTCACGCTTCGTTCAGCAGCGTGAGGGGCCCACCCCACTTGTTGTAAGGGGGTAAAAAGTGGACACAAAGCTGAATACTTCGTACAGCTTTTTGTGAATTATGTGAAAATGGATGAAAACGTAATCCAAAATGTTCACAGTGCCTAACTGGGTGTTGAGGTTTATGGGTGATCTATTTCTCTTTATACTTCTGTAAAAGTATATACTTTTATAAATTTCCTAAATCGCATGTGTTACTTGAAAAACTTTTTAAAGCAGAAAAAGTAATACGGCGGGAAGAACGCCTTCCTCAAGTCTAGAAGCTGTGCTGCTGGCCCAGGTCTGCTGTGAACCGTGTCGGGGGCCCAGCCCCTGGCCCCACTGGGCCTCTGCTCGCTCATCTCTGGACCGGCCTGTCTTCACTCGAGGTCATTTTTTTTTCCATTGCTTTTAGAGAGACAGAGAGGGGGGAAAGAGAGAGAGACAGTCAATGATAGGTTGCTTTCTCATATGTGCCCCAACCAGGGATCGAACCCACAACCTGGGTGTGTGCTCTGATGGAATTGATCCCCTGACCTTTTGGTCCACAGGGTGATGCTCCAACCAACTGAGCCACACCGGCCAGGGCGCAATCACCAGGGACTTTAAAACATACCCAGCAGTGGGGGAAGTGAGTCCCAGTCTGCACTAATTGAATCTGTATTCGTAGGCATGGATGGAGGCTGGGAATGAGCATTTAAAAAGTCACCCATAGCTGGTGTGGCTCAGTGCATTGAGTGAGGGTCTGTGAACCAAAAGGTCACCGGTTCGATTCCCAGTCGGGGCGCGTGTCTGGGTTGTAGGCCAGGTCCCCAATCAGGGGCATGCGAGAGGCAACCAATCGATGTTTCTCTTGCACATTGATGCTTCTCTCCTTTTCTTTCTCCCTCACTTCTCCTCTCTCTAAAAGTAAACAAATGAAATTTTTGTGCTCTAATGTGTGATCTGGGGACAAGCCCCCGGAATCCAAGGCTGGAAGGCAGGCCCGAACTCCACGCTGAAGTCCGCCAGGGAGGAGGCACACCTGTGTGTGTGTGTGTGTCGGCAGCGCCTGGGCGGCAGGTAGAAGGTGATCTGGCTCATCTCCACCGACACTGATGACGCGTCAGAGCCAAACAAAATCGCTTCCCTCTCTCTCTAGGGCAGCTGGCTCCTCCTCGACGGCAAGCTGGAGAGAGCAGGGCCGGCCGGACGGGGACGCCGGGTGGCAGCGCAGCACTGCCTTTGGCCTTCCCTTCCCGTGTTAGGGAAGGGACACCGGTGGTCTCCCTTTTTGGGGGGTTGTGGTTGAGGAGAGGGGGTCGGGGTGGGGCAGAAGAGAGAGGGAGGCCCAGGCCTTCCTCTGGGCCAATGGGGAGCTGCCACCTCCCCCTGACCGGGGCCCCCCAGCCTCCTCGGGGGCCTGGAGATGAGGGCAATTTAATCCTCTGCTCCTCTCCTCTGGCTATTTCTGTGGGGAAGGGGGTTGGGCTGGCGGCTGGTTCCCTCAGCAACAGGCCTGGCCAGGCTCCACCGGGAAGAGGCCCCGCTGGGAAAAGCAGTGGGGGAAGGAAGGGAGGAGCCGCCTTTCCAGAACCTTCCCTTCTCAGAGGTGGTGGGAGCTGGGGGGCACCCCAGAGCCCTTGGTCCAGAAGGGATGGGGAGCCTTTCAGGCCCCCAGTCCCTCCCAGCGGGGAAGGAGGCCGGAAGGGGGCTGCTGTGGGCATGAGAGAGCTCATTGTTCACCGGCCGCCAGGGGAGGAGGTGCTAGAAAGGGGCTGGTGACGTCCCCTTTGATGGCGAGGAGGAGGCCAGGCCCTGACAGCCCTGCTTGGCCGCCGTCCTGGCCCTCAGCCCTGGGTCCTCGTGCTCACTCGGCGTCTTCTGACCAGCCCTGTCCAAACAACTAGGTATCCTTGTTGGCATTTCTATTCCGGGAGATGCGGCAAGTCTTCTCCCTCCAAAGTCCTCTCTCCTGCCAGAGCGTCCCCCTCGGCTGCTCTGTGTTATGTCCCTGCTTGGCGGTGGTCCCCTCTCCCCCTCTGCTCCATTCGAGCCTTCTGTTTCATGCCCATCTCTCCCCTCCGTCCTTCCTTCTTCCCACATGTATCCTCTCCTTCTCTCCCCCCTCCCCCCCGCAAATACTAAGGAAAACCTCCGATCCTCTTTGTAGTCCTAAAAAATTCCAATGGCCCCCTGGGTTGCAGGTTCGGTCCCCGGTCTGGCTGGCGTGTATGAGAGGCAACCAATCGATGTTTCTCTCTCTGTCTTCCTCCCTTTCCCTTTCTCTAAAAGTAAATAAATAAAATCTTAAAGAAAAATAAAGGTTCGGAGGGCCTCGGAGGGGCCCTGGAGACATCAGCAAGGTTGGGGAAGTAGACCTTCGGTGCCCTTTAGAGAGTCTCTGTCCCCAGTCACTGTTAGGTCTCTTGGCACTTAAGGATGTGAGCTTCCAGATCTAAATTTCATAGCGGCTGCTTTTCCTGAGCCTCCCGGAGGAGTAAGATGCTAGCGTATTTCACACATGTGATTTAATTAAGTCCCTTTAAAATAAAAGTCTTCTGGAGGGATGATGTGCTGTTTTTGGTAATCCCCATAATGCCATTTCCTTAGAGATCATTGTTTCAACCTGGTAAATGTCATGAGATTAAGTGTCACAGGGAGGGGACTCAGTCACCCACTTTAGCAGGTGACTTGTTCTTCTTTTTTCCCCTTTTAAAAATGTTTATTTATTGATTTTTAGACAGAGAGGATGGGAGAGAGAAATATCAATTTGTTGTTCTACTTACGCATGTATTCATTGGCTGATTCTTGTGTGTGCCCTGACCGGGGATTGAACCCACGACTTTGGCATATCGGGACGACACTCCAACCGAGCTACCTGGCCAGGGCCTAAGGTGCCTTCTTCCTGTTGTCTGCATCACCAAACACAGAGGAACACACTCAGGGGCCAGTAGAACAGAGCATGGAAACCCATATCTCACCCCTCCTCAGACCTACCCCTCAGCCTGCATGGATAAAAAATCTCCGGTTCACTCCTCACAGGGAGGAAGGGGACCTCAGACCAGCGCCTTTCTTACAACAGCCAGCAACGCCTTCCCCAGGCCGTTCAGGTGCCCACGAGGCACTGACTTCCTTAGACTTCACTTCCAGCTCCTGCAGAATCGTGTCGTTGTGAGGATTAAGGGGGTCCGTGTGCGTCCGACACTTAGCCCAAGCCAGGTGTGCAGGCACCACGGTAACACTGCCTCTGACCTCTCTACCTCAGGAGTGTGTCTGTGTGACCTCCAGGCTCCCTGTGAGTCAGAGCCTGAGGATTATCAACCCTGATTTATAGATACAGACGAGGAAGCTCAGGTGCCTTCCACAGCTCGCCCAGGGTCACCCAACCGGTCAGACACTGCCGTCTGGATTTGAACTCCGAGTGCTCAGCAACACGAGCTCTTGCTGGAGCTTGGGCTGCCTGGCCTGCATCCTGACAGTGTTACAGACGGCTAGCCTGCCCTGAGTCCCTGGCGGTTTGAGCGACAGAGACGAGTCCATTATGTCGGTGCATTTGAAAACTGCTGGAGGCGGTCCTTCAGTGCATGGCTTTTAATGCCTATTAAGCAGGTGGAGAAAGAAGAGGATCAATGAATCGTGATGTCTTTGCTCGCGTGTGAGCCTTGCCGTCCTGACCGCACCGCCCGGGTTCTGGGGCAGGGCTGGAGCTCAAAGGCCTTGGAGGAGAACTTCACACAGAGACAGAGGAGACACTGGTGGGGTTTTAGGGGCGGGGGCGTGCCCGCCGGCAGCATCCTCCAGGTCCAGGTCTAATATGAAACGCGCCCGGGGAGCCAACATTACAGCGTCCTTCTCTGAGGTCTTGACTTGTCTAGAGCTCTGCTTTCTTATTTTTAATAATCTTTTTTAAAAAACGTATTTATTTTTAGACAGAGAGGACGGGAGAAAGAGAGGGAGAGAAACCTGAATGTATGGATGCCTCTCACATGCCCCTCACTGGGGACGTGGACCGCAACCTGGGCGTGTGCCCTGACTGGGAATCAAACCAGTGATCCTTTGGTCTGCAGGCCTGCACTCAGTCCACTGAGCCACACCAGCCAGGACCAGAGCTCTCTTTTCAAACGAACACACCTTTCAGAAGGAAATCTCTGGAAGGATGGGGCCACCTTCCTGGGAAGCACTAAAGCATCACTTGTTTGGGGGTGGAGAGGAATGGGGTGGGGGTGGGGCTAGAAAACGCAAGTGAGGGAGTGAACGGAGTGGCAGAGGAGAGAGACCACACGTCTTCCCAAGACGTCTTGGGAAGTGCCTTTGGTGCGGTGTTTGTTTCATGGTGTCCGCTGGGCTTTCCTGCTCCTCTGCTAATTTGTGCCAGAGAACAGACAAGTGGGTTGATGGAGAAGGGGGTGTGGGTGAGCCGGGGAGGATGGGGGAGGACAGACACTGGTTGCCACGCACATCGGTGGTGGGTCGATGACAGGGAAGTTGTCTTTGACCCCCAACATGTGTGCACACATGCACCACCCGCCACACACATGCACCAGCTCACCCACCACACCGCGCACACCATGCCCTTCCACACTCCCAAAGCACTTTTGGAGAGTAACAGCGCCACCTGGTGGCTATGTATGTGCAAAGACCCCCCCCATCTTAACCTAGTGATGAACACAAGATGTGTCCTTCTGTACTTGTTTGCTCTGCTTTTCCACAGTCAAAAGTCCCCCTTCTCCCTTTTGTCCTTTTCCAAGAAATCGAGCCAAACCATAAATGCACTTCTGAGAAGTGCTTGACGCCGTTCCAGGTTGTACTTGGGTGAGAAACAATACCCAGAAACAGCTTCCACACCAGTGCTCACGGCCTTACCACCCGGATGGTGCGTGCTGGAGAAAGAGCCCGCAGGCCCGAGGAGCGAAGAACGAGGGAGAAAGGGCTGGGTCTGAGGAACCGGTGCCAGTCGCTGGGCATTTCCACTGCGAGTCACCGGAAGAGCAGAGAACTGGGTAGGGTCGGTGCCATCAGCGTGAGCTTGTCTGATGCAAGCTCGGCCTCTCCAGACAGGGTTTGTCTCCATGACGGCAAACGCCAGCCATTCAGTCACCGAGTCCCCACCCTGCGCCTGGCCCAGGGCAAGGAGCTCCTCCCACTGTCGGTGACGCCAGGGTCCACGCAAACACAGCCACGGGGCTTTGCGTGCCCCCGGGGACCCTGGGAAGCCCGGGTCCCAGGGACCTCTGTCTCCCTAAATCAACGAGATCCCGCCCGTAATGAACTTACCTCTCTGCCCGGTACTTCATATGTGTTCTGTGACAGCAGCTTTGTACATAATGTGTATGGAATTACACGTATGTAAGTACCTAATAGCTATGACTGGGGAGCAAATGCATTTTTAAGTACTTTTGGGGTTTTATTTATTTATTTATAAGTTTTTTGGTCTTTTTTAAAGAACATTTTAAAATTTATTCTTTTTAGAGAGAGGAAGAGAGGGAGAAAGAGGAGGGAAACATCAATGTGTGGTTGCCTCTGGAGCGCCCCCTACTGGGGACCTGGCCTACAACCCAGGCATGTTCCCTGACTGGGAATCGAACCGGTGACCCTTTGATTTGCAGGCTGGCACTCAATCCACTGAGCCACACCAGCCAAGCCAGGGCATGATTTTAAAAGGACTCATGACAAGACATCAGATTTTCCAGCCATGAGATTTTTCATTTATGTCAGAGTTCAAGGAGTGCTTTCCAAACGCTAACTCACAGATCCTCACAAAATCCCCTGGAAGCGACTGGCTGGGAAGGACAACAGCAGTGGCCGTTAATCTGAGTGGTGCAGTGTTTGAGTCAGGACAGGGAGCAAGCAGCTCTTCCAAGCGCCCCACCCCATGTCTGCAGCAGGGCCTCTCCGTCATAAACAAGCTGGTTTTGCTCCCTGCATCCTGGGAAAGGGAGGCTCCTTATTTGCCCCACAGAGGGGAAGGAATAAAGTTCTGAAGAACAATTCTGGGCTGGTCAGGGAGCAGGACGACAGGGGGAAGAGTTGGAGGGCTCACGTCACCCCTTCTCCCCTGTCTCCCCAGCACGTGATTATGGCTGAAATCCGGTTAAAATGAGCCTCAGGAGACTCTGAAGGGGAGGACGCAGAGCGGGTGCTGGGAGGAACCCCAGCGGGCTGGTGGGGGCCGTGGGGGCAGCCCTTTTCTTCGCCTCCTCAGCTTCCACGGCCGCCCGTGTTCCTGGGTGTGTGGCCGCACAGAGTGTCCTTGTAACCCCTGCTTCTGCCACCATGTCTTGTCCCCTTTCCTCTCTAGCGCCCCTGATATTCCAGTCATAAGGACCCTTGGGATGGCGTTGATCCACCATGCAGACAATCCAAGATAATCTCCCCACCTGGGACTGTTCACCATACCTGCCAAAGCCCCTTTGCCAGGGCAGGTAACCTTCCCAGGTCCCAGGGATTAGGATGTGGGCACCTTTGGGGGCCATTATCCCGCCTCCCACCCTGGGATGCCAGGGGGAGGAACTTGTGACTGACGGACATCTTTCTGTAACGTCAGTCTCTCTGCCTCCGCGGCCCACTGCGGTTCTGAGTGTGCAGATGGCAGCGGTGTGCCCGTGTCCCCGCACTGGGGGCAAGGGCGGCGTCCTGGGGCTCTCCTGAGCTAGGCGAGGGTGGAGGTCTTGTAGCAGCGCAAATGCCTTCCTCCAGAAAGCTGGGAAAGCCCTTCGAAGTCCAGCTGCACAGGTCAACAGGGAGATGCCCCTGGGGCGAGAGGCTGGGCCGCAGCGCGGTGGACACAGGAAGATGAATTTCTGACAACCAAAGCGCAGGCGGTTCTCTGTGATCGTCCCCAATAACAGCGTTTCTGACTTTGAGTTTGTACATGGAGCCCTGAAGGGAGCCACGTACCCCACACATCAGCATTTCCTTCTGCTTCTCAGAGAAACAGGTTGAGGGAAGAGTTCTCAGCAGAGAAAACTCGTTCCGAAAGCCTCCAAGCTTGTGAAATCCCCAAGCCAGCTCCGTTCAAAGGGAGGGGAGTCTCGCCTCCCCCCGGAGAGTTGAGACAAGGAGGTGGCCTTCAGAACCTCCAGGAGGGTCGTGGTCACAAGTCTGGCCTGTGGTCAGACCTGGTGGTGGGCCCTAGGACCTGCACTGGCCCCCGGCTGTCCTTGCAGCACATGCCTCATTTATTGCTGCCTTTCCAGTAACGTGGCTTTGAAGTCCCCCGTGGGGCAATCCACAGGAACTGGGGCCCCTGGGGTCAGCACTGAGGTTACGAGGATCATCAGGCCCCCAGTATCCTGCTGGTCACTTCCCCTGGAGCCCGATTTTCCACTATCCTCCTTCCCCTTTGAAGGGGCTGTTAGCTCCATGGAGAAGAAGGTTTGGAAGGCCTCAGGTTCGGGGTAAGCACACTTTCCCTCTTCAAAGTGCTGACTTTTTATAGAGTCCTTCCAATCCCTTCCTTGCACAGGGAGAGGCTCTTATGAGGCGTGTATCGGATAAGAACCTGCTGGGCTGCAGACACCACAAAGGACATGCCCAGTGCTGGACTGGACAGCACCAGTGACCTCCTGGGCCAGGTGGTTCTTTGCTGTGCCAGCTGTCCTGGGCACCGTAGGGTGTTTTGTGACATCATTGGTGGCTTCTAACCACCAGCCCAGCAATTCTTTCCCCGGGCCAGTGCTCCCCAGAGGACATTTGGCAATGTTGAGACATGTGCGGGTGTCACCATTTTGGGTGACGCCTCTGGTGGCACCTAGGAGGCTGCAGCCAGGTGATACACTGCCGCAAACATCCGACCGTTCCCAGGACAGCTTCCAACAGCAGAGAAGGATCTGTCCCCCAGTCTCAGTGCTGGCAAGACTCGGAAGCCCTGGCCGAAAGACATTGAAATGGTCTCAGCCAGGTGGCTCGATGGGTTGGAGCATCGTCCTGTACACAAAAAAGTTTCGGGTTCAATTCCCAGGGCACATACGGGGTGGGGGCAACCGATTGACGTTTCTCTCTCGCATCAATGTTTCTTCCGCTCTGTCTCTCCCTCTTCCTCACTCTCTGAGATCAATAAAGACATATTCTTGGATGAGGATTAAAAAAAACCAAAAATTAAACAACAACAAAAGAAATTGAAATGGACATGCAATTTGGTCCAGCAGGACGGGAGGAGAAAGGCATCCTCAAACACAGAATTCATGTCCTCTGCTCTCTGCAAAGCCTGGGCCCAGGCCGGCGAAGCCAGAAGCATGAGCTGGCTCACGGGGGCCCTTCCTGGCAAGGGGCCCGGGGGGGGGCCTGCGGCGGGAGCCCGGCACACGCTTCACTGTAGACATGGCTGGGGAAGCGTGCAGGACAGCTAACACGTGGGCACGCCGCTGTGGCAAGAGGGTCCGCGGACATCCCAAAGCCACGGAGCGCAGCTGCAGTTGGCAACGTTTACACTGACAATAGGCAGGAAACCAAAGGAAACGAACCTGAAAGGAGCGACGGGACCACGGCCCACAGGAGACGGCAGGCAGGGCTGTCTCCACGTGAGGGCTCTTTTGTCGTTTGGGTTTGGGTGTTTAGTACTCGGTATCTGCCGGAACACCCCTATCTATCTGGAAGGCCAGTCAGATCTCACCCACTTACCTGTATATATGAAGAGAAGCAGGACTCGATGATGAAAAATGAGGAACAGATAAAGGGGAAAAGGAAAGTGTGTGTATTTATGCCCAAATCAGCTGCAAATCGGTCATCCCGGCCGAGTACTCTCAGGTTCAAGTCCCCTAAGGAGATGGGCAGCAAAGTCAAGAATGAAAAAGGAGGGACAGACCGAGGACGGTCTTCCACAGGCAGCGCATCCCAAGGCACGCTGGGTCATTGAAACACTCTGGACTTCCTCAGGGCCCTCGGTGACATCCCTTGCTCACGCCCACACACTGCGGCGTGTGGTAGAAAGGGGATGGTTGGTGACTGCGGGTGAACCCCCTGCGGCTCCACTGACAGCCCTTGTTAATGGTTTTACGTGGAAATTAACGTGGCCAGCTAAACACACAACTCCGGGGCAATCCTCGTTGACCAGAGCAGGTGCTTCTGACCTTGTTCAGAGATGGGGACCTCACCTTTCCAACCCTGCTGAGCCCCGGGGGCAGGACCATCCGCGCCAGCTCCTCCCTGCGCTGCGTTCCAGCACGCAGACGGCATCGGCAAGGTCCCGAGGCCGCGTCCCTGGAGCCAGGCCGCCGGGGCCCAAACCCAAGCGCCACCCTGGCCCTCCTCTGTGGCCTCGGGCGAGGCAGGCAGGCCTAGGCCTTCGGTTCCCTCCTCTGGGACAGGCTGAGGACAGCCCCTCCCTCACCAGGGCCCCATGAGCAGGGTTGTTAGCCCAGCGTCTGGCTCCTAGTAGGTGCTGTCTACACGGCACCCCCGTTAGTATTGGGGTACAGGTTCTGTCGCGCTCGCTTTCTAGCGCATTGAAGGCCAAACGTCTAATGTCTAAGGCATTTGACTGCTTAAAACCTTCTTTTTGTCATAATTTCTCATCACCTGCCATTTACACGTTGTACAGATGATTTTCAAAGTGACATTTCAGAGGACCTTGAACAGCCTTGGGTTCTGGTTTGGAATGTGGGCGGGGCCTCTTTGGCGCCCTCTCTGGCCCCTCCCAGGGGAGCTGCGGTCCTGTCTGGCCAATGCAGGGGGAGGTGGGGGAAGAGATGTGACTGAGATAGATGAACAGGGTGTAACACCCCCCCACCGCTCCCCTGCCGCCCCCCAGCGCCGGGCGGAGTCGTCCCGGAAATTCATAGGAGCGCAGTCACGCCGCCCTGCAATTCCTCGCATGCCGTTCTCGGTGAAATTCCTCTCCGGGTCCGTCTTTTCTCAGAGGTTCACTTACAGCCTCTCTCTCTCTGCCTCAGGTTCTGAACATGAGAAACCACAGTCAAGCCTGGGGCGGGAACGATGCGAATACACTTAACATTGTGGAACTGGACGCTGCAAATGGTAAGGATTGTACGTTCTATCTTAGGTCTGTTTTACCACAATTAAAAACACCCCTACAGAAGTGCATTCGGGTGCCATGATTAAACTCAATTCCGAGAGACTTGAATCCAGGGTCACATGTTCTTTTTCTTTTTTTTAAAGTAATTTTTTATTCAGGGTCATGTCTTCTGCAGTCCTGGTTTTCCGGCGGCACGCGGAGGGTTTTCAAAGGTCAGCTGAAGCTGTAGGTCCTTCTGCCCCTGTGCCCTGAGCCCTCCCCGAGGGGCCCCAGGAGGGGTGGGCGGAGGCAGGAGCCTCCCTGGACGTGGCCACGCCCACAGCCAGCCGTGGTGGGCGCGCATCACCGTTCCTCTGTGCTGTTTGGTGCCAGGTTCGCTGCGGTGAGAGGACAGGGGACAGGAACCACCACTCGCAGAACTGGCTCCCCGCTTGGCTGAGCCTGGCTGCCGCCCGCCCGCCCACCGCTGCGCTGGCAGCCTATCTGTACATGGTCCTCGGCTCCCAGCCCTCCTGGCGCCCCCGCCCGCTCCCTGTCCTTGCAGTCAGTGGCGGGCTGGACGGGCAGACATTCAGTGTGAGTGGAAGCTCCAGGTTGTCCAGACACAAAATTGCCTCGTCGATACCCTTTCCCACAGAAACTTGAGAACATGCGAATCAGCTGGAGAGCAGAGGACCAGCTGAAGCCTGTGCTGCCCTCTGCTGGGGATCCCAGCTCACAGCGGCCCCAGAACTCAGCCACAGGGACAGCCCAAGGGAGCCTGGCCCCAGGGCGTGGTAGAGAGCAAGCAGCCCTGAAAGGGGGGCTTTGAATCGCCACAGGACCTCCCCTGCTCGGGGCCTTCGGCCTTCTCCCTGGTCTGACCCCTCCTCTGTGTGGGTGCAGGCTGGCACTATTAATAATAGCAAGCCATTCTCGATGACCAGGACCGTGCTCTCTCCCCTGTGGGCAAGGTAAGCTTCAACTGTCCCCAGGGCAGGGTTCTGTCATGGGGGTGTCTGTCATGGGCTTGTCTCCCCACCATTGCCACATGCCCCCGATTCCTTTATAACATAGGGTTCTGTCCCCTCTCCGTCCCCATCACTGCGAGGGTCTCTCAAGATCTCTCCTGCCTCCGGGCCATTCCCACTGGATCCAGACAATTTCCAGACATTAACGTGAGGCTGATGTGCACCTGTCTGACCTCTTCCAAAGTCCACCAATTGCCAAGAGTGTGATCACGAAAGCTAGCATGAAATACAGAGCCCCACACGGCCTGGCTCATAACCACTGCATTCATCTGGGTGCCTCCCCTCGTCCCTAGCATGCTTACAAAACCACCTTTGACTGGGAGCTGGCTGCCTACACAGCTGGGCATCTGGGGAGCATGTGGGCAGGCCAGCTGACCCAGCGTGCTGCCCACCTAGCCTTCCCCAACAAGCATCCTTTGCCTTGGCGGCTGGTGGCCAGGCCACCACACACCTTGAAACCAAATACCTCCCACGGCCACAACAGGTCAGGTTCTTACAGGACAGACCCAAGCGGGGATGTATGATATACTAATTCCGAAAGGACCCCACACTAGGTTCGCTATGCCAGCAACCAGAGGAAAGATGCCTCTCTATGCCAGAGATTTGTGAAAAGGAAATATTTATTTAAAGCTATACAGACTTAGAATGGTGACTTAATGTCTTCATTAAAATACTGAAGTCCTTTAGGATACCCACAGACACACATAGTCCTTACTTCACCCTCTGCCCTGATCTGGGGTACCATATCTCAGGAAAAGAAGTAGGTGTCCGTGATTCAGGCTCCTGGCACCATCAGCTGTGTCGCTGCCATTATCGCCAGTTAATCCAGTCATGTGGCACCTTCTCAGGGCCCACCAGCAAGAATCTTTTCACCCCTTTTTTCCAGGCAAAGTCTCTCCTGCTGCCTAAGCCATGTGGCAAAAGGGAGCACCCCAAAGCCGCATGGTCCCCACTCTGCCAAAGCTGCATGGTTCTCTCCTCTTAGGGCTGCCGTACCTGGGTTTAAAACCCCATGCCAATCTTCCTCTGCAGCCCCACTTCTGACTCCTCCTACAATCAGTTATGCCTGCCAGCACTCCTGTATTCTTCCAGCTTTACTGGGCTGCCATAGTAAGTCTGGGCAGGCATGGCCCCATGCCATGGAGCCAATCTTCTTCCAAGCTCTCATGCAGGTGCTGTAACCAGGGGGAGTTGCCTCCCAGTTACTTCCTGGGTGGAAGTTATTTCCATCCCCCTGGCTCAAAGCATGGCCACAGCTGTTTAACATATCTGTGCAACCAGTTGAAGGTCATAGATATGTTAAATGACCATGCCAGAGGTTAGCTGCAAAGCTGTTGCTGTGCAAAATAGCTCTGCATGGTCCTGCTCCATGTGTCCCTTCCCCCAGCTCACACCTGTGCAGGGGAGGGGTGAGGACATCCTATATATTTTTCTAATATTCCCTGGACACCTTGAGTTCTGGACCCCATTCTGAATCCCTATTTGGGCCCCCCCTTTGGCTGCACCCTGTTGCAAGGGGGCGCTAAAGTGTAAAGCTGGGGTGTAAGAAACTTAACACCTAGTTAGCAATAACTGATCCCTAGGGGAGGGTGCCAGGTGGCACCCTGACTTGTCAAAAACACCCATCAGCAAGCCACCTCTTGAATGACAAAGAGGATTTGAGGGCCAAGGTTTAGGCTGTTGGCCAGCACTGCTGGTCAGTACCTGTTCACTTGACCTTGACTCGTCCTCAGCAGCTCAGACAGACTGGCTTGTGGAACCCTTCCTTTTAACGGGGAGGCTGGAAGCCCTCCCAGCCTGGTGGGCGTTTTTCCTCCCCTACCGTCTCCGAGTTGCAGTCTGCCCGAAGTCCCCAGCTGGTGCGGGGACGGCGGTGGGCGTGAGGGCGGACTGTCCGAGCAATGGCGGCGTCTGGTGAGAGGAGAGACCCTGGTTCCTGGCTGAGAAACTTCCTACACAAGCCAAAGTGGACTGGCAGGGGCGGGCTGTAAACAGAGAGCAGCAGAGTTGCTTCGGGTGAAACAGAGGCAAGGGCCCCCACGCCCCCTTCCAGAGAGAAGCCACCCCGAACAGTCTGAAAACCACCGGACTCTGGTGTGGGGTCAGCTGTTAGAACAGGAGGTTGGCAAGGGAGACAGCCACTTGTCCAAACTGGGCACAGAGTAGGGGCCAGCGAGGTCAGATGGTAAGGACCGTTGGCTCAGTTGGTTGGAGAATCGTCCTGTACACTGAGAAGGACCGCACCGGGTCTGCCAGCCAGGGGGACAGAGGCGCACATAGAAGGTATTTATTATTATAAATGATGGGTCTCCAGGGAAGACACGAGTCTTTGTAATACGGTGATGACCACTCTACACAAAGACGAAAGTGGTGAAACTAACGCTCATGAAAATACTTAAAAATATTTTTACGAGCTTTCCCTGGGAGAACCCTGCCGAGCGGAGTACAGAGCCACGTTGCTGATTTCGAGGGAACGAATACACGCGTTTGGAAAGTTTTGGGACACAACCTGTGACTTCACACTTAGAGGTGCTAAATTACTTTCTCCTTCAAGACTACTGTTTCAATATTGAAAAACATTTTTCAGGGACTTAGAGTGAAATATGAAGCCACACCGCTCGCACACTTAGGCCGTCAAAAACCACGGCTGGCTCTGTTCCTGCTGTGTTGGGAGAACTCCAAGATCGCGTTATTAAATTCGGGATGCCATTACTCCTGTTTGCACAGGAGGATGGTTTCTGGCAAATTCCATTCAAACAAAGATTCCTCTCTCTTAGACGCGACATTTAGAACTCCACGGGAGACGAGCATTCAGTGCCACCCCACTTGTGAGTGGAGAAGTCTCTGTTACTCAGCGACGACTGTGCATCTTTGGTGTCGGCTGCGCTAACACGCAGCTGCAGCGGCAGCAGCAGCGCCGCCGTGGAGGTGATGGGCTCTCTCCTGGGCCGAGTCCTCCTGCCTCTTGCCACTTGCCAGCTGGGCTCACCAGGGCGAACTCCCATCTGGGGTTAGCCCAGCAATGCGTTTCTTCATCTCTAAACTGCAAGGCGGAGTTTAAACGAGACCCTGAGTGTGAAACCTTCGTACCTAGTTTATAGAAAGCAGCGCACCTACCCCAAAAGCTTATTTGCTTTCCTTCTTTTGCATAAACCTTTACACCTTAAGCCTGGATAACACGGATGAACCACTCATTCCACTGAAACAGCAGAGGCAGGGGCCTTTCCCAAGGGGGTGTGGGTGCAGGAGTGAGCAGGGCCCCACCTCCTCCTTGGGAGACCCCAACTTTGTGTCTGAGGCCGAAATATATTTAATGCTGTCAAACTGGAAAAAAATTATATACGTTTATACAAATATTCTCATGTTCTGGGTGTATTTTTCTTTACTAATACTATATCACTATGAGAACGTCATCATACAATCCAAGGGAAGGTATTAAAAATATATTTTTTAGTTAGGCCTGAATAAAATCCACAATGTCAAACTAGGTACTAGATAAACAGGGTAAAATGCAGAAAGATGATGTGTAATTTCTGAGAATTTAGCATCAAGTGACATTAGAAGCAATGGTAGTATATAAATACCAGGGGACTGTTCAAATAGCAAGAAACAACAAAATTTATTAGTCTTTTTGTTAAAAAAAAAACCCAAACCCTTAAAAGTATTTAAAAACCCTGCTCTGGCAGGTGTGGCTCAGTGGGTTGAGCACTGACCTGTAGTGAAAGGTCGCTGGTTTGATTCCCAGTTGGGGCACATGCCTGGATTGCGGACCAGGTCCCCAGTAGGGGCAAAGGAGAGGCAACCAATAAATGTTTCTCTCTTGCACAATGATGTTTCTCTCCCTCCCTTACCCTCTCTCTAAAAGTAAGTATTTTTAAAAAGTGTTTAAAACACCAGATCTCATCATGATCTGAAACTTGTGCCCATCTATGTGTCAATACCAGTTATCTGAGCGGTGGCCTCATGATAGAATTTTGAGTTTGACAAGTCAAAGCACTTTGGTTGGTGAAGAGACCACCACCTCACTGTTGCTTCACGTGCAAGTCAGTGGCTTGGGAAGTGATCAACCCTGGGGATCGCAGAGAGCGCAAAGGTGCAAACACACCGTTCTGTGTTAGTCTGTCGCTGTTCGCCGCACGCTTTCTTCCCTAAGGGCATGCTTTTGACCTGTTGCCCTCCAGGTAGATACTTCAATGTTTTATATTTCTATGATCTCAGGTATTGTTTTTCTTTCATTGAATAACTTACAATGCTACTTTATGATTTTTAGTTATTGTCTAGAGAACAAAACGTTAGCTTCAGTTTTAAGTGAGCCTTTACTATAATCAGTTTCTCATATTATAATTAGTTTTGAAAGGTCACCTTTACTAAATTCCACCAAGGTATAAATCCCAGGCTAATATTGCAAAGCAATTAGCATAAGAGATTCAAATAAAATAAAAGCAATGGTTGGTTGAAAAGACAAAAACTGCACCATCTGTTATCTAAAAATATTAAAAAATGACAGATATGTTTGTTTACTTTTTAAAATATTTTATTTTTAGAGGGGAAGGGAGGAGAAAGAGAGAGAAGCATCAATGTGTGGTTGCCTCTCACGCACCCCCAACTAGGGACCTGGCCTGCAACCCAGGCATGTGCCCTGACTGGGAATTGAACCGGCCACCCTTTGGTTTGGTGGTCGGCACTCAATCACTGAGCCACACCAGCCAGGGGAGATGCATGCTTAATTTAAAAATTCAAATGTACAGAGAAGTATGAAGTGAGGAGTAAAAGTCCCCTTACCCTACCTTTGAGCCCCACCTTCCACTGCAGCAAAATACAGCAGCCTTAGCTAGATGTGGCTAAACTAAAACTACAAGAAAAAATATCGAGTTCTCATACTAGCTGTATTTCCATTGCTCAGTTACCACACGGGGTTAGAGGCTGCCACGTTAGAGTGCAGACACAGGACATCTCTGTCATCACAGCCAGGGGACAGTCATTGGTTACTGCTCTGTGACAGCCATAATGAAGCACAGCATATATATGTGTGTGTGTGTGTGTGTTATGTCCTATCATAAAAAATCTTCACATATTATGGATACAAGTCCCTTATCAGGATGATTTTCAAAAATTTTCTCCCATTCTGTGGCTTCTCCCTTTTTAAAAAAAGATGTTTATTTTTAGAGAGAGGGGAAGGGAGGGAGAGAGGGAGGGAGGCAAACACCCATGTTGTGAGGGATACACGGTGTGAGAGACACATCGACTGGCTGCTTCTCCACCCCCGTACCCCCAAACCAGGGACCTGGCCCCCATGGCAGGCACGTGCCCTGACTGGGAACTGAACCCACGGCCCTTTGGTTGGCAGCCAGGGCGTCTTTTTCACTTTCTTGATAGCATTCTTTAAAGCACAGAAGTTGATTTTGAAGAAGTCCAATTTTTCCCTTTGTTGTTTTTTTTTTTTTTGGTGTTGCGTCTAAGAAACCATTGCCTAGCCCGAGGTCACCAAGATTCACTTCTGTTTTTTTCTAACAGTTTTATAGTCTCAACTCTTATAATTAGGTGTATGATCCATTCTGAATGAACATTTGTATACAGTGTAAGGTCAGGGTGCTTTAGCACAGGGTTATACAGTTTTTCTAGGACTATCTGTGGAAAAGACAACTCTTTCTCCACTGAACAGAATTGGTGCCCTTTTCAAAAAGTCAACTCATAAATGGGTGGGTGTATTTCTAAACTCTCAGCTGTATTTTACATTCCCTTAGTCTATATGTCTATCTTTATGGCAGCACCACGCTGTCGTGATTACTGTAGCTTTGCAGTAAGTTTTGAAACTGGTTAAGTGTGAGTCTTTCAGCTTTGTTCTTTTTCGAAATTGTTTTGGCTATGGGTCCCTTGCATTTCTGCGTGAAGTTTATCATCAGCTTATTAATTCCTGAAAAAAAAATCAGCTGGGATTTTGGCAGGAACTGCATGGAATTTGTAGAGCAATTTGGGCAATGCCGCCACCTTAACGATGTCTTCCAATCCGTGAACAGAGGTGTCTTCTCACTTATTTAGGTCTTCTTTAATTTCTTTCAAATATATTCTGTCATTTTATTCACCGTGATGCCACTGTAAAGAGCATTTTTTGAAAAATCTCAATTTCAGAACGTGCATTGCTAGCACAGAAATAAAACTGGAGTGTCACCACATGGAGGACCACGGAGTTTCCCACCGTCCTGCTCACCATCGCCCCAGGGGCTGGCCAGACCCCAATAGACAAACAACTTGCCTCAAGACCAGGGCTGAGATACATTACTGCGGGTGACTTAGCTGGAGAAGCCCGATCCCTGCGTGTCACGGAGTCTGGCAGGACGGCTGCTCCCAAGGGAAAGCCCACAGATGCACAGGTGATGGCGGAAGTCCTGAGGGCGAAGGGGCTGACAGCAGACGAGCCAAGGGTTGTAAATCAGACGTTGGAGCTTCCCTCCCAGTGTGCGACCACAGTTCTAGATGATGCACGAGTTTACTCAAGCCGCACTGAGAAAGCTACTGTCGATGTGCGAACGGCGCTCCAGTGTCACGCTGACCAGTCTGCCACCTCTCCTGCCCCAAGGGATTTTTAATTAGATGCTGCAAGGCAAAGAAACCAAGCCCCTTTGCAACCGATCAAGCCACATTCAGGCCCTGGATCGCCACCCGACAGACATGGCTTGACCGCTCCAAAGAGTAGACTTAACTCTTCGCATAAAAAGGCATCTACTTCTGTGGGAAGAGTAACGGTTCTGCGGCTGAGTGTCAGTTCAGTCGCTAGCAGATCAAGGACTCCCAGGCGTGGCCCGCCAGCCCCTCCAGCAGGGGCTCCAAGGCCCCTCACAGGGCAGAGGTTTGCAGTGCAAATGCCCACGCTGCAGCCCCCAGCTGTGAAAGCATTGTTCCTGCAACCCCAGCAGTTCGGAATGTACTGATTAATCTGTCATTAATTGGGTCCAAAACCATTCTTATTACCACTAACGTGGTGTCACCGCAAAAATACTGCCAGCGAACCACCAACTGCGTCGAAAAGAAAACATGACAAGGTCGATGACTATGACAATTTGTGACCGAGCCCTGAGGGGACACGTATGGTTGGTCTTGATCTTCTGTACTGAAACTCAACATGCGTGCCTGATGTTTTCAAGTTGTGTTTTAGAAAGCCTTAGTAGTATTTAATGAGTAAGTATAGTTACTGTAGTTTTTAATTGAGATGTTGTATTTTCTTTAATAGAATCCATCAGGATTTTTCATCAGCTTTTAAGTGTAAAAAATACAGTTGTCATTCATGAAAAAAAAAACAAAACCAAACCCAATAACCTATTGAAATGATTTATTTTTAAATGAACTCCTTAGGACTTTCTACATAACGAGATACCGAGAATATATATATATATATATTAACCTATAAATAGATCTAGTTTTCTTTTCCAGTATGGTTGCCTTTTATCTTTCTCTTGCCTAACTGCCGTGGCTGGAACCTCAAGCGCAATGCTGAGTGGAGGTGCTGCGAGAGAACGCGGTTTTCCTTCCCGACCTTCGGAGGACAGACTCGGCAGTCAGCCCGCTGCCGGCAGGTGAGACGTTGTCCGTGGGTGTTTCACAGACGCCCTTCGTTGTGTCGAGGAGGTTCCCTCTCACTCCCAGCTCGCTGAGCACATTTATCGTGAATGGTGCTGAATTTTATCAAATGCTTTTCCTGCACCTATCAAGACAATCATGTGGTCACTTTGTCCTTTGTGAACATGGTACAGTCAGTCATGATTTGTGACTCTGAATTTGTGGATCTGCCGATTTGTGGTCCCAAAACCAACACCTGCGGCGCTTCTGGGATCACTCACAGACGTGTGCAGACTAGCGAGGACCCGGAGTTCCCTGCGGCGCGTGCTCTCAGCTGAGGCCGAACGAGCCGACACTTGCTCGTTCCCGCTCTCCCTCAGAGACGACCGGGACGGAGTGGGCGGGGACAGGGCAGTGCAAGAGGCTCAGGCTCCGGGGCCAGTCGGACAGGCTCGAATTCCAGCTCTGGCACACTCCCCCCAGGGGCTACAGCTGCACAGTCTCTAACTCAGTATTACCGGTGACTTTATCGGATGTGCCTACTGTGAGCAAGACTCCTTTGCACAGCACACTGATTTTTGGGTGTTACACTGACCGTGGGACCCTGGGGTGAATCTTACTTGGCCATGGTGTACAAGCCTTTTTATACGTTGCCAGATTCAGTCTGCTAGTACTTTGCTGATGATTTTTAAATCTACACTCACAGTAGACACTGGTCTGTAGTTTGTGATGTCTTTGGTTCCACGTCAGCGCAGCATGGGCGTTAATCTCTAAATGTTTGGTAGAATACAGCAGGGAAGCCATCTGCGCCTGAGATTTTCCTTGTGGAATGTTTTAAAATTACAAACACAATTTTCTCTTTGTTATCGACAGCTACGTTTTAAACTTGCTTTGGGGCAGAACAACTTTAAGGAGTAAGGTGGTGAGATTACTTCCAAGGTGGGTCAAGTTCAGTAAGAAGGCGCGTGTTACCAAGGAAGACACGTCCAAGTGTTCGTAGGGTTCAGGCAGGCGGACGCCGGGTTTTCCCCGGTCGCATGGTTATCCCCCACCCTGCTGTCCCCATCCTGCTGTCCAGCTTTTACAGAGACACACGTTTTGTCACCGCTCATGCGCTTTCTTGACCTCAGACCAAAAAACTTCAGCTTGTTCTACGTAAAATTTACATGCAAACCTCTTAACTGACATTAGCAGCCAAGTCCTATAATCGCAGACTAAAGCCTGCGCACGTCTAGTTTACGTGCAGATACCCACGATTCCACACTGTCTTCACCCCTGTCTGCACATGCGATGCCCGTCCCCGAGCCCGTCGGGAAGGCGGTGCGCGCGGCAGAATCCCAGGCTGGAAATCCGGGGGTCGCAGTGCCAGCTCCCACTTGAACCAGACGCCGCGGTGTGTTCCTCCCCTCATCAAATCCGGGTGAGCCTGAGCATCACAGAGATCCTTTTTCTGGCTCTGAAAATGCAAGGATTTATTCCACAGTGATGCCATTCCCAGTGTTCTCCCTTCAGGGTGGTCAAAATGGAAATACTTCTGTTATGTACAAATGAACACGCCCACATCGGTACCTCCCTCTCACAGAACCCATCGGCCGAGGCCTTCACCGAGAAAGCAGGACGCGGAAGTCTGTGGTTGAACAATAGAGATCCAGCAGCTCAGCTCAGAGTCCTGAGCTCACCAGGGGACGGCTCTTACTTCTCCCTCCCTACATGCACATGTGCCTTTCCACAACACCCCACTTTCCACAAGTACTGTTGCGTCGGAGGCATCTGGCAACTGTAACTTTCAAAAGCGAGGAGGTCACTTCTCAGAGATCCTGAGCCCGTCGGAGAAGTTGAACGGGATCTCGTCGGTGGTCTCGACGGGCACGTTACTGCCCCCGAACGGAGACGTGTACCGGTGCGCGTGGTGACTGGAAATGAAGGCGTCTGCAGTCCGGCTGCAGTGGCAGCTGTCCGACGGCGGGACGCTGCCGGAGTCGCCGAGATGCGAGTGGTAGACGCCGAGGAAGGAGTCCTGCGAGGGGTGGTAGAGCCCGGCCGGGGCGGGCGCGGAGCTCGGGTAGGGGCCGTTGCACATGACGCAGGTCTGGAAGCACGTGTTCCTCCCCGAGCCCCGGTGGATGTCCAGCTTGGCGATGAGAGGCTTCCCCACGTTCACCTCCTGCTTCTCCTCGATGGTGTCTTCCAGCCCCGAGTACTGATACGACAAGCACACCGTGAAGATGAGCTGTTCCTGAAAAGGGAAAGGAGAACGGTCTGTTATTTTCATCAACCGCGGAACCTCCTCGGTCTTCAAGTACCCCTGACGCAAGTACAGGAAGAAACAGACAACAGCGGACATCCGCCAGCAACTCTCCTTTTCCAGGTTCAAGACCTCAGGGTCTCCTTCGCTGCGCTGGGGCGTCCAACCCGCGGCCCGAGGGCCACACGCAGCCCAGGATGGCTGCGAATGTGGCCCAACACAATGTCGTAAATTTACTTAAAACATTGAGATTTTGTGTACGTGTGTGTGTGTGTGTGAGAGATTACGTGTCACAATGTATTGTGTGCCCCAAGACAACTCTTCTTCCAGGGTGGCCCAGAGACGCCAAAAAGCTGAACACCCCTGCCACCTTCATCCTGGGGTGGCAGGATATCCTGAGAAAGGCTGGCTATCATCATCTTCCTCCTCCCTCAATTGATGCTTTGAATGAATGTAATTCTAGTTCTTACTATTGAAGGTGGTCAAAATTACAGAGGTCTGGTATTACATCCTTGACGAAGGGTGAAAAGGTATTTTCCAAGAGGTGGGGCTTCAGAAACTTTCCCTTCCTTACTATTAGAGACGGGGAATGATCCTTTAACGAAACCAAAATCTGGCTTTATACCCAAGTCAAAAGATCAGCAGTTTTTAAAGTACTGTGCAGTAAGAATCCGCAATCACAGGTGGTATAACCGAATCAGAAAACGGGCTGATGTGCGTAGGCAGAAGGAGAGTGTCGATTAGCTATGACCAGGGCGACCACAGGTCCATGTGTGCTGTCCCCCTGCAGCTGTCAACGGTGCCCACGCCACTCCCCGAGTTTTGGCTGCCACATTCCGTGGCCATGCAGCTGTACATCAGTTAAAAACGCAGGCTGGCAAGGACACGCTTTTATGAGAAAGCTCTACCATGTAGAGATAGTGTTTGATTTATGAGTTAGCAGGAAATGAAAAAAAAAAGATCAAAGTAATTACTAATTCTAATTTGCTACTTGTTTTGTAGAAAGTCATAGAACTAGGAAATGATTATTTGAAAGTGCTGAGATATTTAAGAGCAGACTACGCTCTGTCTCTAACTTTCCAACAACATGGAGGGTAATCACACACACTTTCACGCCCAAACCCTCAGGACCGCGTCAGAAACGGAATCTAACACGAAAAGGGCCCTTGCTAAGATTCACTGTAGATCACTTGTCTCTACTTCAATTTCACACTCAACTGAAGCAGCACATCCTAGTACAAGGTTCATATGCCAAAGCAAATTTTCACTTTCCTAAAGTCCCCCATTGATTATGAACAGGAAAAGTAGTAACCTTTAGTTTCTGCAGTGAACTGAGTCTAGTGTACAGGCAATGCTTGGGAAGCTCCTTTGATACTAGATAGCTGCCGGTCTCTTCAGGTGTCCCTTTATTTGCATCTTTTGGATCAATATCTAGGTCCTGTGAAAACCAATCAACATCATTAATGAGATCAATGGAAGTCCCAGCATCATCCATGACAATAAGGCGTTTTAACGGGTCTTGTTCTCTCGGGAATATTGGCCTAAATAGATAATCATTTATCCCGGACCAAAGAAACAATGAGCGCAATGCTCTAGTGATAATAGGAACTTTAAATTCTGCGACGGGACATTTAAAAAGTTAGCTCTGAAAGGACAGTTACTTTCAAACCAGCCCTAGAAACACTTCTTAACCTACTCAAGGTTCCTTTTAATTACGAGCTCCATGCAGTGACTCCTGGATTCTCTCCTTCCTCATCCACCACTTCTGGAAAGGTGCAGAAGGGTTTATGTGACTCGGCCGCTGAAGAAGAATGAATGGACACGCCGAAGGCAGCCCTTCCTTCCTCCTCCTTGTGGAGCTGAGCCTGGGCGAGAGCAGCTCCGCTCTGCGCCTCCAGCGAGAAGCCCCGACTCTGCACTGCCCGGAGCCCAGGGCGCCCGTCCCAGTCTGCGCTGCCGCAGCCGGGGCAGGGCTAACTCCACGGTTCCGTGCTGTGCCACCTGTTCTCACACTAAGTAACGTCCTCCCCGTCCTCCCCGGAGGCTTCATCAGGAGTGAGGATGCTGTCTTGGGTGTGTCTGGCTCCTTGCTTCCTTCTCAGCTTCCTACCCCTCTGCAGGAAGGAGCCGCACCGTTCCCGGGCTCCTTTCAGCAACACACAGACAATCGTATCTAAGTGCTTGCAAAGAACAGAACTAGGCTTCCGTTCTACCATAACTCGATAAAAAAGACTACTGTAATAACTCATATTGGAATGAACGGTTTTTAAGTGGAAATTATTCTTCACATACGATTAGCATAACGTTTTATTCCTTCACGTTTGATATCCCGTTGAGGGCATGGGAAATTCCTGAGTGAACTTTAGACATTTCTAAACTTAACAAATTTAAAATATGGTGGCAATGAGCTTCCAAATAACATGGCCACTGTTACTAAAATACACACAAGTATTTATATATGTTATATATGTATACATATTTTTAAAAAATATTTACCAACAACTTCAAGTCTTCCAAAATATAGTTTTTAATAAGTGAGCATATCGTTTATTAGATTTTACATTGGAAAAAAAAAGGCGGGACTTACAAGCGGAAAATCGGTGACGTAGGCGTCACACATCATTATGTCGGGTGGCTTGTGGACGATGCTCGTGTAGATGACCATGACGTTGGAGAACTCGGCTGCAAACCCTAGCTGGACCTGGACACCGCACTGAAACCGCAGACACATGCTTTCGGGGAGCTCTGAGGAGGAACCGTGAGAATCAGCTGTAAGTGGTTATTCAGAGTGAACTTCGCTGACGGCAAACAGCAAACAAACGTTCTTTATCAGGTTATTCTTTATACAGTGAGAACATTTTCTCTTGCTTAAAAATGTTATAGAAGTAACATATGAAGGGGGACCCCAAAAAACCCCAGAATTATCTTCTGAAGGGCGGGTCCCTTGTGTGTAATACAGGTTTCCCTCACTAGGTGGGTGTTCTAGGAACCCGTCTAAAAAAACAGAAAAGAAAAAAAAAAAAGCGCCCCAAATATGGTTGGTCAAGCAAATAAAAACCTTTCATTTACTGTTCCCGTGTCATTCTTATCCCTTCACATATGTAATTGTAAACATATTTTTCCTGTTGCCACAATTTTCACAAAAACAGTTTTGATAAAGCAAAACGCCACTCAGTGGTCTGCCGCCTTTCATAGTTAGGCTGCTGTTGAACCCGACGTTTCTGGGTTTCGTGGTTTTTCTACATTCACAGGCCTATGTCCTGCACACACTCAGGGCTCCCGGACGGTTGGAGACGGCCATTGGATGGCTCCTCGCAACTGCGACAGCTCTCCATTCACACAGAATGTAACCCCCGCCCCCGGCTTCTCCGCTACATTTCCACAAGGTAACGTTCATTTTCAAAACGTTTACCTGTGTGACGGGGTTAAAAAGACCTATGCCTTCATAGATTTAATTTTCTTTTCCATGATTACTATTTTGCTTTGCCATTTTCTAATATTTGCTTCTTAATTATTAATAAATTCTCAACTGTGTGAACTACTGAATTTACATCCTTTGATTATTAAGGGGAGTGTTAATGTTTGTTTTACTATTTTGCATTTGAGTTCTTTATTATAAAAATTTTCTACTTATGCCCTGGCTGGTGTGGCTCAGCAGATTGAGTGCTGGCCTGCAAACCAAAGGGTTGCAGGTTTGATTCCTGGTTGGGGCACATGCCTGGGCTGTGGGCCAGGTCCCCAGCAGGGGGCACATGAGAGGCAACCACACACTGATGTTTCTCTCCGGCTCTTTCTCCCTTTCCCTCTGTAAAAATAAATAAAAATATTTTTAAAAATTTTCTACTTATAAAATTTGTTACAAATACTTTCTATTTGACCATTCACTTTCATTTTATAGAAAGGATTTGTTTGCTGTTGATCTTTACCGCTGCGATTTTGTTACTGCTGATTAGAGATTTTTTAAAGAAAAAATAATCAATTTTAATTATTTATCCAATGATCTAGAATGCCACGATAATATATTTATGGCATTTTACATTTTAATGTGCTTTAACATATTAATGTTTCAAAAGATATCTTTGCAGCCCTGGCTGGCGTAGCTCAGTGGATTGAGCGTGGGCTGCAAACCAAAGTGTCGCAGGTTCAATTCCCAGTCAGGACACATGCCTGGGGTGCAGGCCATGACCCTCAGTAACCGCAAATAAATAAAATCTTTAAAAAAAAAAAGATATCTTTTCATATATTATCAAAATGATATTATATAAGAGTTCAACAAAAACAATTATTTTCAAATATCCACAATGAGGAATCACAGCATAGCTATTTGGGACTAATAGAAAATCTGAAATCTTCACTTCAGTCAATAATTTATTTTCTATTGATTTATTTTTTCTTCTTCAGGGGTATTTTCTTTTTCCTTTTTTTTCAGTAACTCATTTTTATTGCATTTTTTCCATTACCCTTTATCCCCCCATACTCTCTTCCTCAGTCAGTAATTTAAACTTTTCCACGAAATCCCATAGCATTATCAACGGGCGTTAAGGCCCAGATACGAACCGCACCTCACCCTCTTTTCTCCTCATCCCAAACCCACTGACTCAGGTGTCGGGGACGAAGTGCTTGGGGACACTCACGGGCAGAGGGGCCTGGTGCTTGGGGACACTCACGGGCAGAGGGGTCTGCCGATGCCAGGCGGTCTCCGTACCGGTGTGACCTCGGCCGAGCACCGCCCACAGCCCGGCCAGCAGTGCCGCCTCCTCTCCCGCCTCACAGCTGTCCTGTCTGCCAGGCTCGGCGGAACCCGGGCCCATCTGATCTTTGAAATGGAGCATTTAACAGCTCACCTACAGGACAATCTAGAGGACTGAATATCAGATAAACTGAAAGTCATTTTTTAACGATCCTAGTTTGATTTCACTAATGGTAAACAGGAGTGAAACAATTTACAGCTTCCAGCATCTCGTGCATCGGTGTAACACCTCCGACGGAAACGTCTGCATAGACCCGTGCTCGCCCACTAGGCTGAAGTATCCTCACTGCGAAACTGGGAGGAGCGCTGCATCCTTGGGAGGAGAAACACTTCGCCGCTGCATGACTCAAGGCCAGCACGGCAAGGGCGCGCGAGAAGCGGACGTGAGCACACGTACCGTGTGCCTTGGCCCACTGCAGGTTCCGCACCAGAGACTCCGCGGAGTGCGCCGTTCCCTGTATGGGGTCCGTCAGTGCCCGCTTTTCCGACAAGCTGCTTCGGATCTCTAGGGCCTGCTTGCCTTTGGTAAGATGGCATTTGCCCATATCTAAAGACAAGAAGTAAACACTATGTTTAACCATAACCTTTTTATCACATTTTAAATGCTCAGGCCGAGGACTCTCCTGTGAATCAGGTTACACTCCTCACATCATTTATTCACTCAGCAAACAGTTACTAAGCACCTCAACGTGTCAGGCATGGCTCCCCGTGCTAGGGATACGGCAGGGGGCGAACAGATAAAAAAAGTGCTGAACCAGCTCACTTCTGAGGGCCCCTCTCTAGCTTTTATCTTACTCTAGCCCTCATAACGAAGCCCCGAGACCCTCCGCCTGGAGTCACAGAGAGCTGGGAAGTGCGTTTCTCCACTAACGGGCAGGCAGGGTGACTTGATGTCTTTGCTCTGCCGAGAAACAGATTCAGTGAGCAGACACAGGACTCGACACCTCTGAGAAAGTTTAAGTATCCTGTCTTTACCACAGATTTCTTGATCTTCTAAAAAGGAAAGTATGTGTTAAAACCACCGGCATGGCTGAAGCCCGGCCACCGCCCGGCCCAGACCACCGGCCGACGTGCTGGTGTGCTCCCACGCACCCCACGTGGTGCTGGCGAGTGGGGTGCGTCTGAGCACTGGGTTTTGAACTTAACACGAACGTTGTGCTGTGCACATGCTTGGTGTGTGTCGTATGTGGGTGAGCTGGTGCTTTGTACTGAGTCTTAAAAACAGGTCAATTATATTTAGAGTGTAACACTAGGATAACACCTTTTAGGGTCTCTGAGACACTTTCACAGACCTCAGCTTGAAAAGAACTGACATAGTCCCAAGGCTTCAACTGCTTTTTTAAAGCAGCAGCAACTTTTCTTCAAACAAGAGCTAAAATAGAAGCCTGATATGTAAAGCAGGTAAAAGCAGAACCACTCCGGCTGCAGGAAGCCAGGACGGCCCAGCTGTCTCTGTGACACGGGAAAGTGACTCGGTGACCCCGCTGCAAGACCTGCGCTGGCCACGGCAGGATGATAAACACTGTGGGAAACAGCTGTCAGCGAAATGCTCAGACGCCTGATTCTCAAACTGCCGTTTCTGGAACACCTGTGGAACACCAGGAACTCATTGGCGAAAGAACTGCCTTCTCTTTGAGATGGCTTCTGAAGTGGTATTTCAAAGCACGCACGTCTGTGGGCGTGCGGGTGCCCATCCAGTCCCTGACCCGAGCGCGGCAGCCTACGGGCCGGCAGGAAATGGAAGACGTGGTGTCAGACCTCTGGGGTCATGCCTTTAAAGCAAACGCTTAAAACCACTAAGCTCATCAAGAAAAAAGCGAACCCAATTTTTTCCGCCCGGGCCTCCCCATTGCTGCACAGTGTCATCCACCTGGCCCTGCGAGAGAATGCTGGCTACGATTTTCTGCAAACAAGCGGACGGAGGACGGGCGGCAGCAGGCACCAGGCCCGGAAACACGGGGCAGGGCTCAGCCGATCACACTGTCCTTCTCCTTACGTCTGGAGTCCAAGGGACGCCGCGCAGGCGGCCTGCCGCTGAGTCAGGAGGGAGGGAACTAAACAGCAGCGTTGCTGAACATTGTGCTGAAGATTATTGTATACAGCGAGTATTAATTCCAAACCTGCACAACAGTAGGTATAAAATAATTACCACACAGAGAACCCTGAATAGCTTTCTCTTTACCTTCTGCGACTTCATCCAGTAACACGGTAATTTTCTTGTCTTCTAATAATCGATCTTTTAAAAATTTCATAAAGATTCCATTTGCCAATCCAGAGTGCTGGATTTCAAAAGCTTCTGCTCCTTGACACCTTAAAAACAACAAAAAGAAAAAAAATTCTAAAAGCTAATACTCGCCATGTGGGGCTTCTGTAAGTTACTGATGAGGGTTCTCTGCTTGTCCGCCTCAGCGGGATATCCTAACTAAAGAGTTCATCTCCGCACAAGAACGACGTGCTTTGGTGCTTAGCAAAAAGAAAGTGCGGCCCTTGGCTGGTGTAGCTCAGTGGACTGAGAGCGGGCGGTGAACCAAAGGGTCGCTGGTTTGATTCCCAGTCAGGGTACATGCCTGGGTTGGGGGCCACGTAAGCGGCCACCACATGTTGATGTTTCTCTCCCTCTCTTTCTCCCTCCCTCCCCCTTTCTTTAAAAATAAATAAATAAAATCTATTAAAAAAAAAGGTGCCATGATGCAGTGATTAAGTCAATTATTTAAAATTTGCTATCAAGAATATCAAGGAGGCCAATGAATGCCTACATATCTATGGATATTTCTAGGCTTCTAAACTCCAGTGAAAAATTAATGAAGATTAAAGGATTGTGAACATATACATAAAAGTTTCTGCCCGGGCCAGGTGGCTTAGTTGGTTGGAGCGTCATCCTGTGCACCAAAAAAGGGTTGCGGGTTCAATCCTTGGGCAGGGCACATACATGCCTGGGTTCCCCCGTTGGGGTGCATACAGGAGGCAACTGATCAATGTTTCTCACATAAATGTTTCTCTCCTTCCACCTCCTCTCACCCCCCCCTTCCTCTATTTCTAAAAACCAGTCTCACGTGGCATATCCAAACACGATGTTGGCCGTGACTTTCAGTGCGTCCAAGATTGGGATGGTGTCGTCGTAGTCATTTCTGTTTCAGAGGCAGGAAGGGAGAAGGTCAGATATAAACAGAAGGAGTTAAAAACATTTTAAAAAGGAGCACAAGTAATAATGTAATAAAAATATGACACAACACTACTCTATCACATGTAATTTAAAATTATAGATTAAAAATTCCTTTATCAAATCATCTCCATCAGGGGTGCCAAACTCATGTTCACCAGGGGCCATATCAGCCTTGCGGTTGCCTTCAAAGAACCAAAATAATTTTAGGACTGTATAAATGTAACTACTCCTTAACTGTTAAGGAGTAGAAATTACATTCGGCCCTTTGAAGGCAACTGCAAGGCTGATGTGGCCCCCGGGGAACATGAGTTTGACACCCTTGACCTACATATTTACCAAAAATAATCCAGGGCACCCCCACTGCTGAGACAGTGGGCAGTCACTTCTTTTTCCTTGTTAGCATTGAAACTGGAGTTACCATGTGAACTCTGGCACTGGATTTTGGCTAGTAATTACTGAGCAAGCAAAAAACTGTGAATCTAAGAGGAATAATCATTAGTTCCATTCCCTTGTAACTAACACAGGGGCGCGAACAGGTGGGACCTGGGTCAGTTTGGATTTCTGTGCCCGCACGAGCAGGACTGGCCAGAGTGACCAGAGGCCCCGACGCTAAGGGGGTGTTGCGGTGACCCCATGGAGAAGCCAGTAAAGTGGTGGACCTCCGGAGGCACCTGGGGAGCTGCACGTTTTGTAGTGCGAGTTCAGTTCCTCCCTTTTGTTCCACAGGAAACAGGAAAGGGCTAAAACAATTCATTACACATAGAGAAAATCTATCTTCCTCCACTTTTCTTCTTCATCAGCTTCAACCCATACAATTTGCAGACTGAATCTTGGCATTTGCAGGTCTGCCCTCTGTGGAATTTGCCAAGCCTGACTCTAACTTCGACCAGCTTCACCAACTAGAGAGGAGATGGCTCACCTTTTCCTACACATGTCCAACAGGAACACGTTGAGTCCGGTTTCTTTTTCTTGCATCAATTTCAGTATGTTTTGCACACACAGGCAATTTTCAGACCTATACGGGTTTGGAGCATCAACAGGGACCATAAAGCTGTTTCCAAAGTTTTCATAACCGTGTCCCGCATAATATAATAACCCTGAAGAGGACAAAAAGGGGCAAAAGTTAATTTTTTTACATTGCTTTTTTGTTTTAGAGAGAGAGAGAAACATCAAACGGTTGTTCCACTTATTTCTGCATTCATTGGTTGATTCCTGCACGTGCCCTGACTGGGGATCAAACCCACAACCTTGGTGCATCTGGGTGATGCTCTAAACCAACTGAGCCACCCGGCTTTTTTTTTTTTTCCAAGTGAGATCTTAGGCTGAACCTTAATTTATACGAGACATAGAAGCTGGTATCTCTAACCGAAGTCTGAAGTAGAATGCTACCTAGTTCAAACCCCCCATCTAAAGAGGAAGGGAAACTTGAATTCAGGAAATTACAGTAATAATAGCTACAACACCTTGCACACTTTTAGTGTGCCAGGCACAGAGATAACTTTTATCTTCTTTCTTCTGTAACCACCTCATTCCATTAGTCTGCCCATGTGATAAATCCTCTTTGGCTTAGCAAAGTTAAGTAAACTGGTGGCAGCCAGGCAGCTAGTGGGAGGGGCGAGGGGGGGCTGATCTGACTTACTCAAAGGCCTCGGTTCACGCTGAGATTCCTGTGACACAGCCTCTGCCTCCCCCGGGTGCCAGGGTGCCCTCTGTCCCTTGGGGCAGCTGCGGGAGGGAGAGGCACAGTCCAGGAGACAGGCCCGCACCCCTGGGGCCTCCACCGCACTCACTCGGGGCAGAGGAGTCCCATGTCTGGGCACCCGCAGCTCTTCGGGACTCACGCGGCCGCCCCGCGGAGACACAGGTGGGGGCGGGGTTTCACGCCTCACTCCTAAAGCACCTCACCTGCCCCCAAACCTAGATTAGTTTATGTTGTTTTCCTGCATCTCACTACTTTTAATAGAGTTTTAGAAACTGTTTCCTGTTTAAGCCATCTAGACACTTTAAAAATGGAGATAAATAATATATAACAATAATCAAACCACCACCTTATTCTATACTAGAAATATAAACCAATTACCAAGGAGGCAAATTTATATAGTTTACTCTATCCTGTTTTCATAAGAAAAATGAACACATTCACTCACAGTGACCACTCCTTAACGCTCGTAAACAAGATTATGTTATTATGTCAGCATGATACATGAATCCAAAATCTGAGGTATTTATATTGTTGATTCATTTGTGTTATAATTGTAATCCTTATTAAGAAAAGTTCATTTAAATAAGAGTTTAACACTCTCCGATTCAGAGTAAAGTGTTAAATCTAGAAAAAAATCCTGTTTTCCATTAAAAATTCTTCACGATCCATCACCGATTCCACCAAGCTTGCCTCATCACATCAGGCGGATAGTAAATAAGGCTGAATTTAGGTGTTCCTGATGTGAAAGAACTGGAAAGACAGAGAAGCCGAACTGATGCTTTTCGTTGATCACAGGCAGCTTAACGGCTGGACATTCCCCCTCCCAGCTGTCAAACGCCGCTGCGGCACCGCGACAGACCAGACGCGGCTGCTGGGACACGCGGCTCAAAAGGGCGCAGCAGCGGCCTTCCCACGTCCGTGGTGACTCCCGTGAAAAGAAATAAATTACAAAAAATCACTATGGACGGCCTCCTCTGTGTCTTTAGAAAATCATTACCGTACATGGAGAACTAATATATTTAAATGAAAGACTGAGAAAAACCATAAAAAATGTACTGTTACAATGTTTGTGGAGGTGCACCATTAACGACAGATACCTAAAACTTTGGTTTACAAAGTTTCATATGCCTCATTCACCAACATTTCTTTGTTAAACTCGAGTTTCCACTAATGGACCAGTAAACACCATGCAACAGTCAGAAAAAAGAAACTCAGCATGCACATGGGTTACAACCTTTTACACCACACACACACACACACACACACACACACACACACACAGAGCAAGACGGGGGTATTTTACATCTACGATGCACAATCTGCCACACATCATCGTGTGCTCTGTCTCCATTGACAAAAGAAAGCAAGATCACCCGGGACTAGTCAGAATTCTAATAAGAAGGATGCTGTTTTCAAAACAAAAAACATGGAAATAAATGAATTAAGCTATTTAGTTATTCATATGGAACTGTAGTATGAAGCCCAAGTCTATTCCTTTTTTTTTAAACACAGTAAGTCTTCAATTCAACAATGTGTTTACTGCACCTTTCCTTGAGTTTTAACTCTTAACCCTAACTTGTTCAGTGAAAAATAGTGGATAGTTATTAAAATGAAGATTATAAACACCTTACCGTATACTCCTTTGTCTAAAAGCAGCAAGAACTCGTCCACAGCATTGCGCATCTCGTACTCGGTCAGATCCAGCAGGGAGACGACTTTGAAGTCGAGCTGCCTTAGCAGGTTGGTCAGTTCATACACGTCCACCAGCGGGGCCTTCAGCTTGGGGTGCTCCCAGTAATTCATGTTGCCTATCAAAAGAGCCACCTTGTCCTTTGCTGTGAAAAAAGGGGAGGGAGGGATTTAAGGAAGGATACAAAGACTCAAGGAAGACCTATGGAAATGGAATCATTGTAACAGAAAGTATGCTCTACAAATAAGACTTTGTTAGTATTTAATTTCATCTTAGAACGATCCCTTTACGGCACAGGCAGCGAACACAAGGCCCGCGGGCCGAACCCGGCCTCCACCGTGTTTTGTCCGGCTCGGCGCCTTGTGTTTTGTCCGGCCTGGCACCTTGTTTCTACCCGGCGGCAGCGCCGAGCTCTCGCTTAACTGTCAAGGAGTAGTTAGTTACATGTACACGGTCCTAACATTACATTCGGCCCTTTGAAGGCAGCCGTGGGGCTGATGTGGCCCCCGGTGAACATGAGCCTGACACCCTGCTTTACGCAGTCAACCGGCATCTGAGGACCCCAGAGACGGGTCAATGCAACAACTGAAAATGAACTCACTGACACTTTCGAGAACCAGGCAAAGCGCACTTACTAGCTGTCTACATATGAAGCATAATGTTTATGGATACGCAAGTCTACTTTTACTGAGTTACAAAAGGAAAGATTATTATATTCAACTAGACTTTTAGAGCAAATTTACATGAGAAATGTTTGAAGTTGGATCCCATGGAATTAGGTTCTGTTCTGCTGACGCTGGAGGAGGCTAAAGGCAGAAGAAACGCCCAGAAGAGGAACAGGAAGAACCGGCATCCGAGCAAGGAAGGGGAAACACCGAGGAGGACAGCACGGCGGCCGCTGACCAAGGGCCGGGTCCGTGCCTTTTCGGCGGACACACTGTCTTCTCCCGGCTTGCGAAAACAGTTTCCCATTTGGGTGAGACGCAGCTACTTTAGGGATAGGCAAATGCTTCTGTGTGAATACCTTAACGGTTTATTTTCTGACCTTAGTGCCCTGAGACTTTGTTCAAGGTTGTCTTCTCGTACAAAGAATTTTTGTTTTCAACAGGCAAAAACACCCCCAGTAATGCCTTAGAAAGTACCAGCTAGCTCAACCGGGCATATAGCTTGCCCAGGAACAGCTGTGGAAGGCTGGACATAGCGTAGTGCCTAAGAGGTCTTCAAAATCGTGCCTTCCCTAGTCTGGGTGGGGTTAAACGTTCAAGACTTGAGACCACGCTGTGGATACAGGAACCTGTTAAGATGTTTGTCTTGAGGATGCTCTGGCACGAATCCGAAGGAGACGCCAGGGAGCTGAGGGGATGGCGTGACGAGAGCACGGGGCTGAAGAGCCACACGGGGCAGGACTGCAGGCCACCCCCTTCGGACACAGGCCAGGACTGGGCCACCAACCTCTGTCGCTCAGCGCTAAGGAGTGTACTTAGAAGTGACTATGAAGACCCCTCTGAAGAAACCGTAACGGGCACAAATAGTCACACTGCTGACTTGATGTCGGCGATGTTTCATAGAATTTTGTTTCAAATCATTAAGTTGATTAAATTTCATTAAAAAATCTGGTGAAGTTTCTTCTCTTTCCAGAAAACACCTACGTCTAGTGTGACACAAGGTCTGGAGAAAAACTAGTACCAAAGACTGTGACTCTCTCAAGGGGCAGAAAACCCCACTTCGCAAAGAGCTTTACTACTTCCACGTTGGGGTATCTTTATTCTACATTTATAGCTTTCAGAAATTTCTTGCAAACTTCCCATTCTTATGAGTGTGCACGTTTTAGAAAAAAATAAAGTGACACTTAAGCCACATTTCTCATTAGTCACTTCAAGTCCTACACAAATAATCTCTTCTTTCATCCAAAAGAAAGGGCCGATTATCAAGACTGTTTATGTAACACATAAGGATTCAGACATAAAGTTTCCACTAAACTACCTTTAGTTCTAAAACTCATTTGAAAAGTTGAAACTACTCAGGATGGATTTCAACAGGAAGCAGTATAAAACTTAACATCACCGCATTTCCTTTTTTTAAATGAGTTTCTTCTTAAATAACCTAGACCAAAGTATTCCCTGCATAGTATTAACCACCAGCCGGCTAACCCCCAGAGAGGAAGCTTTCAGTGCCTTCCCCCGGGCGCCCACCGACCGCCTGAGAACCCAGACCCGGCCTCAGCGCTGTGAGCAGCACCCGGTTCTCTCTGCTTCCGAGGGAGGAGGGAACGTGCTGTCTCTGGCCGACGTCAGCGCCGCCCAAACCACGGGGACCCCGAAGTTATTAGGGAATAAAGTGTTCATAAACCACAGGGGTGTGCTGGTGGAATATTATGATAATTTAACTCCAAAATGGATGCTAAACTCAGTTGTATTGGCAGAAAACAACGAGAAGGTACGTAATAGGAAAAAACGCAACAATACTGGGGTCTTTGGGGGAAAAGCCAGCCGTCAAATGCTGCATCGTGCTACGCTGTTTCTGCCACTGCCAACCCTCCATTCAGGGGTTTCGCTACCAGGTCGGAAAGGGCACTGAGGACAGCCTACAGGACGCCCGGGCTCGGCCGTCTGAGCACCGTGTGCACTCACACCTGTGTACTCACAGTGACCGCGACGCTTCAAAATATTTCCCCTGATGGTACTACCTTTAATAGCTGGTTTCCAAAATGTCGTAGAGCATTTTCTTAAAATAAATGGGAATAAAAATGACGAGTAAGTAAATCTTACCTTGTCCCGTCTACGTGTGAGACTGGTGCGGAATGACAGGAGAGCGGGGGAAGGCTTAGCGCAGAGAAGTGGGCTGCGGTGGGCGCGCGAGATGACCGAGATGCGTGCCAGGAAACCAGGGGTAGACGGGGGAAGGGGGAGCCAGACTTCAGAGAGAAGACAGAGGGCGAGACAGCAGAACTGGAAGTGGAGAAGAGTCAGGAATGAAAGGAAACTCTAAAATAGCAACTGTGTGAACACTGGTGATACTTTTCAGGTGATAATTTCAAGGGAAGAAAGTTTCTGCAGAAAAACATTTACTGGAAGAGCCACCCACAAGTTCGTGAACACGGGCCCTCTACTGGGAAAAGGAAACGCGACGCAAGTTGATTAAGCAACAGGACAAAACCACTTCAGAAAAATATTTGACGACATGATCCTAGACATTTTCCAAAGCTCAGTGCAATGTATTCTGGGAGACCTGGTACAGTGTTACAGCATTCATTCCCTGTCTGGTCATCTAACAGTGTGTCACTCATCTTATCTAAAACGAATTAATATTCACGAGCACTTGGAAAAGGGTCTGGAACATAGTCAGGGCTATGTAAGCATTTGTTAACTACTTTCTTTGACTATCTATCCAAAATTGAGTATTAGCATCAAATCTGACTGGCTGGATATACAGTGCTTGCTGGTCTCATGCATAAGATCTTTTTTTAATCCTCACCCAAGGGCATGGTTATTGATTTGAGACAGAGGAGAGGGCAGGGGGAGACAGGGAGAGAAGCTTTCGTGTGAGAAGCATGGATTGGCTGCCTTCTGTATGCGCCCTGGCCAGGACAGAACCCACAACCCAGGCATGTGCTCTGACCAGAAATGCAACCTGCGACCTTTCGGTTCGCAGAACAACACTCCAGTCAACTGAGCCACATCGGCCAGGGCATACAATCTTTTAATGTTTGTGTCCTACAAAATAAAGTCCAAAACTGTCAGTCTGGCAGACAAAGTCATTCGTGCTCTGGTCCGTGCCTGCTCTCCAGCGGTGGTAAAAGGCGGCCCTCAGTGGGTCAGGGTCTCCCCCTCCCACAGAGGGGTCACCCTCACCCCGCCCCCTGCCCTCCCGCCCTGAATCTGGGCCGCCCCGGGGCTCTCTGGGAACACCCTAATGTGTAGTGACACCCCGCCAGCTCTGAGTCCGAACCTGAAGAAGGCCGACAGCTTCCAGTTTGGGACATTTAGCTACACGGCGAGACCACGTGAGGGAGGAGGGCGGGGAGAGAGGGGAGAGAGTGAAGCAGACGGAAAGCTCACAACAGGGAAACAGGGAGCACACCCGCTTTAAAGAGGCAGCCACTATTTAGCCACAGTGGGCAGCTACCCCTTTTCCCAAGCACCCAGAAATCTAAATTTTTATATGGTATCTGATCAGTGACAGCTGATGATAATGGTTAAAAACACTGTATGCTCCCCCACCCCCCCAAAAAAGGTCGGCCAGCTTTGTGCCCTTTTATCTATGGCCCGTAGCAATCTCGTGTTTGCTGCCCTTTGGCTGTAACTGCCACACCTACACTAATGGCATTCATCACGTATCTCTAACCCAGGCCTCTCCAGAAAGTTCTGGACCCGTGTACACAACTGCCTGCTGTACGTCTTCATGCAGATGTGACACGGACACCTCAAACTGGTTAGGTCCCAAGCCGACAGTCCTCTGAAGCCTGCCACTTATTCTGTGTTCTCCAGCTCAGTGGGTGCTATCACCACCCACCTAGCGGTCCGGGCAAGAGTCTCTAGACATACTGCCACCGTCTGTCAGTTCTTCTCCCAGCCACACACCCCCATCCGGGTGCGCTCCGGCACAAGATGGGCCCTTCAGAGAGACGTGCCTCCAGGGGCTCAGGGAGAAACAGGGCTCTGAAGCTCCGGCCTCGCCCTTCTGCTCCTGCCTCCTTCTCTTCATGCTCCAGAGCACAGCGTGCTGCTTCCAGTGCCCCCGACTCCACGCCCTGTCTCGTCTCCTCCCACGCTGTACTGGGGCGGGGGGGAGGGTGCAGGCTGCCTCTGTCTGGAAGGCCCTTCTCCTCCTACGCTCACTGCAAAACATGGAGCTGCCACTGCCGCCGCTCTGCCGCTCTTCCAGTCCAAGCCCGCGGAGAGACGGTGTTCCTCCCCTCCACGGGACACACGCGTTCATTGTTCATTTGTTCGCATGTTGCCAAAGTAAAGAAATCACCCCGCAGGAGCTGACTTGGTCCCACACACTGAATCCATCCTGGTCTATCATTTCCTTTACAAATACCCAAAATTAACCATGTGGTCTCAAAGTCGTTCAAGTGCTTATAAAAGCTGTGAAGCTAAAATGTCTTCAATCCCTTTATGCTCATCATGAAACACATATATACATATTTATATTTTGATCAGGCATTTTAAAGCGCTACTTACCCAAAGGTTGTTCAGCTGTTTGCTCTTTATTATCTATAAGAAAATAAAAATTCAAAGATGTAAGGTATTATTATCCATGATATGAACATCTTCAGGGCTAGAGATATATGAAAACAATGAAGACACATTGGTGACATTCAAAGACAGAATATGATTTCTAACAGCTAACTTATGATTTTAAGATTTCCGGATTCTTTCTTCTTTAGTTCTCACCCGAGGACATGGTTATTGATTTTAGAGAAAAAGGAAGGAGGAGAAAGAGAGAGAAACACTGATGTAAAAAACACTAACTGGTTGCCTCCCACACGTGCCCTGACCAGGCATGGAACCCACAATCTTTCAGTGTACGGGACAATGATCCAACTAACTAAATCGGCCAGGGCAAGATTTCCAGATCCTGACAACAACACGGACTGGGGTGGACGGCCTTGGGATCGGAGCCGGGGAATGCCTTTGGTAATGGACGACCATAGTGGGGGTCGTAATCTTTAATGGGCTGGGCAGAAACATAGTCTGAAAACAGTGGGTGCTGGGAAGCAGCAGCAGCAGCAGCGGAGGGCTGAACATTTACTGAATGCTTGCCCGGTGCAGTTACGGATGCTTTCAATATAACTGACTAGAACACACATCCCTGTCCTCTGCGAGGTGTATACAATTACTACCTGCATTTCACAGATAAGGGCCCTGAGGTGGAGAGAGACTAAGTCGCTTGTCCGGAGTTATCGAGCCGGCAAACCTCATCCCATGGTCCATGCTCTCTGCCATCGACTCTGCGTAAAATGAAGTATCTCTGACCCCGTGGACCACGTGGAAAGAGACATAGGGAAAGATGGAGTTCAATCGGTCATCTGTCCACTACTCTCAACAGGGTAACTTTTCTCTGGTATTTGTAACCATTCATATGCGGCTGGAGTCTATTAAAAGTTTATATTAAATGTTCTTTTTTTAAAACTCAAAATTTTGGGGGTCACCAAATATTGAAGAGTAAGGATATAATGAAAGAGGAGGCCAAGAAAATTCCAGAAGTTCAGTGGTGGTTGTTTGCAAAAATTTTCCTGAAGTAACTTTTTACAGTGTTCACCGAAGGGCAACAAATAACAGACTGATTTAGGGGGAAAGGGTTCTAAGCAGACCAAGAGAGGAAGACTCTCTGGCAGCGGGTGGGGTTAGATGTTTGGCTGTCTCCCTGCGGTGGCCCCTGAGCTCCAGGTTGGCCGGGCAAAAATGACACACAGCTTTTATAACTATGTGAATAATAGGGAGAACAAATGGTTTATTTTCGGGTATCTCTAAAACAAATGATAGGAAAGGGAGCTTATAAAGACTGTAAATTCAGTTTATCCCAAACCAGTGGCCTTCTGGTTTCTAGAATGTGCTTATATGTAATCAGCACAGCCCAATTATCACTGACAATAAGTGTTTATTTAAAAAATCTGAGCATGAAATGAAGAAACAGGTCCTAAATGAAAGAGCAGGGAAAATCTCCAGAGAGAGAACTAAATAAAATAGAGGCAAGCAAACTACCGGATACAGAGTTCAAAATAATGGTTATAAGGATGCTCAAGGAACTTCGTGAGAACTTCAACAGCATGAAAAAGTACAAAGAAACCATAAAAAAGACGAGTCAGAAACGAAGGATATACTAACAGAAATGAAGACTAACTTACAGGGAATCAACAGGACAGCGGATGAAGCCGAGAATCAAATCAGTGATTTCGAATACAAGGAAGCAAAAAACACCCAATGAGAGCAGCAAAAAGAAAAAAGAATCTAAAACTATGAAGACAGTGTAAGGAGCCTCGGGGACGACTTCAAGCACACCGACACCTGCATCACGGGGGTGCCAGACAGAGAAGAGAGTGGGCAAGAAATCGAAAACCTGTTTGAAAAAATAATGACAGACAACATCCCTAACTGGTGTAGGAGACAGACATGCAAGTCCAGGAAGCACTGAGAGTCCCAAACAAGATGAAGCCAAAGAGGCCCACACTGAGACACATCGTGATTAAAATGCCAAAGGTCAAAGACAAAGAGAGAATCTTAAAAGCAGCACAAGAATAGCAGTTAGTTACCTACATGGGAGCTCCCATAAGACTGTCAGTTGATTTCTCAACAGAAAGCAGGCCAGAAGCGACTGGCAAGAGTTGATAAAAAGCAAGGACCTACAACCAAGATTATTCTACCCAGCAGGGTTATCATTTAGAATCAAAGGACAGATAATAAAGAGCTCCCGGGACAAGAAAAAGCTAAAGGAGTTTATCACCATCAAAGTAGTATTACATGAAATGTTAAAGGGTCTTTAAGAAGAAGAAAAGATAAAAAAAAAAGGAACAATAAAATGGCAGTAAATACATATCTATCAACAACCAAATCTAAAAAACAAAATTAATAAGCACACAGAACAGAAACAGACCCACAGGCACAGAGTGAATGTGTTGACAGCTGTAGACTGGCGGGGGGTTTTGGTGGGTTGGGTGAGAATGGTGAAGGGACCAAGAACAACTTTGTTGCTGCGGAACTATCATGGGGTGCAAAGTACAGCACGGGGAATAAAGTCAATAATATTCAAATGACTATGTATTGTGTCAGGGGTGTACGAGGTTTATCGGGATGACTGTAAGCTACACAGTGTCTAGTCACTGGGGTGCACATCAGACACACAGTACTGGATGTCAACCGTAATGGAAAAATAAACAGTGATTTAAAAAATAGAGAAAAATATGGGCACAAAACTAAGAAAACTAGTTATGATGCTAAAATGTTGAGCTATAGCATGTCAGGGAATAAAAGAAATTTCTGTAAATACTAAATGACAGAACTGCCTTCTTCACCCAGTCCTGTTCCATCACCGCCTTTCGGAGCGCCCACAACCCAGAGAAGTCCTCTGTCTTTATGGAGTCCTCACTGTTACTCTGCCTTGCACCCCAGTTAAGGCCTTCTCATAAGCTGAACTGGTTCAGAAATCCGTTCTGATTAAAATTGGCCAGCAGAAAGTTAATGAATGGTTACTGACCAGCTACTTATCTATATAAGGCAAGGTATTCCCACGAACACACCTTTTACTCCAGATAGACACCCCGCCCACCTAGTTCAGGTATATTCTGTGATTGAGCAACTCTGAACAAGGTCCCCAGGGTCTGGCAAGTCTAGAATTGTTACACTGTTACCCTTTTGAAGACTGCTTCTTGTCTTTCAAATACAAAAATAAGGTACTTCCCCCATTAACTGCCTTCTTATGACCCAGAGTCACTCACAAAGATAAAAACTACATTCATGTTTAGTGTATGCAGCCTCCGCATACTTTTCTACCCTCATATAGTCTTATGATCTAGAATATTTTTAATGTTTTCACTTGCATGAAATTGCACTGCATGTAAGTGCTTATTTCAACCCTAAGTGATAATATTATTTTAATAAAGAAAAAGTTACCACTACTGTAACCAGTACTACTATAACAAAAGAATGTCTACAGTATCTTTAAATTACTGTACTCAATAAATTAAACATTTAAAACTAATTTTGTTGTATTACTCACCAGGATGCCCAAGATGATGTAATTCATCTGAAATGAAATAAAATAGATTAGCTTTGAATAATTTAACTGCCTATCGAGCACAAACAGTAAGACTAAGCAGAGAAGGTTTTGAGCTGTGAAACCACATCAGAACGTGGAATCGGTTTGACATTTCCAAGCACGTGACGGGAGAAGCCATGCGAACCGAGGAGGGAAGAGCACTGTGGTGGGCATCGGGCGGGACTTCTAAGCTGAGCGGTTATTCCTTTCACCAAGTGACAAAAAGCTACACAGACTCGTTCATAATTTGTCCCACGTTTCAGGGATTCTGGGCGATTACAGAACATAAACGGTCAAGATACAGGTCTGTCTGTGGCCTCAGTCAGAAACTCCTGGAAACTAATGAACAATCTCAAGTGATGTTTTCCTGTTCTAATGAAAGTTTCAATTTCAGAACAGGCGAAGACGTGCAGAACCACCGTGCAGATGATGCAGAGTCCCTGGAAACACCCACACCGGTTTGCCTGCTGTGTCTCTAACATGTTATGTTGGGGAGGTCTGTCTGTCACAGCCACTAACGCTCTTTTTGTTTCAAGCTCCTATATTCAGGACATGCTGCATTTGCTTCTGGCACCCCAGACGCCTCTTTGTTGTTGACAGTTCTTCAGATGCCCCCTGCTTTGGGTGACCTGGACAGCTTTGGGGATTACTGGGGAGGGGCTGTCGGGAGGCCGGCCTCTCAGGTGGGCTCTGAGACGTCCTGCTCAGGGCTGGACGGGGGCAGCATGACTCTGGAGGTGCAGAGGTCTCAGGGTCGTTGACCCGCACCTCCCAGCGAAAGGGCAGCATCTAAGCGCGCAAGACATGACAGCCGTCTGGCTTTGGGCACACATTGTGTGGAGATAAAAAATAATGTTAGCAAGTTACAAATGTCATCCTATTCATCCCGTCTTAGGTAGGACTTACTCTTACATGTTGTTATAGAATCAACTCAGGAGGAGCAGGGCCGGAGCACAGGGCTACTGCGGTTTTCTTTCGCCCTTTATCGTGCAGACCTCTGTCATTTCCCACTACTCAGGTGAGTGCCCTGTTCCTCCTTCCTCCCTTCGGTGGGGCTGTTTTACACATTTGCAGTGAGTCTGGATTCTCTGGTCATATTCTGCGTTCTATCCTGGGAGCTATCCTCCCCTGACTGGTTACTAAACGATCTTTAAAAAACTTGTGTACCTGTACTCACCCTTGCAGTGGTCACACCGAACAGTTCCACCACCCTAACAAATGCCCTGACCTGCCCCCGTGCCATCCCCACCCCGTCCTGATCAAACACCTTGAACAAAATACCGAAAATTAAACAGGTGACATTATGTCCCGTGGATAAAAAAGACATGACATTAGGACACTGCTCCTGATAGGTGCCAGCCCACCGAGGACGAAAGTCCCAACTTCGCACGTGTTTTAGAAAGAAAAGCTGGACCTAATTTTTCCACCTGAAATTTCTGGAGTTGTTTCATTGTTGGACTTGCATCTCTAAGCGTTCTGAACAGATTTATTTGAAAATCACGATTTAGTCACGTGTTTATTATTGAAAAAATTACAGGCAGAACCTTGCAAATAAGGAAGCATCACTGTAAGGCGATAATTCATAGGCATCGCCCTGAAGCCAGACAGAAGAGCAATGCTCATTTTATTTCTCGTTTTACTTATTTATTCTCAGAGGTCTCCAACGTTAGGAAGTTTTAAAAGTCATGCAATTAGGCGAAGAAGGAGTAAGAGGAGAAAGAGGAGCTGGTTAGGGTGTCTTCACGGAGCCTCCCCCATGCAGGGCCCAGGACCGTGGGACGGGGGCCCCCTAGGCTAGAGAGCGCCCGTTCACAGTTTCGAAAACAGTTGTTACAGTATTTCCAAGTCACACCACAGTTCTATAAAGGACAAGAAAACCAGGAGACATAAGATTGAACATTGTTTTCTTATTTTACCCAAGTAGAACTTAAGGTTTTTAGAACCTAAGGTTATTACAGTTTAAAGAGGCAGAAATTGAAAAAATACTTTGCTATCCACAAACCTAATTTTGTAAAACAATGTGATATTATACTAAGGGAATTTGAGTTTTAAAATGTACTCATCACAACTTATGTACAATGTTTTGGTTAATTAAAACAAATTAGGAACTTATGTTGAAACAGATTTTCAATTCTCTTTATAGATTATGGGAAAGGGGACATGGTAGATTAATCTACAGCCTTATAGCTTTAAAAATGGATCTTATCAATTTTATACTAAAGCATAACATTTAATATTTGATAAAACATCTGTTAAATAAAAACATCTGTCCTGAAACTTTCACAGAAACTATGTTTGCATTGAGGGGCATATTATCAGGGCCGAAGGGTCAAATAGTCTGTGAGAGTTTAGCCATCCATCTTCTCTTCACAAGTTTTGTGACGATAAAAGTTAGCATTAAGAATTGATTGCAATGTTCACTCTTCACAATATGTTATCCGGGAACTGTATTCTCATATACAGTAGAAAATCAACGGAAAATTAGTTATTTGAAGAGTACGTCAGTTTAAAGGTGTCTGTGGTAATTTATAAACCCTCCGAGACTAAGATACAGTGTCCTTGATTGAAATGATTTCTTGTAGCTAGTATTTTTTCCATTACCGCACTCAGCAGGCTAGAGCGCTCTAGCAGTCCCCAGAGGAACCAGCATGCAGGATACATGGTTTCAAACCAAAGGGTTACACTACCTTCCGTGCACTCCACTGCCCCATCTGTTCTTCCTTGTTCCAGAGAAAACAAATGTGAACACACTGTAATTCATGGTCTTAGAAGGGCAGCCATCAAGCAAACAGAGATAAACATCACAGAAATATGTTGGCAAACCAACACAGGCATCGACATCTCCTGCTACTGAAAACCTAACTATAAATGCATTAAGCTAAAATAGAATAAATTCCTAAATTACGCACTTCATAAGGGGGGATTGTTGATTAATCATTATTCCTTCCATCATATATCTGTTTTTTTCAAAATGTTTTATTAAAAATCTTTTCCAAGTTCTTTTAATTAAAGTTTTAATACATTTTTGCCGGAAGTGTTTAAAACAAACTCTAAGCCCTGACCGGCATGACCCTGCTGGGTGAGTGTCGTCGCCCTGCAAAGTGAAAGGTGGCCGGTTTGATTCCTGATCAGGGCACCTGCCTGGGCTGCGGGCAGGTCCCCAGCTGGGGGGCATGTGCAAGAGGCGAGACAAGAGCTGACTGAGACTGATGTTCCTCTCACACATTGATATCTCCCTCCCCTTCTTCCTCTGTTCCCTTCTCTTTAAAACTAAATTAAAAAATCTGAAAAAAACAAACTATACAATTCAAACATAATGAAAAGATATAAATAAGAAACTGTTTTTGTTATGGTATATAAACCTAGATTATGAATTTGAGTATGTGTTCTCCCTGATTTCTATATAGAGATGTAACTCCTGATACTTAACGCACCATTAAACAGAGCGGGGTAATAAGGAGTAGCATCTCTGTTGCTCAAATGTTCAGGTTTATGTGGCTTCTGCTACACTCCATTTGTCACAACACCGAGCAGCACGGCTTACCTACGGTGACTTCTGCCTTCTTGCTATCGAGACTGTCCCGGTCATTATAGACACGACACCAGTAGGTTCCCTGATGCTCCACATCCACATACGGCACCTGTATCAATATTAAAGTACACATGTATTTCCTTTGAAATTTCAGTTTAAATTGGCTTGGACGAAAAGTTGTTTTGTATTTAAAAAAAAAAACCCTACGAAACAAAATTTCAGAAGGCTTTAGAGACAGTGTTATTGTTTCCATTCACCAGGTTAAGTATTAGTTTAGGCAAATGATACAAGGAATCCAATAATGGTGAGTTCGGTGCAATACTATTATTTGACATTTCAGTATAAAGCCTTAGATGTGGGCTGGTGTTGTTTCCTAGCACTTTTGCAAATAGACAAATCAATTCATGTTAAAAAACAAGGACCTGAAGCAAATACTGAAAGTCTGAAAACACTGCCAACAAATGGGATTAATGTTAACTTTAGTTTTCAATGACACTATTTTACATAGTAGCACAAAAAAGTACCCTGAAAACCAGCTTCCTACCATGTATATCTTTTTCGTCTCATGGGCTAACAGGGCCTCGTTTCTGAACCACTGGTAGTGAGGAATAGGGCTTCCCACCGCCACGCACTGCAGGACCAGCGTGCTGCCTGGCGTCAGCTTCTGGGACTTTGGCTCAACACATATTTGCAACTTGGATTCAGAGATGGCATCCAGACTTCCTTAAATTAAAAGAAAAATATTATTAAACATAAATAAAATCTCTACGTTAAAAATAAAACCCCCCTCTGTAATTAAATCAAAATGTATTTTCATGTTCATCCTTCATTTTCTATAATCTTTTTAAAAAAGGGGTTTATTTATTTATTTTTTAGAGAGGGGAAGGGAGGGAGAAAGAGGAGAGAAACATCAATGTATGGTTGCCTCTCCTGCGCCCCCTACTGGGGGCCTGGCCTGCAACCCAGGCATGTGCCCCGACTGGAAATGGAACTGGTGACCCTTTGGTTCACAGGTCAGCACTCAAGCCACTGAGCCACACCAGCCAGGGTTATTTTTTACAATCTTTAATAGCACCTCCCAAACTGTTTCATAAAACAATGGCATTTCTAGAAATACTAAGAAATGTTCTGTGGATAAAAGAATGCTGTGGACAAATAAGTTTAGACAAGCGTGGGTGAAACGAAGTTGAGCAGATCTGGCACTGCAGGACTTCTCAGCGCTTTCAAAGCGTGAGTACGCACTGAGTACGCACTGTGCATGCAAGAGGGGAGAACAGTTCGAGTGGTTTCCAAATGCGTTTGGCAGCAGAGCCCTGCTGTCGGGGGCAAACATCTGGATACCCCCGGTCAGCACAGACAGCGCTACATTCTGCTTTAAGTTGACTTATTAAAATAAGGAGTGTTGTTATGAGCACTGAATAAATATGGACAGGCTGTCACTAGCATTTCTTTCCAAGGCAGATATCAGAAAGCATTACTTATGAACGCTCACTGTTACTCGAGTTCCTTGAGGACAGAGGAATGTTATGCATTACCAGGTCTCTCACAGGAGACTCTGTCTCACAAATTGCAGGTGATCAATAATATTTGTTGAATCCTGGCTGGAGTAGTTCAGTGGACTGAACATGGGCCTACAAATCAAGGGTCTCTGGTTCGATTCCCAGTCAGGGCACATGCCTGGGCTGCGGGCCAGGTCCCCAGTAGGGGGCGCAGGAGAGGCAACCACACATTGATGTTTCTCTCCTCTTTCTCCTTCCCTTCCCCTCTCTCTAAAAATAAATAAATCTTTTAAAAAAATAGTATTTGTTGAATGAGTAAGATTCCATCTATAAACATACTGAATTTCATTACATGCACAGATATACTCAAGAAATAAATAACTAATCAATACCATTTTTAGAGATGGTGTGTTTATTAACGTGCAGAGGGAAGAATGCAAGACAGACTAAAAACAAAAAGCCGGCTTCCCTCCTGTTCTTTCTGTCTGGCAGAAATGACATTACCACTTGACAGTGTGTGTGAATAAAAGATGGGGTCTGAGGTCCACCTTTACAGTAGACTGTTTTTTCCCCTTGATCAGTACTAGCTTCTGGACTGAAAAAGGTGAATGACAGAGCAGAAAAACAGTTTGATGAAATTTTTTTTTGTAGCAAATGATACACTACACGCCCTTTCATGTCTACATCTCCTCTGAAGTCTGATTCTACAACACAATTTTTTAGGAGTCATGCAGTAGTTTTGGAGGAAAACGTACAGTGTGGAAAGAAATGGAAAAGTCAGGAAGACTGTATTAGATTTTTTTTTCTCCTCCTAAACCAGAGACATCATTCAAATCCATGAAAGCTGGCAAGGTGGAAAAGTCAGCAGCAGGGCCAGACTGAGACAGGTTCTATGTCATACAAAGGCATGTGTGTGTATGTATATGTATATATGTGTGTATATTTATATGTTTGTGTGTGCACACACACACACACGCCCCTCCATAGAATAGAGAATCAAAGCACACGGGATAAAATCTTAACAACTGGTGACCTTATATTGGGTCTAGCAGACATGTGAGCTTTCGGTAATATTTTGACACTTGGAATTTATTTAAAAAGTAAACAATTAACATAAATTGAAATGAGGTAATTCCCTTCCTAACATTCAACTTCCTTACCCTGGAAGCTTTCTGCTAATTCTGTGACATCGCAAACATCCAGCTGCGACCACTGGCTGAATTCAAAGGTGCAGTTATTGTTGACTCGACAGACATAAAAGCCGGCATCTTTCACGTGCACTGTGTTAAAGATAAGTTCTGATGCATTTCCATTTGGGATCTGGGAAACAATCAGCAAGAGAATATCAGTCAAGAACTCATCAAAACATGCCTTACAAAATATGCTGTGCAAAATGTACGATTGCTTTGGAGTTTTGAAAAGTCTATCTTTTTTCTAAGTCTAAAATATGTGTCACTTAAAAGACAGACAACATTTTGAGTAATGTAGGGCTGAAGTCTTACTGTCTTCTACAAATCCATTAACCAAAGAATTAACAAACTCGCCCGTGTACCTTCCTGAAGCTCACGGACAACACAGGCATCTATCTGTCCTGTCACCTGAAACTGTTCAACCGCTGGCACTCAGAGAGTCTACAATGCCAGCGTTTTTATACGCTGAGTGGCCATATGACGTGACAGACACCACGGTGGAGTGGGCAGGGCACAGGAAGGTAGGCGTGGCTACGGATTTCCGTTCTGCCCCAACCGGCTGTTAGCACACGGGCAAGTCCTTTCCCCTCAAGTCCGAGTTTCTCACGTGCGGAATTCTGCAAGGGGGGATGGACTCCTCCACCAGCACACTTCTGTCATCGTTCTATCTTCTTACGACAGGGGGACTAGAGGACATTTAAAAAGTTACCTCTTTATTCATTTTGAACCACTGATACTGCACAAAAGGGTGCCCAGTTGCCCGGCAACAGAGCTTCACAAACTGTCCGGCCAAGACCGCCTTTGATTCCGGGTTCACAGTGATCTTTATTCCTTCAAAGAAAAAGAAGAAAGAGTTGAGTAAATAAAGTCACAGAAGAGTTTTCCTTGTTTATATTTCTGAAACAAAAAAAAAAGTCGTATTTTGGAAATAACCTGCATATTCATCCTCGCTATAAACCGCCCACTCAGGTCTCCTTCCCCGGCAGATTACGACTGCGTGAAGCTCCAGGCTCTGTAAAACCAGGAGGAGAGAAACTCGCCGGCAGAAGACTTTGATCTACCCCACTTCCCACGACTGGGGGAGAAGACTGTTTGTCACACTTCTCCAGTTCTTAGAAATATTTTTTCCACATTCTGACAGGTCTGAGTCAGGATGCAGCTACAGCAGATGCCTGCCCGGCAGCGGCCGTGGTGGCGTGTGCGGGGTCAGCTTTCCTGGACTCCGTGGTCGTGGGTGCGCACTCAGCCGGCACTTCCCCTGAGTGACTGCACTGCCGGTCACACACGTGGGGAGTTGAAATGCCAGTAAAAATGTCTACAAAAGACACCCGAATCTCAATGGTACGATTCAGTATTAAAATGGAAATTATCCTGTAAGCAGCAAGGCACAGACCCAGGACGGCAGGATGTAAGTTGGATACATGTGGCACATTTCTCATCTGAGAAATGACTATCAGCAAGGCGACTTGGGAACCTCGGACAGGAGCGTGCAAGGAACTCCTGGAGTCAAGGATGAAAAGGATCCCTCTGCCCCGTCCTCCTCTCTCTCTGTCACTGCCCCTGGAGAAGCCAGCTTCCATGGCAGGGGATGCTCCGGCAATACTCTGGCACAGGGATGCTCCGGCACGGGGATGCTCCGGCACGGGGATGCTCCGGCAGCCCCGAAGGAGGCCCCGGTGGCGAGGAAAGGAACACGGGCCTCCTGCCAGCCCGTGTGAACCGACCGTCCGACACAGGGAGTTTCCAAACCCTGTCGGATCTCTAGGTGGCTGCCGCCCTGGCCGACGGCTTCACGGCCGTCACGTTGGAGGCCAAAGCGTGAGCCCTCACCACCCCAGGAAGCCACTTCTGGGTCCCTCTCCTTGGAAACCGTACGAGGTAATAAACGGTTGGTGCTCGAAGCTGCTGGTTTTGGGGCGATTGTTATGTAACAACAGATGATGGGCACGAAAGAAACCCACGCGAGGGAACTCCGCACGTGCCCGGGCTGGGGCACGCAACGCCGGGTCTGTGGGCTTTCAGGAAGGAAGGAGACAAGATCATTGAAACGTGTAAAACTGAATTTCCTGGACCTACTTTTATTTTCTTTCCCCCTCTGTTGGGAGTGTGATCTCCTAAGAGAATCTTTTTCCTCCCCAACCGCCAATCCAAAGGAAGAGAATGAGACTGCAATGGAGAGGAGGGTCTACATACTGTCAACCTTAATACATCAAAGGGCCCAAACTTTCCAGGGGAAAACACAGTAGACAGGGTAAACTAGGTATGTGAAATCCATGCCAGAAAGACACCAGACAGAACCAAAGTCCAAGCCCTGACCAGTGTGGCTCAGCTGCTTGGGTGTCACCCGCAAAGCCGAAGGTCATGGGTCTGATTCCCGGTCAGGGCACGTGCCTGGGTTGCGGGTTTGATCCCCAGTTGGGGCGCAGACCAGACCGACTGATGTTTCTCTCTCACATCTACGTTTCCTTCCCTCTTTTTCTCCCTCCCCACTCCTTTGTTAAAAAAAAGTCCAAGATGAGTAAATATTGAAGGGTCCAGAGAAACCCTAGAAAATCTTTAATAAATAGAATAGAACCTCTCAAAAAAAGAATTTAATTCCCTCGCAAAGGGAGAGCTTGCATATTCATTAATTCTTTACGTTGATGCCAAGTTAGCACAGGATGGATGGAGCAAGAGTTCCTCTGAACTCTGTGAAACAAGTCCCTGGTGAGGTCAGAACACGGGATGAGTGTTCGTGCCTAAGCCAGCAAACTCCCAACGGTGCATTTTAATGCCAGGAGAGTCTCACAGCACACCTTTAAGATGCAGAGATTCTGATTTTCAAAGTTGAGGTGTGATGAGAGGAAATAAATTTGCAACAATAGAAGGGAACAAGAATGAATATGAAAAATACAGGAATCGTGGCTAAAATGGCTTTAAAATGTGGATGGATGTCTTATGGCTATCTCAGACCTAACGACACCCCAACCCCAGAACAGCCCCCCCCCCCAACCTTGCAGCTTCGCCCATCTCTGAGAACAGAAGCGGGTTTCCGGCCCCCCCACACGTCCAGTTACTCGGGATGGAAGCTTAGCAGTTGTTCCCGGTCCCTCCTCCTCTCTCCCTCACTCTCCACACGGATCTGTCTTCGAGTCCTGTCACTGCAGCTTTTCCCCGTCTCGTCCCCTGCAACGCCATGATCTCCAGGCCACCGTCAGCTCCTGATTGAAGGATCGGTAAGTCTGCCAACTCGTCTCCTCACCTCCAGCCAGCAGCCCAGTGTCTTGTTAAAACGTCCATCCATCCACCCCACTGACCTCCATCGTACATACGCAGGAGCAGCCAAGCCCCTTACCGCGCCCACAAGGGCCTGCGTGGACCAGCCTCTGCACCTCGCCCCTGCCCCTCTCCTCCCTGCTCACCGGGTTCCTGGCACTGGGGTCCTCGGCTGGATTCTCCTTCTAGCCCCCCGCTGCCGGATGGCAGATCCTCCAGCTTCCTGGGGAACCGTGTCTAGATGAGCCACCCCCCACCCTGGCTCTCTGTCGCTCCCACCCTGCTTCGTGCTCGCGACTGCACTCTCCACCGGGAAGCCCTGTGCCTTACGGCCCGTCCCATCTGCCAGAGCAGAAGCCTCACGAGAGCGATGCCCTTGTTTTTCTTAGTCACCGGTTTACTGGAACAGGGCCTGGCATACGGTGATGCAGTGGGTGTTCAACACATATCTGTTGAATGAATGTGTAATCATCATCATCATCATCATCATCATCATCATCGTGACTGTAGCAGCAATTTCCTGGATGTGCCAGGCATTCTGATCTCTCACCTTCAACATAACTGTACGAGTTAAATACTAATTAGGTCTACATTACAATGAAAAAAATGAATTAAGCTCTGACGGCGTGGCTCAGCTGGTTGGGGACACTGTCCCATAAAGCCAAAGGTTGCGGGTTTGATTCCCGGTCAGGGCACACGCCTGGGCTGTAGGCCTGGTCCCCGTCTGCGGCTTGTGTGAGAGGCAACTGATGGATGTTTCTCTTACACAATGTTTCTTTCCCTCTCTTTTTCCCTACCTTTCCCTCTCTCTAAAATAATAAAATCTTAAAAAAAAAAAGAAAAGAAAATGAAGTTAAGTAATTTGTAGGTCATCCAAATTAACTTGGGTCGATTATTTAACCTTTCTGAGACTAATTTTTTTTTCATTGTAAAAATGGCAGAACCGGGATACAAATAGAGGTTTTCTTGGACTTTAGAATCCTCGAACTTTTGCCCTGGCTGGGTGGCTCTGTTGGTCGGAGCATCATCCTACACACCAAAAGGCTGAGGGTTTGATTCCTGGTCAGGGCGCGGACAGGAGACAACCAGTTGATGTTTCTCTCTCATCCAGCCCCTCCCCACCCAAATCCATGATCATGTCCTCAGGTGACGATTTTAAAAATTATAATAAAAAAATAACCCCCCCATAACTTCCGTTGTTCCAGTGATGCCTTTTTCCTCCAACTTTCCTGAGGCGTAACTGACAAACACAAACTGTATATACTCAGCATGCGCAACAGGATTTAATACTCGTGCACAAATGAAATGGTGACCACAGTCGGCGCGCCTCCGGTGCCCGTCCCGCCTCCCACCGCAGCGAGCCGCTCTCACTGATGGGCGTGTCAGCCAGCGTGCGGTCTCTGGCCTCCTGACAGTGCTCATTAATTCACCACGGCAAATATTCTCTGCTACTGTTCAGAGAAAAGAGACAGGCACGATAGAAGTTCAAAGGCTTTCTCCCTACGGTGTCTTACAGGGGAAAGCATGACTTTAGTGGCGAGGGCCCACGTGTCCAGAATGTTCTAAAAGGTACCCTTCCCTTGTGTGGGAGATGGGACTCAATGATTTTTTTAAAGATTTCGATTCATTTTTAGAGAGAGGGGAAGGGAAGGACAATGGGAGGGAGAGAAACATGGATGTGTGAAAGAAACATCTATCGGTTGCCTCTCACACACCCCCAGCCGGGGACCTGGCCCACAACCCAGGCATGTGCCCTGACTGGGAACTGAACCAGAGACCCTCTGGTTCACAGACCGGCGCGCAACCCACACGAGCCACACCAGCCAGGGCGAAATGGTTTTTAATGTACATGCAAACTCAAAGTTCATACATCCGTTCCGTACCCACAATTTTAATAGTCTAGTCTTCAACAAGCAAGCAAATATGTGCATAGATGTCTTGCTGCTTCAACGACTGAGAATTGAAAGGAAAAATGTGATTTGGAAACCGCCCCTGGAGAGTAGTGAAGATGAGAAGTCACAACACCTCCCGTGTTTCAACCGCACACGCTTCCTTCCACCCACGCAGCCCCGTGCGACAGGGAACCGTGGCCAACCTTCGACCACGCTCGCAGCGCCCACGGGTCGGAGGTGCCGAACAAAGGTAAGGAGAGGAGACCGCACGGCGCCACGCGGGGAGCGCCGGGGCACACAAAGGAAAGTTGGGCCGTGCAGGGGGAACACAGAGCTTCCTGACAAACAGGCCTGTTTTCAGATAAGGTCTGCAGAGAAGCCGGAGAGGTCGCTCGGCTTCCTGTGAGCCGGGGAGGACCTGGCGCGGTGCGAGGGCACACGGGGACTGTGCTCTGCACACGCAGCGACGCACGCGGCGGCCGGGGGTGGCTCCTGACGTGACAGAAGGACGCGTCACGGGCTGCCTTCCAGTCATTAACCCTCACAATGCACGCACGTGTTGATGTGACTTAGAAACAGCTTTTCCAGGAACAGAGCTATTGTATCCACTCCAATGCATCTATTTTCAGAGGCCATGAACCAAAATGAATTTTCCATCTGTTTCCATCTAACACTCTTGCTCAAAGTTACTCTGAAACTTCCTAAGCTGTCCTTGGAGAGCGTCCTGCGGTGCCCCAGAACAAACACCATTCCTCTCCTAGGACGGTCTCCCCTGTCACACAACCGAAGTTCGTCCATGTCTGTCTCCTTACAAGTCAGCTCGCACTGGCACCTACTGCGGCTAAACCTGGGCGCCTCTCACGCCCCTGGTTCCTCCGCGTGGCCCAGTGACCCCGAACGCCGGGGCAGAGACTCGTCTCTCAGGCCTCACTTACTGCCCTTTCCATCTCCGCTTCTTCCTTCCTCACCCTTGTCCCCATCCACTCCACCCTTGCCTCTCTCTCTTCACATCTCCCTGTGTTCCCTTTGGACAATCTCTATTGCTCATGAAACAAGGGAAGTCCCTTCTAAGTAAGATCTAGTATTTGAGTACTTTTTAATTTGGCAAGAAGAAAAAAAAAAACCTGAAGTCCATGGGTCAAAGGGGCAACAGAGGTCATAATCTGTATCTAAGTTTCCCAGACAACCCAGAAACTGCCTAGCGTTATGGAAACGACGTGGAGTTCAGGTCAGGGCCAGCAGGCCTGGGTTCTCACCTACCTCTGTCAGTAGCTGGGACTCTAGCCAAATGGTAACTTCTGGAAATCTTGTGTTCCACATAAATGTTTGCTCACATTTAAAACTTACATGTTCACAATAGTACTCTTCTGAAGATACAATGTGAAGTAAAGGTATTTTGGCTACTAAAGAATAATATTAGCTCTGGCTGGCGTAGCTCAGTGGATTGAGCGCGGGCTGAGAACGAAAGTGTTGCAGGTTCGATTCCCAGCCAGGGTACATGCCTGGGTTGCAGGCCACAGACCCCAGCAACTGCACATTGATGTTTCTCTCTCTCTCTCTCTCTCTCTCTCTCTCTCCCCCCCTTCCCTTTCTAAAAATAAATAAAATCTTAAAAAAAAGAATAATATTTAACTACCTCTGCTCTTGTTTTAGAGACAAAAAGTGAAATCAAATAGCAGAGACATAATAATGAGCGTGCTAAAAGGGATTAAAAAAAAGTGAAATGCTAGGAAATAAAAAAGGGGCGGGGCGGGTGGAAAAGATGCCCCGGAAGTGGCCTCACGTGCCACCTGACACAGGGGAGCGGGAGGGGGAGGGCAGCATCACACAACCGGAGAAGGAGAGCGCCTTAGGGCTCAGGCAGTGAAACCCACACGTAGACGTCAATTCCCTCTAAACATCCCCCTTGTCCAGCCTCTGCCGAGCCAACTCCGGGCCAGCGCATTGCTTCTTCCTTGGCAACCACTTTGTGATCTACGTCACTCTAACTGATAGAGTCTATAAATATGTGCTCAAAAGGTTTCCACTTAAAACAAAAGAAAACAAATAAAAGCATCTTGAACTGCACGTCTAAGTTTATCTACATTTACCAAGGACGCAGATGCCAATACTGGTTGCTTGGGGACCAGGGTTTTTGATCCTTTAATGGAAAAAAAAAAAAAAAAAGGTCTAAGAAGCCATTATAAACTTGAGGTTCAAACAATTGCAGCACACTGAATGCCCCCGCCCCCCTCAAATCCCCATGGAGAGGACCCACTCACGGAGTGGGCCAAAGGAGCAAGTGGAGGAACAGCGCCGGAGAAGGGGGACGGCTGCCATCCAAGAATGAAAACGCCAGGCCACTTCTCTGACAAAGCACAGGCAGGGCCAGACTGAGGGGCAAGCTGGCCTGCCCACGTGCCGTGCCACGGAAAAGCCCAGTTCGAGAGAAAGCAGAAGAGGGTAAAACCTCAGTCCTGTGGTGGGTGTGCCTTCAGAAAATACAGCGGGTGTCGGAGCCCACAGAAAGCAAGACCGGGGGTGAGTCACCTTGGCTCAGGCCTCATGCTGAGTGAGGGACCACTGAAGTTTTAGCTCCCAGTCCAGGCAAGTGCTCCGGCCAGAGATGGGGGAACGCGGCCCCAGCTACTCCTGGACTCCCCAAACAAAAACAACAGAAACTCGGTCGGTGTCTCAAACACAGAGAAACTCCATACTGCGGCCATCGCCTCGGCGACCTCTGGCTTGACCCCACAAACCGCTGGAATGGAGTATGGCAAAACAGGACGCAAAGAAATCGAACGCTTCCTCTTCCCCCTGCGTTTAGGCCTTCCAGGCCTCCTCACAGGTTCACAGCATCTTCCACAGTCAACTTACCCAGAACAGACCTCTTGCCAAAGACAACCAGAGGAAGATCACTGGACTTTATGTGAGATAAGAACTAATGTTCTTTTGGATGCATTGCTTCAAAAGAGAGAGAAAACAGTATTTCTAGTTTGTATTTTCATCAGGATTCAGGAATACACTGAGAAGGAAAACTGGAGATCAGATGAAAGTCTCTATACACTTTCTGTATGATTGCACTGGGCGTGATCATACAGGCTCGGCCTTGCTAGGCTGAACGTTCAGCAGGCAGGGGCTCTTCGTTCAGTTCTTTCTGCATCCACAGGACCCCGTGCCTGGCACAGCAAAGGTACAGGAGCACAGTAAATGCTTCTCGAGTGAGTGAGCCAAATCCCAAATTAAGTTGGTTCTATCAGAGCTTCCACTTTTTTAAAAGTGATTTTATTTTTTAGAGAGGGGAAGGGAGGGAGAAAGAGGGAGAGAGACATCAGGGTGTGGTTGCCTCTCACACTCCCCCTACTGGGGACCTGGCCCGCAACCCAGGCACGTGCCCTGACTGGGAATCGAAATGGGACCCTTTGGTTTGCAGACCGGTGCTCAATCCACTGAGCTACACCAGCCAAGGTTCAGAGCTTCCATTCTTAATATAATTACAATAGTTTTTCTTATTAATATCCTTATTAAAGTATTAAAATTCTCCACAATTCTTACATTTTTTTCGTTTCAGTATCTGTAAATCCAGTGTTTTGGATGATCCACATAAGATACAGATAGAAACCTAACCGTAAATTACTTCTCCCTAAAATCACTGAATTTTGCCAGTTCCCAAAATACTTCCTCTTAAATCAATAATTAGCATCCAAGGACCAAGTGATCCGATGGCCTGCAGGTAACGCGACACCCAGCCGCACAGGAGCAGGCGCACACAGTGATGCAGAGACTGTGCCCCTGGTCCCGTTCTCCCCTCCCACGTGCCAACGCTCCAGGGAGCGGGCCACTTCCCAGTATCAGAACAATCTGCCTAGGACAACAGTGACAATCAAGTGCTGATCCCACTATTGGGAGAAAAACACAAAAAGCAAAAATAAATTAAAAGAGAAAAGACTACTGATGTTTCTTACAGTATGGTACTGTATTCATGGCTGGCTTGCCAAAGATCAAAATATATTGTTACAAATTTCAGGTACACCTAAACAAACAAGTGCCCCGATTTCAACCAGGCCCAGTTTTGTACATGGGGAGCTTTGAAAAACTGGACACTCAGGCCAGCGCTCACCGTACCGGTCCTGAGACGTGAGGCCTCTCGTGTTGTCTGGATGCAGGCCAGCACGGCACCGTGTCACGTAAGTGCTTCGACTCTGCGAGGCGGAGCACACTGACTCTCAGTTTATAGACTTGACGACCAGTGGTCAGAGTAACTCAGTCTCATTATTGCAGAAGAAGAAGAAGAAGAAGAAGAAGAAATAAAATTACATTTCCTTCCCTGAGAGGTTCCTAAATTGCCAGAGGCCCAGGTACTCCATAGGTATGAGAACTTGGTAGCTAGCAGAGTACCTCAGCCTGGGGGATTTTAATCATCACAACCGCTGGGTAAGATTCCAGGCACTGGGGAATATAAAAAGGAATGAAGATCACCTTAAGGAGAGTTTACTGGTTCTATGTAGACAGGATTCTGCATGAGCAGCTAGTGGTTCCTGCCTCTTATGTCTTGGTATGAGAAGTCAGTGAGAAACACATGCGTCGAGCATCTATTACAATGCGTAACACAAAGCGGGCATTTACAGGAGGCCTACTGTATCATCTACATTAGGCCTTGTAAAGTGGAAGATAATCAATCTGGAAGTCCAAGATGCCTGACTCACACAATCCAGGGTCCTTTCCATTTGTAGTAGACACTTCAGTTACTGCCCCAGGACCTGTGACCGACCCCCTTTCTCCTTCCGACAGGCCCACCTGTGCTTGGTGGTCCATGTGCAGATTCTGTTCGGTGTGGTTTCTGGAAAGCGGACTCAACCCAACTCTACCCCGGGCTCTAGGCCAGGCGAATGAATCAGCACATTCCGTCCCCTGGCCATGGTGACGGGTGTAGGAACAGGCACGAAGGGACGACGTCAGCTCATTAGAGTGACTCTTATGATTTTTGCGGGGACAAGGATGAATGCAAGAATGAGCAGCAGACACCCTGTGCCTACCTACGTACACAGTCAGTCTTAGGGGGAAGCCAGGGGCAGGAAAGAAGAGCCAAGATGAAAATAAACCGACGCCTTGGAAACAGGGCTGTTCCCGGCCTCCTTTCCTGAAGCCCAACCTGCTTCAAGGCTTTTCAGTCAGAAGAGCCCACACGCCCCCTCTGCCACGCCCATCTGAGCTGGGCTCTCCGGGCCATGTAACCGACGGCACACCGCTACCACGGGCCCCGCACCCCCAAGCCCCGAACTGACAAAGTCAAAGACAAGGTCGGAGTGATAATTCTAGGTTTCTCGTGTTACCTTGAACACAGCATCACAAACAAGTCTGCTGTGTAGTAAACGGTGCACGCGTCAAAGGCCCGTGAAGCAGAGAGCACCGTGCGTTCCGTCCTCGGCCTCCCCAGTGGGGCCCGTGAAGGCGAACTGGGCGTCCTGGGCGTCCGGGGAAGCAGGTCTGCGGTGCCGGTGCCGGTGCCGCCGCAGCCTGAGACGCCTTGGCCCCTCCTGCCGGCCCCTCCTGCCGCCCACCAGCTCTGCCTGCCTCCCATTCCTCTCACTGCACTTTGGAAGTGAGAGGCCTCACTCGGCACTGAGAGGGCCAGGAAAAAAAAATCGTACGATTGAAACAATCAACATTTCAAAAGCATCGTGTTGGCCAAAACCTTTAAACTGTTAACTATTGGTCATACCTGCTTTACCTCATTCGTGTACACACATATAAAGAAATACGTGTGTGTTTATTTTTTTGGCTATAATATTTCAACAGAAGTCACAGAAATCCTACCCCTAAATACTTTAGCATGTATTTCCTTGGAATAAAGACAGTTTTCTATAGAAGTACAATACCATCATCACACAATTCCCTAATATCTAATAAGCAGGTTATATTGAAATTGTGCTACTTGACCCAAAATGCCTTGAATAGCTGGTTTCTTAAACTGCAAGCCAATTGATGTTTATGCATTGTATTTGGTTTTTACATGTTCTTTATATGTGTCAACCTTGGGGAAAATGGAGGCTCCGTACTTCTACCTTTTCCAAAAACATGTAACACAGTGCATCTGGTCAAACACGCCAGTCTCGCCCAGTGTGCCTCCAGGACCCTGGGGAACACCCCCGTGGGGAACACACGCGGGGAAAGGCCCACCTGGGGGGCTGAGGAGCTGGAGGGCGTCGGTGTGCTCCAGAGCCTGCAGGAAGTCACTCAGCTCCGTGACAGTGCAGCCCTTCTCGCCCAGGAGCTTCAGCAGGCACAGGCTCGGGCTTCCTTCGGGCTCCAAGACCTTCAGGGAACACTGCTCCAAGTCCAGGCAGCTGAAAGCAACAGATTTAATTCAAGTCAGCCGTTTTCTTCACTGTAATACGCCCACTCTATGCTTGGCACCAGAGGTATTGCAGGAAATAAACGGCAAGGTGTTGAGTGCTGAAAAGCTATTTACGTTATGAATACCACTGTTCTTCCTTCCTCCTGCCACTGCAGGGGATCCAGTCGGCATGGCAGTGGCGAATGTAGCCCAGCACTGAGTCGGAAAACCGGCGGGCAGGAGGTGGCACACAGGACCCAGGCCTGCAGATCGGCTTTCCCGTGGGGAACCAGGCTGGCATTGTACCTACGCTGCTTTAAGGCTTGCTTTTGCTAAAACTCCCTCACTCTGAGTTAAGACTGCACGTGTTTAATGTATATCTCTGAAGCAACTCCCTGAAGTCTGTGCTAAGCTGTCCCAAGGACAGAATGTAACCAGATCAATCATTTTTATTTGTTCCCTTGCATTTGCAACATTTTTTTTCTTTGTTATCTGTAAGAAGTAATCACTTAAAGTAAACCTAAGTATAATGAATGAGAACCTTCTTGGATGTAATGCCACTAGAAAGCAACAGAAGCCTGTCCAGGCAATGGTCGAGGCACTCTCTCTCTCAGAGAGTGGCCACGCCGTCCCTTCTTCTCCACGGGACTTCTGCAGTCTGTGTGAATTTGTTCATCGCAGCCACAACGCACAGACCCCGCTGGCCGGAGTCTGCATCAGTAACTCTGAAACCAGCAGCAGTGGCAGCCCTGGAGAGGGGGTGTGGGCAGAGCTCATGGCTGGATGGCTCCCTCTTCACTACAAAGCTTTCTGCACTCCTGAATTTTCACTATGTGCACTCATTTTCTCAACAATTAAAAAAAAAAGACGATGCTACTGATGGTCAAAGGACTTGTAAGTGCTCAGAAGCGCCCTAACACAGGGGCAGGTGCACTGTGGTCTGTGGGTTCCACCTGCCCGGTCACCTGATTTTGTGAATAGGCTGACAGGAACACAGCTACACTCACTAACTTCCATGTTTACAGAGGGGCATGGATGCTTTCCTGCTGCAACAACACAGGTGAGCAGCTGGGCTGCAAAGCTGGAAATGCTATTTGGTTCTTTACGGAGAAGCCTGCTATCCCCTGCTCTAGGAATCTTTATGTTTTTTCTCGTTGTCCTCTTGCTGAAACTATCCTTCTTGCATATTGGTAGTTAACACACATATACAATGTCCTTTGCAATGTTACTGGGCTCAGAGGTGGTATACAAAGTTAGAAATGCGGGCTAAGGTCAGACTGTGGGGGGCCATGAGTTAAGTGACAAGGGCTATAGATTTCAGTCATTTCACAGGAAGGGCAAATACAAGTATCAAACACTCAAGAGAAGAAAAAAAAATCAAGGAAAATCAAACAATCAAAACCAAAACCAAAACAAACCAACAAAAAAAACTTTTCAAGGAGACATAACCAACAATAAAGGCAACAAAAGCCTGTAGGTAATCTGTCGAATTTTCACCTCATAAACCTTTGCAGGCACCCCTTGCTTTCTGCCAGTTTGAACCACGGACCAACACAAACTCTCGCTTCTCCCAGACCCGCAACCGATCCATCAGTCCCACTTTAGACACAGCTTCCTAATGGTGCTTATCTTATATACCACAGGTTGGCAACCTTTTCCTTCGAGCGCCAGAGAGTAAATATTTTAGGCTTACGAGCCACAGAGACTCTATCACACAATCTTCTTTCTTGTTTGTTTTGTTTAACAGTTTTTTAACTACAAAACCACTGGTAGCTCATTAGCTGTACAAAACCAGGCAGTGGCCTCAATTTGTCCCGTGGGCCACTGTTTGCAGACCCCTGGTCTGTGTGTCTAATTCGACATTATTCTGCCTTAAAGCCCTGAGCTTTTCTTTCATAAGCATATCTTAACTAGATTAAAGTACTCCTTGAAACAGAAACCCCATCATATATATATCCATTTAGTCCTGGCTGGTGTAGCTCAGTGAATTGAGTGTGGCCTGCAAACCAAAGGGTCTCTCCGGTTCGATTCCCAGTCAGGGCACACGCCTGGGTTGCAGGCCAGGTCCCCAGTAGGGGGGATGTGAGAGGCAACCGCACACTGATGTTTCTCTTCCTTTCTTTCTCCCTCCCTTCCCTTCTCTCTAAAAAAATACATAAATAAGATCTTTAAAATATATGTATATATATTTAATCCCTCAGTACCAAAAATCTGTCTTGCCCATGTTAATTATTCAAAATTGAGTGACTACTGAGTGAATTTCAACCACAACTGGAAAGCCTGCAGGCCTGAAAAGGGGAAGGAATCAAGCATAATCGTGCCACCGCAGCGGCGGCAGAGTTATGGTCAGCCAGCTTTCATGTGCCTTGAACTATTCTCCAGCCATGTTCACTTTGACCAGTTTAACTGAAAGCAATTTTATGGCTCTGCTGACACAGCATTTATAGAGAGGTCCTGCCAGACTTACAATTCTGTGATCAAGTTAGTTATCTCATAAAAAAACATACCCAACCAAAATAATTTCAATGGTAATATCACATATCTCACAGGACTGTTAGAATTAAATGAGATAATCCACGTAAAAAGAACTTAGCACAGTGCTTAGTAAATGACAAGCACTTAACAAAAGCTCTTATTATGCAATAAAAGCATGGGAAGATCCAAAGAATATTAAGGTTGATTTCTTTTTATTTCTTTTTTTAATTATTGTTTTAAAGATTTTTATTTATTTATTTTTAGAGAGGGAAGCAAGGGAGAAAGAGAGAGAGAGAAACATCAATGTGCAGTTGCTGGGGGTCATGGCCTGCAACCCAGGCATGTACCCTGACTGGGAATCGAACCTGCGACACTTTGGTTCGTAGCCCGAGCTCAATCCACTGAGCTACGCCAGCCAGCTAACACTGATTTCTTAATCATGTTTATTTCTGAAACCGTTTTAGTTTTACCTTAGAAATGTTTTGAGCAGCTACTATTTCGGTAGCCTGATACTGTCCTCCAACGCCCCCTATCACTGTTAACTAGGTCTTCCTCTCTACGGGCCCTGGTTACATTGATACATTCAAGCTCTGGTTAAACGGGAATCTCCACGACACGTGGATCACCCACTCCCACCTCTGCAGTGCAGACTGGCGGCAGCACAGTCTGAAGTCCGTGGTGGGGTATGATGAAAATCGGGCCAAGACTGCCTTTTACTCAAAGATTGTCTTCCCTGTATTTCTGACAGTAGAGTGCCTTTTCTTTTACGGCATAGTGGTGACTCCAACAGTAGCAGAAACAAAAGCTGAAGAGGCCCGTTGGTCCTTTATTTTGTACAAATTTACATCCCCAGTCCTCGTAATGGCCAGGTCAAGGAGCCGGTATTAGAGACAGCATAAGGGTCACAAACTTTTCAAATACTCAGAACGTGAGATCGGTAAAAACAAAGGTGCTGTATGATGAGTGTAGTCTTCATGATTCAGAAAGTTTATCTGGGCCTGATCCATGAAATCAAGGGGCCATCTTGTCAAATGCCACCAAGTCATGCTGTAATTAACGTTTCTACTGACACAGAGGAAAGGAAAGTCTTTCTTTTTTCTCCCTTATAAAACAAGTAAGTATCAAACTGAAGTAGACAATGATGTCGCTTCCAAAACAAGAGGCACCGGAGAAAAACAAATTTCTCTGTCTGCTTCCCTTTGAAGAATTTTCCACACGAGCACCGGCTTTCGACTCAGATGATGCTTATGAGTACCCGGCTTCTCTTTCTTTTTTAGTTACATTCCTGTAAGACTGTGCTTTGAAGTGGTTTCCACCAGTCCTCATTTGGAATTTCTGATTTGAACGAAAAGGCTCTTACTGAACAAAAAGACTCTTACTGATACATTTAAAAAGTGTGTGTATACTTATCTTTATGTTTAAAGGTATATAATCAAATGAAACATATCATTCACCCTTTAGGGTACAAACTATGGCACTGTTTGTAGGCTCTTCTCTTTTTGATACACTTACTCTTTGGAATTTTCATTCTTTAAGTCAACAACTATTTACTAATCATGTAAAATAGGCCAGTCTTTTTCCCTAGGCTTTGAGGATATATCGAATAGCAGCAAACAACACAAAATTCCCTCTCCTCCTGAATTTCCTTATAGGAGGAGGACACACACACACACACACACACACACACACAGATTTCTCTCTCTCTCTGTATATATATACCCATCCACCCGATTGTCTCCACTGAGGCCTGTGGAGAAAAACAAAGCAGAGCAGAGGGACAGGCAAAGTTGGAGCAGAGGATAGATGTAGGGGGTAATTTTAAATAATGCGACCAGAGAAGGATTCATTGAGAGGGGTGACTTTTGAACTGACATTAGAGAATAGAGACGGAGGGAGAGAGAGAAACATCGATTTGTTGTTCTACTTATTTATGCGTTCACGGGTTGTTTCTTGTATGTGCCCTGACCGGGGATCAAACTTGCAACCTTGGTGGATGGGGACAATGCTCTAACGGACTGAGCTACCTGGCCAGGGCTGAGAGGGTGACTTCTTTTTTTTTAAGATTTTATTTATTTATTTTTAGAGAGGGAAGAAGGGAGGGAGGGGGAGAGAGAGAGGGGGAGAGAGAGGGAGAGAGGGAGAGAGAGAGGGAGAGAAACCATCAATGTGTGGTTGCTGGGGGTCATGGACTGCAACCCAGGCATGTGACCTGACTGGGAATCGAACCTGTGATGCTTTGGTTCGCAGCCCGCGCTCAATCCACTGAGCTTTGCCAGCCAGGAGAGGGTGACTTTTAAGCAAACATCTGAAGGGGTGAAGGAGCAAGTCACGAGGTCCACCTGCACAGACCAACTCAGGCAGAGTACACAGCAGCACAAAGATACACAGTCTGCACGGAGAAGCCAGAAAGCAGGCTTGAACACGAGCAGAGAAGGGGAGGGAGACAATATGGACATCAGGTCCAAGAGGTCATGTTAGCTAAGTTGTGTTTCTACTCTGCGTTGTGAGCAGAGGAAGGCTAAGACTGTTGTAACGTCTTAAAAGAATCATTCTTACCGATGTATTGAGGACAGACTGGGGGTGGGACAACGCAGGAGGAGAAGTTAGGCAGCTACCGGGATAGCCCAGGCGAGAGGGGACGCTGGCTCGCCCTGGTGCCGTAGCCGCTAGGGCTGGATCCCGGATCTACACGGAAGAGACAGCAGACAAGGTGCGCGGGAACGTGGAAGCGGCGTGTAAAAGCGGAGTCAGGAAAGACTCCGAAGTTCTGGGCCCCGGCAACCGGAGGGAGGCAGTTGCCACCGACTGAGATGCACAAAACTGCAAAGGAAAGAGGCTTCTGCTAAATTTTGGGACATGCCAAGTTTAAGATGTCTATTAGTCAATCCAGAGGAGATGGCAAATAGTCTTCTACACGTATGAACGGGGACTTCAAAACACAGACATGCACTGAAGACATGAGTTGAGAGTAATCAGCCCAGACAGACGTGGAGTCAGGAGACGAAAGGGTAACACCGAGAAGGGGACCGGGTGCCGTGTGGACGAGGAGAGGCAAAGCCCATTCCCCAGGCACTCCGAAGTGCTGGGCCCGCAGAGACAGGAGGGAGAGAGGCAGGAGGAGCGCTTTCCTTCCAGCCTTTCACACCTGTTCCCCTTCCCACCACAAGCTCCCCGAGGGCAGGTTTCTGCAGCTACCGGAGCACCTGGCACACAGCAGGTATGCAGGGACTGACTGGTTTCCGTGGTCCATGTTCTAAGCTTCCTCCTTCCAGGATTTCAGGCGGCAAACTGGTGCCCCCAGGAGCTCTGCGGCTCCCGCTGTCTGCACCACCACAGAGTTTATGTAGCCTGGGCACAACCCTCAGAACCTATGGACACGGCCAGCAAAGAGTGGTCAGTATCAGCTCAGCCTGGACGGGAATTAGGCCTGAGTTTGTATTGAGGGCATCTCCGTACGGTCATGGTTGTGGGCAACTAAACTACTACAGGCTAGGATTTATTCCGAGTCATCAGGAACCATCTGAAAACATTTACAATTATTATTTCGAATTCCTGATGGGCAGTTCAGAACAGAGGCCTGTGGTTTATTTATTCTCATCTAGTCTGAGGAAGGAGAGAGTCAGAAACAAGCGAAAAGAACCAGAATAGGCAACGTTTTCAGGTTTTAGGGCTGTGAATCCAGAGACTCAGAGAAAAAGCACTTTCTGTTTTTCTGGGAGCTGCTACCCACTGGGACTCTCACACAATTCCTAGGTTTGACTCTGGAGAAAGATACCTCTAGGACCCTGCACTGTTATAGGTGTTCTTCTGCCATTAGTATGAAATGACTTTAAAAGAACTTTTTTTTTTGGTCTTAAATAGAGTAAGCATCGCCAGCTTACCTTGCACCCCTCAGGTGTCATTCTCTAGCCCTCAGGTTCCCAGTGCTCACCTTTTGTTCTATCAGTTTAATTCTGATTTCAGTAGGTAGGTGAGCTTAATGGTCTTCAGTTCTCCAGCCTTCGGGATGCCCTGACACCCCTCACCACAACTAGCCCACTCCACACTAACCTTCAGTATCTTGGAAGACTGGAGAAACTTGATCTCTCGTCTGACTTCCCACCCCGAAACCCCCAGATCCCACGTATGCACGCCCTCGCTGCCTGTCACCTCTTCCCGGCAACTGCCCTTTTCTCCCCAGTGTCTTCACCAGACGGTATAGAAAGCTAACACCATTCTGTAGCCTTTAACACAATCTGACCGAAGGCTTAGGAAGGAAAGCTGAACACCTGATGTCAGGTGTCCACTGCTTTCGGATCCCACCAGCCCCGCGTCTGCAGTGGTAGAGCCTTCCTTTCTTCTCTCTGCTTCACCACCAAGTAGGAGCCCTCCTCAGGGAATCCCAAAGCCTAACACGAGGACTAGACAATGCCACAGATTAACCCATCACAGACCGGGTGCACCGACCCCCAAGAAAGACAACTGTTTACATCACTGTAAGTCTAGGAGTTCAGAAATCTATGGACCTAGAATAATCGTATTTTGGATTTTCTTTGCACAGCAGAGAAAAAAAATACACTATCTGTCTGCTCAGCTTCGTGAGCTTTCCACCTCTTGGTTCCATCCTCGCGTTGTGACTCCTCCGTATGGCCCAATCACCCCCAATCACCACGACTGTGGTTTAACCCAAAGTCCCTGAAACTCAAGGTTCTTGTGAGGGGTAAAGTAGACAATGCATGTAAACACTCGGTACATCGGTATGTACTAAGTGGTTAATAAAATGATAAAAATCTGTCATTGTTTTTCATAACCAACGTAGCATTTTACATGTTACCTGGGAATGTTCCAGAATGACAGTCCATTACTAAGCCCTTATAAATAGGAGCTAAATACTCATCATCTTTTTATTATCTGGAACTTCTAGCAAATAACAGGCACTCGGTAAATGTAATTTTGAATGAATATTGCTCCTCTTAGTTCAAAAGTATTCAGAGTGTCTGAGATGGGTTCTGTGCATGATACATAGAATCTTAAGTAATAATTCCTGTTCTCAAGGGGTTTATAAAGAAGTACATAAACAATGTATAGTATAAGACAAAGTTTAGTGACATGAGAAGTTAAAAAGCGCTGCAAAGAGAGATCCAAATCGTCACAACGGTAAAGAGCGGGGGTTCTTCGTGTGGTCGGGGAACCCCTCGTGCAGGTGTGGAGAGCCGTTCACAGGATCCACAAGGTCACCACGATTTTTCAAAATAACACTACGACGTGTTATTTATCTTTTTCACTCACTCTCCCCAGGAGTGCTCACTGGAGTATCTGGTGTTACACGGCCTGCACTAGCGCAACACACCGAGTGCAGAAGCACATAAACGGAGCCACCAGCTCTCTGCAATGGAGCCAAGACACGGAGATCTGCGAAATGGCAAATGATGCCACTTTTCTAATTGTCTTTGTTTTGCCACAAAAACATGTTATTTCTGTTAACGTGCAATGGGTTATTCTTTTTTTTAAATTTTATTTATTTTTAGAGAGGGAAGGGAGGGAGAAAGAGAAAGAGAGAGAAACATCAATGTGCGGCTGCTGGGGGTCATGGCCTGCAACCCAGGCATGTGCCCTGACTGGGAATCGAACCTGTGACATTTTGGTTCGCAGCCGGTGCTCAATCCACTGAGCTATGCCAGCCAGGGCTGCAATGGGTTATTCTTTTAAAGTAAGTTAATACTTTAAATTTGTCTTAGTTTTAATTTCTAACATGGCAAAACTCAGTATGTGCTATATGTATGTAATATATAGAACCCACACAAAAAACTCTCTGGGTCCTCAATAATTCTTAAGGAGTTTCTCAGGGGCGTCCAACCTGTGGCCCAGGATGGCTGTAAATGGGGCCCAACACAGAATAGTAAATTTACTTAAAACATTATGGGATTTTTTGTGTGTGATTACGCATAGCAATATATTTGATGTGTGGCCCAAGACAACTCTTCTTCCAGGGTGGCCCACAAGATGGGACACCCCTGGAGGGAACCCTGAGACGAAAAGTTCAAGAACCACCAATACAGCGGTTCCAAGCCTGGTGACAGGAAAACAGTTTCACTTATAGTTTAACGTTCATAGTGAGCTCAAGAAGCCAACTTGGTGAGCTGGTTTGATGGAGGAAGATGGTGAGTTTAGCTTCAGTCTTTCCCACCATCCTTCTCTCCCCACGTAAGAAGCTTCATCATGAACTCCTGCACCCCAAACTCTTCACTCTCGTTATCTCTTTACCTGCACTTCTTCCTAACCTTCCTGAGGTCTCCCAGGCCTGTGTCCATATCCCATCGGTTTGCACTTTAAGTCCCTCGGAATTTTGCCCTATCATAATGGTCTCCAGAGAGCCTTCCTGCTGTCAATATCCTCCTCGGTCAACCTCCACTTCTCTTTCTCAGCCCCAAGGGAGAAGCGGAGGGAAAGGGTGTCAACACCGGGCCCCAATCTCGAACCTCTCGCATGTCCAGCCCTTTCCTGGGTCAAAGCTCTCTCTGCAAGGTTACCGAAGTGCTCCCCGAGTCCCACCTCGGGGCTCCTTCCACACCAGCGGCCCCTGCACGACCTGTGTGGCCACGGCGCGCTCCCGCACGAGCCTCGGTCCTCCCACCCCAGTGCCCACCGCACTGTACACGCGCGCCCCCCGCCCAAGTCCGCCTCCACGTGACGCCGCCCCTGCGCCCCAGGCGCCTCACCTTAGCCGGAGGCGCCCCCGACTCCCCGCAACCTCCGCCAGCCTCCTCCAGCCTCGGCCCTCGGGCGCTCGGTCCAAGCTCCCGCTGAGCTTCCGCAGCAGCGGCTCGGGAAGACGGTTGATGGTCACGCTGCCCGGAGCCGGGAGCGGCGGCCCCGAAGGTGCGACCAGAGGCAGCTGCGAAGCCGGGGGCGACAGGGCCTGCTGCGGCTCCCCGCACTGCGGCATCTCCCGTGCAGGCGACCCCGCCGCGACTGCGGCGGCTCCCGCCGGCCGCATCGCGACCGTCGGCTCCAGTGCACCTTCCGCTCGTCGCCTCGCTCGCTCGAGTGCCGCGGAGGCAGGGGCGGAAGGACAAACCGGCGGCGCGGCACCGCACACGGAGGAGGAAGCTCCGCTCCCGCCCCGCCGAGACAGGTTTGCTGCCGGGAGCCGGGTGGACCGGCCGCGGCGGCCGCGACGAGGAGGCGGTGCGTGGGCGTGGGCGGGGGCGGGGCCGCCCACTGTGCGCGCGTGCGCACCACCTCGCGCCTGCCCCCGGCTCCCTACCAACTCCGCCTGCGGAGGCGCGCGCTTCAAACCCCGGGAGGTGGAGTCCTGGTTCTGCAGGAAGGATCGGGTGGTTGCCGCTGGAGGAGGAAGCGGTGGAGGAACTACGCCCGGGCGGCTCCTCTACGGCGAGGACGCGTGAGGCGTCGGGGCTTCCCGAGACCGTGGGAGGATGATTGCCCCACGCCAAGGAAGGGAGTGCTCGGGCTCTCTGTCGCCGGCCCCGGCCCCTTGCTTCAGCGCCGCGCTCTGCTGATTCAGGGACTTGCGTGTGCCGGGCGACGTCACCGCACCGGCATTGGGCAACCTCAGCGGAGGCTTCCTTGTTTTAGGGATTGACGTGTGTGGCATTGTTAAGGGAAGTGGTGCTCGACTCCAGATACTTAATAGAAATTGTGCGAAATCTGTGCCTAGACATAAAAAACGAAACAAAACAAAACTGGGCTGTGGCGTATTTTAAACATCTTGGAAATTATTGTTATTTTATTATTATTATTTTTAGCAGAAATCGCCTGGTTTCCTCCCAGGTCAGATTGCCACCCACAAGCTTCATAAATCAAAGCAGACAACCTTATAGAGATTGCCCTCCCCTGGAAGGGTCCAGGGTAGATGAGATAAGCGCTGGCTGCACCTAAGCTCGTTCTCCCAGTCGTAGCAATCAATGTTCAAGGTTGATGCCCCACTGAAAACTATAGTGTCGTTTTGGGACAAAAGCAGCAATTTACAAAGTGTGAGCAGCCAGATAGCTCCCAGACACAAGGTTTCCTGGCCCAGTTTCTGGTGCATTAGCTTTTTCATCCCAGGACAGCAGGATTTTCTGTAGCACCAAGTTGTACACCCAAATTCTCACTACCTGTTGGCGAGGTAGTTGCTTTGTATACAGCCTCCACCACAACATTTTAGCACAAGCAATTACTGTACTTTTTCATCACTGTTAACTACAGAGTTGGGAATGTAATATAATGGCTAAGTGTATGACCTGGAAGATCTGCTTGATTCTAGTTTTAAGACCCTGAATAAGTTTCTTAATTCTCTGCCTCATCTGTTAAAATGGGACTGAATATGTAGAGAGTTGTTACCAGAATTAAAGGAATTGTTGTATATAATGCACTTGACACTGCTTGGCACAGAGCAGCTAATAAATGATGGCTATTATCCTTGCAAATGCAAAAGCTCATTTCATACTCAATTTGCCTTGGTCTGGAAGAAGTAATGCAGTCTGTATTAGTACTCTCAAAATTGCCACGTTAATTTTCGGGACACTATAATAAACAGCAATTCAGCTTCCTTTTCTATATACTAACCATTATGTTTATATAAATATAACAGAAAAACAGACTGGATATCTGGCTTTTAAATGCTCCTTAAAAGTCCATGCACGTCTATAGACAATATACTTGGGAGTTTTTCCTCATTAGTTGAAAGTGACACAGATCTTTGTGTCACCAATCCATTGGCAGGAAGCTTGTGGTTTCATTCTATGGAAATCCACTGATGTAATCTTCAAGACACTCACAACTCTGGAAAACTGACTCAGATTCCTTTCTTCCTTTACACAATTTGTCCGTAGATAGTACTTTAAAAATGCCAAAATAACATATTAGCTCCTATCTGGATAGGTTTTCAGTGGCCCAGCTCAGGAGAAAACCTGCAGGTCTTGGGATCTGTACACAACAGAAGGCAAGGACACCTGGGTCTTGGACTTGAATGGCATTCCTTGTCTCCCTCCCTTATTCGATGCCCTGCACCTGTGTGATTGCGGTTGGACTCAGCCTCTGGGTGGAGGCCCCTGAGTTCACTCTCAGCTACAAGGATCTCCACATCCCTTATAGCCCATTCTTGCTGGCATCTCCCAAAGGTTGAGGGGACTTTTTCCATTTTGATTTTGACTTTGGAATAGTACCTAAGTATTTCAGTAGTATTTCACACTCTTCCTCCACAATGAATCATGCATGGCAAAGACTAACTACACGCACTTGTCTACATTTATTCATTCATTAACAAATATTTACTGGGTGCCTACCTGTGCCAGGCTCTGTACCAAATACTGTTAACTGGTGGTTGGGAGAAACATCGATTGGCTGCCTTCTGTACACACCCTGACTGGGGACCCAACCCGCAACCCAGGCATGTGCCCTGACTTGCAGAATGATGCCCACCTAACTGGCTGGGGCTGGGCTTTATTTATTTATTTACTTTTAATATATTTTATTTATTTATTTTTAGAGAGAGGGGAAGGGAAGGAGAAAGAGAGGGAGAGAGACAACCATCAGCTGCCTCTCACGTGTCCCCAACTGGGGACCTGGCCCAGTGCATGTGCCTGTGCTTTTGTCCTGACCAGGAATTGAACCAGCAACCTTTTGGTTTGCATGTCAGCACTGAATCCACTGAGCCACATGCGCCAGGGCTAGACTTTATTTTCAAAGAGCAGTTTTAGGTTCACAGCAAAATGGAGAAGAAGGTACAGAGATTTCCCCCATACCCTCTGCCCTCGCATACACATAGCCTCTCCCATTATCAACCCCTCCCATTAGAGAGGTATGGTACATTTGTTCCAGCTGATGAACCTACCCTGGTACATTGTAACACTGTAAGTGCATACTTACAGGGTTCACTTGTGGTGTATATTCAATGGGTTTAGACGAATTTATGATGACATGTATCCATCATTATGCTACCATACAGAGTATGTTCACCATCCTAAAAATTCTCCATGCCCTATCTGTTCATCCCTTCTCCCTCCCAACCCTTTGCAGCCACTGGTCCTTCTACTGTCTCCATATTTTTGCCTTTTTCAATGTCATATAGTTGGAATCAAACAGCCCTTTCGGATTGGCTTTTTTCACTCAGTAATATGCATTTAAGTTTCCTTCATGTCTTTTCATGGCTTGATACCTTATTTCTTTTTAGCACTGAATAATATGCCATTGCCTGGTTGTACCACAATTTATCCATTCACCCACCAAAGGACATCTTGGTTGCTTCCAAGTTTTGGCAATTGTGAATAAAGCTACTACAGACATCTGTGTGTGCAGGTTTTTGTGTGGGCAAAGGTTTTTGATTCATTTTGGGTAACTATCTGGGAGTATGAATGCTGGGTGTATAGTAAGAGTACCATATTTTTTGGACCATAAGATGCACCTAGATTTTAGAGGAGGAAAATAGGAAAAAAACTTTTGAAGTAAAAAAGGTGGTAAAATATTTAATAACATAAATAACACATTTCACCAATATAAATGTAAACAGAACTCAACAGCAGCATTAACAACCATTATTCCTCCCAAACTGTGGGGCAGGGCAGGGGGGAGGGAAGCCCAGGAAGGTGCATCTCATAGCCTAAAAAATACAGTATGTTAGTTTTGTAAGAAACTGCTAAAATGTTTCCCCGAAGTGGCTGTACTCTCGTGCATTCCCACCAGCGGTGAGTGGGAGTAGCTGTTGCTCCACTAGCCAGCTGTGGGCATTTGGTGGTGTCAGTCTTCCAGATTTTGGATAGGACAGGGTTTTTGTTTTGTTTCATGTTGTTGTTTTTTTTTTAAGAAAGTTAAAATCATGACTTCAACAAATGTACAATTAAGACATGTCACAGCTTGTATTTAACACATTAGCGAACAAGGGAACCAGAAAGCTGTTACAACCACTTCAAAGGAGAATCTAGAAACAAGATAAATATGTAAACCCTGGAGGATACTGAAATGAATTAGCTTCATGGATGCAAAACTGGCTTCTTCCACAGTGGGGGAGGGATATCAGTTACACCTCCCCTGAAAGAATTTACTTACTTAAAATTAAGTATTATTTGCTTTAGTATCAGTTTTTTACATCTTCCGTCTCTCAGAGTTGCAAAATAGCAAGTCAAAGGCAATGAAAGGCATAGACTAATCTGGACAGATGAGCTAGTTACAATACCTAACTATACATTTCAGTCTTTGTCAATTTTTTCGTTTAGCCCTTAGAGTACAAGTTGGACCGACTCCACTCTCTGCTCCCAGCAGGGAGTGGGAGTGGTGAGTAATCTGTTGGCAGCAAGAAGGAGTGTGAAAATACCGAGGAAAAAGTACCCTGTGGAACAGCAAGAAAAACAAATTCCTCACATGCAGGGTAACTCCCAAGGGCTCTCAGTGATGTTCAGCGATGCTTTCTGAGATGGGAGACTTTCATATGTGCAACATGCTGTCTTTCCTTTTCAAGAAGACATAGCTGAGCTCTATGTTATGATAGAATCATACAAGATATCATGATAGATATGGCATTATGATAGGGAGAGTCTCGAACCAGGTCTAACTTATTATCTATAAAGCAAGTCATCCAGAAACTCTGATTCTTAAATGATCAGTACTACCAAATCCCCGGGGACACAGTTCAACTTAAGGGAGGAGCTACAGTTGAGGTGATATTGCCGATGGCCATGAGACGCTTTGGTGGGGTTTTCAAAAGGGCATCAACTCCATGAACCCACCCACTAGTCTTTTGACTTTGTGACGATAACAACTGCATTGGGCTACGATGCCACTGATGAGGAAATTCATTCAGTAATGCTTATCAACTACTACCAATCAGTACTCTTAGAAGGTCAGAGGGATGCTGGCCACAGCAGCGTTCCTGATCGTTGGCTGCGTGTAAAGATCACATGAGGGCATGACGGTTCCTCAAAAAGTTAAATATAGAATGACCACATGATCCAGCCATTTCCTTTTTTTTTTAGCATGTGTCAGAATTTCCTCCCTTTCTAAGACTAATATTTCACTGTGTGTATACAACATCCTCTGCTTATCCACTCAACTGTTGATGGACATTCGGGCTGTTTCTACTCTTGGCCACGGCGAATGATGCTGCCGTGAGTATTGGTGTACAAGAATCGATTCGAGTCCCTGCTTCCAGTTCTTTGGGGTAAATACCCAGTATGGATAAACCTGGAGATCATTATGCTAAGTGAAACAAGCCAGTCACAAAAGGACAAATAGCAAAGGATTCCACTTATATGGGTTACCTAATGGAGGGAAGTTCACGGAGACAGAAAGGAGGGCAGAGGTTACGGGGGAAACCAGAAGAGGGGAATGGGGAAATAGTGTTTAATGGATGTGTAGAGTTTCCGTTTGGAATGGTGAAAAAGTTCTGGAGACGAATCAGGGTGATGGTTGCACAACACTGTACATGTACGTAATACCACTGAATTAGATACTAAAAGTGGTTAAAATGGTACATTTTCTGTTATGTAGAGTTTCCCCACCTACACACAAAAGAACCACTCAAGGAACCTCACAAACATACTGACACCCGGGCCATGGTCCCCAGAGACTCTGACTTTAATGGGCCCGGTGTAGGGCATAGGCAACAGCAGGCTTTGAAGTCCTCCAAGTGGTCCTACTGTGCGGCTCAGCCTTGTCCGTACATTAGGATGCTTTGGGGAGTTTTAAAATACTCTGATGTCTGGGTGTCACACCCACGATCCTTACCTTATTGGCTTGGGGGTGCTGCCTGGTTACTGGGATTTTTTCTTAATTCCCCGGCGGATTCAGTTGCTGTGCAGTCAAGGTGAGAGCCGTTGCTCCAGGGCAGCCATTCTCAACCTTTTTCTCCACATGCGTGTCAGGAGGGAAAAAATGTTGAAAACCACTGTCCTAGGGAGAGCCTAGCCTCTCTGTCTTGCATCTCACCTTCGGAGAACGAGAACTTCGGTTTGTCAGTGATGCGACCAAGGGCACAGTGGGAAAGGCGCTTCTGATGGTGGTCGAAGGGCGCAATTCTCTAAGGCCACTTGGTTCTCTTTCCCTTCCCTGAGTCAAGGTTAGAGGTGGGAGAGGCAGAGAAGACCAGCGGAGGGCCCAGGAGAAAGGGGTGAGGATCCATCTCTTAAGAGAGAAAGGCCCTTTCTTCTTCCAGCCGTTCAGCTCCTGCCAGCTTCTCTTCCGGGCACGGCTCCCCACTCTGTCCTCGATCCCTGCTTGAATTCCTCCCCCTCCCCTGGAGGGGCTCAGAGCTGACCCGTTCGGCTGGGACTCCAAAGATCCAGAGCTGCTGAGAGCATCCCAGTCAGAGGACCATAGGCCTGGAGCATGAAAAACTAGCCAATTTACCTTCACTGGATCAGTGAGATGGTGGCCATAACCCACCCCTTCCTCTGATGGATCCTGACTTAACCTTCATCACTCTTTTGTCACTTTTATCTTCCTTGGCATTTGTATTTCCATTCTTCTGTATAAGTGCTGGCTCAGCCTGCTTACTAGGTCCTCCTGTGTCCTGCCGTCTTGTTTGGGACACCAGCCTGAGGTCCTTGGGACCCAGGCTAACCAGACCAGGAGTGAGGTGGGGGGTTTAGACATGCAGCTGAAAGGCAATGTGGGATCAGGTGGCACCTGAAAGACGGGGAGTCTGGAGAGAGCAGAAGGGGCCACCTCTGCTCTACGCCTTGAGGTCAAGTAGTGGTCCCTACTGGTCTATGCCACTTCATCAAGGTCAAATTCCACCATAGGGATTTTGGCTGATGACTTTGCCAGTGCTAGAGAGAGTGCCTGTGTCTGCACTGTCCCTAACTGCATTACACGTCCCTCTTCCATAGATATGTCTATCCCTGGGGACCAGGCAGGCACTGGCAGGCGGAGCCAGTACTCCAGGGCCTGACTGTCCCTTTGGATGCAGCTGATGGAGGACAAAGTACAAAACAGGACCCGTGTTTTCTAGGAGCCGAGGCTCTGGTTGAAGAAATCTATAAACACGAAAAAGTGGCAAAGCAAGGCTTTGGACCTTAGGATTTCTGTATTATTGGGGCATGGAGTTTGGTAGTTTTCTAATGGCGTTTATCAACGGGACTAGAGGTAAGTCCAGAACAAAGAGAAATAGCCTTCTAGGATCAGGAACGGTGGACTCAGGGATTGAAAGGAATCCAACCAGTGAAGGCATGGTTCTTTTCCGGGCAATAAGGGTATAATTTAGTATTTTAAAAGATGTGGTGACTGTGAGCATGCTCAGTAAATGATGATATTAACCTTTGCAGGTGAGCAGGCTCAGGGGTAAAGACAGTCAAACACGTTAGTGCTGGCCCTGCTCCATGCTCCCAAGGATGACCCGTCCTCGTTTCCCGGGGTTTCTGATGGAAGGATCTTATCAGACTCTACATAAGGTGTTAGGGGCCAAGAATGGATTCAGAGGTCCTGATCCCTTGGGCTGCCCATGCGGAGTCTGGGAATTCCTTGGCACAGTACACAGAGGTCACAGTTGGTGGGTCAGGTTGGGGGTGTGGGCTAGATGGTTTCTACGGGTCCTTCCATCCTGGGTTCTGGGTGGAAAGGTGTTAGGTCCCAGGGAGGGGAGAGCAGGAGAACAAAAACAGTCAGCCGGGGAGGGTGGCCACTGCTCCGGGATTGTGGAGAACTCCAGTTAGGCAAAGTTACACAGAAATAAGATGATTTGTGTGGGGAGAAGGGCAATATTTAAATGACCACAAGTTCGAATTGTAACACTGTAGTTACAGTAAATGCTAAAATTAGATGTTGAGAACAAGTAGAGTTATTTCAGGAGGACTGGCATAGTATTCCGTTAAAATGTGAGCAAGATTTGTTAGTTGGGGGAACAGGAAAAGGGAAGAAGGTGAACATCTAGTTGAGCCAACAGTTGAAATTATACTTAAGGCCTTTGAACACATTTGTTACCTGCTAATCCTGATAGGCTAATTATTCATTAAACTCATCTGTAAAGCAACCTCAGTGAAAACTTCATAACATTTTTGTAGGATCCTCATTGAAATTATGAGCAAAAGGACATTTGTTTAAAATAGTCTACAACTGAAGCTTTTTGCTAAGTGACCTTCATGAGTTCTACTCAATGAGGTTTTGCTGTAAATACATCCGAGTTCTGCTGCCGTTGGAAATTTTGATGCTATCTTAATAAAGTACGCAATCAAGAATTATTTAATAACAACGAAAACAGCACGAGACACGGGGACATGCGGTAGTCACTTGTTTAACACCAAGCGTCATGGCGTGTCGGCCCCAAGGAGCTCCTTAGCCGACTTCGCCCAACACCTTCGACTTCAGATGAGAGCCCTGAGGCCCAGAGAAGTGCTTTATCTCTTCTTGAACCTCTACCGTACGTACAGCTCCCAAAAAGTGCACCCCGGGCCACCGCATCAGCTCTTAAGGAACTGCGGATTCTCCGGCCCCACCCACACCTTCTGAACCGGAAGCTCGGGGGAGGAGCCCAGCCACACCGGTGTCACAAGCCCGCCAGGTGATTGGGTCCCTGCCCCCGTTGGAGGACAGCTCCCCGCACTGCAGCTTTCAGATCTCGGGGCAATCGCTTTTGTCGATCACTCGCAGGCACACAGAGAATTACTTCCTGTTTTATGTCTAAATTTATCTCCCTCGAGCTGTGAAGGGCGTGGCCCCCAGACCTCTCCGAGTAGAGGCACCGCTCTCGCCTCCTGCAGGGTAACAGAGCAGGCTGGGTCTGAGCCCGGGGGGAGATGAAGACAGAGCCGGCACTACCATTACTCGCTAATCTGACAGCATCCAAGGCCCGCTCCAAAGAGGGCCATGGCACGGTTGAATTTTGGGTCTGGGGTGCTAAGACACCTCGCACTGAATCGAGGGAGCACAGAGTGAGGAGAAAACCTTAGCCGCTGTGGAGCGGAGACTATGGGAATCTCGGATACTGGCCAGCGTTGTTCCAGAAGTGGTTTGAACACGGCAACACGGACTAGATAGTAGAGATGCGCCTCGCCCTCTGGGAGCTGAGCACTGACAAGCCGAAGAAGGCTTCAGGTGTCTGTCTGTGATTCAGGGCAGGATTCTGCTGCTCCCCACCCAGTCCTGCCAATCAGTGTCAGCAGAGGAATCCTGGGGTGCAGGACGCCAAGGGTGGGGGCACTGGCTGTGTCTCTGAGGCCTTCACAATGCTGTTCGGGTACTGTTTCTGCGGCAGGGTAGTAAAAAGCTAGGAAATTCCTGGGCAAGTGGAAGGGGGAAACAGACAAGAAAATTAAACAAGGCCAAAAATTTGAACAACTTATAGCCAGCTAGTAAATGTCAAGACCTTATCATCCCTGACGAAGGACACTTGTGAGCAAATGGTCCGCACCTCTCCTCCCCAACCAGAGAGGAAATAGCTTAATCAGCTGGTCAGGGAAAACAGAAAACAGGGACCCAATTGATTCTGTTCATGCCAGCTAAACCCAAGGACGGACGAAGTCGGGGAACAAATAACGACAGCCCCATTAGAACGAAGACAGACCCAAGATGGAAGTAGAACAGTGTGGCAGACCAAAGAGTAGTCCCAACAGTGCCTAGCTCATTTTGATGCATCAACATATTAAAAACACACCTGGAAAGCCAGTAAATATTCTGCTGAAACCCTCTCCTAAGATTCTTACCTGCAGAAAAAAAATTAAAACCCCTCAAGACAAAGACAGGGTGCAGACTCGCTGTAGAGCACGCCCATGCCCCTCCCCGGGCATGAACTTTTTACTTCTTCCTAAACAATAAGGGTCTCCATGAGACTTGCAACCAGGGGCGCGGCGGGCGGTGGCAGCTCGTCCCGGGCTTACCCCCCTGAACCTGTCTCCATGCCCCCCTCCCATTTTCTCTGACTTCCCAGAGACTAACAGCAGCCCTGCCGTAGCTCACTTCTTTCCTAGAACGTTTCCAGGGAGCCAAAGCAGACCAACGCCTAACCTCTCTCCTGTGCTTCTTCTACCCTAAGCCCTTCCTTTGTCTCACTGCCCCCAGCTTTGATGAACATGCTCTCAAGTCACCCGGACTCGTGTTGTGGCCTTTTTCCTGCATGAAGTCAAGAGCCCACGTACTGCAGGCCGGCCTGAGACAGAGCCGCTCGGCCCAGACCCCGCAGGGCGACATGCTGTCTGTGTACAGTGGCACCCCCTTCTCAGAAACATGCTTCTCGAAGTGAGGTTCAGCGAGAACCCCCAGATTCTCACCCGTCTGCTTCTTTAACTCAGTTGCTGGCTGGAGGTGGACATGGCCCCCAGGCTGGGCCAGTCCTGGGGGTTTCTGACCTTCACCCGGATGAAGAGGGTCTCAGGCTATCTCAGGCGGCAAACCTGTGACGTAAGAGTCTGAGCAGGTTGGTGGCCACGCCCCCACCAGCTGTGTGGCAGATGCCAGTCTGGGCGGGGCGGGGGTGGGGCGGGGCGGGCGGAAGTGACTGGTGCACCGAGAGAAGCAGAAATGAGAGGTGGAGAAAGGGCTGGTGGTTTTCCAGTCCCCGCTGTGGTCATCTCTGAGGCTCGCATCCACCTTTCCTACAGTTCAGTTGGCTGAGCCAACAAATTCCACCTTTTTGCTGTCAGGTTGGGGGCAAACACTTTTCTCTGCCCTTGCAGGTTCAGCACCTGGGCGGATTATCAGGGATCCATTCACCCACTGAAGGACATCGTCATTGCTTCCAAGTGTTGGCAGTCGGGAATAAAGCTGCTGCATCGTCCGTGTGCGGGGTTTTGTGTGGACATGTTTTCATGTCCTTTGGGTAAATGTCAAGGAGTACGACTGCTGGGTTGTATGGGAAGAGCATGTTTGGTTTTGTAAGGAAATGGCAAACTGTTTCCAAAGTGGCTGCACCCTTTCGCATTCCCCCCAGCAACGAGGGAGCGCCCTTGTCGCTCCACACCCCGGCCAGCTCTGGCGTCCTCGGCGCTCTGCACTCTGACCGTTCAGATAGGTGTGTGGTGGCTGTTAGGGTTATTTGTATTTTTCCATCTGCTTTGCTAAGTGTTCTTGCACCCCCATAGAATGAATGTGCCGGCGATTTCAGGTGCCTCCGCTGAAAATTCCGTTTTAACATTCTGTGTATCTTCCTTCCCTAGTCATGGTCCCAAGCTCATTGAGATCCACGCACTTGCAGATTTCAAAGCTCACACACCTTCATCGTATATAGCCACGCCTTGGAAGGGCTATTACCTCCTCCTTCGAGAAGCATGTCCCTTTACTGGCACCTACCATTGACCTGACACCCAAATCCGTGCACAACCTTTAATCACATGAAGCCTGTGTTTAGAAAAAGTCACTTTTGCCCTGGCTGGCGTGGCTCAGTGGATTGAGCTCGGGCTGTGAACCAAAGCATCACAGGTTCGATTCCCAGTCAGGGCACATGCCTGGGTTGCAGGCCATGACCCCCAGCAGCCGCACATTGATGTTTCTCTCTCTTTCTCTTTCTCCCTCCCTTCCCTCTCTAAAAATAAATAATTTAAAAAAAAAAGTCACTTTTGTTTGGCATTTCACCAAAGAATTTTATCACTATACTTTAAATCTACTTACTAGCACAATATTAATCAATTTGGCTTTTCTTTTTCTGGATACTCTCTTGCTATTCAGTCTATGGGGTTTTTGTTTATTTAGATATTCCTACATTTTATGGCAGATTCTACTCAGGGTGTCTGTCCTCTGGAACAAGTTTTTTTTGATGGGAGTTGTTTAGGCAGCTTGATTGTTTCTAGTTCAGCGGTCATTTGTGACACCGGTTCACCGACTGTAACTCAGTTTCACCCCCGGCTGTCATCGGAGCTCTCGGAAGGGTACTGCCCAATTCTGGTGACTTCATACTCAGGCGATGTGTCAAGTGGGTTTTAAAGACCTTTGGTTAAATCGAATACCTTAGACCTATTGGTTTAAAAAGACACTTGAGAACAAGAGCATCCCTGAAAAATGGAGGAGAGAAAGACTAAGGCAGAAAAACGCTTCAACGCAATTGTATCGAATGCACCAAACACCAGTGCACGCTGACACCGCCTTCATCTGCTACAGAATGATACACCATGGACTCCAATTTTGACTGTCGACTTTTGGTTTCACCCTGGCATGTTTCCTCCCTTTGTGGTTAGCCACTTGGGAGGGGATTTCCGGAGATGCAGGGTATATAGTTTGTTTCCCAAAATATTTTGCGTTGTTTTGGGTGAGAGGGCGCACTGCCCACCTGTAGTACCTGGGTCTCAGGGGGCGAACCCGACTCAGGATCACCATCCCATGGTCATGGTCTGTCTCGGGGGCAAGGGGAGGGGACTCTGTCATGCCTCGTTCTTTGGTAAGAAGGCTTTAAAATATATACACACATATATATTCTTTTTTAATTTGGTGAAATATACATAACGAAAATTTCCATTTTAACCATTGCAAGTGTCAAATCCAGTGACTCTAAGTTCTCGTTGTTGTACGATCATCACCACTGTCTATTCCCAGAACTTTTTCATCACCCCAAACACAAATGCACTAAATAATAATTCCCCTCTCCCCTCCTCCAGCCCCTGGTAAGTGCTACTCTACTTTCTGTTTCTGTGAATTTGTCTCTTTTGGGTACCTTATACAACTGGAATGATAGGGTATTTGTCCTTATGTGACTGGCTTATTTCACTGAGCAGAATACTTTCTAGGTTCATCCATGTTGTAGCGCGAGTCAGAATTTCCTCCTGCTCTTTTGGAGGGTTTTATTTACTTTTGCTTAATCCCTTCACCTTTTCTACCCAGCCCCACAACCTCCCTTCCCTCTGACAGCTTTCATTCTGTTCTCTATGATCTGTGTCTGTTCTGTTTGTTAGTTTATTTTGTTTGTTAGATTCCACGTATAAATGAGATCATATGGTGCTTGTCTTTCACTGACTGGTCTATTTCACTTAGTGTAACGCCCTCCAGGTCCATCCACATTGCTGAAAAGGGTAGGATTTCTTTCAGAACAACATTCCATGGTATGCATGTAGCATATTTTGTTCATCCGCTCACGTGATGGTGGACGTTTGGGTTGTTGCCCTCTGTCGTGAACAGTGCTACTTTGAACATTGGTCTACAATAATTTATTTGTGTTTCACCTTTTAATTCTTTTGGGTATGTACCTAGGAGTGGAATCTTATGGTAATTCTGTTGTGGAAACTTTTTGAGGAACTGAAGAAAGGAAAAATGAAGTGTTATATTTTTTCTTTTTCTTTCTTTTTTTTTTTAAAGAGTTTTATTCATTTTCAGAGAGGGGAAGTAAGGGAGAAAGAGGAGACAACAGCAATGTGTGGTTGCCTCTTAGGCACCCCCCAGTAGGGGGATCTGGTCTGCAACCCAGGCATGTGCCCTGACTGGGAATTGAACCAGCAACCCCTTGGATCACAGGCTGATGCTCAATCCACTGAGCCACACCAGTCAGGGCACATTTTTTCTTCACTAACCACAAGTTGGCTCCGCAGGTCCCAAATGCTGTGTGACTGAAAGTCTCAGAATACACCACTGCCATTCAGAACCCTGAGGTTGGAGGTCGTGGGTCCATCCCCAGAGCCTATGACGTGCTGGAGAAGCTGGTTTGGTCTCCCTGATGCAGGGCCTGCGGGAGGAGATCATTCCCTTTGGGTTATCTGGTCCCGACCCACGATATCTCTTTACACAACTCTCTTCTCAAGAGGACAGATTTGTAGGGCGACTTCCAAAGCATCCTTGCATCCTTGCATGGATCCATCCTGGAGCCTTCACAGAGCAGGACTAAACCCCAGGGCGGCTGCAGGCACCGTCTCCTTCTGAACTGGCAAATCATGTTTATCACCAAGTCCTGCCATTTGTATTCCTCACACCACTTGACCCTATTTCCTTTCCCTTTCTACCTCTGCCTCTATCCTCCAGGTTGCCTCATCTCTTCTGTGACCTTGTGAAGTAGCATTTCCCACTGGTCCTCCCTCACGTACTCTTGTCGGTCACACAGAAGCCAGAATGATCTTTTCCAAATCCAGACCTGAAAACGACCCATGTGACTGAGGGGTAGGGAAACAGGCATGAACACATCGATGGTAAATGGGTGCATTAAGTTACATTTATACAGTGAAATGCCACTGACCTAGATCTGGATGTTCATTTAAATGGAAATACTCCAAAAGAAATTACAATACAGACTACGGAATATAGAGAACATCCTTTCACTTGGACAAGTAATTGTGAATATGTTCCCATATAATTATAAATTCCAACTGCACACATATTTATAATTAGTGTAAATCGGTAGGAATGCACACCCAACTGGTCACTGGGGTTGCTGAAAGATATCAGTGTTGGGATTTGGGCGATAACTCCCCGCCCCCTTTTTGGTTTAGTTACAGTTTCTAATTTTTTATTGTAAAACCTGAATTACTTATATAAAAAACAACAGCAAGTTTTAAGATAAAAGAAGTGGAATTATGGTTAAGAGGGTGAACTGTGGAGTCAGGCCCAGGCGACAGGTGACCTTGAAGACATTCCTTCAGCATCTTAACCTCGGTGTCCTCATCTGTAAACCAGGGATAATAACAGTGCCTGCATTACTGGTTTTTTGTGAAGATTACATTAAGTAACTGATGCAACCTACCATGTGCATTTATCCATCAGTCAAGTAACTACAGAGTTCTGACTCCTGTATTACAGGGCAGCACAGGTATTTGGGAAGTGCAAAGAAAAAAGTTTTAGAAGGACAACTTGACAATACCTGTCAAAATGAAAAACGCACTTACTGTTTGACATAGCAGTTTAAGTTTTAGAAATTTATCTGGAAAAATATGGAAAGACATACGAGAATATCATAAGAGCATTCCAGAAGCAGTTATTAATTCTGGCAGGAGGTGGGCTCAAAAGACTTTCAGAGAAAAATCATTACTGGGGGAGTTAAACAATTGATACTTTCTCGGCCAAGAAAAAAGAAATCCCCCACCTTCAGTCAACGTCTGGCGTGGGGCCACATCCAGATGGTTCAAAAGATCTCCCTGGGTCTGAACCTGCCCCCTGCTGAGTTCTACCACCGGAGACAGAGAGCCTCAGGTTTTACAGGAATCCCCTTCTTAAAAATACCCGTATTTCCCTTTCTGTGAGTGGCTTGCTCATAACCCCACGCTTTCACTTTTTCTGATGAAGCACATATCAGCCCTGCTCCTGAGACTGGCTCCATAATTAATAGGGACCCTTGTTCAGAAATTAATAATAATTTTATGATGGCAACAGCAGAACATGAAACCAAGCAAGGGGCCCTCTGCGACCTTGCAGGTCGTAGGTCAGTGAGGCCAGCCCTGCCAGTCCCCCTTTCGCTAAATTCCAGCGATGCCAAAGGATTTGTGCAGTTCCCTGAAAACAGCCAGGCTCTGTCACGCATCACTTTGCAGAAGCTGGTATTTCTATCAGAAAGTTCTTCTGCAGCCCCTTGTGATCCTCCCCAAAACTCCTACTCATCCTTCAAAACCCCCCTCAGAGGGCATTGCCAGGAAGCATCCTTTGCCCTGCTTCCCCTCCCCCTTGCCACTGGAGTCCTTCCTCTGTACGACCTTGGCTCCCTGTGCACACATGTCGGAGGATGGAGGTTTTGTCTCCTGCTTGTCCCTGTGCCCGGCCCCTACCAAGGTGCGAACTTCTGACAATGACTGGGCATGTCCCCTAGGGCAAGGACTATGTTAGGAACATCCCATGAGTACCTCACCATCAATTTAACTCAAGGAAGGAGTTGTATATTTATTCTCATTTAAAAGGAGGCCAGGGAGATAAAATGTGTCCAGGGGGAGAGGTGCTATCTGGTTATAGGGAAAAGGTTATAATGGAGAAATCTATAGTGCTTAGAAGGTTTGAGACATTTTGTCACAAAAGGGGCTGGCCAAACACTGGGTAATCAGGCATTGTAGCACAAGTAATATTTCTTCAACAGTACAAATGATTCTCTCATTCTCAGGAGCTCATTTATTTCAATGGTGCAGTTTTCAGAACGCAGTAAAATTATTCTCCATTCTCCTAGTCTCCATTTGACTAGGTCTGCACCTTTGCGTGACTGAATTGGTCACATGGGTGAAATGAGGAAGTTGAACTGGTTACTTGTGAAGAGCCCTTACAGTTTCTTGTTCTTCCAGGAAAGAGGGATTCTCTGCTTCCTTTAGACTGGACATGGGCGTGGAGTGGGAAAAAAATCCCAGCTGCTTCTTGGGTAAGTCTCGACAGATGTCTCTATACAAGGCAGATCTACGGAAGGACCAACAACAGGCGTAGCGGCGTGTCATCCTGGCCAGGAGTCACAAAGAAACGAAAAGACAGGCCTCGAGCCCTCCTCCGGGATGTTGTAAGTGGGACTGAGCAGGCGGAGGGAGCAGCAAGTGTGCCCGACTGCCGCCGCCTCCTCCTCCCGCCGCTCTGGGCCAGAGCAGATTCCCAGGCAGGAGGTGTGGGCAGCCTTGCCGGGTCTTCCCGCCCAGTCTTCTCTGAAAACTCCCACCATCACCATCACTGATAGGAAGGATTCAGGGAAGTCACAGTGCCCCAGGAAATGACGAAGGCGTTCAGAGACGGGGGATGCAGGAAGGCTGGCCTAGCAGCTGCCAGGAGGAGGGGCCCCTTAAGCTGAGCCGTGGAGGCGGAGGAAGGACAAGTATTAGCAAAGACGCGACAGGAGGGATCAATGCAGAGCGTTTGGGGGAAGATGAAGAGCTGGGCCCGATGGGGAGGCAGAGTGCCTGTGGGGAGGAGCCAGGTTTGGTGGGAGCTTTCCTACCTACAGGTCCAGGTGTAAGGGTCCTGGGAATGAGCTCTCGGGCGGTCCAGCTTAACGCCAGTGTAAAATACGCCCCTTTTGCGAATGCCAATGTCATATGCCGCTGACACCTTCGGTCACGGACGAAACCCTGAGCCAGTCATGTGACCAATCAGCTGAGGCGAGGGTATGGCCGAAGCTGCTAAGGACGTTGCGGGGTCTAGGCAGGATGTGAGCCGAGTGACCCAGAAATGAGATCTCCGTGTCCCTCTGAAATTCCTTCTGGGCTGAGTTTCATCCCAGGACAACAGAGGACTGGGGAATGGCAGGCTGAGGTGTTTGGGTTTTGTCCCATCAATGCTGGGGCATCACAGGAGCAAGGGAGATATGAAAAACAGCAGTGTTTCTAGAAGACACTGGTCTGACGGCTGGCAGCCTCAGTGGTGGTGGCTGTGGTGTTAGGAAGTGGGGGTGACGGGAGTGGACCTGCAAAATGGAGGTTGGTAGGCTGTTCCTGGGGGGCGGGGGGAGTGGGGCAGAAAAACTGGATTCGTACGTGACCCCCACCCCATACAGTAAATGAATACGGGAAAGGCCCGTGGAACGCATGCCGGAGTTCGTCAGTTGTTACATTATTACCATCACATGTAGCTGCCACATTTGCAGTCTGGGACGATAGTTTTCACCCCTGGAATACAGTTCTGCTTTTGACCTCAGGAAGACAGGTCGGGACACCTTAAGAGAAACAGGAATGTGACCTAAAAAGAGAAAGAAGGGTCACGTCCTAAGAGTGTGGTCGCAAGGCCTCTGAGGGTGGGCAGCAAAGATGGGAGTTTACTGGGCTGGCAAAACTGAGCCCAGAGCTCAGCCACGTAAGTCTTTTCCACCAAAAAGGGACCTCAGGTCATCCAGCTCGAACAGGACTTCGGAATTCAAGAAAAGGAGAGAGGGTAGCTGGAGGTCGACTGTGCTTCAGGAAGCGGTTAGTTTTGCTCCAGCAAAGAACGTAACACTTTTCCTGATACTTTATCAATTCAGTAGAATTGATTGGTCTTTTCATTGGCCATGGAACTGGAGAAGTAGATGGTGGGAACAAGAAACAGCATTTTACCAAAAATGCTGATAGAAGATCAGGTAATCTTAACTGTGCTTTTAAAATTAATGTTATTGATGCAGAAGCTTGGGCATTAAAGTCTTCAAGACTACCTGGCCAGCAGGTGACGCATGGCCTCTTGACCTTTGCGGAGCTCCTCTGCCACCCTTACATTCGGGGCAGGAGGGGTCATGTGCTGTCTGGTTGCATAGGGAGGAGCAGTGTAAGAACACGGTCAAAGGAGCGAGCGTCACACGGGGTGCTTGGTGATAATTCTGTCTTAGACCTTTGGCTCTCCGGGTACCTGTCACGAGGAAGATCATGTTCAGGAGGATTTATTCACTAGGTCACATGGGAATTGAAATCCAAAGTAATCATCTGAAGTCACAGGTTTACCAACTGGGTCTTATCCTTTTTAACATGACTCAAGATTAAGATCAGATCAGAGGCATTTGAATCACAAAGAAGTAAAATATCTGTTTGACATGCTTTTATTTTATTTTTATTTTTTAAAAGATTTTATTTATTATTTATTTATTTATATATTTTTTTAGAGAGGGAAGGGAGGGAGAAAGAGCGAGAGAGAGAAACATCAATGTGCGGTTGCTGGGGGCCATGGTTTGCAACCCAGATATGTGCCCTAACTGGGAATTGAACCTGCGATACTTTGGTTCACAGCCTGGGCTCAATCCACTGAGCTACGTCAGCCAGTGTTTGACATGATTTTAGATGTAGAAAACATATAAGACCACATATGAACACACATACACACACACTACTAGAACTAATAAATAAATGAAGTAAAGTTGCAGGATACAAAATCAACATACAAAGTTAAGTTTCTATATACCAACACTGAACTATCCAAAAAGAAAATTGAGAAAACAGTCTTAATTTACAATAGCACCAAAGAGAATAAAGTACTTAGGAATAAACTTAACCAAGAAGATGAAAGATTTGTACACTGAAAACTATAAAACACTGGTGAAATAAATTAAAGCAGAAACAAATACATGGAAAGGCATTCTGTGTTCATAGATTAGAATTAATAATGTTAAAATGTCTGTACTACCTAAACAAATCTATAAATTCAATGTAATGCCTACCGAAACCCCAAAGATATTTTTTATAGAAACAGAAAACAATCCTAAAATTCATATGGAACCACAAAAGACCCCAAATAGCCAAAAAAAATTTTGAGAAAAAAGAGCAAAGCTAGATGCATCACATGTCTTGATTTCAAACTATATTACAAAGCTAGAGTAACCAAAACAGTGTGGTATTGGCATTAAAACAGCCACATAGACCATAATAGAGACCCCAGCAGAATAGACCAGAGAGCCCAGAAAGAAACCCGCACATATGGTCAACTAATCTTTGACAAGAGTGCCAAGAACACACAGTGGAAAAATGATGGTGCCTTGAATAAATGGTGTTAGGAAAACTGGATACCCACATGTAAAAGAGTGAAATCCATGTGCCTGACAAACCCTTATCTTTCACCACACACAAAAAGTAACTCAAAACAGATGAAATATTAACCTTAGATCTGAAACCGTAAAGCTCCTAGAAGGAAAAAAATAGGGGAAAATCTTCTTGACATTGATTTTGGCAATGGTTTCTTGGTAGTGACACCAAAAGCACAGGCAACAAAAGCAAACATACACAAATGAGACTCTATGAAACTAAAAATCTTCTGCACAGCAAAGAAAACAACCAAGTGAAAAGACAGCCTACGGCATGGGAGGGAATATTTGCAAACCATGTGTCTGACAAGAGGTTAATTTAAAAAATGTATAAGGAACTCCTCAAACTCAATAGCAAAAAATAAAAATGCCAGTTAAAAATGGGCAAAGGGTTTGACTAGACATTTCTCTAAAGAAGATATACAGGAGGACAACAAGTACACGAAAAGATGCTCAACATTGCTCATCGTCAGGCAAATGCAAATCAAAACCACAGTGAGGTATCACTTCACTCCTCTTAGGGTTGCTGTTATCAACAACAAAAAATAGGAAGTTGTGGAGAAATTGGAGCCCTGTGCGCTCTTGGTGGGAATGCAAAATGGTGCAGCCACTATGGAAAATGGTATGAAGTTTCTTCAATAAATTAAAAATAGAACTACCAGGTGATCCAGCAATACCACACCTGGATATGTATCCAAAATAATGTAAGTCATGTTTTCTCCTATATTTTCCTCTAGGAGTTTCTCATCGTAGCACTTCAGTTAGGTCTCTCATCAATTTTGAGTTAATTTTTGTGTATGGTATAAGATGTCAAAGTTCAGGATTTTTTCACATATGGATATCCAACTGTCTCCCAAATAAAATTGTCAAGTTGTTGAAAAGACAATCCTTTTCTCTGTTATCTTGGTAACTTCATCAAAAATTAATTGACATATCTCAGTTAAAAATTGACATAACTCTATGGGTTTTCTTCTGGATTCTCAATTCTGATACATTTATATAGGCTATCCCAGGATACGATAGTGTGGCAATATCTCACTGTCTCGGTTACTGTGGCTTTTTGTTAAGTTTTAAAATCAGGTAGTATTAGTCTTTCAACTTTGTTGTTCTTTTTCAAAATTTTTTGGCTATTCTAATTCCATTGCATTTTCATATGAATCATAGGATTGGCTTATTTTACAAAAACTCTGCTGGGATTGTGATAGGGATTGTGTTGCATATATAGATCAGTTTGGGGATAATTGCCACTTAGCAGTACTGTCTTCCAACCCAGAAACATGGAATGTCTCTCCATTTATTTAATCTTTCTCTTTTCAATGTTTTCAGTACATACACCTTCTTCTAAATTTAGTGCTAAGTATTTTATTCTTATTGATGCAATTGTGATAGAAATGTTGTCTTGACTGCATTTTCAAAGTGTTGTTAGTATATAGAAGTGCAATTCATTTTTGTATATTAATTTATATATTATTATTTTGCTAAACTTTTTTATTAGTTGTGGTGTTTTGTTTCTTGATTCCTTGGGATTTACTACATACAGGATCTTATCATCTGCAAATGAAGACACTTGCACTTCTTCCTTTCCAGTCTGGAAGCTTTAATGTTTTTTTCCTTTATTATCCTGCCTAGAAGCCCCTGTACACTTGACAATAGTCAATGTCCTTACTTTTTTCCTAATATTAGGGAAAAAATAACTCAGCCTTTCATCATTTAAGTAGAATATTCACTGTGGGTTTTTTTTAAAGATTTTATTTAATTTTTTAGAGAGAGAGAGGAAGGGAGGGAGAAGGAGAGGGAGGGAAACATGTGTGGTTGCCTCTCGCGTGGCCCCCACTAGGGACCTGGCCTGCAACCCAGGCATGTGCCCTAGACTGGGAATCGAACCAGCTACCCTTTGGTTCACAGTCCTCGCTCAATCCACTGAGCTACACCAGCCAGGGCAGTTTTTTTGTTTTGTTTTATAGATGCCCTTATCAAGTTGAGGAAATTCCCTTCTATACCTAGTTTGTTGAGAGTTTTTATCATGAATGGATGTTGTATTTTGCCAAATGTTTGTTCTGCCTCTATGGAGATGATCGTGTGGTTTCGCCTCCTATTAAAGGTATATTACATCAGTTGGGTTTCAGTTGTTAAACCGTCCTTGCATTGCTAGGATAAATCCCAGTTGATCAGGGTGTATAACCCTTCCCTTATGTTGTCAATTTTAGTTTGGTAATATTTTGTTAAGGACTTTTGCATGTATATTCATGAAAGATACTGGTCTTTAGTTTTATTTTCTTGAGATGTCTTGTCTGGCTTTGGTATCAGGGTAATGCTGGGGGTACTCAGAGAGTTTCTATTGGCTGCTTCTTTTCAGCGTAGGAGTGCACTGTCCTGTTAGCTTACATGTCTCATAATTTTGTGGTGGAAACTTGACATTTTAGATAACCTATTGTGTTTATTCTTAATTCCAGTTATCCCCCCACCCTCAGGTGGTTGTTGCTGTTTGCTTTGAAACTTGGACTGAGACAAATCTGTGAAGTAGGTCTCCCCCAAAGTGTGTGGACACATGTTTCTGCTCAGTTTTCTTTTAAAAATGTTGATGTTCGGCTTCCTAGCGGTCACCCTGTGTCTGCATAGCCCAGTGGCCAGCTAATGATTGCACAGAGGTTGTGATCAATAACCTCGAACCAGTAAAACTTCCATCCTCTGCCAATGCATCGGTGTGTGAGTAGGGGAATGCGTTCGAGTCACAGCCCTGTTCGAGTCTGCTCTGATATTTACTTTCTGCTGGGCCCTTTCATGTCTCCCCTGTGCATGCTGGGAATGTGTGGGTGGATAGCTGAGTCCTCCCTGGTCGGTCTGCACATGCGTGCAGCCTCAGGCAGACAGATGCTTGCCTGCACCCCAATCCCATCTTCTGGCTAGAAGAGCTGTTGACCTTCTCCACTCACCTGCTGCTAAGAGTTACTTCCACTGCTAACACACAGGGAAGAGGTGTCGTTCACTGTTTCCAATGCTAGTGAGCCTTCGACCATGACAGTGAAATCGCCAGTGCTCACAGCCTGCCCTGGCAGATCCTCTGTGACGTGGCAGCTAGGTGGGTGGGGGGGGGGGGAGTGGGAGGAGCTCCAGGCAAGAACGCCCTGCAGACCCATTGTTAGTACCCACCGTTAAGAAGTTCTTCCATCACAAATGATTCTCAGATCCCTGCATGCTTTTGGCTGATGTCCAGAGCACTGAAATGGCTGTTTGTCTGTTTTGCCCATCTCCTAGCTGCTCTTGGGGGAGGAGATTTTCCACCTTCCTCATTCAGTCACAGCTGAGGTCCTAACGCCCATTTCATGCCATTTTTAATGGGGGAAAATCTAGAGTGTTCAAAGCAACATCTTAACTTTTATACCTATATCAATCTCTTAATTGCAAAGGATAGACACCCTGAAAGCAGGAAGGAAGCTGAGAATCTTAGATACTATCTGGTTAAAGAAAAGGCACAAACTGATCCAGTGTGTTAGCACAGACCAAGGAACATGAAAAAGAGGAGAAGGGCTTGATTGGAACCCAAATTTACTCTGCCTTGTTGGGATAGTGGGTAAGTACATGGACGGATGCGGGCTTTACGTGCAAAAGAAAAAAACAAAAGAAAAAGATCATTAAAAATTGTGGCAAAAATTAACATAAAATTTGCTGTGTTAATTATTCTTAAGTGTGTAGTTTAGTAGTGTTAAGCATATGAGGTCTGTCTGGAAAAAGGTGAGCCATTGTTAATATAACGAGAATGGTTTACGTGACATCAATGTAACCTGGCAGCCAAGGAGAGTGGACTGGAATAGGCACATGTGAACAATGATGACTTCACTGTAGCAGTTAGTGGGGGTAGTAGATGCTGTGGAGTGAGCATGTGTACTGTGTGGCTGTCGCATTCAAAATGACTGAGTAGAGCAACAAATCTGCGTCAGATTTTGCATTAAGCTTGAACATTCCTCCATGGAAACTATGCCGATGATTCAGAAGGCCACAGCTATGGGCAACTGGTGATTGGCAGCTTCATCACGACAATGTGCCTGCTCATTCATCACATCCTGTACAGAGCTTTTTGGCGAAGCACCAAATTACTCAGGTGACTCAGCCTCCCTACAGCCCAGATTTGGTGCCTTGTAACTGCTGGTTTTTCCCAAAACTAAAATAATCTTTGAAAGGAAAGAGGTTTCAGACCATCCATGAGATTCAGGAAAATACAATGGGGCAGCTGATGGTGATTGGGAGAACTGTGTGAGGTCCCAAGGAGCCTCCTTTGAAGGGGACTGAGGTGACATTGTCCTGTGTACAATGTTTCTTGTATCTTATATCTTCTTTAATAAGTGCCTCTATTTTTTATATTACATGGCTGGATACCTTCTGGGCAGACCTCGCATACACATTGTTGGGAACAGATCTCCAGAACCTTTCATCTTGCAAAACTGAAACTCTGTAGTCCTTAAACAACTCCCCCTTCTCTCCTCGAGATAATTTTTATTAAATCAAGATTCACAATTTCTGCATGTCAAAACTTCAGGAATAAAAAGGCAAAGCACAAATTGGTTTTCAGCAAATTATACGTGAAGTGCTTTTTATGTGTGCAAAAGGGAAACACTCAAGTTGTAGAATTGTCCAAAAAAAAAACTTTGAAAAGACCATTCATAAAAGAAAAAGCACCAGCGAACTTATAAAATAATATTTCACCTCACTAGTAATCAAAGAATTGTGCCTTTGCTTCTGAGGTTGGCAAAAGCATCCCCAGTGACAGCACTCAGTGCCAAGTGCTCTCAGGGCGGAGGGCGGGCTCCTACCTGCTGCGGACACGCACGCGGTACACCTGCTAGAGTTTTGTTTGGCCGTCTCTTGCAAAACCCTAAAATATTCACAACCTTTCACCCACTAGCGCCACTTTTAACATCCTGTCCTTAGAGAGATGTGCCCACAGATTTATTTACAAGAACGTGTTTCACATCATTATTTATAAGAACAAACAAAAAACATGGATAAGCAATCCAAATACCTAACAGTAGAGTGCTGGCCACGGAAAGTATAACATGGTCTAATGACAGCATAGTGTGGAGGCTTTCTTGAAGAATTCTTAGTGAGAGGCTTATGATAAGTGAGGAAAAAAAAGAACATAAAAGAAAACTGTATGTATGAACATGCACAAAGGGAAAATATAAAGAAATAGACCAAAAATGGTGGCTAGCTATGGGTGGTGGGAAATTTAACATTTTCAAAATCAAAATATTAAACATTTTCAGTAATGAGTATGCAATTTTCAGTAATAAGTGTGCATTGCTTTTAAAATCAGAAGCCTTAAAAAGGGAACTTTTATAAAATACTATATATAACCTATGCAAATTTTTTTAAAAAATTGAAGTTTCAGACCCTGTTAAACTAGTTAATTTGACTTGGTATTTGTGAAATTGGGCCTAGGGTTTAACAGACATCTGTGTGAAAATTGGAAATTCTGCTTCTGAAAGTTGTACTACTGGTTTTTATAGCTGTTTTACTTTGAAATGAAACTGAACAAACTGTCAGAATTTTATCATGGAAGTTTGGATTTTTTCCCCCAGGTACTTAGACTGTCCTACGTAGTTAAGTTGAATTTTAACCTGGTTTTGATACTTGTAGGTTTTGGTGGCTGAAATATGGCATGATGGATTAAATACTTCTATAAGGTGCTGTGTTCATCTAAATACCATTCATAGCTTTGATACTCTGGGGAAAAACAAAATCCAAATTCCAAACAACATTCATATGCTTGAAAAATTCCTCTGATAATATTGAAATTTTTAACTGTTTCTTTGCAAATGTTTAAAAACTTGATGTTCTCATGAAGAATTTTATAGAAATGTGTTACCCGGGATGCAAAGCACTGTGAAAGAATAGTCTTGTTTGCTTTGATTTTTTTTTTCACCACTGTGTTTATGTTTTTTGTCAGCCTACCTGAGTGACTGGCAGCCCCTTAAAATACAGGGAACTGAATGAAGGTTGCAAATGCAGAATTCAAGGTCATGCCCACTGAGCAAGGTACCACACAGACTGGAAAATTCCAGAACCCTAGGACCCTGGATGGGGATGAGCTATTGAGAGAGGGAGAGGGAGTAGACGCCGGGGTCCCTCCCCAAGTGTTGCCTGCTCCCGACACGGGAGAAGCCTGCCAGGTTCCAGCTTGGCCCAAGGAGCCTGGCAGAAAACCCGATCTGACCTGACATGTGATTGGGACCAAGTCTCAGCCAAGAATGTGTTCTGCTGGGCAGGGCATTTATCACTCGTACCATTAAACACGAACGTTCAAGGACCTTCTATGCCAGGAAGAAATAAATGAGCAGATAAACCCCTCACGTATCCATCCAAGCCCAACTTTTGGGAGTAAAGAGCAGCTTAAGAACCTAATGAATCTACTTTAAATATGCGGATTAGCTGGGCACTGACTTAGGCGCTGGTCCTCTGTAAGCTCAGAGGAATTCAACGGTCCATCCATTCCAGAGGCCAAGAACATGAAGCCCGAAAGGTCTTTCTAGAGAAGCGACTAAAAAACATCAGCCACAAACATACATTTCTGATTCTTCACAAATGTTGTTTTTCCTTCTCCTATAGCTTCAGAAAAAGAGATTGCTTAAGTGTATTTTCTTATATTTCCTACTGTTTCCTGAGAATGATGCTAAACATTTTTATGTCTTTACTTTTAATCACAGACTTGTGTTACCAGAGGGACACATATGTGTGTCTCCTTTCGCTTTTCAGCTTCCCTCCTTCCGTCTCCTTCTCTCTTCTCCTTCGAGTAATCACAGAAAATTCAGAACTGGGTCCTGGCCGAACTGAGTTTAATCCCATCATTGCCTCTGTTTCTGATTCCCTTCCGTGCCTGCGGCCCTACACCTGAGATTCTATGAGATTTCTATAAAAACAGAAATTCTATGGCTGCAGGCTAAGGAGAATAACACTAAAACAAAATCCGGCAAATCCATTTTATATACATAAGAAGTCCTCGCTCCTTAACTTTATTTTTTTTAAAGGAACTTTTTAAAAAATATCTTATTTATTTTTAGAGAGGGAAGGGAGGGAGAAAGAGAGAGAGACATTAGTGTGCGGTTGCTGGGGGCCGTGGCCTGCAACCCAGGCATGTGCCCCGACTGGGAATCGAACCTGCGATACTTTGGTTTGCAGCCCACACTCAATCCACTGAGCTACACCAGCCAGGGCTACCTTAGCTTTATTTTACTAGGAGATGTATGCTAGGAGGTGAGGGAGTTCACCGTTGGAATTGCTCAGGACAGAATCGAGTTTCGCGGTGCCTGTCGACTTCTCCCTCTAGGAGTGCCTGGAGAACGCTTCGCTCAAGAGCACCGCGCATCTCTCGCTGCCGTGGGATGTTGCTTCCTTTTGTCTTCGCCCTGTCCTTCTGCTGTGCCCTAATATTTGCTTATCGTCTCACCTTCCTCCTCTCTTCACTCTCAATTTTAGGTTATCTCCTCTTATCTGGAAAGATCCTCTAAAGCACGGACTTGTGCTGTGTAAAAATAATGTGCTTTTGAGGACTGTAGTGCCCAGGACAGAGTGAGTATTTTCGGTTGTGTCCCTTTCAAAGTCACCCACTCCTGCTGCTAATTTTAGCGCTCTCCTTGAGTTTCATAAGAGGTTTCTTTCTAAGTTGTTAGTCTGCAGGTGTAATACATTAAAATACTTTTGTAGAGAGGCAAAGTGGTTACAGAACAGTACTTCTGGATTTTCTGTGTTCTTTCTTGGGTTTGGACAAACTTCAGTAAAAGGAATTCCCGCTTTACAGAATCTACTTTGCCAACAGGAACAATTCCTGACAATCCGAAGGGACAGGGCTCGTGGTACTTCTTCTACGGGTTTCTTCTGGTTTTCCTCTATTCTCTTCGTACTAACTGTAGTTAAAATAGGAAGGACAGAATGTGTGTGTGTGTGTGTGTGTGTGTTGGGGGAAGAGGAGAGAGGAGCGCTGCTGGGGGAGAAGGAGGGAGGGAGGGGAGGGGAGGGGAGAGAAGGGAGGGATCTTGCCTTGCTGTGGTTTCTGCTTTGCTCAAACAACTTCAGAGAACTGCAATACCAGTTCTAAATGAACAGCTTATGACTCTTGTTTGTACCTCCCCTCTACACCTCCCCCCACCAACAGGCTTCCTAGGTGAACTTCAGATGCCCGATACCCTTGATAGAACTGCTGGTGTTACTCTGGCCTTAATCACTTTATCAGGCAGCAAGATTTTGCTCTTCTAAGAGGCAAGCAGCTAAACCTGAGGTCGTGCCCAGACCTTGCAGACCGCTGCTCAGTCTCCTGAGACCTCACTGACAGCTCGTCTGGGTTCCGTCAGCTCACTGGGGCTGCGTTTCAGCGGGCCCCCGTGCCAGGGCCTCCCCAGCGTCAACAACAAGTGTCGCACCTACTGCAGGCACAGCCCTCAAGTTTCATCACAGTGATGCTAAAAAATATTCTCCAGCTTCAGCAATGACCTAGTTCATTCGAGGGCAGGGAACAATGCTCTTCTTCCAGAACTTCCCTGGACGTGGAATCTTCCCTCTTAGGAAGACAGGAGCTTTCCTGGAAACAGACCCAACGGTGCTCTGACCCGTTCGTGGAAAAGACCCTGAGCCCTGCAGGTGCTCCGAGTCCCCAGGCCCAGGAGCAGGGACACCCAATCAGTGCCTCCCACGCAGCCCGGGGAGCCCGCGGCCGAGCCAGCTCTCCTATCACGTCTCTGGGACGGGCAGTATTGAAAAGTAAGTGTTTAGACTTTGGTTTTTGCATAAGGAATAGATGTGCTTTCAATATGTACTTGTCAGCATTTTCTACGACAGGGAACAAAGCAGATTGTGCCCTGATAAAACAGAACAAGATGGAACATACTAGGGTACAGAGGGTTTTAAAGTGGCCAGATTCTCATGTTCAGTTTGGGCACTTTGGGGGGAAACATTATTACTTTTACGTCTGCTTCTTTTGGCTTGACGATAATTGTAAAAGATTCTTTCACATCATGGCTATCTCAACCATGAGAAAAACAGGCAATACCGGAGGGCTTGAAGGAGTGATTTCTAGAGGCTTTACAAAGTAACTCGAAAAACTGAGGTAACTCCCCAGCTAACTCAGGCCCCAGGTACCTTTGCCTGAAAGAGTTGAGTCTTATGGTCACATGTTACTCCTTTTACGGGGTTATTGTGATGACGGAAAACCCCCACTTTCCGAGTGGACACAGCGGTCTCTTGACTGACCACAGGGATCACGTTACTGAAAAGCTACCGGGCGTTTCAGAGTGGCTGCTGTAAACATTCGGTGAGGCATTAAAATAGATCTGCTTTCCTTTCCTTTCCTTTCCTTTTTTTTTTTATAAAATTGTGGTAAGAAGACTTAGCATGAGATCCACCCTCTTACACATTTTTTAGTGTGCAATACGGTATCGTTAACTAGAGGCATGATGTTGTACTCGAGCTGTTACCTGGGTTTTTTAATTTAACACAAAAAGTCAATCAGAAAAATTTTTTGTCAATTAAACGGCACCACCGTCGTGTTGCATTTTGGGGAACACATGCAGACTTGAAAGCCCCTAAGGGAGGGTGTCTGTTACAGAGCTCTGGCGATCATGGGAGAATAGATAAAAGCAAGAACAGCATTTACGACCACTCTTGCTCTCATTATTTCCTTCCACAACCTTTTCCTCCAGTAAAGGCAGGCTTCACTGATTTTTTTAAAAAGATGAATGAACCAGGAATGGTTAGAGACGTTTTATAACAGCATCCCAGCGAAGAGTAAATTGAATGAGCTGCTTTGCTGTGAGGCTTCTGGATGAAACCCAGGATGTTATAGGCTGCTTCTGAACGGACGGACGGATGGACAAATCCAGTATTAAAAGTCACTAGTGGTCAATAAACACATTCAGATCTTGGAAATCCGGATTTCAAACAAACGAAATGTGTTTTAGCTCTCAAATTACGTTGCCCTTTTGAAGTGTTTGCAAAACATCTGCTCACAGTTTGGGGAAGATTTTTAGGTATGGCTGAATTCCTATTTTCAACGGCTGCAAAGATCACTCCCTCCCTTCCCTCCATGACCCCCCCCCCCCCAATTCATTTCTAACAGCCTCCTGCACGCTTACTGG